>NC_040089.1:72043037-72658037 GCF_003369695.1 Bos indicus x Bos taurus | reverse complement strand
AGCACAACTGTGAACTTCAGTCTCAGCTTTTTCAACTGTTCAGTTATCCTCACACCCGACAAGATTAGGTATTTGTGACCTAAGGACTTTAGAACAGTGCTCCACCTACTTTTCAAGGCAAGTTCCTTTTCCTTTCATGATAGAGTATGGGGGCATCAAGTTCTAAGGTTTTTATACCTCCAGACTTGAAGCATCTTCTCTTGAAACTATGAATAAACACTAACTTCCTATCTGTAACAACAAGGATCAGAGAATACATTTTTTTAATCTTTCATTTTGTTTCTATGGCTCCATTTTCCTAAAGCCCATGCCCGTTGTGTTTGCACGTTTAAACAGTTCTTATAACACTTTTCTTGCTGCTAAGTCACTTCAGTCATGTCCGACTCTGTGCGACCCCATAAATGGCAGCCCACAAGGCTCCCCCATCCCTGGGATTCTCCAGGCAAGAATACTGGAGTGGGTTGCCATTTCCTTCTCCAGTGCATGAAAATGAGAAGTGAAAGTGAAGTCGTTCAGTCGTGTCTGACTCTTTGAGACCCCATGGACTGCAGCCCACCAGGCTCCTCCGTCCATGGGATTTTCCAGGCAAGAGTACTGGAGTGGAGTGCCATTGCCTTCTCCAATAACACTTTTCTTAACTCCATCTAAATAACAGCATCTGATTCATTATGATTACTACCTGAGTTCAAATCATAGGGCTGTCAGTCACTACCAATTGGGTGGCCTAGAATAGTTTTCTTCTATAAACCTCAGTTTCCCCACATGTAAAATGTATATAAATAAAATGATGTGTCAAAGCCTGCAGTCAAATGCTCAAAGCAAAATTCATTCTCTGTTCATTCATCATTTGACAAATGTTCACTGCCTGCCTAGCATTATTAATGTCTTTCTCTAACTTATCTCCAAAAAGATAAATATCTTAAGTACTACCCTCAAAAGCATTGCACTTAATAAGTGGGAAGAAAGCTACTTAAAGCTATCAAATTTTTATATATTTCAAGTTACAGAAAGCATGGTTAAAGAACCTATCAGATTTAAAAAGCAGTTTTCAAAAAGACATTTTTTTTTTTAACTAGTAACAAACACGACAACACAATTACTGTTTTTGGATTTACTTTGTGGTTCTACGATGTAAGTTACTTATGTGTCAAAAAGACTTTGTACAAAACTCAAGAATAAATAAAAAGGAAAAGGTAAATACTGACAAAAGTAAGTGCCTATGCTGACACACTTATGTCAAAACTGCCTTCCTGTCACAGAGGAATACAAGGTGCTGCTGATGGATTCTGGAATATGTGAAAGCTGCTTGTTTTTAAAGTGTGAAGGAGAGGGAGGTAAGGGTTAAAAATTGAATTGTAACATCTCTGTCAAATGTGAGATACCATGATCTGAAGCAAGTCTACTGCAGTAGCCGCTCACCCAGACTTTTAGAACTTCTTTTGTAAAACACACTGGTATGGGTTGGCCCATGATAAGTCTATGTAATAAAACAAATGAAATCATCATCCTAAATGAAAATTCTTATTTATAAAGAAAATCACAGGACATGTAAAAGTGATTTAGAATGCAAAATAAAAAAAGAAATATGTTCCAATTTCCAGTGTGACAATGGACACACTGTAGTATAATGTGCCCAAATCAACACTTCTATTCTCAAACTAATGGTTTATGTAATTCTACCTGTAACAACAACAAAAAAAAAGAATGGTTACAAAGGGTTAAGGGATGAAGAAATCAGGGTATTATTGTTTTATATGTACAATTTCAGTTTGGGGTGATGAGAAAGTTCTGGAAATGCACAGTAGTGATGGTTATACCACAATGCGGATGTACTTAATGCCACTGAACTGCACACCCAGAAATGGTTAAAATGGTAAATGTTATGCTACATGCATTCCCCCCCGCCCCCGACACACACACAAAATTTACTGTTACTAGTCTTAAAAATGAAAACATAAAAGAATAACGTGTTACTTGTTATAAATTCTTGCTCATCTAAGCTGCTAATAAAAATTCCCCAAAGCAACGAAGTTAAAATAGGCACCCCATTACATTAAGCAAACCACTAACATAACAAAAATATTTTGCCATTGTAGAAGTACCTTAACCACGCCAGGAGGATATACCTATTAAATTTTATGCACATACACAATTACGGCCAAGATAACGATAAATCTGTATAACCACAGCCAAACGGTAAAAGAAATCACGCTGGGGGTCAATACGTAATGCAGACCTGAAACCCTTGTTCCTACAGAATTAGACTTGCACGCAATACCCGGTGTGGAAACAAAAGGGCTGCGAGAACGCAACCTGTGCTTGGAGTCTCCCCACCCTCCCGCTTCCCCCAGGTTGGGCCGCGTTCCGTTGGCTTACCACCAGGCCTAGGACGAGGGTGCGGACTCGCTCTCCTATCTCTGGCGAAATGTCATTGCCAAACTGCTGCAAGGTAGTGAGGAACCGTTTCAGCTTGCTGAGCTGCCTGGCGCCGCAGGCTGGGGGCAGCTGTTGATTAGCCAGAGACGAGGAGGAAGAGGAGGAAGGCCCGTTGCTGAAGCCGTTGGGCGGCGACGGAGCGCCATTCAAGGCAGTGGGCGAATGGCTCGAGCCATTGGTTACTGTCGAAGGGCGCAAAATCAGAAAGAAGGAGAAAACGAATAAAACAGGTCAACAAGAAAATCACAACTAAGGGTCCTTCCCTTCCAATCTGGGGACCTTGAGCCATTTCAAAGCTGCGGGGTGTTTGGTGAGATGCTTTGACGTCACAGGGTGGCCAGGGGCTCGGGTGCTCCGTGACTCCAGGGGTGGACCCCTCGCCCTGCAGGAAGACAGTCTGCACAGAAGCTGGTAATCAATGGCGGCTGGCTGGGGCGCAGGGCCAGCCCTGCCTCCCAAGCACGCATATGCCAGCCACCTGAAACGCTTCAAACACAGAACAAACAGCATTTTGGATGTCAGCTTCTTGTCACAGGCTTACATCAATGTAACAGAACTATTCCTTTCTAAACGGCTCCCCGAGAGAAAGTGTACATTTGGTGGAGACTAAATTTATCACTGGACATTTTTAATCATGTTTTGTACACACAACTGACAGCTGTGTTTATAGAAAGAGTACTTTCAAGTTTTAACCTTATACCACCCAATTAGAAGGCTATTTTCTCCCCCTCATATTTCTTAACCACTTCTTTAAGGAAAACACAAATTTTATGTAAGAAGCCAAAATGGATATGGTAATTATTGAAGTTATTTCTAGAAACCAAAAGGGACATCTCAATCCAACTAATAGCATGAATAGGCGGTAACTCGGTGAACTCACTCGATAAAATTTACTTGAACATCAAGGTAATAATCTGTAAGAACTAGGGTAGAAAAATTTACACATTTCTCACCAAAGAAACTATTGACTTTATCATGGTAGATCTTTATCAAACCCATCTTTGAAATATAATTTTGATAAATGACCTCCATTGATAGTTTGAAGATGTTTTAAGTACCTTATCATTCTTAGAAGTTTCAAGAAAATAAAATGATCTTGTCCCAAGTGAGGACCAGAGCTACCTGTCAAGAAATGATATCTCACTAGGCCCTCTCACAGCAGGCATACGCCTATCACTGTGAGTCTGGGTAAAAACAAACCAAATGCAAGCTGACAGGGTTACAACTTGGCAATGTTGCAGCCCCCTGCTCCTTACATGTTTGGAAAGGCCTTTTAAATGGCAGTGCAATCGTTCATAAACAGCCTGGATATCTCTTTTGCTGATTCCTTATACACCCACAGATCTATTTTTGCTTATTAGTTATTTTTCATTCACATATAGATTTCAGGGCGCATGGTCTGTAAATATTAGTTTCACAAATCTTTGATGATAGTTTGACCAGGATTTTCAGATCGATGAAAACAAAGCTCATCCCTACTAAAACATACAGGAATGAAAGGGAAGTTGGTATTCTGTCAGAATGGTCTGTCCTTTCCAAGACTGACACAAAACGCCGTACACTCCACTGGTTCAGAACACAAGTCCTGAGCCAAGCTGAAATGGAATAAACGTTTAATAAATGTCTCACAGGTTCAACACAAGAAAGATGCTCCTTATTTCAAAAAGGTTTCTGCATGCTTTGGTTGCATAAAACAATCCCCCTTTTAACTTAAGAATGTAGATTTTAACATTATTTGTAAATAATGGAAGAAAGTGGTATTAGAAGATCAGAAGGAACCTGGAAATAATTGCAGCCTAGTAACATGTTCCAAGTCAAAAGGAGCAAGCTAAAATGGGATCTTAATTTATGCATAAGACATTATGCTGGATCTTCTTGTCCCTTGATTTTTATTTGCAGAAAACAAGATTAATTTGAACTTGAAAACAGAAAACGCAGAAACGTCTACTTACACGTCGTTGGTGTAAATGAACTCGTTCTGGGAGCCCCTTGAGTTGTTGGGGGAGGTGGCATGGTGGGAGGAGTCAGCCTGGATGGGGTCTTCACATCCACAGGTGAGTCTGGCATCGTGGAGTGCTTCTCGGTACGATCTGGAGGACGCCACCACGATCATGTTATTTGACTCTTTAAGCACCTCGGGGTTTTCTTTTTTTTAGCACCTCGGTTTTATCAGTGGGGCTCATCTTTTTTTACAAGCAAGGTAACAGAAGAAACCTAGCATCTTCTGTCAATAAAATAGGTCTATCTACTGAGGCTTAAATCAAGACTTTATCATGCAAACCCCATCTGAAGAAGGTGTAGCACAGATGGCAGGACCTCATTTCTAACTGGGTAATTTTACATCCTATTGTTATTTCTGGCTTGGGCAGATGCTACCTTTGGTAGTGTTATATGCAACAGCACAACTTCACTTGAAGCTGAAGCCAACATAGCAAGATGTAAAAAATAGATGAGGAAGTGGGCCGGTAATGAAGCCCTCAGGCAGCTCAGAAAGTACACAAATCTGAGGCTCTGTTATGCAGGTGGGATCCTGTTAGACGCTGATGTTCTGCGATAGCTCTTTCTGTAATACTTGCCATCCCCTTTCCATGCTTAGTTTTCCAGTCTAATAGATGAAGCAGGCTATGTCTCCTGGTCATAACCTCTCACTTCATTTTTTTTTTTTCTGCCCTGTTTGAAAAATCACCACTACATAAATGTCACACAATGAAGTTATTATTGACTTAGAATTTATGAGTTTATGATCCACCATTTAAAAAATATGTAACCAATACTTCAACCAACAATCTCTGGCAGAGTAAGAATGGAAAAATAGCAAACTGAGAACTCAAAAGAACTAAAGACCCTCCTAATATTTTTTTATGAGTATGTGACAGGGAGAAATTCCCTGACTACCCAATAAGGTACTTCAGAACTTTTATACTAAGTGTATTTTTCTCTTGCAATTTTAAACTTCTCAATCTAATCTACTCAGAGAAACAGATCTCCAGTAAAAAAAAAAAAAAAAAAAGGGTGTTTGCTTTTTTTTTTAAGATGCAATTTTCTACCAAATATGTGTACACATGCACACATACCCCCAAAAATGTTTCTGAAGTGCCTCTTGCAGCCTGAGGCACAGATATCTACCAATTAGACTTTTTGAAAAGTAAAATAATATAGACTATTCATAAGAATGGGTCTCTTAAAACATCAATATGATCACCATAGTGAAAAACGCTCAAAATTACTTGTCAATTATTAAAATGAAAAGCTCAAATTATTACTATGACAATTCCAAATCGACCTCACCTTTATTCAAAGCAATTTTGTTAAGACTTGGGATGCAACAGAACATAACATTTGAAAGCTGAAATAGCACAGATACCACATAAGGGAAGGTGTAATAAAAGAATCAAAGTAATCACCATTCTAATAAAGAGTATTTTGAAAGATGAATCAGTGAACAGTAAGTACCAGGATCTCTATTTCTTCGTCTCTACTGCTGGCTGAATAACAATGACTATTCCCTATAGTGAATAAGTGTTCCGAGTGGAATGATGGTGAAATACATGGAGAGCACCTCTACCTTTATCTTATTATTAAAAACTTGTCCTCATATGCTATTCCAGAGCGTCTTACAACCAGTGCCAGTGAATACCTTATTCTAGAGAAAAGTAGAAGTTAGGCAGGCTCAAAACTACTTCTTTGATAGTTAAATTCATTGCACAGTCTACTCACCTCAACCAACCTCAGCAACAAGGGAATAAATAGCTTTCCACTTATGCTGCAGCTTAGGGAAGAGGTACAGCAGCGAATACAAGTCTCCCTAAATAAAGGCAAATATTTCTCTCTTGCCAAGGAAGGAAGGATAAAGGCAGGCTTGCCAGAGTCGGCTGGGAGATAACAGTGGGAACTGCTGGTCCATCTGGTTTGCATTCTGCTAACACTCACACAGAGCTGTTAGCGAAGGCAGTCCAGACCCACAGATTTGAAGCACGTGGTGGCACAGAGAAAGGAAGGGGGGGGGAGGGGAAGTGGGAATAACAGAAAATAAATAAATAAACATAGCAAGCAAGAGAAGGGAAGACGAGAAAGAGGGAACACAACGAGAAGGCAGGGAGAAAGGGGCCCGAGGTTACAGTGGACAGCTTCAGCATCCCTCCAGGCAGAGCCTTGGGAGGAAGTCACAGGGGACAGCTTCAGCACCCGGAAAGGCTGAGCCTTGGCAGACACGGGCCCTGCCTCACCTTGATGCAATTCCTGAGCAAGATCTAAACTTGAGGATATATCCTACACCCACTTTTTACTACTCCTTCTCCAACAGCCCGCGCTAAGAAAAAAGGGGATAATGAACTATCAAGCTGACAATGGGTTTCCTCTTCAGACTCTTTTAAGATAAAACTTGCGTTTGTCTTCTGCCCAGTTTTAGAAAACTTTTGATACATTCGCAATTTTAATCTGAAGGCCTTTCGAATACCTGTCTTGGTCCACTTATGTAACATGATTCCTATGCAGAATTTAACCATAATGACAGCAGTAATTATTATAAAAGGTAGATGAACAACTCTTTTTTTTTTAATTTCTGAAATGTCATCATTTTAGGAGCAATAAGCACTAAGCCAGTGAAGAGCCAAACACACCACTTCTAACAGTAATATACACACTTTCACCAGAATGTATGTACATGTGTATGTGTATTTAGGATTTTGACATCGGCCACATTTCTGTGATGGTTAGTTTCACTCTGATGAAAAGGAGTTCCAACCCAGAGGTCCTACAAACTTTGACAAAGTGGGACCATATGTAACTCATTCTGTGCTGTTCACTGCAGTCAATCCAGAATTGAGATAGATGGTGAAATAACCAGCCAGGCCTAAGCCATACATACACACACAAAAACCCTCTGGAGCAGAGAGATGCAAGTAAACTCAGAAAATGTGTTTTAACTATGCTGAGTTCTGTTGCATTTGCTTTGGATTATTTTTTAAAAAAACATTCTGAAATATATATTCTTGAAATTTCTATAGCAAACAGTAAAAGAGCTATGATTCAATCATAGAAGTATTTGATTCCATTTCAAATTAGAGGATATAGTAAAACCAATATTAAGCTATAATATTTCTTAAGCAGTTTTCTAAGTCTATGAAAATTATATTGTTCTTGTATGTAATTTCTATTTTTAGTTGCTATGGGGGAAAGCTGACATTTATTGACACAAAATGATAAACCCAAAGAGAAAGAAAGAAAAAAGTTATCAGATCAGTAAATTATGTATTTTATAAAAGAATCACCTACCTTAATGATTCACACCATTTCTAAACAACATCTTCCCTATATGGTAAGTTTTCAACTCACATGGCAAATATCCAGCACATATGTACCAAAGATGCCTGATGCATGGAAGGAAATGTGGTATATATAAATACATTACTGATAGCATTTCAATACCCAGTTCAATGTCAGGGCCCTCTAGAAGTGGTATGTTTTCCATTTCCTTTTTTGTTGTTGTTATTTTATGTGAAAAGGTATGGCATAATCCGCCATGGCACTTATTTTGCTTTTAGTTAGTTCAAATAGTTCCAGATGTGTTTTTCAAGTATGAAGAACAGGCATTCTACATTCCCCTTGTTTACATACCACTCTAGAGATGATTGGTGTAAAAGAGTTCAGTATTGGTATAATGAGTGGTATAACATTTTCTATCAGAGTTCATCACGTCAGTTTTAAAAGAAGAAATATCTGTTTCACAGGTGTTATGGACCGAGGAACTTTTCGGTCAATTAGTAGTTAGTTCAGAGTTAGTCTTATCTGGGTATTAGTTAAGAAAGCTACAAGGCACGCACCAAAGAGGATTAAGCCCAAGTGGAACCAAAGACCAAGGTACTACTAAATGGAAAGGCAGGAGGAAAAAGCTGGCACAGAGTTTAATTTTTATTTCTCTGGAAAATGTACCAAATACGGTTCTGACAATGGAGCCATTTAGTGCTTCCAGTGGACTGGGTGTGAGATGTTACAAGCAATTGTCTGCAGACTCGAAAGGTAGCCGTTCCAGCCTCTACAACACCAACACCTCATTTCCTTGATAAACACCTCTGGCAACACTCATTCCTGCTCAGAACCCTTCAACAATGCTTAAGAATAAAAGTCAAATGCTAACATTTCAGCCGGATGCAATTATACAGTGGGAAGGATATTTATTAACAGCGATAACAGAACTTCCAAGTTAAGACAGACGTGGTTGCAAATGTAGACTCTCGACCATTAGCAGTGAGCCTTCAGGCAAGTGAGTTACTCTGAGTGAGTTACTCTTCCCTGGCGGCTCAGCTGGAAAAGAATCCACCTGCAATGCGGGAGACCTGGGTTTGATCCCTGGGATGGGAAGATCCCCTGGAGAAGGGAATGGCTACCCATCCAGTATCCTGGCCTGGAGAATTCCATCGACTGTATAGTCCAAGGGGTTGCAAAGAGTTGGACATGACTGAGCGACTTTCACTTCCACTTTCTGTTTCCTTTTCAGTCCCTCTTAAGAACGGGGATGCGATCCTCTGCTGCGACAGGACCCCACCACAGTGCCTACTCGTATCAGGCACCAACTTGTGTGAGCGTCTTCTCTTTGGCCTTCCTCTCCATGATCCATTTATGGCTTTATTTCCAATGCCTTTTCCCAATTGTATGCTCTGCCTATGTAGGGCACCTTGACATTACTCCTTGACTTTTCTGCCTTTCTTTATAGAGCTTTTGTTTCCTTTATCTAGAACATGTCCCATCTTGTACATTACTTACTGCTCATTATGGATTCCACATCCTCTTAAAGCTTTCCCCAGCTGCCCTACATATCAACAGTATCAGGCTTCCTCTACATCTCTCTTAGCATTTATTATAGCCTATCTGTACAACATCTGTATATGTGACTCTGTATTATACACTCAAACACCCCAACCAGTGATAATACTGACAGTAAGCAGTGAAGTGTTAGTCGCTCAGTCGTGTCTGACTCTGTGGACTGTAGCCCGCCAGGCTCCTCCGTCCATGGGATTCTCCAGGCAAGAATACTGGAGTGGGTTGCCACTTCCTTCTCCAAGGGATCTTCACCACCCAGGGATCGAAGCCAGTTCTCCTACATTGCAGACAGATTCTTTACCATCTGAACTAACAGGGAAGTACAGTAAGCAACTTGATAGCAATTTAAGTGCCTCCTTAGGAAGACGTTTAAAAAATAAACACAACCATGGCTTTCATCACTACTCAGGTGGCGCTAAGGATAAAGAACTTGCCTTTCAATGCAGGAGACATAAGAGAGGCAGGATCAATCCCTGGGTAGGGAAGATCCCCTAGGAAGGGTAAGGGAACCTACGCCAGCCTGAAGAATTCCGTGGACAGAGGAGTCTGGTGGACTTTGGTCCATAGGGTCGCAAAGAGTCAGACACAATTGAAGCTACTTAGCATGCACGCATAGCTTTCACAAGAAGGAATGTTAATTCATAACTTTTACAAACCCAGTCCCTATATTATGGCCAGTTTAAAGACAACAACCCTAATTCCATGGCAAAAGACAAACACAGAATCATCAACAGCATATAAATACATGAGAAAATGGAATGCAGGTAATAAGTAAAGATTACAAAAATCCAAAATTCAGTTCAACTGTGCCACCACCTTACGTAGACAAAGTGTAAGGATGACCTGTTACCTCATGTCTTACCATGTGTTATGTGAAGATATTTATTTCTGATATTCAAATCTGATCTGACCTATTATCTAGTTTAAATCCATTGGGAATGTCCCACTGACCGCAGAATAAAATATAAGCTCTTTAGCTTACCTTATGTCACAGATAGTGCTGAGTTCCTTCTCATCAGCCCTTATCCCGGTCTTCCCCGCGGAAGAGCCCCAATTTTGTTCAGATACACAATTCTTAGGGGCAGATTCTGCTTGTTTTATATTACTCAGGTTATCACATTCCCCTTATCAGCAACAGGTTTCAGAAGTGAGAGCTGTGCTCCAATTATGGACAATGGGTCATGAAGGGAGGCCTATAGAAAAGGTTCTAAGAAAGACTTCCTAACCCATCAAAGAGAAGCCAAAGCAGAAAATACCCCTTTTTCTTCTGTCTGAAAGTGATTCTTTCACTTCTTTGGAGTTTACTTTTCTTATTTATAAAATTCAGCATCTTGGAATACATGACCTCAAGGATCTTTTGAAAACTCTAATATTCTCCAATTTCTTTCTCCACATGTGGCTCATGATAATCTCAAACAAAAAAGAGACTACTCAGAGAAAATGTATTGACAATAAAGTGACCACCAGACTTCCTCTGTTTACATAAACTTCTATGTCCACAAGACTCTGCCTGAACAGAAATCTTTTCCCAGAAATATTAAATATCTAGCTCTTGTTTTTAAATACGATTTTCAATTCTCATTACTAAATCTCTGTCAATGATTTGGTCACAAAATAACTGTACAAATGTCCAAATTCCTCTGTTTAAACTATCATCAAAACACTCATTTTCAAAGCTCAGGTTCTTGAAAGCGTCATCTACACTCACTTTCCTTATTTCCTTTTCCTCCTTACATGTACTTGGAGTAGACACCTATAAGACCCCTGCCTAGAAAGTTTCCCTCCCAGCACAGGGACGTGGCACGCCCTCTAATCTCATAGCTACCTTGGGAGTCACCATGTTCTTTGATGACTTCATACCCCAGCTACCAGCGGCTGGCCCAGGCACAGCACTTAGTCTGAGATGGGCCATCTCAGGAAAGAAAATAACTCCAATCCAGAGGCGAAAATCACACAGTCTGCTGCCTTTCATGTCCAGAAAGCAGGTGTGTGTTGGAAAAGAAGGCAGCAGGCGGGAAGAGACCAAGAAATGACAAGAGATTATCCTGATGGTGCCTCACAGGAAATGTGCTCATTCTACTGGATTCTAGCTGCATCTCTAAAATTCCTATAATTTGGATCTTCCAAACATTCCTAGTCAATCAGCCCCTCCTTTACCTAAATCTTAATTTGAGCTGACTTTTTACTTGCAACCAAAGAATCCTGAGTAAAATAACCCTGGACTATAGCATCAATGTATTCTCCTCCTACTGAAACTTCTAAATTGTCTCTTATTAATCCAAGAAACACCTGTACCATTTATCTGGCATCTTTGTATCAGCTGATACTGTACACCACTTCCTTCTTCACGAAACATACTGTCCTCTGGACTCCATTATTCTAACATTCTCCTCATTTTTCTCAGGCCTCCCTGCATGTTCTTTCTCAGTCTCTTTTAAAAGTTCACTCTTTGACATCCCTATGATAACTACTCTATTTCCCCACAGTGTTCCTCTTCAAACTTTCACTCTATACCTTTTCCTTAGTGACTTCATTGGTGCTGTGATAGTCACACCATGGCCATTATGTGGATGACTTGTACATGTAACTCTAGCACTAATATCCCTTCCAGTCCTAGAACCAAATATCTAGAATGCTACTCACTTCAAGAGGCTGAATTCAAACCTTTATAAAACTATCCTCTCACCTTGCCTAAGCGACACTCCATTGAATGGACTTTCTGATCTGACAGTTCATCTCTGATCCATTCTCCAAATCACATCCAAAGACCTTTTATAATGTTAAGCATAAAGTCCTTGTGTCTTACTAGGATGCAGAAAGACAGAGCTTTGTGACTTATCTGGCTCCCATGTCCCCCCAGCCACCTCTGAACTCTTTCCTGAATTACTACGGCCTCTGAAAGCCCCTGGGTCACACAGGGTTCCACTGCACCGCATCCCTTACCTGACATACTCTTCACTCCACCACTGTCTGCTTAAGTCCACCACTCCTTTAAAACTCCATCTGGGTCTCACCTCAGCTAGTGCGTGCTAAGTCACTTCAGTCATGTCCGACTCCATGCGACCCCATGGACTGTAGCCCACCAGGCTCCTCTGTCCATGGGATTCTCCAGGCAAGAGTTCTGGAGTGCGTTGTCATGCCCTCAGCCATGGGATCTTCCTGGCCCAGGAATCGAACCCACATCTCTTACATCTGCGCAGGCAAATGAGTTCTTTACCTCTTTGTCACTTGGGATGCCCCAGCACAACTCTCCTATCCTGGGCTGTCCCAAAAACTACCCTATATTTCCATATTTCACTCTCTAGATCATCTTATGGCACTGATTGCATTTTATTTAGAACCACGGTCAGTCTCTTCCACTAAACTGTAGTTTATTTAAAGGAAATTATGATGACATATTATTTGTTTTTATAGCCACAGTGCTTGACACATAAAAGGTGCTCAATAAATATTGTAAATGAATATATATTGCTATAAGGCCATGATGCAGGCAGATGGGATAGGGTGTCCTCAGAGGAAAAGAACCAGATGTAGCTTTTTGACATAAGAGAAGCCATTTTAGGCCTAAGCCCTTTTGTGACCTAAGCCTAGACATGATGTTTGTCCCTGAACAGGTCTCAGTGGTAAATGATCTTCAGGGAACAAAGAAATGCAGAACAGAGGAAAAGCAGTCAAGAAGCGACAGTTCAGCAATAAATCAGAGTCCCAGCTGTTCCTCAAGGGATACACATAACCATGTGATACACATCTCGGAGTTATTCTACGGGAACTAAGACTTCCATCCTGGTAAGGATGGTAGCTACAGTTTAAGACACCCGAACCTAAGGAAAGATGATTCTGACCCTCGTGACTTCAGTCAATTAAAGCTTGGATTCTGTCAACCTCTGCCCCAAGTCTATGCTGAGTTTTTAAAAATATTCCTTTACTTATTTGGCCGCAGTGGGTCTTCGTTGTACCACCCTGGCTCTTCACTGCGGAGCGCAGGCTTCTCTCTAGCTCCAGACGCAGTCATTGCAGCACAGCATGTGGGATCTCAGCTCCCTAAGCAGGGATCAAACCCATATCCCCTGCATTGAAAAGCGGGTTCTTAACCACTGGACCATCAGGGAAGTTCCTTAATGTTGAATTCTTCTCTGTTCCAGTCCTTCATGAATATGCATGTAGCTTAAAATTCCCCCAATTTTGCTATTCGGGGAGACACTGCTTTGGAAAAGATCGCTAGTGTTCTCCTTACTTGCTGCAAGTAATAAATCCTTCCTTCTCCTGGTTGTATCTTTTGCAATACCCACCAAGAGGGGAACCCAGTTTTCAGGTAAGAATAAGGCATGCCTTTAGTCACAACTTTGAAATACTAGAACTTTCAAGAAACATGACAAATTTAAGATACAATCTTCTACACCTTTTATCCATCCTTAAAAAGTCCTAAAAAGAGTATCTACACTCTGAAAACATTAAGTAACGAAAGATAAATCTTTGAATTGGATTACTGAGTTTACCAGTTTTAAAATATCTTTCAGTAATCACAATATATTTCCTAAAGCCTTTATATTAGAAAAGGAGATGTGTAAGGCAATTTATACACATGACATAGTCTCCAAAGGCTCCCTTTTTTTTTTACAATAATAGTAACAGTATAGTCATGTATCATACACATATATATTCAAAAAAAAGGCAAAATATATTATGAACTCAAACCAATTTTTATCGTATTTCAAAGTTTTTCTGTTCTTGTCTATGGATGGTAGAATTATAGATTAGTTTTAGTTTCTTTCTGTTATCTTTCTTTTATTTAAATGTTATGCAATAAATATGTTTTATTTTTACAAGGGAAAAAAAAAAATCCCACAAAAACCCTTAGGATAAGTCAACTAAAATCAAGTAATTAGGCACTACACCAAATTCCCTGCATGCTTTAATCTTATTTTAAAATCTCACTATGAAAAAGTACTACAAAGTTGCCCGTCTTCTAAAAGGGAACTGAGGACAAGAGGAGATAATCTGTTTGAGGTTACAAGCTAGAACTTACTCCAGGCGTTCTCAGAGTTCACTATCATCTACAACTACTGCTATTTCATACAAGATCTGGAGTTTTATACAAGAATCTGTCTTGCTATTTTCTACAAGAAACATTCAGTAAATATTATATCTAGAGTTAGCATTATACTGGAACTGCACCTTCTGAAACTACCGTACTAGTCACTATAAAGAAGGCTGAGCGCCGAAGAATTGATGCTTTTGAACTGTGGTGTTGGAGAAGACTCTTGAGAGTCCCTTGGACTCCAAGGAGATCTAACCAGTCCATCCTAAAGGAGATCAGTCCTGGGTGTTTATTGGAAGGACTATGTTGAAGCTGAAACTCCAATACTTTGGCTACCTGATGCGAAGAACTGACTCATTAGAAAAGACCCTGATGCTGGGAAAGATTGAAGGCAGGAGGAGAAGGGGATGACAGAGGATGAGATGACTGGATGGCATCACTGACTCGATGGACCTGAGTCTGAGTGAACTCCGGGAGTTGGTGATGGACAGGGAGGCCTGGTGTGCTGTGATTCATGGGGTCGCAAAGAATCAGACACAACTGAGCAACTGAACTGAACTGAACTGAGTCACATGTAGCCATTGAAAATTTAATTAATTAAAAGTAAATAAAATTTAAAATTTAATTCCTCAGTCACACTAGTCACATTCAAGTGTTCAACAGCCATGGTGGCATGGCTACCATATTAGAAAGCTCAGTTACAGAGTATTTCAGTCACCACAGAAGGACAAGGCAGGGCTCAAAGAAACAGCTCTGAAATGTTACCCTAAGAAACAAAAGCTCTGCAATAGGAGGCCATGGAGGTGACATGTAGCCTTAAAGTGTGGGGACTAGGGGAAGGAAGGAGAGCCTTTGGTCTCATCCGAAACACCTCCCAGTCCCATTCAGATCTTTCCTTGATTTATAGGTTGAACTCCAGCTTATGATCTTGTCTGATGGTTAAAAGGAAAAAAATGTTTGAAACCTAGTGACTAAGTAAAGTGAGCTTTGAGGAAGCAGGAGGAGAAATCATGCTCAGTCCAGGTAATCAGTCAACAATGGGGTAACTATGTTCAGGAGAACGAGGCCACGAGTTCGTCCTGGAACAAGCCGGTTAGCAGCTGCGTTAGCAGCTGGTCCAGAAACTGGGATGACTACCTGAAGTAGGACATCAAGGCATTGAAAGAGCATGAGGTGGGATGCAAGATGAAAAAAGAATGACTAAATCACGATTTCTAGTAAAATACTTCAAACATTTCTGGGTCATCTCTTACAGGGACAATGCATCTCCTTGCCCTTCCTCTAGAGTGCTTCAGTAGCTCCTGCTTGATACGTTCATCCTGTTTCTGAAGTTTCCCTAGTCACAGTGTCAGCTTCACAAACGCAGAAATTCTGACTGATTTTGTTACCTACAGCTTCCACAGCCAGAGAAGGCAATGGCACCCCACTCCAGTATTCTTGCCTGGAGAATCCCATGGACAGAGGAGCCTGGTGGGCTGTAGTCCATGGGGTCGCTAAGAGTCGGACACAACTGAGTGACTTTACTTCCACCTTTCCTCTCATGCACTGGAGAAGGAAATGGCAACCCACTCCAGTGGTTTTGCCTGGAGAATCCCAGGGATGGGGGAGCCTGGTGGGCTGCCATCTATGGGGTCGCACAGAGTCAGACACGACTGAAGCAACTTAGCAGCAGCAGCTTCCACAGAATTTAGTAGAGTGTCTAAAACAGTAGGCAAAGCAGGTAAAGGTTTTCTGAATGAATGAGGAGAGAACGTAAGCTAGGAAGAAAGCAAAGCAAGTTTCTGACAAAGCAGGCAAAGATATTACCAGTCATTTTATGGCTACCCAGAGGGGAGTACAGGAGAGTCAGCAGGCAGGAGACATGCTGAAAGCACATATTCACTTCAATGGAATAGGCCCCAAACAGACTAAAACTGTTCACTCATTTTTCAAAAAAGATGACATGCAGGCCATCAAGAGAAAGTGCTATAAACATTAGTAAGTACCCAAATGGTGGTTCTAGTTAGAAAAAACAATTTTAATATCATAAAGTATGGAAAGAAATGTGGGTCTTATGAATACTGGTAGACTCCAGGCATTACTTATATGTATAAACCCTTTAGAAATGTCATATCTCCCATGTCTGTTATCACTGTTACTCAAGTGATTCTGCTTCAGAGTATAATACCACTTCCTGGAGTCACCAAGAGGCTATCAAGCAGCTTGGGATTAACTATGATACCTTAACCAGCATAGGTCCACATGAATCTGTTTTAAAAATAAATATATTTTAAGATTTCCTTGTCAGACTTTATTTTTTTGGGCTCCAAAATCACTGCAGATGGTGACTACAGCCATGAAATTAAAAGACGCTTACTCCTTGGAAGGAAAGTTATGACCAACCTAGACAGCATACTGAAAAGCAGAGACATTACTTTGCCAACAAAGGTCCGTCTAGTCAAGGCCATGGTTTGTCCAGTGGTCATGTATCAATGTGAGAGTTGGACTGTGAAGAAAGCTGAGCGCCAAAGAATTGATGCTTTTGAACTGTGGTGTTGGAGAAGACTCTTGAGAGTCCCTTGGACTACAAGGAGAGCCAACCAGTCCATTCTGAAGGAGATCAGCCCTGGGATTTCTTTGGAGGGAATGATGCTGAAGCTGAAACTCCAGTACTTTGGCCACCTCATGCGAAGAGCTGACTCATTGGAAAAGACTCTCATGCTGGGATGGATTGGGGGCAGGAGGAGAAGGGGACGACAGAGGATGAGATGGCTGGATGGCATCACTAACTCGATGGATGTGAGTCTGAGTGAACTCTGGGAGTTGGTGATGGACAGGGAGGCCTGGTGTGCTGCGATTCATGGGGTCACAAAGAGTCGGACACGACTGAGCGACTGAACTGAACTGAACTGAAGATTTCTTTTGGGAAAAAAGAGACCTCCAGTTGAAGAAGTTTGAAACCCCTGACACCAGCAACCAGTTGAATGTTTACTGAATGAGTGTAATGAAAACGTGAAGGAAAAGCTGCAACTCCTAAATACATAGGAAAGTGACTCCTGCTTATCAGAAGAGCAGAGAAACACAAAGGCATCACCAAGGGCCCATAAACTGAACATCAGCATTTATGTTAACACCCTCCTGCCAAGGTGCAGATTATTTCAGAAGGTGAAAGAAATCATTCAATGGCGATCCAAATCTTCAAGAGTCTTAAAGCACAGACAATTTTTATCCCATCAAGATCTGTCATATTTGCCAATAACAAAGAAGGCTACAAAGCCAGGCCCAAGAGTGGTCACAGAAAAATGGTAGCAGGCATGTCCAATGCAATCAGTTACGATTATCCAGGTAAGAGCTAGTAATCCTAGGCAGAAAATTATGAAGGTGCACAGAGTATGGCAGAGTATGTGCTGCGCTGTCCTTAGTCACGCAGTCGTGTCTGACTCTTGGTGACACTATGGACTATAGCCCTTCAGGCTCCTCTGTCCATGGGGATTCTCCAGGCAAGAATACTGGAGCGGGTTGCCATGCCCTCCTCCAGGGGATCTTCCCAACCCAGGGATCCAACCCAGGTCTCCCGCATTGCAGGTGGATTCTTTACCATCTGAGCCACCAGGGAAGTCCAAGAACACTGGAGTGGGTAGCCTATCCCTTCTCCAGGGGATCTTCCCAACCCAGGAATCAAACCAGGGTCTCCTGCATTGCAGATGGATTCTTTACCAGCTGAGCGACCAGGGAAGCCCTGTGTGACTAAATCACAGGCAAGCAAATAGTAGGAGCTCAAATGAATATTTGTTGAATATAAATGAATGTACAACCAAACAGTACTGCTGATGTAGACTTTACATTATAGGCGATGGGAAAGCACAGAGTTTTTAGAGAACTGAATGATATACTCATTTCTATATTATGGGTATATATGGAGCAGAGAATAAACAGTGTAAGAAAGGCAAGAGGGCAAGAAGACTGGATATCAACAGCGTAGACAAGAATTGATATAGCATCCAGCACAGACGTGGCCCTAAGAACGGAGAATATGAGGGAAATTGAGGAGGTGCTGTATTAAAAGTCTACATCAAATTCACAAAGCTTGGTAACAAAGTAAGATAAACCTTGACTAAGTAGGAATCTAGGGTGCGTGGCAATGTCAAAAAGCAAACCCACACAGAGCAGGAAGAAGCATTTGGAAAGAGCTCAGTTAAGTCACAGTGACTTAGAGGGACCCCTGCAACACTCTGTTGTTTGTATATAAAATACCCTGATCCTCTTTCGCTCCCATGGGGCCACCATCAAATTATTCTCCCTCCGAGATGTGTTTCTCCTCCTCCACCACTGGCCAGCGCTACCAGCTTTCACTGGAGCTAATCAACACAACTCCTCCCCTATACTGCAATCTGTTTACCATAAAACAGATGGAATAATCTTGTCAAGCACAAGTGTATTCATTCATCTAACTCACAGTATTTATTCAAAAATGTCTGAGCCATCTACAAAGTGCTAATACTATTTTGTACAACAGGGAGATGTCAATCAAAGCAAAGGAAAATCACTGCCCTTAAGAACTTTATATTCTGATCCTCAGATGAAGTGACTACTCTACTTTAGACAAAGTAAAAAAACGCTTTAAGTAACCTAACATTTACAGGAGGTGGTGACCAAGACCATTCCCAAGAAAAAGAAATGCAACAAGGCAAAATGATTGTCTGAGGAGGCCTTACAAATAGCTTAGGAAAGAAGAGAAGCAAAGGGCAAAGGAGAAAAGGAGAGATATACCCATCTGAATGCTGAGTTCTCAAAAATGGAAAGGAGAGATAAGAAAGTCTTCTTACGGAAACAATACAAAGAAATAGAGAAAAACAACAGAATGGGCAAGACTAGAGATGCCTTCAAGAAAACTAGATACCAGGTGACCATTTAATGCAAAGATGGGCATGATAAAGGACAGAAATGGTATGAACTTAACAGAAGCAGAAGATATTAAGATGAGGTGACAAGAATACACAGAAGAATACATGGATAACCATGATGGTGTTGTTGCTCATCTACAGCCAGACATCCTGGAATGTGAAGTCAAGTGGGCCTTAGAAAGCATTACTACAAACAAAGCTAGTAGAGGGGATGGAATTCCAGCTGAGCTATTTCAAATCCTAAAAGATGGTGCTGTTAAAGTGCTGAACTCAATATGCCAGCAAATTTGGAAAACTCAGAAGTGGCCACAGGACTGGAAAAGGTCAATTTTCACTCCAATCCCAAAAAAGGGCAATGCCAAAGAATGTTCAAACTGCACAACTGCACTCATTTCACATGCTAGCAAGGTAATGCTAGGCTTTAAGCTAGGTTTCAACAATATGTGAACCAAGAACTTCCAGAGGGACACTGAAATTCGAAAAGGTGGAGGAACCAGAGATCAAATTGCCAACATTAGCTGGATTACAGAAAAAACAAGGGAACTCCACAAAACCATCTACTTCAGCTTCATTGGCTACACTAAAGCCTTCGATTGTGTGGATCACATCAAACTGAAAAATTCTTAAAGAGATGGGAATACCAGAACATCTTATCTGCTTCCTGAGAAACCCATATGCAGGGCAAGAAGCCAACAGTTAGAATCAGACATGGAACAATGAATTGGTTACAGACTGGGAATGGAGTATGTCAAGGCTGTATATTGTCACCCTGCTTATTTAACTTCTATGCAGAGTTGTTGTTCAGTTGCTCAGTTGTGTTCGGCTCTTTGTAACCCCATGGACTGAAGCATGTCATGCAAAATGCTGAGCTGGATGAAGCACAAGCTGGAATTAAGATTGCCAGAAGAAAATACCAATAACCTCAGAAATCCAGATGACACCACCCTTATGGCAGAAAGTGAAGAAGAACTAAAGAGCCTCTTGATGAAAGTGAAAGAGGAGAAGGAAAAACCTATCTTAAAACTCAACATTCAGAAAACTAAGATCATGGCATCCGGTCCCATCACTTCATGGCAAGTAGGTGGAAAATAAATGGAAACAGTGGCAGATTTTATTTTCTTGGGCTCCAAAATCATTACAGATGGTGACTGAAGCAATGAAATTAAGAGACGCTTGCTCCTTGCAAGATAAGCTATGACAAACCTAGACAGCATATTAAAAAGCACAGGCATCACTTTGCTGCCAAATGCTCATATAATCAAATCTATGGTTTTTCCAGTAGTCATGTACAGGTGTGAGAGTTGGACCATAAAGATGGCTGAGTGCTGAAGAATTGATGCTTTTGAACTGTGGTGTTGGAGAAGACTCTTGAGAGTCCCTTGGACAGCAAGGAGATCCAACCAGTCAATCCTAAAGGAAATCAATTCTGAATATTCATTGGAAAGACTGATGGTGAAGCTGAAGTTCCAATACTTTGGCCACCTGATGCAAAGAGCTGACTCATTGGAAAAGACCCTGATGCTGGGAAAGATTGAAGGCAGGAGGAGAGGGGGATGACAGAGGATGAGATGGTTGGATGGCATCACCGACTCAATGGACATGCTTTTCAGCAAACTCCAGGAGATAGTGAAGGACAAGGAAGCCTGGTGGGCTGCAGTCCAAGGGATCGCAAAGTGTCAGACATAACTGAGCAACTGAACAACAAGTAACTCAGGACAGTAGACAGTCTCTGCTTACCTCTCCTATCTTAATCTCAGACCTCATTGGTTTAATCAGTCACAAGTTTCATCTCACATCAGGGCCTTTCACTCAGCCAGGAAAACCCACCTCAGCTCAAATTCACTTATTCAAAGGGGTCCTTGATGCCCCGTGCCACCTGCCATCCCCTGTATGATAAACTCTATTGTTCTGTTCTTTGCAGAGCTTACAGAAACTGTTATAATGCTTCATAATAGCAGGGAGCATATCATTTCAATATCACATATCAACTCAGTCCAGAATTTATCACACTGCTAAGAATCTAGTTCAAGTAAATGGTGGTTAAATACATATTTCCTATTTAAAAATACAGATCTGGAGGTGCAAGTAGAGCAAAGCAATCAGATTTTTTATTTCCCTTAATAGGGATTTCAAAATTTCTTCAGTGATAGAAACAATAAAATAATGATGACAATAATAGAATCAGCCTCTCAAATGTATACTTGATCCCTACTGCAATGGGGCCTCCCCCAACACCATTCCCTCCAAATCAACCCAGCATAGGGCACAAGGTTTTTTGTGGTTAATCCAAAAAATACAGATCGATCTTTTATCTTACTTGAGCTCTCAGCGGTCTTGGATCCATCCAGCTATTTCTCACTGCTTTTCTTCTGCAGTATCATCCGTCTAGTTGTCGCTAGGAATCTCCCTGAGTTCTCTGGGACCCTGGCCCCTCCTGTGTGCCTGGGTCTCACCTTCTCCTCTAAACTGGCTTCAACTCCTACGCTGTCCGAGGAGGTCCCGCCAGGGCTCTGTATCCCCAGAGGACCCTCTCCTGGAAACCAGAGTCAGGAGTTATCTAACTGCTTGCTTAACAACTCTACACAGATATCTGATTGACAGCTGCACTCAGAATCAAATCTAACATCTTCCTTAGGAAATCTGTGCCTCCTTCTGTACTTCAGTCTCTAGCCAACCGAACAGACCCAAAATACCACATCCTAAGACTCTTCCCTCTGCACCATCCTTTTTCCATGTCCAATCCGTTCAGTGTCCTATCAATTTCACTTCTAAGTATCTTTAGGATCCACCCTCCCTTCACCCCTGTCCTGGTTATAGCACTTACAGAGTTTCTGGATGGTTTTCTTTATCTCTTGCCCCTCTCTTTCCTAAAATCCTCTCTTTGTTTCCAGGGAAGAGAAATTTATGAAATATGAAACTGGGAAATCTTATACTCCTTCTACAGTATATAATCTATTTAAAAACACCCTCTAAAGTTATAAAAGTTGGTCGGGGAAAAGAATGAAGGTTCTTTTCTTCTTAACCCTGTGTCTCCAATGTCTAAAAAAAAGGATCTTCACAGAAAGTAGCAGCAGTGTTACTTGCTCAGTTGTGTACCTCTGCAACCCCATGGACTGTAGCCCGCCAGGCTCCTCTGTCCATGGGATTCTCCAGGCAAGAATACTGGAGTGGGTTGCCATGCCCTCCTCCAGGGGATCTTCCTGACCCAGGGATCAAACCCAGGTCTCCCACATTGCAGGTAGATTCTTTACCATCTAAGCCACCAGGAAAGCCCTCTTATACACATGTCGTTAAATACCTTGATGTAGTAAGCCATTTAAAAACAAATTAAATTATCAAGATGTCCATCCTATCCACCTACCCTACCTCCCGGTATATACTGTAACCATGAAATATAAAGTGATCCGACTAAAATACTAACAAGTTTTTTTTCCAGAATTTTAGAAGTGTTTTAAAAGTTGATTTGAAATGAAAAGGAAAACTAGCAAATGAAGTTTAATGAGGAAATTGAGCCTAGCATTTGTTAAAATGCACCACAAAACTGTATTTTGAACAATGTGCTACTGGTATCAAAATAGACAATACAGCAAAATAAAAGCTGAAAAGCAGAAAAAATATAAAGCTCAGGAATGAGTAATTAAGAATTCAATGTATGATAAAGATGACTTCTAATGTTACTGGGAAAACAATAAAGCAATCCAATAAACTCTCTCTGGAACTATTAGCCAACAATTTGGAACAAAAATAAGTAAACCTGTTATATATCCAGTCATTCACTTCCTTTTAAATAAAAATTAAATGATACAAATGAAAAAATACACTAAATCGATAGGTACATACTTCTTTAAACTTAGGATTTGAAAAGAGAGTCTAAACTATAACAAAAGCAGAACAAATAATGACACTTATTAATAAATACTAATACAGAAAAAAATACCATAAACAAAGGGAGGTAACAACCAGGGAACAAATACTTGCTATGTGACAGCAAGGAACTGATATCCTCACTACATCACCAGATGGTCAACACCGAAATCAGACTGATTATATTCTTTGCAACCAAAAACGGAGAAGCTCTATAGAGTCAGCAAAAACAAGACTGGGAGCTGACTGTGGCTCAGATCATGAACTCCTTATTGCCAAATTCAGACTTAAATTGAAAAGTAGGGAAAACCACTAGACCATTCAGGTATGACCTAATCAAATCCCTTATGCTTATACAGTGGAAGTGAGAAATAGATTTAAGGGACTAGATCTGATAGACAGAGTGCCTGATGAACTATGGACAGGGGTTCGTGACAATGTATAGAAGACAGGGATCAAGACCATCCCCATGGAAAAGAAATACAAAAAAAGCAAAATGGCTGTCTGAGGAGGCCTTACAAATAGCTGTGAAAAGAAGAGAAGCCAAAAGCAAAGGAGAAAAGGAAAGATATACTCATTTGCATGCAGAGTTCCAAAGAATAGCAAGCAGAGATAAGCCTTCCTCAGTGATCAGTGCAAAGAAACAGAGGAAAAGAATAGAATGGGAAAGACTAGAGATCTCTTCAAGAAAATTAAAGATACCAAGAGAATATTTCATGCAAAGATGGGCTCAATAAAGGACAGAAATGGTATGGACCTAAGAGAAGCAGAAGATATTAAGAAGAGGTGGCAAGAATACACAGAAGTACTGTACAAAAAAAGATCTTCACGACCCAGATAATCACAATGGTGTGATCACTCACCTAGAGCCAGACATCCTGGAATGTGAAGTCAAGTGGACCTTAGGAAGCATCACTATGAACAATGCTAGTGGAGGTGATGGAATTCCGGTTGAGCTATTTCAAATTCTAAAAGATGATGCTGTGAAAGTGCTGAACTCAACATGCCAGCAAATTTGGAAAACTCAGCAGTGGCCACAGGACCGGAAATGGTCAGTTTTCATTCCAATCCCAAAGAAAGGCAATGCCAAAGAATGCTCAAACTACTGCACAATTGCACTCATCTTATACGCCAGTAAAGCAATGCTCAAAATTCTCCAAGCCAGGCTTCAATAATATGTGAACCGTGAACTTCCAGATGTTCAAGCTGGTTTTGGAAAAGGCAGAGGAACCAGAGATCAAATTGCCAACATCTGCTGGATCATCAAAAAAGTAAGAGAATTCCAGAAAAACATTTATTTCTGCTTTATTGACTATGCCAAAACCTTTGACTATGTGGATCACAATAAACTGTGGAAAATTTTGAAAGAGATGGGAATACCAGACCACTTGACCTGCCTCTTGAGAAATCTGTATGCAGGTCAAGAAACAACAGTTAGAACTGGACATGGAACAACAGACTGGTTCCAAATAGGAAAAGGAGTACATCAAGGCTGTATATTGTCACCCTGCTTATTTAACTTACATGCAGAGTACATCACGAGAAACGCTGGGCTGGAGGAAGCACAAGCTGGAATCAAGATTGCCGGGAGAAATATCAATAACCCCAAATATACAGATGACACCACCCTTATGGCAGAAGTGAACAGGAACTAAAGAGCCTCTTGATGAAAGTGAAAGAGGAGAGTGAAAAAGTTGGCATAAAGCTCAACATTCAGAAAACGAAGATCATGGCATCTGGTCCCATCACTTCATGGCAAATAGATGGAGAAACAGTGGAAACAGTGGCAGATTTTATTTTGGGGGGCTCCAAAATCACTGCAGATGGTGACTGCAGTCATGAAATTAAAAGACGCTTACTCCTTGGAAGAAAAGTTATAACCAACCTAGACAGCATATTAAAAAGCAGAGAAATTACTTTGTCAACAAAGGTCCATCTAGTCAAGGCTATGGCTTTTCCAGTAGTCATGTATGGATGTGAGAGTTGGACTATAAAGAAAGCTGAGGGCCCAAGAATTGATGCTTTTGAACTGTGGTGTTGGAGAAGACTCTTGAGAGTCCCTTGGACTACAAGGGATCCAACCAGTCCATCCTAGAGGAAATCAGTCCTGAGTGTTCTTTGGAAGGACTGATGTTGAAGCTGAAACTCCAATACTTTGCTCACCTGAGGCGAAGAGCTGACTCATTTGAAAAGAGTCTGATGCTGGGAAACATTGAAGGCAGGAGAAGGGGACGACAGAGGATGAGATGGTTGGATGGCATCACCGACTCAATGGACATGAGTTTGAGTGAACTCCAGGAGTTGGTGAGGGACGGGGAGGCCTGGGGTGGTGCAGTCCATGGAGTCGCAAAGAGTCAGACATGACTAAGCAACTGAACTGAACTGAATATATACATAGTTCCATCAAAACAATAATTAAAAGTCAAAAAGCCCATCAAAGCCAAGACTGTAAAACAGAAATAGGAAAAATACTAAAGAAATATAATTGACCTATAACCAAAAAAGTTTCACCTCACTAGTATTTTTATTATTATAACAATATACTCTTTTAATTAATAGAGTTATAAATTTTTTCAAATGATAATATAGTATTAATTATAGTACAAACTGGCATTTTAATATACTTTTGCAAAATGATACCAATTTTCCTATAGGACAATTAGGCAATATGTATCAACTGTCTCTAAATTATACATAACCTTTAATATTCCACTTCCACTCTTTAAAAATTACCCTAAGTAAATAATATTACGTGTACAAAGACATTTATAATGAAGAAGATTGGAAATAACCTAGTTGTCCAAGAATGTTCATTTGGCAATTCAAATTCTATCAGAACCATACAGTACAACATAATGACATGTATATTTACATGGAAAGATATTACAAAGATATATGTTGTATAAGATCCCATTTAAAACACACATACACACAACTATTTTAAGACAGTTATAGATGGATAGGTGTGTCTGTGTGCATAGGTAAAAGCTGGAAGGATGTGCATACAAAGGGTCTATATCTGAATACTAAGAGTGGCTATCCATTAAATCAGAGGTTCACACTGGGGCGGAGCTTTCAAATACAGTGTCCAATAGTCATGTTATACAAAGTCTTTTTCTTTCGATTTTTGTGTGTGTGTGTGTGTTTTAACACTGTATTTAAACAATTCTAAGAGCCCTCTATTCTTTCTTTATATCATCTCTAAAACTGGTTAAGTACTTTAAAACCATGGAATCAAAGCATTCTGTCAGCACTTTTTTCTGGGAGATTTGTAAATTACCACATGCCTTAAAATTAATTTAGATACACTATAGCATATCTAGATTTTTCTAGGAGTGGAACTAAATGCAAAAATAATTAAGGGAAGAACATACAATTCATTCTATTTGGAACTCTACCGAGGTTGTTCAACTTTAGCTTGAAGAGCAAAAAACTGGTTTTGAAGACAACCAGAAGGGGAGGGGCGGAGAAGGCAAAGGCACCCCACTCCAGTACTCTTGCCTGGAAAATCCCATGGGCGGAGGAGCCTGGTGGGCTGAAGTCCATGGGGTCGCTAAGAGTTGGACACAACTGAGCGACTTCACTTTCACTTTTCACTTTCATGCACTGGAGAAGGAAATGGCAACCCACTCCAGTGTTCTTGCCTGGAGAATCCCAGGGATGGGGAGCCTGGTGGGCTGCTGTCCATGGGGTCGCACAGACTCCAACACAACTGAAGCGACTTAGCAGCAGCAGCAGAAGGGGAGGGGAAGGGGATGTTCCAGGAGGTAGGGTTCTCAGCAAAGGAAAACCCTCGAACGTATCACAAAGGTAGACAAGAGAGCCTCATTCACCTCAGTATCCCAATTATCCGGCAGTACTTAGCACCAATGTTTAGTGAGTAAAGGGATAAACACTCTTTTAGTAACCAAAAGTCCACACACAGTATAGACAGAAAGGAAAAGACCTACAGATCACGTGGCAAGGGAGAATTCAGAGGTATAGTAGCATACCATGAAAGTAAAATCCCCAAATAAATGATCAAACTCTTTATAAAGTGTTCAAGGAGCACCACACAACATAACAAAACCCTCCCATGGAGAAGGCAATGGCACCCCACTCCACTACTCTTGTCTGGAAAATCCCATGGACAGAGGAGCCTGGTAGGCTGCAGTCCATGGGTCGAGAAGAGTCGGACATGACTTCACTTCACTTTTCACTTTCATGCATTGGAGAAGGAAATAGCAACCCACTCCAGTATTCTTGCCTGGAGAATCCCAGGGATGGGGGAGCCTGGTGGGCTGCTGTCGTGGGGTCGCACAGAGTCGGACACAACTGAAGCGACTTAGCAGCAGCAAAGCAGTTTCAGTAAGCTGTCTAGCGTCCGTCAGGCAGTTCAGTCGCTCAGTCGTGTCCAACTCTGCTGCCCCATGGACTACAGCACGCCAGGCTTCCCTGTCCTTCACCATCTCCCGGAGCTTACTCAAACTCATGTCCATTGAGTCGGTGATGCCATCAACATCTCGTCCCTTGTCGTCCCCTTCGATTAAATCTTTCTCAGCATCAGGGTCTTTTCTATTGAGTCCACCCTTCTCATCACGTTGCCAGAGTATTGGAGCTTCGGCTTCAGGGTCAGTCCTTCCAATGAATATTCAGGGTTGATTTCCTTTAAGATTGACTGGTTTGATCTCCATGCAGTCCAAGAGACTCTCAAGAGTCTTCTTCAACACCACAGTTTGAAAGCATCAGTTCTTCAGCACTCAGCCTTCTATATGGTCCAATTTTCACATCTATACATGACTACTGGAAAAACAACAGCTTTGACTATATGAATATGTTGGCAAAGTGATGTCTCTGCTTTTTAATATGTTGTCTAGGCTTTTCATAGCTTTTCTTCCAAGGAGCAAGCACCTTTTAATTTCATGGCTTCAGTCACCGTCTGCAGTGATTTTGGAGCCCAAGAAAATAAAATCTTTCCCTGTTTCCATTTTTTCCCCATCTATTTGTCATGAAGTGATGGGACTGGATGCCATGATCTTAAATTTTTTGAATGTTGAATTTAGAGAAGGGTTCTCAAAGACAATTTTGGACTGCCTGTGAATTATATTAGTAAATTCTTTACATACAATAATTCCACACCACAGTGGAAATGAAAGTATGTGTTTAAATGGACATTTCTGACTTAATACAGTCAATATATTAAAAGACCAGTTCAATAAATTCTACACAATTGGGTTAATTTCACATTTACCATTTCTTAATAGATTCTGCCTCAGTTAATATTTTGCATAATATAATTTTTCATGGGGGCCCATGACCTTATTTAAATTAATACAGTAATTCAGAGAAGGTACCCTAATTAATTAATTGCTAATAAATATTCCCTAAGGACAGAAGCTCAAGTTCTTTTTACCAAAGAAATAACTTCATGTATATAGTCAAATGTCTAAGTAAGTTTATTTTCCCTTATCTCAAGATACTTTAAAAACAAGCATATATTTTAATCTCAGGAAGACCACTGGGGAACCCAGAATTATAAAATTCTGTCTAACTACAGTCTGAATGACACATTTTACAATATACACCACCTTAAGTTTCAGGGACATGTCTCAAGTAGACACATAAATAAATTTCAAGTTCATAAGTCCTTAATGTAGCATCATCTGTACATACACTTTAAATGTGGGTAAATATATTATTAAATTAAGATGACAATCTTAATTCCCATCCATTTACTAGGAATCATTTATATTTCATATAGCACTAGAGATGTCTTCTCTGAGCTTAAGAAGAATTATAATGGGGGGAAATCAAACCAAACATTGATAGACAACGGCAAAGAGTATTCCATGTACAAATGAAAAATGTTGCTTGCTGGAGATCTATTAGATCATTTTCAAAGACACAACCTTCTTGACACTGTCAGATAAATTAATCACAAAAGTAATAAATGTCTGAATACAAAGGAAGCTGTTCTCATTCAAGGTTCACCACATTACTATGAACTTCTTACTAACAGTAACTCGAATTAGGATATATCCAAAATCACCCATGTAATAAGATCACTATTGCTACTTCCTTAAAAAGCCAAGGAGTAGAATTTTTGACAGAAGTGCACTGACACAGAACGTTGTCACTCCTTGAGCAGCAGCAAGAAAATAGGAAGATGCTGGGAAACCTGATTTGAGGGGTCAAACCAGTGCTTATTTTTCTATGCCTTTCCTTTCTCGAAAGCACTGCCCAGGAAACCTAATATAATAAACTATTTCACATACTCTTCATGTTCTCTCTCTGAGAAACAATAATTTACTTGTACAAGCTTAGATTTGCAAGGAAACACTCGCTTTTGCCCTGGGAGATCATGTTTTAGGTTTACTTGGCCTGTCTAGGCGAAATTACAAAGTCAGCAAAGTTTATTTTCCATGTCTCCCCATTCTCCTTGGTTTTTCTTCCATGCAGTACCTCCCACTATTCCTCACCCACAGGAAATCTGGAACTCTGATCCCACCCTTGAGCTAAAGATAGTAGACTATGACACCCACATAGGCCCAGCGTATAGAGCTGGAGATCTGTCCCAACTGTCTACTTCCGGGACTAAAGTTGCAGTAATCATATAATGGTGGTGATTACGAACAGTGACTTTGCACACACTCATATACACACACACTTTTCCTCATTTTTGTGAACCAGAATTACCTGAGATGAGGGGGCGGGGGAAGGGTAGAGGAAATACAGAAAGAAACACCATGCAATTGAGTGTAGGGAATTTATCTTGTTCTGCCTCACCCTGAACACATTACTGGCTGCTCAGTAACAACTTCATGTGCAGGGAATCTCCTTTTTTCTTTTTTAATTAATTCATTTTTTAATTGAAGGATAATTGCTTTACAGAATTTTGTTGGATATTCTTCCAGGTAATATCCTTTAACAAACAAACATGGTCCTTCTCTACTTTGACTTGAAGGATAAACTGTTACAGGTCTTATACAGGGCTGTCAGGAACCAAGGAAGTATCAGTGGGAAGGACAGGACAGTATCCTATATGTTCTAGGCAGTTATCTACTGGAGGATATACTCCAATGTCTGTGAGTATCTGTTTATGAACACAACTATGAATCGAATGAATTATGAATCTGTTTATGAATGCTATGCTGAGTCACTTCAGTCGTGTCCGACTCTGTGCGACCCCATAGACAGCAGCCCACCAGGCTCCGCCATCCCTCGGATTCTCCAGGCAAGAACACTGGAGTGGGTTGCCATTTCCTTCTCCAATGCATGAAAGCGAAAAGTGAAAGTGAAGTCGCTCAGTAGTGTCCGACTCTTTGCGACCCCATGGACTGCAGCCTACCAGGCTCCCCCGTCCATGGGATTTTCCGGGCAAGAGTACTGGAGTGGGGTGCCATTGCCTTCTCCGTGTTTATGAATAGAAAGTTACTATTTCCCTTCTCCCTCTACAAATGGTCGGCTCATTTTTACCTTTTCTATTTCAACATCAGTGTCACCTCCTCAGTGTATCAATCTTTCCCTGGCCATCCAATCTCAAGCAGGTTGTTTTGTCCCTTTGCTCCCTTCACAAAACTTGGAAAACTCAAAATTCTTTTACATCCTTTCCCTTGGAGCTTAGGGAGCGTCCCCCCCCCACCCCCGCAGAATCCCAACCCAGCACCGTGTACTCCACAAGATCTGCTGAAACAAAATTCTAAAGACAGAATTCTAACTTTCAAAGAGGCAACAACAGAATGTGAACTAGTTATAAAACCAGTAACAAAAGAAGTGGGGAGGTGTCAGGAACCAAAAAGACAAAGGGAGGGTTAATAACCATGAGTTCAGGCCAAGGTCAAGGTTAGATGGGCGGTGTGATAGAGCGAAGAGGAAAGGCTGAACAGGACAGAGAAAAGGAAGAAACAAACAAATTCCAGATTAAATGAGCCCAAGCACGTCCAGCCTGCTAGGGCCCCAGACAAGATGAGGCAAGAAAGACAGAGTAAAAAATGAGGGTGCATTACTTAATCTTGAAGACATCATTTGACTTGCCTCAATCCTCCAGCCAAATTCTGATAACTTCATGTCCTATTTAAGCAAATAAACTGAGGTTATCAAGCATCAGTTCAGTTCAGTCGCTCAGTCGTGTCCGACTCTTTGTGACCCCATGGACTGCAGCATGCCAGACCTCCCTGTCCATCACCAACTCCCAGAGTCCACCCAAACCCATGTCCATTGAATTGGTGATGCCATCCAACCATCTTATTCTCTGTCGTCCCCTTCTCCTCCTGCCTTCAATCTTTCCCAGCATCAGGGTCTTTTCCAATGAGTCAGTTCTTCACATCAGGTGGCCAAAATATTGAAGTTTCAGCTTCAGCATCAGTCCTTCCAATGAAATTCAGGACTGATTTCCTTTAGGATGAACTGGTTGGATCTCCTGGCAGTCCAAGGCACTCTCAGGCATAAAGCCCTTTAAATCTCACCCTCAGAACTTCTGCTTATCTTCACCTGAGTCTTAAGTCTCAGAAGAGGCAGCTTCCGTCTCTGAAGGCTTCACTCTACCAGTCATTCCACTGTCTCCTCAACTATCTCTCTCTAGTCTTTCTTTCCTAGAACCTGGGCAGGCTCAGATCCCCCACTCCAAGAACAAACAAACCCCTTTCTCCATGAAGATGGTGTTCCCTCCATCCTCCCACCGACAGCTTCTGAAGGGAGACCTCAGTGGCTCCATCTATGTCATCTCTTTGATCCACTTTGCAACTCAACACAAACATGCTCCAACAAAGGGACAGAGGTTTACTGGCAAGGATTTTCTTCTAGATGGCCATATCCGAAAGGTCATGTTGGCCCCTCTCAATTAACTACCGGACCCTCTGCAGCATTGCACACTGCCGACCACTCCCTCTGTGAAAGTCTTCGCCTCCTGATTTTAATGAGACCCAACTTGCAGACGCCCTGGAGGTCACTGGTGTTCTTTTCAAGGCTTTCTTCTCTTCACACTGCACATTTTCCTCCTGAGTGAGTCATTCCAAAGGTTTTAGCTATCACCATTGGTTTCAAATCAAGACATCCAGTGTACACATCTTTACTCAGCAAACCTATGATTTAGCTCCTCGTGGAATATCTCAGCAGTCATTTAACAGATAAACCTGAAAGTTAAAGCTTCAAAGTGAAGTCACTGTCCTCTCTTGATGAATTTTTCACCATTCTGATTGATGGCAACCCATTGCCCAAATAAGAATTCTGAGTCATCCTCGATAACGACGACTACTCCCCAGTCCTGGCTCCACATCCAGCGCACTAGAGCCCTTTGGTTCTCTCTAGTTAGTACCGCTAAAGCCTGCTGCTCCCAGCCTCCTCCGCTTCCTCACTGATTCTACAGCCAGTCATCACCCTGTCTCACCAAGCGGACTGCAGATTTCATCTTCTTCAATTCACCTTTGATGTCAGCATCCAACCCAACAATACAGTCCTTCTGCTTAAAAGCATCTAGTTACTTTCTTTCCGCCACTCCAACCTACAAGACAAATATCTACTTCTGATACTTTCTCCTGCTGTCAGCGCTAGCCATGCTGGTTCATGCCTTAGTATTCCTGTTTGAGGTTCTTTCCTGTTTTTAAAATGTCATCTGGCAACAAGAAGCTTGTGATCCTTCAAGGCACAGAGAAAATGCCACCTCTTCCATGAAGGCTTTCCTCTTTGCCCTTGTTCCACATTCAGATTAGAGACAGTTGACCACTCCCTTCTCTAGTCTCTAATTTGCATATATTTATTACAGAACTTAGCATCATCCATTACAGTTATTGTGCTTGCAAGTCTGTGTCCATATGTGTATACTCTGCCCACAGGCACATACATTTCTTAGAAGGCTCAGCCTACATCCTATTGATTATTACCCCAGCATTCTGCAGAGAGCCCAGTAAGTACATGCTTAGAAACTGGTTCTGAATAAATATTTGCTGGCAAACTGCTGTAAGTAAAAAACACTAGGATTCTGGACCACAAAGTAAAGAAAGTTATCAAGTTTAAAAAAAAGGAAAACAAAGAAGGGTGAGAAAGAAAATAGCATTTGTTGTACATTAGACCCTGCCCTGAACCAACTGGGAGTTAAGAGGTCTGGCTCTCTGCACTCCAAAGCCCTCTGCTCCATCCTGTGTCATAACACAACACACATCTTATTGTAAATAGCTCTGTGGGTTTCTGTGATGAAATATCACTACTATTATAAATACTATCAAAATATCTTAATAGCAATTATATTTACTGAGCATTTACCAAGTGTCAGATACCTTTTTAATGCTTTACTCATTTTAACTCATTTAATCTTCACAATAGGCCAGTGCTTGGGTGTTTTAGTATTACCATTTTACAGATGGAAAACTGAGCCTTAAAAAGATTCATCTATTTGCCCACTGTCCTGTAGCTAGTAAACAGGGTTCAGAGGCAAGGGGTGTGATTTCAGGGTCTATGCTTTTAACTAGTATATAGCCCAAATACACAAACGGGCTTCCCAGGTGGCTCAAGTGATAAAGAATCCACCTGTCAATGCAGGACACACAGGTTCAATCCCTGGGTTGGGAAGATCTCCTGGAGAAGGAAATGGCAACCCACTCTCGTATTCTTGTCTGGAGAATTCCATGGATGGAGAAGCCTGGTGGGCTACAGTCCACTGCGGCTGCAAAGAGTCGGACACGACTCAGCGATTGAGCACACACATGCAATACACAGATCAAGGCCAGCAGGGTTCTAGGAAGGCATGGGACATGTCTGGCTGATTTATTGCTTGACACATAGTAAATGCTCAGTAAATACTTGCTGGCCAACTGGCTGGATGAATAAAAGATTGTTTAGAACTTTGAGCCCAATGTGCATTTTTTCCTGTAAGATACAGGTGATGTTCTTTAAGGTTTCTTTGAGCTGTAAAAATTCTATGGTTTCGGCACACACAAAGGGAAGGCGCCCGCTGCCTGTGCTATGGTGATGACACGCTGGGCAGAGTGCAGACAGGTAACTGGGAGCGTGGGCTGGATGGAAACTAGGGCTTGAATGGAAACCTAGATGCACCTCCTAACTGGGCAAACTCCTCGATCTTTGAATCTTTATTTCTTCACCTTAAGATTTTTGGTGATCCTACCAACTGCCTCAATAGGTGACTTTGAGGATTAAATGAGTAAATATGAAAGAGAAGCACTTATGCAATGCCTAGAACATATTCAAACACTAAATAAGTGGCAGCTATTAACTGCAATACTCAGAACCAGAGACCGACTGGTGCACTCACATGAAGGGAAAAGATGAGCACCTGCTGCTGAAACAAACACAGAATTCTCATGGGAAGACTATGCCCTATTTATTTTACTGTCTAAGGCTACACCCTCGGATTTAGCATGTGAGTTACAAACAGAAGATTTAGCAAACAATTATATTTCCATTCAAATTGTGAGTTCTGTCTTATTCCTTTCTCCTCGTGTCCCTAACTATTCACATCCAGAGAATTCTCTCATATCACAATCTCTCTCATTTCTCATTTTTCTTTCACTAGAAGACATATTTCTTAAGTGTCATAAAAAACGAAAAGTGAGTACAGAGGACTGTTATTGAGGAAGAATTTTAATCCACACAAATTTCTCAGATCTGTTTGCTAGCTTATCTGATTAGAGCATCCCACCTCTTCTTTCCCAGAAAGTTTCCTTAAAAAGTTAAATTTATTCAATTGAAAATAATTTTAAGAAAATTGACATCCATTATCCAAGAGTAAATAAAATATCCTGAAAAATCTCCAAACCAAGTTTGTGAAATCCTTCCTAAAAAAGAAACACTTGAGTCTGTTTCCTCTCTGAGCCCCAGCATTAGCAAGTAAGGAAAATCTACTAAAAGAAAAAAACAAAGAAACAAAAAACTGGGTTCCAGCAGGCTGTCATAAAACTGTAAGAAACAGTATCATCTCATAAAATTGAATAAACACATAATAAAACTGTTAAGTGAAATAAAATAAAAAGCAGCATAACTGTATTTTTTTACAGTAGCAGACATATAAGATACTGTATTAAAGACATATTTGAAATTTTTCAGTCATATTTTCTTTAGAATTTGGGGGAAATGATACTAAAAATTATAATATCTTCAGTTGAATTTATCCCCAAATTCCTAAATTCTTTATCAGATAATGCTTAACTTAACAGACAGATAAGAACTGTCAGTTCTTACTATCCATGGTAACAGGCGTCAGGAATGGCATAAATAAATAAATGAGAACTCAAGACAAAGCTTATAGTAAATAACATAGTTTCTCTGCCTGCTCTCCAAAATGCTCATGAGCCCAAATTAACTAACTTTAATTTTATGTTTTATCACTGCTCTTGCCCATTCTCTTGTGCAGAAATTAATTAGCAGCGATAGGGACAAAAGAGAAGCAGTGGGATAGAAAGGTCAAAATCAATTTACTCTGAATAAACAGGCTGGAACTGATGGAAGGCTGAATTCATATTTCGTGAATGAGAAAACCAATGTGAGTTCTACAAGATCTCACAGAAAGGCAGCTGGGAAGAAGTCAAGGCCACACCAGGAGCAGCAACCATGAAAGCAAGGGCTGAACGGGACCAAGAGGGGGTGAGTCAGGGTCCTGATCCCTCTTTTCAAGAGATGATGAAATGAGGACTGTGCAGAGGTGGTCCGAGTAACCAGCAAACTCATGTGCCCTGAAAGGACCCCACTGTAGTTCCTGTACCCACGTCTGCAGGCTCTGGATACATCCCATGAGGTTTAGACAGAGGACGTATCATTACCACCCTCATATCATCACTACTACTACTTGAGCAGTCACTTACTGGGCAGGAGTGGATGGGCGCAACGAATGCTGGAAACCCTTTCGTGATTTCGTTTAATACTCAAGGGAACCAGACGAGCAAAACCAAAGCACACAGGACGAGCAGAGCAGGTGGGGAAACACACCCAGTTTGGTTTGACTGCAAAACCCAAGCTCTTCAGCACTGTGCTTACCCTCCACCCAGAAGCCACGTTGGTTCAAGCAAAGATACTCAAGAGTCAATGAATTTCACAGTAAGGAAACTACACAGGATACAAGCAACAGGAAGTAGGGAAACGTGGGGCCTAGATAGGGTATTCATAATTATGAGATGTAAGCAGAGCTCTGGTGATAACTAAAGGAAACAGAAATGCTATTTCAAAAACATGAAAAATAAAGGTATAAAATACAAATGAAAGAATATAAAAGTTAACTTCAAAACTGGACTGTATGCCTAGTCACAGCAAACCATAATACAATTTCGAAGCTTTGATAACACATTAATTCAGTATTTTCCATTTTCTCAAAATTGTCTACACTTTGTAAGTCACATACAATTTAAGTTTTTTCACTTCAATTTGTATCTCAGGACTTAACTCCTAACCCAAGCTACACTCCCACATTTACAACTATCTGCAAAATGGCTTCTTATTATTAAAGAATCTCAAACTCAACAGATAAGTAAGAGCACTTTTTTTCACAAAACCACTTCTTCTTCCTGACTTTCTTATTTCCACCATGGCATGGCCTTCCTGCCAGTAACCCAGACTCAAAAATGCCAGCAGCATTCTTGATTCCATCCCTTCCCTTTCTCCCAAATAACAACAGACATTCAATGAACTCCTACTCCATAGAGTCTAACTCCTTGGTGCATTTAAATTCTTTCCATGATGATCTGGGCCCTCGCTGACTCTTGCAATTTCTTCCCATAATCTCCACTTTCCTGCCTCTCAATCTCCATGGCAACCACTATTTCAACTTCACAGCCCCTGTTAGAGAGACTTCAACTTCCTTCAGTGCTAGGACTATGTCCTCTCTCTGATCCCCCTGCAGTGCTCTGCACAAGTCCCTCCCAGAGTTACCAGCTAAGCAGCTAAAGACTTTTTATATCAAAACGAATCCTCTCTAAACGTGCAGGCACTGAAATTCAGTTACACTTCAAGATGACGCCTATGAAGCAACTACAACTCAGCAACTTTAAGAGGGGCAACAACCTCCTGGAAGTCAGAAATTTTAAGTGGGTCCAAGGAAATTATTCAGAAAATTAAACTAACGTTATTGCCACACAGCAAGTTTTTTGTCCGTGGCTTGTCATATCTCAGATGACACAAATATCTCATCAATACCTTATTTCTATTCATGTATCATTCCAGATTGTCTCTGCCTTCATAAAAGGAAGAAATCAGATTTACTGCACAGTTGACTTTTCATATGCTAATAGATGTTGCCAGGGTAATTCATACTTGTGTAACTCATTTCTAGGATGCCATGACCTCAACGTGGGCACTACTAATTTTTTTTTTTAAAAAAAGAAGAAAGCAAATAAGAAAATAAAAAAGAAGAAAGGAATTCCCTGGTGGCCAGTGGTTAGGACTCTACACTTTCGCTACCAATGACACAGGTTCGATCCCTGGTCAGGGAACCAAGATATCACATGTTGTGTAATGTGGCCAAAAATTTAAAAAAAAAATTTTTTTAAAGAGAAATGTGGAAGGAGATTCAAAATCACAGCTTATAATAAGGGGAGTGTGTGTGCTTAGTCACTCAGTCGTGTTCGATTCTTTGTGACCCTTCAGATTGTAGCCCACCAGGTTACACTGTCCATGGGACTTTTCAGGCAAGAATACTGGAGTGGGTTGCCATTCTCTCCTCCACGGGATCTTCTCAACCCAGGGATCGAACCCACATCTCCTGCGTCTCCTGCATTGCAGGTAGATTCTTTACCCACCGAGCCATCAAGGAAGCTTATAATAAGAGGAACAAATAATTTCCCTTTATACAAATACATTTTTGAAACAAAGATTTTTAATATTATTCCTGCTCCACTGTGCATTTACCTTTGGCAAATGCCTGTCCGTCAGCACGTCATTCCCAAAATGGGTTTAAAAGTACTAGAGGACAGTGGTTAGGACGCAAAGAAGGCAGAACATGCAGCCTTGACTAGCACTCTGTAGAGCGGGGCTTAGATTTAGGCAATCACCTTGTAATACAAAGAACAGGAAACCAAACTGGATTGAATATCAAGGATAGCAAAATAATCTCTATGATGCATACACAGAATAATCAATAATAGGAATATCCATGAAACTCACTGAGGACCTCAGATTGAGACATTATTATGTTATGGCATCGTGCAGAAGTGCTGGGCAGAGGTCACCTGGGGTGGGTGCCCAACGAGTCAGACAGAAGTCTTCAACGGCCTAAAGAAATAATGGTATCCCCTTCACTCTCCCGGCCACCTCTCTGAGTCCCACGTCCCAGGGCTCATCCATGCCCACCCAGATCCAACCAAGCCAAAGTAGCCTCCTTGCTCTCCCTGAAATGACCCAGGTCACACTCCAGCCTTTCCACCTCTCTGCCTTTCTGCTGCCCCCTCATGCTACTGCTGCTGCTAAGTCACTTCAGTTGTGTCCGACTCTGTGCGACCCCATAGATGGCAGCCAATCAGGCTCCTCCATCCCTGGGATTCTCCAGGTAAGAATATTGGAGTGGGTTGCCATTTTCTTCTCCAATACATGAAAGTGAAAAGTGAAAGTGAAGTCGCTCAGTCGTGTCCGACTCTTCGAGACCCCATGGACTGTAGCCCACCATGCTCCTCCGTCCATGGGATTCTCCAGGTAAGAGTACTGGAGTGGGGTGCCATCGCCTTCTCCATTGCCCCCTCATACAGCCACGTAAAATCTCTGTTCAAAAGTCCATTTCAAAGAGGCCCATTTCAAACACCCAAATTAAAATGGCAAGCTAACAGTCCTAAGAATCTTTTTTATCCTGCCCGATTTTCCCCATAATTATCACCCTTGAACATACTACAGAATTCACCTGTGTTTTATGTTTATCATTTATTGCCTACTCTTGTCCACTGACCCCCCACACCTACCTCACATACACTGGACTGTAGGTTCCACGAGGGTAGGGAACTGAATCTGCTTTATTCACGGACTCTTCCCCAGTGGCTAGAAAACAGTGCAGCAGATATTAAGAGCTCAATGGATACTTGCAGCACGGCCGATTAAATGAATGCATCAATCACAGAACTGTTATAATGAGTTACAGGGTATTTGTATGAAACACTGATCACCCATATTAGGTACAAAAAACACTGTGCTAGGCTCCTATGGGTAAAACAGAAAAAACAGACAAGCGTTCTTGACTTCAAACAATTTGTTCCAAAACTGCCTCAGCGGTTATACTAGGGCAAAGGATGCCACACCCACGTTATCTAGTCACACACTTCCTCCAACATCTGCTACACACCTGCCTGTATGCAGAAGTTTACAACAGAACAGAAACAGAGCAAGGGTCAGTATGTGTTTGGTTACGTCTGTTGCCAAATGTTTAGCTCACCAAGTGAACCAGCTCAACTGATACCTTTTTAATAAACAAGTAACTTGAAATGCAAACATTTACAATTAATTATAACATATTGATTGCTTAAATGAAACATTCAATATATCTTTTTTTGGATCTTTAAGAAATTCTGATTTTGTCAAAAACATATAAGGTGCCCTTGAATGACGCCAAGGGCCTGCCCTTCCTTCATTCTTAAACTTGGGGGAAAGTGTAGTAAATCCTTATTAAGAGACTGTCTCTGCAACATGACTTTAGCATGACTAAAGCTTGTTCTGAGTCAAATGCCTAGAAATACTAGAGGCTCTGTAAAGTATGTTGTGGAAGAAGAGAAGGAGGGAGGGAGGAAGAAAGAGAAAGACAGACGGACCCACAGACAGAAGAAAGCACAGATATGACACCCAGCCTGGTCTATTGAGAGTGAAATGCTCATTTTACCCAAGGAGACAGTGTGGAGTATCTTTAAATATGCTTTAGAAAAACAAGTTTTGTGGTTTTTTTTTTGTCTTCTCTGCAGATATTTTTTTTTCTTTCTTTCTTTTTTTTAAATTTTATTTTATTTTTAAACTTTACATAATTGTATTAGTTTTGCCAAACATCAAAATGAATCCATCACAGGTATACATGTGCTCCCCCTCCTGAACCCTCCTCCCTCCTCCCTCCCCATACCATCCCTCCAGGTCGTCCCAGTGCACCAGCCCCAAGCATCCAGTATCGTGCATTGAACCTGGACTGGCTTCTCGTTTCATACATGATATTTTACATGTTTCAATGCCATTCTCCCAAATCTTCCCACCCTCTCCCTCTCCCACAGAGTCCATAAGACTGTTCCATACATCAGCGTCACTTTTGCTGTCTCGTACACAGGGTTATTGTTACCATCTTTCTAAATTCCATATATATGCGTTAGTATACTGTATTGGTGTTTTTCCTTCTGGCTTATTTCGCTCTGTATAATAGGCTCCAGTTTCATCCACTTCATTAGAACTGATTCAAATGTATTCTTTTTAATGGCTGAGTAATACTCCATTGTGTATATGTACCACTGCTTTCTTATCCATTCATCTGCTGATGGACATCTAGGTTGCTTCCATGTCCTGGCTATTATAAACAGTGCTGCGATGAACATTGGGGTACACATGTCTCTTTCCCTTCTGGTTTCCTCAGTGTGTATGCCCAGCAGTGGGATTGCTGGATCATAAGGCAGTTCTATTTCCAGTTTTTTAAGGAATCTCCACACTGTTCTCCAGAGTGGCTGTACTAGTTTGCATTCCCACCAACAGTGTAAGAGGGTTCCCTTTCCTCCACACCCTCTCCAACATTTATTATTTGTAGACTTTTGGATCGAAGCCATTCTGACTGGTGTGAAATGGTACCTCATAGTGGTCTTGATTTGCATTTCTCTGATAATGAGTGATGTTGAGCATCTTTTCATGTGTTTGTTAGCCATCTGTATGTCTTCTTTGGAGAAATGTCTGTTTAGTTCTTTGGCCCATTTTTTGATTGGGTCATTTATTTTTCTGGAGTTGAGCTGTAGGAGTTGCTTGTATATATATGAGATTAGTTGTTTGTCAGTTGCTTCATTTGCTATTATTTTCTCCCATTCTGAAGGCTGTCTTTTCACCTTGCTGATAGTTTCCTTTGATGTGTAGAAGCTTTTAAGGTTAATTAGGTCCCATTTTGTTTATTTTTGCTCTTATTTCTGATATTCTGGGAGGTGGGTCATAGAGGATCCTGCTGTGATGTATGTCGGAGAGTGTTTTGCCTATGTTCTCCTCTAGGAGTTTTATAGTTTCTGGTCTTACGTTTAGATCTTTAATCCATTTTGAGTTTATTTTTGTGTATGGTGTTAGAAAGTGTTCTAGTTTCATTCTTTTACAAGTGGTTGACCAGTTTTCCCAGCACCACTTGTTAAAGAGATTGTCTTTAATCCATTGTATAGAAAAACAAGTTTTGAGGTGCGCTGTTTCCATTAGAAATAAACTATATGTGATAGAAACTGGTCAAAAACAAAGGCCACCCTTGCGAAGTAAATGGAAATAATCACAAACTGGGTGATTATCCCATTACCCAAGATAATGCTCTTAGTCCACAAAAGAGACATTCAGGAGTATCGTTTGTGAAATTGTATCTTGTAAGCCAAACAAACTGAAAGGAGGGGCATGGGACCCAGGTCAGAGCGGACGCTGCCCCACGCAGCTTCTGCGTGTCGGGCTCCTGGCTGCTAGACCCAACACTTGATAATGTGTCCGCCTATCTCACCTGACCAGCCAGCTTTTCTTTGTCCTCTCTTTCTGGAGGAAAACAATCACCACGCGAGTATCTGTATTCATGGCATCCTCCAGAGCGGAAGGAGGATGCGCATGGGGTGCTGAACAGACAATATTCCGGATGGCCTACACGGTTTCTGTAAGGCTATTTCTCAGTGAGGAAACGATCCCCTCTGAATTTTCCTGGAGGCGTGCAGACCCCATCACTTTTGAAAGATGCGGCTGTTAAGAATGCAACTGGGGCTTAAGGAAGGAAAAGGATCTGTCTTAGGAGCCAACAGCCAGCTGCCTCCTTCAGAACTGTGATTCCACCTCCCGAAACTTCTTCAGTTCTTCTACCTTCCCTCCTTCCTTCTCACACTCCAACCAGAACACAGCAGCAATACTTGTGACTCCTCTCACACAACATGCAGCTGTCAACAGCTCTGTACAGTTCTGTCGGACATCAAAAAACATTCCAAGAATCTGGTTAAGTGCTGACGAAACTTGCCTGAATTACCACGCTACCTCCCCCTCCACATTCCTTAGGCATTATTTGTTTTCCTGATGTTGGGTGGAGGAGGATGGATAGTTAAAAAAAAAAAAAAAAATCTACAGATTGAGGAGTGGAGAATCTCTAGCCAGAAATACATATATAATTGCAAAAGTGGGTAGCAAGTTTAAAGAATAACTCAACTAATCTATATATCTGATAAAATTATACCCAAGACAACGGTAACTTGGAACTCTCTGTAGACATTCAGCCATAAGCAACATCTTGTTACCCCCAACCCCACAATTTCTTCTGCAGAAAGTTTGAAAATCTTAACACTGCCTCACAGGCTAAATGAAAATTGTCACAGAATTGCTTCTTGCAATTAAGTTTTTCATGCATGCAAAAACTATGGAGCTCCTAATTTTCACCATTTGTGTGCACTAGAAATTCCTTTCAAAAGGTTTATATCTAACAACTATGCAGTTAATAAACCGTTACTGCTTTATGAATTAAAATTCTTTTTATAATATCCTTGATATAACCACCATTTTCTCTCCAGAATGCAATTTGATTTCCTCATGTTAAAATTTCTCAAAAAAAAAAAAAAAAAAAGGAGAGACAAGAGAGATAAGAGTGTTACCTATAAAACTTTTTTAAATTAAAAAAAAAAAAATCCCAGGTTGTTTCACGGGTATGGACTTTGCCACAGAATTCCTTGAGTTTCCTTCCGTACATGATTCTAGACCAAAAGGGACAGACCACAGATGCTGCGCATCGCCACCCTGGCAACATGTTAACAGTGTTTTATTAAGAAGATAACAGTACCAGAAAAGGATTCCCAACAAGATGATGCCAACTGTTTCAATATTCCTCGAAACCATCCCAAGTGTTTTATTATGATCTGTGTGTGTCAATGGTAGAGCAGGCTCCTCTTAAGAACGAGGCCCTATGCTGGTTCTTTTAAATGAATTACCTCACTTAATTTTCACATTAATACCATGATTTTAGGTGCTAGCTTTCCCTTTCAACAGATGAGAAGACATGAGCTAAAAAAGGCTAAGAAGCTGCTCAGAGTCAAACATCAAGATCAGAATCCAAGAAATGTTTCTTCTGATTCTAAAATTCATGCTAATTGCAATGCTACAAAGTGCCTCAATGGACTTAACGGCGCATCTCACTCCTCTGATAGTTGTTTAGTGCCTCAGAACATGACACGTAGCAGCTCAATTTACCCTTTTAAAAGGTACTATTAAGTCACTTTTGATGGCTTCTGACACATTAAGAATAAAATTCCAACGCCTAGCAATGGACTAACCCCTGAACTTGGCTCAATCTACCTTTGAAAATGCCAATCATATTTTAACCCAGGACTTTTGGACTTTCTCTTCCTCTGCCACTAACTCTTCAGATCCTTCAGGTCTCTGTGCAAAAATGTTACCTCCTTAAAGGTGCCTTCCTTGACAATCCAATCTAAATAAGTGCCCCATTCACCTGCCCTGCAGCTAGCATGGATATTCATTGTGCTTATCTATAACTTGGGGCTTCCCTGAGAGCTCAGGTGGTAAAGAATCCATCTGCAATGCAGAAGAAAGAAAGAAAGAAAGTGGAATCACTCAGTTGTGTCAGACTCTTTGTGATCCCATGGACACCAGGCTCTTCCATCCATGGGATTTTCTAGGCAAGAGTACTGGAGTGGGTTGCCATTTCCCTCTCCAGGGAATCTTCCTGACCCAGGGATCGAACCCAGGTCTCCCGCATTGTAGAGAGATGCTTTACCGTCTGAGCCACCAGGGCAGGAGACCCCGGTTCAATTCCTGGGTCAGGAAGATCCACTGGAGAAGGGATAGGCTACCCACTCCAGTATTCTTGGGCTTCCCTTGTGGCTCAGCTGGTAAAGAATCTGCCTGCAATGCAGAAGACCTGGGTTCTATCCCTGGGTTGGGAAGATACCCTGGAAAAGGGAAAGGCTACCAACTCCAGTACTCTGGCCTGGAGAATTCCATGGACTGTATAGACTATGGGATCGCAAAGAGTCGGACACGACTGAGCGACTTTCACTTTCATCCATAACTTTTTGTCTCCTTGTGTAGTCCAGAGAAAATGCCCATTTGTTTTATCATGAAGGTCCCAGTGAATGGAAATCAAGGTAATTTGTTTGTTTTAAACGATGTACTTTAAAAATAATACTCAAGAAATGATAAACAATGCCTTGGATCAGAGTCTTGGTTCCTAATAGCATATTTGGATGCCCACACATTACAGCTAAATTGAATGAGATAGTGAAGCGACATTATCTTGGAGATGTTATCTGTTTCTTTGTTGACTGTTTGCCTCTTACCAACTAAAATACAAAGGCTCCAAGAGGAAAGACCCACTAGTCTTACTCAGTACCTACAACAGTGTCACACCCACAGTGTGAGCTCAGTAGATATTTTTTAAGTGAATGACCAAACTCTAGGTGCCATGGAGACACATCCATAATTATACACAGGCCTGACCCTTGAAAGTGTTCCGTCTACAAGGGGACAGCTACACAATTTCACAAGGCAACTGCTTTAAGTGCCATAAGTGAAATAATAATGAAATATTATGTGGTTTCAAAACAGAAAGGATTAAAAGTCATAAAACCTAATATTAATAACTACTTATAAATTCATCAAGAAAAAAGGGAGGAAGATAAATTAATGAGGGAATAGGAGAGACCATGAACACAAACGCTCTCTCTCTCTCCCTCACTCACTCATGTTATTCCTTCGCGCGGAAATGCTCGGTTAAGTCACGGCTTGGAAGATATAAACATCATTGAAATTCAAAAACAGTTCTGAAGAGAGGATACCTCAATTGGTATGCAAGGGATGTTTCCTCCCCCTGAATACATTATGAACTTGCAGCATGCTAATATGCCATGCTATCATAAGCACCAGATGGGACAGTAGGCAGTACATGTCCCATCAAACCTCAAGAAGATGTATTAATGTTCATGCTCTTTAAAAAAAAAAAAAATCCTTTGCCAGTGTCCCTAGACTTCCACATTTCTTAGCATTCAGTTACTTTCTCTCAAAGCACAGTCCTCCAGGGCTGCTCCTCTTCACCAGATGGTGTCAGGAATCATTTCAATCTATTTTATCACAGGAGGCAAAGGCCACGAAGCGTGTCAGACTGCGCTTACTGAAGGCGCACCATGCAGAAAAGAGAACAGCAGCAGATACAGGAGATGCAAGAAACAAATCCTTTCCAGGCACTACTGATGGAACGTTCATAACCCCACGGACCCCTTACTTACATTCAACACAGAAAAATAAAATGCTGTGACATATCTAAACTTTCTAGATGACTAATATTATTGTGAAATTGAGGTCTGCCTAAATAGTCTCTAAAGATGACCAAGCTAAACTCACAAAATTCTGAACGATCAGAAGCTGGCCTCAAAACAAGGCAAGGGCATCACAAATGGTACCTGAGTGCAATGAAATAGATGCATGTCTTTACAAGTAACTATCAGAACGAATAAACATCCCAGAATTGGCTTGAAACGCACCTTCTCTTTTAACTATCTCATTCAATTCAGGTGTAATGTGTGGGCATCCAAATACTCTATTAGAAACCCAAGGCTCTGAACAAATACGTTCTTTGTTATTTCTTGGGCATTGTTTTTAAAGTACATCATTTAAAACAAATAAATTACCTTGATTTCCATTCATTGGGACTTTTATGATAAAAAACAAATGGATATTTTCTCTGGACTATCCAAGAAGACAAAAAGTTATGATTTACAAATGTCTAATTTGAATATGCTTCAGAATCCTCTGAGAGCTTGTTCAAACAGATTGCTGGGCTACCTCAGAGTTCCTGATTAAGTTTGCAGAGGGACAGAAAATGGGTATTCCCAATAAGTTCCTGGGTGATAATGATATTGCTGGTCCATGAAACCCACTTTGAGAACCACTTCATTACATCATTCTATACCACATTTTCAAAGTGCCCCAAAGACCCCTGGAAAGTCTGTAATCCATGCAGAGTATCAGCAATATCCGTGTAAAAACAGGCACTCAGTGGATAAGCTACAATGATCTTCTATAAATTTTTAAAGGCACAAATTCAGAGGCATAAAATATGTGTTAAATTAGCAAGAATATTCTTCCAAAGTGATAGTATCTGAGACTCAAACCTGCCCTCCTATCCCTTTCAAAGGATTCAATGTATATTTAGAAACAAATATAAGAGGGCAAAGATATTTAAAGAAAGCTCCACTATTATAGAAGTTATATGTTTTTTAAAAAATTATGTATCAAGCACTGCATGAATTATTTTAGTAATCTCTCTGGAGTCTTTATGATAAATCTTATCAGACTATTCAACCACTACTCATCTGAGATTATTGGCAGAAGAAACTGCTGATAGAATTTACCATGCAACCGAAAAGGTGAAAATATTTCTTAATATTTGTCTTTTGTTAGGCCTCCCAGGGTCGAGAAGATCCCCTGGAGTAGGAAATGACAACCCACACTCCTGTATTCTTGCCTGAAAATTCCATGGACAGAGAAGCCTGGTGAGCTGCAATCCATGGGGTCGCAACTGAGCAACTCAGCTCACAGAATCCTACTCATTATGTCTCCTGGATCCCTGACGGCTTACACCCATCCTCCCAAACTGCAGGCAAGTACCCAGGTAGAGGAAGCACTAATTTCCCCAAATATTACAACTGTCAAAAGCCCTGGACTTTGTTTCTAATTTCAGTAATTATGTCAGAGAGTGCTTAAGTGCTATATATTGTATCATACTTTTAGTAAATATGATCATGATAAATTATCAGATTTATAACACATGCAATTTTAACTAATATGCAGCTAGCTGCCAAGAAAGTTATATATGGCCAAAAAAATTAATTTATTATCTTTCCATAGTTCAAAGAAAATGCCTTATTGATTATTAAATACCATTTACCAAAAATTTTTATAAGATTTACTTAATTTCCTCCCCCCCATATTTAACATGCTTTGTGCATTCTTTCTTTCCTTTAAGATCCCTGTGAATCCCAGTCCACCTCTCATCCTCACTTATTCATTAAGCAAACATTTGCTGATTCCTTACTCTCTGTCTCCTACCTCATGGGTAGCCTGGAATGGAATTTTTAGAACTATGAAATCAAGATCTTAAAGCAAATGGCAGCTTTATCAAGAAGAGCTGATGACACTTAAGATGTCTATTATTTTAAACAGTGAAGAGTCTGTATCCTGGAATACATAAAAGGTTAGAATTCAGCTCTCTGAGCAATGTCTCCTGCTAAGACAAATGAAAATCAGTCAGGAAGAAAAGTCTCAGAGACACCTAAAATGACTCCACAAATTAAAACTGCCACTAGTTAACATCTGGGGGAACACAAAACAGAACAAGATGGGCTTTCCACATTTTCACCTAAGCATTCACTTCACCATTCTAAGTTTGGTTATATGGTTTTCAAGCTAGCCAGTTACTGGAATGGGTGGACTTGTGGGCACAGGAACAGAGAGAGGGTAGGCAGAAGGGAGAGAAAATTCTACCAACTATAGACAAAACTCACAAGCACAACACCCTAGAGTCCTTCTGTGTGACTGAAAAACTCTCCCCTATGTTTTAAGTCCAGAGAGTATCACTGACTTTAATCATTACCGCTTATATGTAAAAGTTCTGTACTCTGCTTTTCAAGGAGACACAGCACGTGAACAATCATAATCACTACCACCATACTGCAAAACGAAAGTCAGCAAAGCAGAATCCTTGCTTCTCAGACAAGGAAAGTGACGCTCAGACAGAGAGTGAAACGACTTGCTTGTTGCTGGTGATACCACGAAGTGGAAGAAGTCTGACTCACACTCAGCCATGGACATTCCCCATGTCCTGTGCTCTCTGGCCTCATAAACACAACATATTAATTGTTTATAGTATAAACTCAAGTCATAAAGCAAAAGATACAGCACGTCCAGCACAAACGGATAAAGAACACAGCTGAAAGCTAAAAGACCAGGGCCACTCAAAATAATTGACCAACAGGCATAGAAATTTTAAACAACTAAACAGAAGCAACTTTGGGGCTTAAAGAGACACCCTTCTGCTCTCTGGGAAACACTAAAAAATGGTTTGATTCTCCAAGTTTTAGGAAAAGGTGTATTAACATCACACTGATATGCTTTACCCACAGAACATATGAAGCAAAATGTACCAAAGTACCAAAGGCTTTATCCCCAGAATGTATGAGTAAAATGTAGATAAAAATGAAAAATAAGTAGAAAGACATTCTTCACCTGGGAAATTATGTTACTTGCCCAAAACAACAGGGAATAAGTAGCAGATTCAGAGATTTTAACTAGTTCTCCAGACTCTGAAAGGAGTGCATTAAAAACGGAAAAAAAAAAAAAAGGTAATAAGATGTGCTAAAAGTTGGTACCAAAGGAGGGGGGGGGGAAACACCCAGAAAGATATTCCTCCATGTAGCAAATAGTTAAATAACTTTTTTTTTTTCCAGCAAAGTTCTTTAGAAAGACTCCTAAATTGTATAAAAACTTGAAAAATCTGTGAAACCTTGATCACATCTATATATACCTTTTTTTTTTTGATATTTCATAACCAGCAAGCTTCCCTGGTGGCTGAGATGCTAAAGAATCAGCCGGCAATGCGGGAGACCTGGGTTCGATCCCTGGGTTGGGATGATGCCCTGGAGGGGAGCATGGCAACTCTGATATTCTTGCCTGGAGAATCCACATGGACTGAGGAGCCTGGGAGGGCTACAGTCCATGGGGTCTCAAAGAGTTGAATATGACTGAGTGACTAAGCACAGCACACACGAGCAAATACTGGTATACAAGAGAATGCTTGGGTAATTAACAAGTGAGGTTTTACCTTTGGTTTCTATTATTCTATATTCTATAAACCAATGATTAAGAACACTGCAGAAAGACTGGAAGAAAATAAAGTGCTTTCTATGGACAAAAAAAAAAATCTTCATTTTGATTCCTTAATATTTTCCTGTCTCTAGGCTGTCTCACACAACTATACTAGAGTAGAAAGAAAGAAAAAAATAAGTATTAACAGACCTTTCAAATGAGATGTTGCCATAAATGCGAGTACGCAGGTTCAGACAGAAACATTATAAAGAGGAAACAATGCCTATTTCACAAGGAAAGTGTCAGAATCAAGGCCTTTCTTTGTTCCAGTCATATCTTTGTCGGGACACATGTTAAGCATTTCAAATGAAAGAATATATAAATTGTTACCACAGGACCCTCAAATTTTATTATGCATTTTCCTCCCAATAACTCCAGCATCATTAAACCAAACAAGTCCAGAGGAAGGCAGGGAAGTTTTAATCATGCAAAGTTCAAATGTAAAGGAATGATATGCTCAGAAGTGCGATTGTCTTTACCAAAGTTCTAAATAACTTAGCACCCCATCAAAATCATCCCTGATTATTAAGAATGGTCTGTTTATTTTGTCAAACTCTTTAAGACTCTTGTTAAAGCCATAAACACATGATAAAGACACCCTCTAACATCCCTTCTTCCTAAAGAGCATTTCTGCCTATCTAATTACATAGCTCTTAAGGCCAAACTCTTTACAGCATCATGTTCTCATTGGTACTTTCAAATTTACTTTCTTGCGTGAGCATCAAAGTACACGGTATGATGTTAATAAACCACACAGAATTAAAAGAATCCCTCTAATAAAGTGAGACTTTTTACAGACTGCACTTATCACTCAGCCCTTAAAAGAGAAATGTGGAAAACAGAAGTAAAATCTTCTAGGGAAAACCGCCCACAATTTTTAAATCACTGGTTTTTTTTTTAGAAGGAGAGGGGGGCATGGTGAAAAAAGTTAACGTGCTTTCCTACAATGTGCTCATTTTCTGCTAACAGTCTGCCTGCCTAGAACCTCCTGGGGCAGAACATGGGTACCCAGCAGCCTCATGACCAAGAGATCTGATATTTTTCCCTTGTGGCTCAGCTGGTAAAGAGTCCGCCTGCAGTGCGGGAGACCTGAGTTCGATCCCTGGGTTGGGAAGATCCCCTGGAGAACGGAAAAGCTACCCACTCCAGTATTCTACCCTGGAGAATTCCATGGACTATACAGTCCATGGGGCGGCAAAGAGTCGGACACAACTGAGTGACTTTCATGACAAATTTTAACCACACAATATTCAACAATTTTGTCTGCCCATATGTTGAACACATCATTTGATTTCCATTTTCCTACTATCGTCCAAAACACAGAAAATACTCCATCTGAGGTTCTGATCAACAAAAGTTAGCCAGAATTACCTCATGTCAAAAGCCTAGAAAGGTGATATCTTAGTTAACCTACACGGCTTCATCAGGGAGTAAATTTACAATTTCTATTAGACTTTTCAAAACACAGACATTAGTCCCCTGGCACCTATTACTCCCCATTGCATTCTCTCAAGCATAGAAATACACAGAGAAATAACTACTCTCCTAACCTGTTTTACCCAAGATCACTCTTGACAACTGAGGCTAATGCTTTTCCATTTTCAGTTTCCAGCACCGAGAACTCCACCTTCTCTGCTACTCTACTCCAAATTCAAACATCCCTCTTCAAACATTTCCATCTAGCTTCCATTACAAAACATCCTCTCACCAAACACAACACACTCACCCTTCCTTTAAAAAAACAGAAAACAAGGACTTCCCTGGTGTTCCAATGATGAAAAACCCGCCTGCCAATGCAAGGGACATGCGTTCAATTTCTGGTCCAGGAAGATTTCACATGCCACGAGGTAACTAAGCCCGAGAGCCTGCAAGTCACAACTGCTGAGTCCATGGGCCACAACTCCTGAAGCCTGCAAGCCCTAGAGGCCATGCTCTGCAACAAAAGCCGCCACCTCCACGAGAAGGCCGCGCACCGCAACTGCAAGCGTGCAGCAAGGCCGACCTAGCACAGCCGAAAATAAACAAAGAAAAGTTTTAAAAAAGGAATAAAATATCAGCTGACAGACCAGAGAGAATCCCTTCTCTGCCATTTAATGACATCTATGTGTCCTCGGGGAAAATGCTTAATTTACCTGCTCTTCGGGTTTCCAATATTAATAGACGTCATGGTCACAGAAACCCTTTGCAGAACTGTGAGAATTAGTAAGTATACAAGGTGCCTAGCCTTGGGGCCCGGCATGTACAGGCTTTCAATAAAAGGCTTACTATACTATCAGAGATTTACTCTGTTCAGAGATGGCAGTTATACACTCCCTGTGAGATTAAGAGGATTTCCTGTTTCCTTTGATTGGAACTCTATGGGTTGAAAAACATAATTAAGCTAGACATTCTCAGAAAGTATATTTACATTAATATTAATTAATGCAAACAGCTGTTTGAGAAAGCCAGCCAGATAAACCTGCTTCTTGGTCAGGTGTGAAATCCTATTGTTCTCAAGTTATGAGTCATTTAAGTTAATGATGTATTCCACGAGATACTGTCAGCCACCAAAGAACCACAATTGTACACAAAGAAACTGCTTTCGAGCAATGCCATACCCACTGTCACACACAGATATTAAAACTTAGTAAACAAAAATCAGTATCCTATCCTCAGTATAAGAACAGCAAACTAAAAATTAAGTAACATTAACAGAGATCCAATCTGGAGAAGCAGGAGACAGTCAAGACCCATAAGCCCATGGTCCACATGTCCTTCCCCCTCTGTGCTTGGCTCCTAATCCCATCAGGTACTACCTGCCTCTGGGCTCCTGTACCTGTCTCTAAGCTCTTGCTATTCCGTATCACAACTTCTGTTTACTTCTCTGCCTGGAGCATAAGAACTCAAAACTCCTTGAAGGCATGGCATGGGGAGAGACTGAACCATAGTTATTTGGCCCTGGTACATTTTTCAGCAACCCATAGAAGTCTACTACCTGAATGCCCTCAGTCGTCACAACCTTGCTAAGATCATTCGATCTGCTCAATGCTCAAAAATTAACCGTATTGAGGCTCTCTAACTTCCAAACAACTATAAGGTACATTTGATGGCACACCTTTGCCACAGGTCAAGTGATTACTGTTGCAGAGTTTCCCCCAACATGGACCTGAAGCCCTGGAGTAGACGGGGAGAAAGCACATGGTAAGCGCAATCCAGGGTAGAACGGAAAAGCCAACAGAGGAGGACCGACACCAAGATGCCAATGTGACTGAACACGCACGTGTGATTTAGAAGCAGCGTGGTACAAAGAGGCAACTGCGAGAATCCACTTACTTTACAAAAGCACCTGAGCCTCAGCTTCAACACCTGAAAACTGAAGGCACTTTCAAGATCAATCTTCCGGCTCTAAAATGTATTTTGTTCCTTTGATGATTCCAAAGTCTGTTCAGAATATGGTTTTTACAGCATCTCCTGTGCAAACCTCAAATATCAGTGTAGTGATGAAACAGTTAATAAACATTTCTGGACGATATAATGCCTACTAAGCAAATGTTTATTCTAAAAAATATCTTTTTTTTTCAATAGACTATTATTAGCTGTGCAGGAAGATGCCTTGTAAAAATTTCCAAATATTATTTTAAAATACATAGAAGTTAAAAGGTCAAATGTTCAGAAATATTAACAGAAAATAATTTAAAAAGAAAAAGGGAACTGGTGCCAGGGTTTGAAAAGAAGCTGCAACTTCTAGATGCTTGTGACGAAAAAGTAATGTCTGCACAATCTACATTTATAATTGGATATCTGCTGCTGATATAGCTGTCTTTAATAGCTGGCAGGAGGCTTGTGCACTACAGCAAAGAGTTAGCCTAAAACAATGGCAAATCAACTCGCAAGGCAAAACAGAGACAGTGCATGGACTGCTGTGTTTCTTGTTCTTGTACAACAGCATTTAGACGCCTCTATTAAAAAATAATAATAACCAGGTGCATTATCCAAAAGTTCACTGACTAGGGACACTAGCAGTTGTCTGTCCATGGCAATTTCATTTCTGTTTCTTACACAAATCATCGCTTGCAAGCATTGATGTTAAAAACAGAAAAACAGTCTAGTACACAGTGGCTATAAATGCCAAATCAATTTTCAGCAGATAATAAAGTCCATGTTTTACAATCAGCAATGTACTGTTTTACTACCCAAAAATGTAAGCTAATAATATATAGCTCTCCTAAATGGAAAATGCAGATATGCTGTTAAAAAAAAAAAAAAAAAAAAGGGCCGGCTGTGAGAGGATGGATCATTTCTGCAGGGACCTTCTTAAAGCTATGTGTAAGTGTTTTGAAAATATCACATGATGTGGCCATGTGTTAAAAATTACAGCCAGTTAAGTTCTCTGCTAAGAAAAATATGTGGGCAATTTATGAAATGCACTCCAGGATGGAGCTGTCTTAAGTAAAACCAGATTTTGAAAACAAACCTTTTTTTTTTTTTTTTTTTTGGAAACTTGAACTTAAAAAAAGTTCCAGTCACATCTGGAGAGCAGGACCATTGAGAACATTGAGAAAGGGTGGTCTGACCTAATGCTAGCCATCTTCTGAAAGAACAGCACTATTTCTGGGCTACACAGACTGTGCTCACTTATTGTCCTTTTAAGGCAACAGTCCTGAAAGTATTTTGTAGGTCAGCATATGTTCTTTGATAATATTATACCAAGATTGATAAAAATATAAATGTTTCAGAAAGCTCAGAGCCATCTCCTCCTGAAATACTGTAATTCCCAGAGTCTCCTAGCCTTCTCATAAGCAAACATTTTTCTTCCCTTAAACACAAGGATCTGGTTGTTAGTAAGTGACAGGCAGTAAAATGATATTTCCTTATATTGAGTTAAATCATAAAAATAGTATCATCTATTTCTTTAAAAGCACGTATGGCCTTCTCTTCGACTTTTCCTGGTTCCTTTTGAAATAGCATGCTATCAATAGCTAAAGTGCATTGTTTTTTGTTTTTTTTTAAATGGACAAAGTTATAAAGCCCTGAAACTAAGACTTTACCTACCCATCCCCACAGACTGGTATATCTTTGAATAAATTCAGTTTGTACACATCTATTTCCAGGGATCCCCCCATTTTTATGAAAAAGGTCCTAGATCTGAGAATTGTTACACCAAGTTTGGACAACCAGGAGCCAATTCTGACACCTGACCTATGGAAGAAAGATAACAGTGATGAGGATGATGATAAATGTTAATATATATTTAGGATAGTGACAATACCAGATTACCAGAAATACGTCCTTTTAATCTTGTACACATATTGTCTTACTTAAAAGTAAAAAATCTGTCCCAGATGGTAAAAATGCCCATTAATATAAGTACATATATATGGACAAAAATATGCTAAAAACATTATTAAGAGGTAATCCGTCTGATAGTAGTGGTTAAAAAATGCAGATGGGTGTCAAAAATAACCAAGTGTCAGAACTGCTCAAGTATCACCATTCTGGCACAAGCTCGTAGTCACAGCTGTTAATATGTTCTCCGCATCCAAGTACAAGGTTTTCTAACACAGTTGATGAGCAAGAGAGAGTGAGAAACACTGCCTACACTTCAGGTTACTGCTTCAGAACCAGTCAGATGTTAATGACTAAAACACACTTATCAATGATTCTAAAACCTTAAATATGGTTCAATGCATTTTAAATAAGGATGTTTCAAAGAATACTTTAAAATCATGTAATTAATATGGGATAGCAAGGGTCCTACCTAATCTCTTTCACTTGTCATCGTTCACAAATGGCTTTGGGTTATTATGCGGTTCTGTTTTACCAAAACAAAATACAGACTCTACAAAATGCTGACAGATCAGATCATTTAACACATATTTATTAAAAGCATAAAAACAAGTTAGATTTGACTGATGACATAAAAATCAGATGAAACTATACAGTACTCAGGCTAAATAAAAAAACACAAGCACTTTTTCACACAGCTTCCATATCACATACTCCATGCACATGACATCTTCAGCTGCTTGGTGCATATAAATCAAGATGAGTGCTGAAAGAGTTAAAATGACCTTTCAGAGACCTCAGTCATTGTCTTTTTTAAAATTGATTTTTCCCATATTTCAGCTGCACACATCCCTCGTCCACAGAACTAATGAAAAGGTGCAGTTCGGTCACAAATGCATCCTCGCTGATGAGCACTTACAAGACACATCCTAAAGGGAAAAACATTCTTCAAACAACTGGCGATACCTACACACAACCGTGGTTGCAGAAAACTGGCAGATACTGTTTCAAAACACCATCTGCGAGGTGTACAAACCCTGTGACCAAGCGCAGCCTCTTCTGTCGGTCCTGCCCAAAAAACCCACACAAATCAGCCAGCTGGAGGATCTCTCTCTGCCTTGTCTTTTTAATCTGAGATCTACTACTCAAAGTAGGCAAAGGGCAGTCCAGATCGTTCCTGAGAATAACAGAAACACCCTTGCCCCGACAGGCTTCTACCAAGCTTCTCTGTTCTCAAGCAGAGCCTTCACTGGCAACGATCACAGAAACACTCTGGGCTCCAAAAATAATATTTTTCAGAGGAAATTAACATACATTAAATTTCCAGGACCACAACAGCATCAGTAATTCAGCAGACTTTCTATTTTTAATTAACCGATTTCAATTATTTGCCTGATGACATCTCAGCGCTGTAATTTAGGACAAGACTGAAATAATCGGTAGTCCCTAAAGCTCCCTTCACTTTCTCTGACATAAACAGTTTTCGAAAGAGACCTTATCCCAGGGTTCCATCATAATCTGCACGCTCCCACCACAGATGAAATGTCCAGGACACAAGGTACAGATGACAGTTGCGAAATCCACAGCAGAAAACATCCTTCTTACTTGAAGCTAAATCCCTCGAGTGAATTGCTCTGGCCAACAGATAACGTGGCTGGACTTGCCCTCAGTCTTGAAAACACACCTCCCATGTCTTAAAGGCGAGGCTTCCACCCCTTGGAGTTCTGGACCTAGATTCTAATGGCTCTTTTTTAACGCCACCATCCACCTCAGTCACTGCCCCAGCCTCTGCCTGCCCACCTTAAGATACAGCCCGCTGTGGGCAGAAGGTTCTTTTCCGAGCAGTAATGAAAAGTAAGCCTGCTTCCTTTGACAAACCACAGAGAGAAAGCGGAGCGGGGCTCACTCACCGGGCATTCCTGAATGCAGCGTCCTCACCGAGAGTGGCTCTCTCTCTCTCCTAAGAGGAAGCGCGCGCGGGGCTCATGCCTCCCGTCCCGGAATCGGGGGCCGGCAGAGCGAGGGGGGCCGGCAGGGGGGCTGGGGCGCCGGAGCCCGAGGCGGGGTGCTGGGCGCGTGCGCCTGCCAGGCGGGGACAGATGGAGAGCTGACACTCCGGATTGCACTTGGAGCAGAAATGTGGATGATGACAGGAGCACATGTGGCCTTGAACCCAGCCCCGTCTCTCCAGGCAGAACAATGACAGGGACGTGTGGGCCACCCCGGCCTCCCCTTACCCCCTGGCCCTCTCTCCGCAACTTCCAGAGTACCCAAGAACAGGAAAGTAAAAATGCAGAATGATAAGCTAAATGCTGAATAATTCATTCCCCACCACCACCACCACCCCCCCTCAGCCCCTTGCAAGTTAACCCTTATCTTGCCGGAAAGAAGAGAAAGGCGACCTGCTCGTCCCCACCCCCCCCCGCCACACACACCTCCCACGGCTCACAAGGGGAGCTATCCCTTACACGTTCATAGGTTAACAACCCCCATCATTGGGCACTTTATTTAAGAAAAAAAAAAAAAAAAAACGGAGGCAGGGACCTCGAAGCTTGTTTATTGAACTGGAAATCCAAAGCAGCATAAAAAACCTGTTCCAAGACCCTGTAGACTGTGCCAGTTTATCAGACGGAACACAAGTCTCAGAAGCATTCCCTTTGTCAGCTTCTCAGTAGTGTGTGTAAAATAGAACACTTTGGAGGAGCAGAAGCAGACCACTTTATTTTACCAGCGTGCTTTTAACCCCCTGGGATCCCTGCGTTGATATGCTCCAAACATGCTTAGCTTACTCTCCTCTACCTTGCATAGAGATCCATAGGAGATGAAAACAAAATCTTCACTGTAAAGCCTTTTCAAAAGCTGAACAATCATGTCCTCCTGCTTTCTGATTTTTTTTGCACGCTCTTAAATGTTTATCCCTCCCATGAATAACACATACCCAGCCAGGTTCAATGGACTCTTCCCTATTAAGCTTTAATGGACACCATGATATATAAAACTACGAGCCTTTGTTAGAGTGCTTTATCTAAACCCGGCTATTTTCCTCTCAGCAGTCCCTCTTTAGTCCTTTGTAAAACATCCTTGCCTCATAGGAGAAACATATGCCTGCCTGCCTTGCGTGCCTTTTCTGCACACACAAAAATGCCAGGCAGAAGGAAAATACTGTTCACTTCTAAAACTCTTCCTCCATTTAACACTGGCACATCTTTCCTAGGTTTCTGTGTGTTTGTTTTAACAACACGGCACATGATGAGACACAGCCCTCAGGCTTTACCTTTCCAGTGGCTGTTCAATCCAGTATAAACAGAAACAACTCCACTCAGGAGCCTCTGACCAGCCCGCAAGCTCAATGAACAGACAGCCAGGAGCATCCCCCTTAACTCTTGCCCTGCCTTCACAGTCTTCAGCTCGTCCTGTGCCTATTCTACCCTTTCCATATGCTTCTGGCCCTTATCAGACTGATTTTCCCCCTACTTGCTGCCTCAAAGAAAGCATAAAAACAAACCCATCTGAAATCAGAGGCAGTGACTCTTGACTTCTGCCTCCTCCCTCTTCCTATACCTCTAGCCAAGAATGCACACAACCTGTTTCAAAGCGCGCACACACATACCCTGCACAAACTAAAAATAGATCATTTTTGCTAAACAGTGCCAATCAATAAGAACTTCTACAGCCCCCCAATAAGAAGTGCCGTTTCATCTAGTGAACCCCTCAAAAATCCATCACTGTCAAGAGACAACTTGTAAAAAGACTACAATTCATAATGATTACTCCATTCTGTCACTAATAGTATATTGCACTCTATTTATGAGGCCAATCTTTTTGTTCATCTTAGTTAGATGTCACTTGTAATGAGGTTCTGTGTAATGGATTTCAGAACAGTTACGCACTGATCTCAAACATTCTTATGACAGAAAGCTTTATAGCAGGCATGAGTGTGATAATCAATTAACTCCTGCTGTAAGGACCTTTATGAAATTCAGCATTCTAAATCTGTAGGTTTTCATTCTTAAAGAGAGCATTTTTTTTAAGCCACTCAATGCTACATGGCACTGATTTTTTTCTTTTTAATACCATACCTAAGTTAGAAAGAGAACATTTTCACAGTGGGGAAACCCAACTTTCATCAATATGCATGGTGAATCACTTCTAAAACAGAAAATCACAGGACAGAAATGCAATACACTTGAATAAAACTGGATGATATCCGGTTTAAAAACTGGGTCTTAATATCGGTACACTGCAAGTCCCTATACCACAGCTCAGAAAATTGAACTTCCATATGCCATGTGATTATGTATCTTTTCTATGTGTAAAAAAGCTTTTTAAGCTGTTATCTGACTACAGTAATTGCCACTTTAAATTGATCCACGTCAACAAAACCTGGATCCCTGGAGATTCTCACCTAGAAGTCTGATTGCAGAACAGGCCTCACAGAGTGTGCGCACACCTGAGGCTAGTTCAGCATTTTCTCCAGGAACCAGTTTCCTCCTCTTACCCTTTAATCCATGGAGGCAAGCAAAGCACCAACCTCACTTGGCAGTTCTCCCTGGATGGGGAAGCCTGGATATACAGTTCTATACACTTACTTAAACAGAAATAATTTTCCCTTTAATTAAAAAAAAAGAGTACAAGGAGCCAAGATCTCTAGAATCCAAATTGTAAAACAAAAATAGATAATCAATAACATGATGAATCCATTTATATACATGAGTGGGGAAAAAAGAATATCTAAGTTTTCTCTGATGCAAAACACTGTCTTGAATTGCCACTAGGAAACATATTTTTAAAAATTAAAATATATTCAAAACAAAAGACTTCACCGCTAAGTATCATCCTTAGAAGAGCCATGTTAACGCATGTCTTTTAATTAAGAACACAGAGCATTTTCAGGGCAATTATTTTAAAGAGGGCCATCTAAGAAAATCACCTTCCAAATCAGTAACTTTAGTCAACAACTGAATGCCTGGCTCCCAAAATAATACATAAATTTTTGACAATATATTTAGCTCATTAGAAAGATGTTACAGCATTTTATTACTCTAAGGTGTTTCTCACTTGTTTCCAAAACAGACCATCCCTATCTTAGAGACTTCTCCTTAGTTCAAACCTAACTTACCAACAGGGACTAAGAATCTTCTGACACTGCGGTTAATGAAAGCTCTCTACACTGGGGAAGGGAGAGTTTGAGTTAAAGCTTTTCCACAGGTCTTCTCAACTTTCCACTTGCTTCGAGCAGGCTGTTGTGATACACTGTGACTTCACACAGTGGGTATTAAGTGAGTTAATTCAAAGGAGCTGAAACCTCATTGATCCTAATTGAAAGCAATACACCCAACCAAATACCTTCCTACCCCATCTGCTCTGGTCTGCCACCAGCTATTCAATACAAGAGAATTAATAGTTTCAGATATTCTAACCGACCCAATAAAAGCACTCATTTAAGCAGGGCTGCATTAACAAAGTGAAAAAACAAGGGCAAAATGGGTTCAAAAGGAGCATTTTACTCCTAGTTGCCTTTAACAAAGCTGAAGAAGGCTGATTCTGACTTTTTATGTGCAAGACTTGATAAACTGAATGGGAAGGCACTCAGTGATCAGCCAACGAGCATTGATGAATGGTCATTAAGACCCCCCTGCTCTTAGGGGAGACCCGTCCACAAAGTGGCACACCAGCTTGAAAGGGCGGACTCACTAATGTCCAGATCTCTCCGCTTGCTTGTTCCACTTTCAATTTCAGACCACTGGCCACCAAATGAGGCTGACATATTGGAAAATAATGTTTTATGGGCGAGTGGTAAAAAATAAAATGGAGGCATTAGCTCTGCTTTCAAATTCAAATCTGCTAGTTTTGTCAGACCCCAAAGGTTTTGATTTTCCACCCAGCTGGAAGCTATTAGTGTTTTCTAAAGGCATCCCACTGACAGGGCAAACCTACCTAATGTGTGAGCTGTTGGGCTAAGATGGACCTCTCTTTTGGATGATTTCCTAACTTCTCATCACTTTGACAGTCAATTAAATAGATACAACACCTAATAAAAATGTACATTAATTTGTTTCTGCCACTGAAAGACATGTGAAACTGTATTAAATAAAGGCCCTAATAGGTTGTCTCCTGACAAAGATAAATCCAATAATACGTTGTCTGTAAGGAAAACAAACAGTTTTATGTTTATATAGTTAGGTTACAACATCAGATGCAGCCAACCAGAAAGAGATGAGTGGGATAGAAAAAAAAAAAAATTAAGTTAAAAAGTTCAGTGAAGTGTTTTATAAAGGTAAGAGGAAATCTGCCACTTTTAAACTCCTTAATATAAATATTGGCTGTAAACAACCAGAAACATTCACACTATTTCCCTCAGATATTTCCTTTGGGGGAAAGGACTGGCAAACACCTGTATCTCCCCTCAGCCAGCCCACAGAAGGGCTCGCAAGAACTTTGCTAAATCACAGAAAGCAACAGGAGACATGATGGCCAGCTTGAGAATTTGAAGGTTATATAAACATCACGGGGTCAAAGAGTTATTTGGGGCTGTCCAAGAGGGCCTAAGTGGGGCAATAAGGTGGAATCAAGTAAAAGAAAACATGCTGGATAGAGGAAGCTTGTCTTAATAGGTGATTATGCCAGATATCACAGCAGCAGGAAAGCTTCACTGCTTGGATCTTTTGCAACTAGATGACAAAGTACCATACGAAACAGTGTCTCATGGAGAACATGCTGTATGGTCTGTCAAGAAATCCAACTCTACCAGGGCAAGTGGCAGGTCAAGAGCTAGAAGTCATGACCCCTTGCCTTCACCTGTGACATGTCAAACCAGAGGGCTCAGGACCCTTTGATTTCTGTATCTCCAATCAGTTAGAGTGAGTTAATGTGCTCTAAACTGTGATTTGAAGATTCCAATCATAACATACTTTTAAACAATAGCGATGACCTAAGCTGATAAGCTGCAATGTCTAATTTCTTTTTTTTTTTTTACCATCTTCAATGTATAGAGAATACAATGTTAGTTATAACATTCCAACAATTTTTTAGGCACTATTTTTGATTCTCAACTCTGGGTGAAATATAATATCCTCTACATATGAACGAAAAGACATGTACCAGTACATTTAAGTATGTAGGGACCATGTATGTGTATTTCTGTAAAATGAAATCTGTTTAAGATAAAATATCACATGCCACAAATAAATAAAATCTATATTCATAATTACTGTGAACTGTTTCTAACACTGCTGAGTCTTTAAAATATTGCAATGTACTGAAGTTCTTTTTCACCAACAAGTTTTGATTTTCAATATCTACTATCAAAATAATTCTGAAATGATAAAAGCTTTAACACTTGCATTGTCTGCATGTTGCATTATTTAAATGCAAGCTCCAAACCCAGCATCATTAAGTGCAGATTAATCCACAGGCACCAGCAAAGGGTTAAATTATTTTTAAAACTTTAAAGTAAAACACTTCCTTAGTAAGCCACAAGGCTGTGTATTAGCTGTATCAACTCTGCCTCTTCACACAAAAGCATTTTCCTATAAAAACAATCACACTCTACTTACATGTAAAATCTGCCAATAAGTTGCCATTTAGTTTCCTTGTATGTCTCTTCCCTACAAAAATCACTCAAATAATATAAAAGACACTCAAACTATACCCATCCCTTACCATTGGACAAGGACTATAACACTATATGGAAAACCTTTGTTTCAATGTCACCAGCTCCCCATCCTGACTAATGGCTAGTTAGTTTTGTTAAAAGCAAGGGTGATGGCGTATGCTCCAATGAACTTTCCCTCCTCCCAGCAGCAGAGACAAAAACCTGCGGCTCTGCTCTGTGCAGGCAGCCATCTGGACAGCTTTCCCTGGAAGCCCAGCCCACACCACACTGCAGGCAAAATCGGAGGGCTCCAGAGCTCTGTGGGGCTATTCATGACATACCAATTTCACATTTTCTGCTTGTACGCTTGCAACAATAAATGCTAATGAGGACTATGAATGACAATTTTAAAGACAATAAAAAGGTCTCCAAATCCCTTGCATATGGAGACACTGTTTTCAAAACTTCACCTTCTGTTACAGAGCTTTTGGAGTCCAAAGAAGAAAAAAAGAATAACCTAAGGAAAACAATAAGATGATCAAAGCACAACTGAATCCTTAAGTTTTCGAAAGAAAGCAATCTGTGTAAGCCAAACAGACCACAGAACCCATTACCCCTATGGACAGCCCTGTGAATGCACAGGGTACCTTTATCTCTACGGCCTTTGCTTTCAGCAGACATGTAGCTCAGCAAATGCAATTCCTACAAAACACTTATCGTTTTTTTTAGAGTTTAGGAATTCGAAAGGCAGCATTTGTCCAAAAATAATATAATCATCATCATTAATCACACTTTGGCAAAGTAAGTGTTTAACATCCCACACATCTTTAACTAAATGTAAATGCAAAGTGGTCCTCTTCTGAAGACATCTATTCTCAAAATAATGCAACGGTTCTGGGTGATGAAACTATAAATCACGTTCATGTGCCTCTTTTAATTTTTCTCTATTTTCCAAATCTTCTAAAGCGAGCATGTATTACATTTTTGAACCAGAATAAACAATAAATATTACTTTCAATACAAAGAGAGTGCTAAACAAAAGATAGAAATGTTTTTGACCTTGATAGCAATTAAACTATTTTTCACAGCAACAAAAATAAAACAAAAGATTCGTCTTACTATAAACTGTGTGCAGGGTAGTCTTCTCATTAAGACGGATTAAAACACTTTCAACAAAATCCACCAGGTGGAGCAAATACACAGCAATAATAATAAAAAAACAAAAATCCCAGAATCTTTTCATCATATTCCACCCTCCCCCCTGCCCCCTGCCACAGGACTTTTCTAACAAACTCTCCATTTCTCTCTCTCCACATTGAAAATTAGTAAAATCTATCCGTACATACTAATTTGCCACCTTTATAAACAAATTCAAACTTACACAAAAAAAGATGTTTAACTACCACTGATTCCATTAAAGTTTTCATTCCAAAACTGCTTTATTTGTTCAAATAATACCCAGCACAGTGTATATGCTTTTATGACAATATAAATTTTTAAATTACTGTTTCATTCTGACCCTACTGGGTTTTGTGGTCATGAACCCCCTTCTCCTCCTGCTTCACAAGACCAAGCAACAGAATAGAATGTAATTCTGTACATTCTGAAATACACCGAACAGTAGTTAAAACCTATAAAACTCAACCGAATAATTTTTACTCTGTATGGAAATTTCACTTCTGACTTTTACTAAAATTACTCTGAATTGCAGGCACCAGACTACTAAAATTTTGGAATACTGTGGCTTTTTTTATCTGTTATACCAAAATGTCCTATTTTGATTCCTGATGATAAATTAACACATGCCCACAGTTACTAATAAATTTTGGCGTTTCCCTTCTCCTTTCTGGAGTAATTCACTTCCTCTCAGTCTCTTTTCTCAAGGATCTGCTTTTTTTCTTACTGTTTTCACTCCACATTTACTGGGCACACTCAGCACGAGGCACCAGCGCCACTTTCTTCCTACTTTGCTCTTTAATTCCTGGTGCCACCACCTGCAAGCCACAACTCTTCCCCAGACACTTTTCAAAGTCCTCCAGGTTTTTCTCACGTTATACACTCCCTGCTGCTAAGGCCTAATACTGTAACTGGCAGTAACCTTACTCGCATAATAAGAAAGCTCTAGGTAGATAGAACTTCTAGAAAGCTGAAGCCTGAAAGAGGGAACCTGAAGTTTGTCAGTGGAGGAGGACACCAGTCAGGAATGTTGACTGTGGCTTAAATTATATTTACATGTTTTCTTTTCTCATATTTATACTGATGTTGAAAGAGAAAGACTCTGAAAGAAATGCAGCAGGCTGATACATAAATAAACATGCAATGCCTGAGGATACACATAACACTTATGGCAGAGCTACTTATGCTAGTGCATAATAGATCATGGTGATGCCAGCTCCATCACAAGACGCACCAGGCTAATCCAATTATTTAAATGATTATATACTTTTTGCTGGAGTGGTAGACAAACACATAAAATATTGACATTGCTTCCATAAATATAATATGAAAAATAAGATTTGAAAATCGTTCCTACGAAACTCTCCTCTGCAAAGTCCCAATGTCTTTATTCTTTGCAAAGAATGGAATCAATTTCCTGGAGCTGGGCTCCTGCACAACACAAAGGGCCACACAGCTCTCTTTACCTGCTGCAACTCCTATTAACATTAATGCGATGCACGCATGTGCATCTGAAGGGTAAATGCCCTGAAGTTTGCATGACAGAATCCTAATGAAGTAGTTGGAAAAAGCAAATCACTGCACATGTATTCACACTTTCCCCTCCCTTTGCAGGAAACCCCACCACCACCACCTTGCCCCGCCCCCCCCTCTGCCCCCCAACAGCACACACATTTCATCAGCCCACACTGTGGATAAAGAACCTGCTGGATTTTCTCATGGAAAGATAACATCTTGTTACACTCTAGGGATCTCCCAAATGGTTCCATCTCCAAGCATTCCTCAGAGTCTTCACCCTATAGGACTCTCAAATTGGCCACACATTTCTGTCCACCTAGTATTTCTTACCATCCCCAGCTACATCAAAGGGTGTGGCCCTTCCCACAGCAAATGTCCAAGTCGCCATATGTAAACTGCATGGAAAAGGAAAAAAAAAAAAACAATCTTCACTGTTCTGTCACTTTTGTTTAAAAAATGGACTATTCTGTTCTCATGGACAGATGAAGATTCCAAAACGGCCTCGTAAAAATAACCTCTGAATTACTAGTTTCATACCAAACTACCAGTGAATCTGACCCAAAAAGACAACATGGGAAGGACAGTAAAGAACAAGAATTAAGAAAATAAGAACCCATTAACTGAGACCAGTCCTGCACTGGTTAACGTCTGTGGCTGCTGACAGAGATATGTGTTTCATGGCGAGGCCAGAGTGTAAAATGAAAAAGACAGATCTTTAAACTCATTAAAAAACAAAAAAGATCAGCACGTCTGTCAGCTTGGTCCAGAAAGAGAGAAAGAGAGGAGGGACACAGCCCTGGCAGGAACCTCCAATTCCTGACCAAACCCTCTTCCACACAATGCCTCCAGAAAGCAAAGGAACCGGGGCGGGAGCCAGCCTGACGCTGGCGGACAGACAGGGCTGGCCGCGCAGGATGTCGGAGCGCCAGGCGGCCGCGGAGATACCGGGCGTTCACACACCCGCCGGCGGGCTGTTTGGCTCTTCAGGTAATTAAACGAGGAAGCGGGGTGCTGGGGGCGGGCCTGACCCCGAGGCTCCCCGGCGCCCCGGTCTGCAGACCGACTTCCGCGAGAACCGCCCGGAGCATCAACACAGCAGCTCTCTCCTCCTCCCTGTCCGTTTCCTTCTGCACCTCTTCCTAAAGCTGACCCAGAAACACATCCTCTCCACAAAAACAGCCACACCAGGCTCGGAGCCTCTGTGTGCTGCAGAAACCTTTGTGCTGTTCCCTGCCAGGACCCTCCAAATTTTAAAAAGAAAAAAAAAAAAAAAAAATGCCCTCATGGCAGGAACTTCGTCAAGATTCATCTAAGCCAAATCTAGGTAAAAACGGGGGCATCTTCAGCAAGATGTGTTATTCAAAAAGAATACTACCCCGCTAATCATGTGTCTTCGCTTGCACCCGATTAAAGTAGGAATCTTTACCCTCAGAAAGCTCCCCAAGAAGTCAGTCATTTTGATAATCCAGTTCACAAATCAAACACTGGTTGGATGGTATAATGAATACTGTTCTTTTCCGTTTTGATAACGAGCATTATGGTAAGCAAATACCACCTATGGTCTGGTTTATTATGTCTCATCCAAAATCTTAATTTTTTAAAAAACTCTAAAATGTTTCTTCTCTACAAAGAAAGTCACTAGGAAAACTCAGGAATGTTAAAAACAAATCCCTTAAAAGATAAGAAAGTAGAATACACACATTAAGTAATGATTAGAAACATATAAATAATATATTCTTTCTTCATCTCAGAATCCATAGAGTAAAATATTGGCTGAAAGAGACAGAGACCAAAAGAGAGATGAATACAAAAGCATGCCTGCTTGTCTGTGTTCAACACAAAGAACATTAAATGAAAACAACTGGCACGCTGCCAAATTCCTATAGAGGCAAAGAGATTCAAATAAATTGATTTCACGCATCACACTGACCTGGGATCAGCGTGCAGAGCTACAATAAGCTCAAAGCTCCATGTGGGGTAAAGCCCATTCATGCTATCAGACCTCTCAAACATGACCAAGAAAGACTAGAAATAAATGCAAATGCTCTCAAACCTCAGCAATTTTGCTTAAGAAAATAACTCTCTTCTTTTCCTAATAAAGATACAAATATCTGGAGGTACACAGCACCATCTAAATTAAACGTTTTTATTTTTAAAAACACAAGTGTGGCTTTTGAAACGCATACAGTATCTTAAAAGTGGTACTAATAAATATCCCATCCCATGATTCGAGCATAAATACAAACACTTTGCAACAAGTTTCCTGTGTCATAACTGCTTCCATTCTAATGCCCGTGCATCTTTTAGATGACCAGTTAATTTTTTTATATGACAAATACTGGAGCCCTTCCTTAACGGTTTATAAGAGCAAGCTCCTCAGGCTGGATACCACTCCTGACTGTCCCAAATCTGCCCAGTCCTCACAAAGACACACAGTAACAAGCTGTAGAAAACTGAACATTATGCATATTTAGGATATGCTTTAAAATACTGGGGGAAACACAGCAGCACTTTGCCTTTACATAAGCCCCCACCGAAGCTGGTGACTGTCCCTAAGGCATCATTGCTCTCCTGGCCTCCCCAAAGACACAGGCTTGTCTCCTGGTGACCCCCGCCTGGCTTCAAACTCATCACAGGGACCAGACTCTCTAGCACCACCCGAGGCCACTGGCGCTTACTGCCCCAACTGTTCACCAGCTCCTAGTTCTTTGTTTTTTCTGCTTCCAGATTACAACCCCAAGAATCCAATGGACTCCATGTTTTTTGTAAATTTAAAGTACGTGATTTCTGTCTCTCTCTACTTCTTGGCTCAACCCCATATTTATCTATATACACCCTCTACCATCACACAAAAAAAGAAAAAACTAGGAGTACACTTTTCAATGCCACATGAAACATAAAGAAAACCCAACAGTTATCAAATAGGCAAACACACACAATTAGATACATATATGCACATATATGTGTGTGTACATACATGTGTATATATACTGTGCGTGGACACACACATCATTTTAAGTATGCATACTCACACACACAAGAAAGAGAGAGAGAAGAAACAGCAGGGTATTTTTGATACCTGATGCTGAGGCTTGGCATTTGCATATTGTAACAAACAAAATGCATTAACTTGTTTTAAAATATGTCTCTGTCATGCATTTTTGCTTTAAATGTGAATCTTCCATGCTGCAATGGTCACAGAGATATGCCACGTGACCGGAAGAGAGCATGGTTAGAATGGTGTGGAGGTGGGTAAAGACCCTGACACTACATACCTGCAATACACGCTCAAGTTTTAAAATCCAATTTTATTTTCCAATTTGAAATCTGCACCTTATATATTTTGATCATACTGTTAAGCTGCATCCCCATACAGATACATAAGGCAGAAAGCAGAGAATTATATCCTCTGTGAAACAAAGTGCTTTCTTCTGATGGAAGATGAAGAGAAAGCAATTCTAAAGCAAGGGTTGCTGTTATTATTACCAGTTTGTTTCCTTTATGCTATTAACACCTTCCTTTCTACACTGGACTTGAGAAATCTTGTTGCTTTTTTTTTTCCTCTTGAATCTCCCTCCCACCGCCCACCCATTCCCACCCTTCTAGGTTACTAGACAGCCCCAGTTTGAGCTCCCTGAGTCATAGACCAAATTCCCATTGGCTCTCTATTTACATAGGTTAGTGTACATGTTTCCATCCACTCTCTCCATTTGTCTCACCCTCTCCCTCCTCTCTGGACTTAAGAAATCTAATCAACAAAAATTTGAGTTCTCAAAAAATTAATTTTTAGTAACAATAGTACTTTGGTAGGAAGACAGAAGCAGAAGTGAGAGATGGATGTCTCAGCTACTCAGTAGGCTGAACTCCTTGTCTTCTCTTTTGAATTCATGTCTCTCACTAATTACGGTAGAAGAACATCCTAACAGGACGATGGGGGAAATGAAGACAAATACAGACAGAAACTAAATCATGACTTAGGTTATCTCAAAGGAGCCTAGAACTGTACAGAGAATCATTTCACTTTCTCTGGACTTTCAACAACAAAACACCCTCATTTGCCAATACCTTCTCGGAAACTTGAAGAACAAACCAGTATGTCTTCAGAGGAACCGCAAGAGTAGATGTTATGTGTGTGCTGGAGGTGCGGGTTGGGGGCATCTGTGTTTCCAGAACACTGGCCATGAACAGTAAATATTTTGCTACCCTCTTTTCCATATAGTCAAGCAGGCAGTCACAGGACTTCAGAAACCCCCTCCGAATCACTGGAGTGCCAACCAGTATCATAGAACATTTGCGCTGCCTCTCAACCCTTCCTAGGCACGGTTTGTCTTTAGTCATCTGTACTTCTGTTCCACTCCACTAAGCCTGAAACAGAGCTGGCTGCTGGAGGCATCAACTCTCTGGAATTCATAACACAGGCCTGTCCTTAATTATTAAATGTTGCAGACTTTAAGAAGTCACTTGCCAACTGGGAAACAGTTTACATTTTGTTTACGGTTTTCCTAAAGTTAGATATCACTTTTTTTTTTTTAATGTGTCTATGGACACATTAAAATAAATTCTGCTTAGAAAAGGACATTTACCCACAAGTTTTTTTTTTAATCCAAATCAAACAGAAGAAACAATAAATTGAATAGCATTTTTCCCTCTTTAGTCAACAAACTGTTTCAGAAAATACCATCTCTAGTTACAATAAACACAGAAATCATGGCATAGTTTTTACTCTTTAACTCCAAGTACATCTTATAACAGATGCATTACAAAACATGGCGAGAAGCACAGCAACAAGAAGAGGGGTAAAAACAAAATTGGTACTTAATCATTTGCTATCAAACAAGGATCTCACAGCCAATCCCACATCCAAAGATTTCAAAGACAATTTCTTAAAATATGTAATACAAATTTTTTTATCAACCGGCACTAGAAAAATAAAGGAAAATCTTTACAAGAATAATTTATTAGGGAAAAAAACACAAAAGATTAATTTTGGGCATGTAAGTAAATCACAAAGTCAAAATATTTGTCTGTTCCTTACCTTGACAATATTCAAAGTTCCCCTTTTTCCGGCAGTCACCTATTACTAAACTCAGTGCTCTCCAAGTGTTTCTTTTGACAGATATCATTCTCCACCAATCGCTCTGCTAATTTCCTCTCTCCTTTTCTGACTGGGACAGATATTATGTTCACCAGCCCAGAGATCAATCTTTTCTATTGACAACAACAAAGGGAAAAAAAACGCATATATCACAACCAGTCTGAAGTATTACACCCATCTACTTAAAATACTAGGCCAGTTTTGTTTAAGAAACAGATACAAGCCCTTCTAAATTTTAGAAAAATCCAAAACAACTCCCATTTTCTGATTCCCTCCAGGGCTCTAAACCCTCCAATCATCTGACTCAAAGCTGGATACTACTCTTCTTTCCTTAAGTTGGGTCTAAAACATACATACATCAATACCTTAAAAGAACGCATTAGATTTTACCTGTTTTATTTTTTTAAAAATTAATCCGTCAGTTATAGTTTCTTTAGAAAATGATTTTAGACACTGCATTTTTTGTTTTATTTTTTTGGAATTTTACATGCAAGTTAAATCATGTTTCCAAACAACGTGGTATCCCCATTGTTTCACTGTTCTGAAATTTACATACTGCCATCATTCCGAAACAACTGATAGCAGTGACTAATCATCTTTATGCAACCAACCAGTTTGAAAATATTAGTAACAACAATTGTTAGTGAATCGTTTCACCAAATAAACCAACTTCTACTACTTTTTATTTTTCCCTAAGCAGTCCAGATATTCTCATTTGTCCTGCTAGATCCGTCAGGCTTACCGTTCATTCATTCATTCATTCTCAAACGCCCACTATTTATTACTCACCCACTATTACTAGTACCACCACTACTCTGAATAGAACAAGTATTACTATTTAGTTCTAATAATCTATGAGATATAAATCTAGCACAATCATATGCACATAAAGCAATAACTCAATAAATGTAAAAGAATAGATTTATAAAAGCAGTCTCAAAATATTACTAAGGCTATTACTGCCATTTTTTAAGAGACCAAACTATTCCCTAGAAATTGAAATTGCTGAATATACATGCTCTAATGGACATAAATAAGCAGATTCTATTATTTTTTAAAAAAGCAAATGCCCTTTATACACAATGACTCTTCTATCATGTAATCAGTTGTTTCTCATTCTTAATGGCAAAATTTAAATATATGTATATTGTAAACAGAAGATAAATAAGTGCTATTAGGAAAAAGAAGAAAATGGACACTTTCTTAGATTTGGGTATGATTTCTGATATTTAGTGCCTCAACAACTTCAACAAAAAGCACTGGAGAGCCCGATACAGTAAATCCTACTTGTGTGGGCCATATTGAACAATCTCCATTAAACAAATGAACGAAGCCAAGTACATACAAATCCCCTAGAGTCTAAGTCTTTTTCCTCCTTCTCATGACTGCTAAACACCAGACTACTGTCTGGGTTTATTATCAAAAATTGTATAGTGGGTCTCAGTTTTGAGGCACATAAAACTACCATGTGGATAAACTTTTATAAGATAAATCTCTCAATTATAACTGATCTCCCAGTATAGAATATTTTGTTTCACTTTTTAACTTCCCATGTGTCTGTTTTAATCAGAGTATTCTGAAGTGAATGGAGAAAAGTTGGCAGGAAGATAGTGTTACAAAGTATTTCAAGGGTACATGTTTTTCTTAAATGTTAACATGGCACAGATATACATTCAAGCACAGATATACATTCAGGTAATACACAATGTAAACCTCAGTTACCCCTGAGGATTCTTCCTACTCAACAGTTCTTACATATGAAACATTATATCACAGACAATAAGATAATTCACCTAAAAAAAAAAGAGGGGGCACTTCAAAATAATGATTGGAATATTACCTTTGTGCTTCATACCTCCAACACAATAAATGATCTTTTGATATAAAATAACAATAAAATGAGTAACGGTAATGAGTACTAAAGAATACACATTCAGATTATTTGTGATACTTACACACTAAAGTCTATATCACATGCAACTGAAATTTCTCTATCTTTAATATTGCTTTGTTCCAATCCTCAGCCATTAAATCTGCAAAAATCTCATTATGAAGCGAACATACACTGAGACCAGTTTAAAAGCTAAACTCTACCAAGAGTAGAATGCCTCAAACAATTTGTAGTTCTACAAGAGTGTTATTAAAAAGGCTCAACATGTTGTATTACCATGGAAATTGTGGAAAACATACATTCCCAAACAAATATTACTTTTTCTCAATGGTATGAAGTAATGAAAACCACATGTGTAAATCTGCGATCCGTGCAGTAGTTCAAGCTGCAGCTAATAGAAAATACAGAAAGTGAACTCTGCTATATAAAGGATTCTTGTTACAGAAATATAATGTGAAAACCAGATGCAGACAGAAAATCTTAATCACAGATGGGAATGTAATCACTGGCACACAGAATACTTTTTTGATCAATCTTAACCATATGTGCAATGTATTTATTTTCTAAGGAATGCAATAACTTGAGAGAACCTTCTATTTGAATTCAGTTAACCTCATATTTATAATGCTTTTATCTTACTCCCCCATCCCTTCAATGTGTACACTGAGCCAAGGTTTTAAAAGGAAGAGTTGCTGGCCTTGGCAAATCCTTCTTGTATCAGTTTATCTTTCAAAGTTTTAATAGGATGTAAAAGACTACACACATCAGACTCAACCTCAAAAGCGATCAAGTGCAATTCCCCATTTCTGTGTTTCTCAATCACTGCCAGGAATCCCTTCACTGCCTAAACACATTTCTCTTTAGAATTACATCAACACTTGGGGCATTTTTTCCCTTAGTAAATAAGACACAGCTATTTCAAAAATGAGGATTTAACACACCTCTTTTTATCAGTCTGAAGTGAATCAACTCTTAATTTTTCTGTTTCCTTTTCACAAAAACATCTTGTAACATAAAGACTGTCCCTTTACTTTAATAAAAATACAATTAGTTTTCTGTTCCACAAAAGGAACCCGCAATATCATAACCGACTTAGAAAACATTTTATCTCAGTAAGCACAGCCCCTAGTACTGGGCTGTAGCCCACACCTGTCAAGGCCTCCACAGTCTCATTTGTAGGACAATTCTGTATCCCCCTGGTTTGAAACAGCCTCACTTAGGACTACATTCAACTTCTAACAGGAAGTGATTGGGACACTGTTATTGGGGTGTCCCTCATCAGAGGTCACATGAACTAAATTTCAAGACTCCAACTGCACAAGATTCCTTAAGCTTCTATGACATATACTCATCCTGAGTCTCCTTCTTTCTTCTAACTATTCACCCCCTGATATATTCTTAGAAACACATAGTCCTTCTTCTCGCCTCGTTCTGACATTCAAGACCCACCATGATTTGGCACTAATCTGCACCTTTTCAGCCTCTGCTCCATCCATCCCCTTAGAGGGTGCAGCTCTTCAGTGGATAAACTCCCACAGAATGCAACATCTCATCTTTATGGATTTGTCCATTAACTTCTCCAGACTAGTGGATGACTAGCTTCTTCTCAACTCCGGTTTCCCTCAAGTGTAACCTCAGAGATGGTTTCCCTCCCGTCCAAAGTAAAGTCTCTCCACAACCAGCAGCACCGCCCACCATTCTCTCCAACATTGGTTTAATTGTCTTCATTGCATTTAACACTATGGTGAATAATCTTACAACTGTTTCTATTGTATGCCTCGTACTCCTCAACTATAAGGTCTATTACAGCAGGGGTCTTGTCTGTTTTGCTCATTACTCTATCTTCCAAACTTAAAACTGTACTTGGCACCTAAAGAGAATGAAAGAAATGAATCCCACCTAATGAAATGCTATAAAGGTCCAATTCACACCCAATGGCCATCACAGGCATTTCCATGACCACTCTCAAGGCCTACGATCATTCTTTCTTCTTTAAACTGTAACAGCATTTATGGTCTATATCAGGCTGGGCAACCTTTATCTTCCAGATACTGTTCATACGAGCCCATTCCCATCAATACTGTACAAACACAGGCTGCTACGGACATCACGCAGCGCATCCACAGCGAGAAGCCAGCCCTTCCTCCCACAGGAAGCGCTAGGGAACCACGGTTAAGGACTGCAGGTAGCATTAAGTCCATCCAACCTCTAAGGTTGTTACGCACAGACTTATCCCCCAGTTGAGTTTACCAGGTGGGTTTCCTGCTCTGGAAAGGGTCCCATCTTATTCTCCTTCTGTCTTCAGATCTTACCTTGATGCAATATATGCATTTTGTTGTAACGGCCATGAGAGGGGCCAGGTTTAATCAACAGTCTTCAAGGCCAGTGCCTGACTCATAGAAGGAGTTCACTCAATACTGGCTGAGAGAACAAAGGAATAAAAGATAACTTATACCACCTTGTCTTTCTTCCAGCTTCTTCCTCTTATTGTCATAAAGCACCATCTTAAAATACTTTAGATATAAAAGATTAAAAAATTAAACAGAAGGCAGGTGACCGATCTATGAATTATTTTTAGTCAAGGTGACAACATAGGATGATCAATAAGTTAACAAACCAGGCAACTGAAAATAGTAGGAAGCTCCAAAATTTCTCCTCTGCTATAGATATAATCTTCAATAAAATAAAATCTCCCAAAATGACTGTTCCTTACCTACACTGACCACTTAGAAGCCCACTCCACACAGATGGACTGGAATCTCAGGTCTTAACACTTACGAGCTATTTGACCTTGAAACAAGTCACTTAACCTTTCCAAGCTTTAGATGTAAATCTCTACAACAGGATGATTATACCTAACTCACCAGGATGAAAGAAGAGATAATCAATTGAGAGCAGAAAGGAGGCAATACCTATTTTAATTTTATCATTTAAAGCATTAAAGCACTAGGTCACTATTCAAAAATGACGTAGTGTAATCACAAAATCTCTTCCGAAAGTCACTGCTGTGCTAAATTATAATCAGTCAACAATACCAAAATATGTGGATGTAAGCTGCAGGTCCCTAAACATTTTGCAGTGGAAAAAAATAAAGAAATAACCACAAGCTAATGTTTTGTGATTCTTTTCCTCATCTAATTTCATCTGTGGAAGATCACCTAGAGGATAAGCAAAGAGAGAACCAATTATTTCCAAAGATTGGTTTCTCCAAATAAAGGCATCTGTTCCATCCCGGAAACATACACATAAAAGAAAAACAAGACTTTGAAAGTATATGCATTCGTGGTTGATGGCCACATGGCTAAAAAAAAAAATCTGTGATTGTCCAACTGCAAATATGGTCTGGTTGCTGCTGTTCCTCAACAGCTGATATCTCTCTCTCTCCTTTCTTCCCTTTCTTTTCTCCCTCTCTCCTTGCCTCAGAAACGTGTAGAGCTGTTGCTATAGTTCTGTACTCCAAATGGTAACTTTTCTAAGTACAGTGAGAAGTTTTGACAATTTTCCATTTTAATTCCCACCTGCAGTCTCTGTGGCTGGCCCTGTCCACAGGTAAAATGAATGGGATGTTAGGATTTAAAGACTTCCAGCGAAGCGGTAGTGAGCTCTAGAACAGAGGAGCCTGGGAGTCAGAAAATCCTGGTTCAGACCTCAGCCCACCACTCACGCAGGGTGATCTTGGGCAAGCGAGGAAGCCTCTAGGAGTGACTTGCAAATAAGCTCACTCACAGGTGAGTATTAAATAAGGCAACATGTGAATGTCACTCCCTGAAGGCATTCACTGGACCTCCTCCACACATACATCTGGCAAATTGAGAGAGAGAGGGAGAAGGAGTTAGAGTATTCGGGAGCAGTTCTCAGCCTGAGATCTGTCCAGAAAACAGATATGGCAACCCAAGGAAGGACCAACAGGAGGCCCTGGCACCTAAGGGGTCAAAGGGGGACTTGGAAGAAGGAAAGCCGGGAGTCACAAAGATGGTTTTTAGCTGATCCAAAGGACAGTTCCAGCTCAGAAATATGTCCATGCATACAACACTCTGTGTATAATTTCGGGGAGCTCATCCTTTACAGAAAGTACAGTTATGAGCCATACGGTAAAAAAAGAAATAAAACAGGTTAAAATATGCATTTATGAACACGCAGGTGACGTAAGCACTTCAGTTTGCCCAGGGCTGCTATACATGGGGGTGCTTTTCGGTTGCTAAAACTTAAAGCTAAAATATGGTGGCAATAAACTGTACATTCTATGATATGAGAACACAATAAAAAGGGAGCAAGGGGGAAAGGGACTGGGAAAGAGATGACATGATCTTGCAAACAAAGATTTCACTTTGGTCTTAGCAATGAAATATTTGAGGACAGTATTAAGTAAATAACTGGAATTCAAGGCAGGAACTTTCACCAAATATTTAATAAAGCATCAAAAAGTACCCCCAACTGTTCCAAGCTCCTACCTTTAAGGAGTTTACAGATCAGGAGAGAAGTCTGAATCACATGGATAGCAGAAAAATGTTAGATGTGATAAATTCTATCTTTGAAGAAAAGATAGAAGGTATCTTCTTCAAGGAGATCAAACCAGGCCATCCTAAAGGAAACCAGTCCTGAATATTCATTGGAAAGAATGATGCTGAAGCTCCAATACTTTGGCCATCTGATGTGAAGGACTGACTCATTGGAAAAGACCCTGATGCTGGGGAAGATTGAAGGCAGGAGGAGAAGGGGAAGACAGAGGATGAGATGGTTGGATGGCATCACTGACTTGATGGACATGAGTTTGAGCAAGCTCCGGGAGTTGGTGATGGACAGGGAATCCTGGCGTGCTGCAGTCCATGGGGTCACAAAGAGTCGGACACAACTGAGCAACTGAACTGAACTGACTTGAAGAAGAGAGTTCATGGAAACTTGAATAGTTTCATTAGCAAGAGAGGAGAGCACAAAGCGGATTCCCTGTAGAAACAAGTCTTAATTAAGGCTGAGGCGAGGAAGGCTAGCAAATCAGGGGCACTGTCTAACTTGAACATCTGTATGTCCCCCAGGTATTAAACAGGACCACACTCTCCATTACGTATTTGCTGAGTGAAGGTGACTAAGAAGGAACAGCCACACAGAGGGGAAGATCCTACAGGGGGCTTCCAGAAGAGAGTGGTGACCAGTTGGAGAGTGGTCAAGTCAGATGCCAAGTACAAGCAAGTCTTTCTGAAATGATACTGTGCTTCACACACATCATCTCATGCAATCCACCTGACAACCTTATGGGTCATGCCATTATTATCCAGCTGAGAATTATTTCAAGATGAAGAGTATGAGTTTCAACAAGTGGCAAAGCATTGGGGAGTTGGGTCTCTCTACTTCTCCACTTGACTGCTTTCTAGTAGAGAAGAGAAGGGTATCACCTTCCCCAAAGGAAGGGCAGAATCCCAGAACCATCCATCCCAAGCTGATGCTACAGTCTCTAACTTTACAGTGAGTAAAACAGGTACGAGGTCTGCAAAACACTCAAAAGACCAAGAGACATGCAACAAAAATTCTCCTTCCAACCCCCAACGCCTCAGCCTCACTTTCTTCCCATGGTGCAGTGCAAGCCGCTCAGCTGTGTCCGACTCTGTGACCCCACGGACTACACAGTCCATGGAACTCTCCAGGCCAGAATACTGGAGTGGATAGCTTTTCCCTTCTGCGGGGGATCTTCCCAACCCAGGGAGCGAACCTAGGTCTCCCGCATTACAGGAAGATTTTTTACCAGCTGAGCCACAAGGGAAGCCGAAGAATACTGGAGTGAGTAGCCTATCCTTTCTCCAGTGGATCTTCCCGAACCAGGAATCAAACCGGGGTCTCCTACATTGCAGGCGGATTCTTTACCAACTGAGCTATCAGGGAAGCCCCTTCTTCCCATAAAGCAAATACTATTATCAGATTCACATGCACACTTCTCCCACAAATGGAAGCTTTTGTATTTCTTTTGTACAAAAGTACCATACTATATATACATTGCTCCCTGCTTTTTTCATTTCACAGTATTTCTCAGGAATGATTCCATATTAACATATATAAATTGGTCTCATTATTTTAAAAACTACAGTTTGGTTACAGAGGAAAAAAGTCTTAAAGATTCAATTCTGACAGCTTTTATCCACAAACTCTGATTTCAGTTTAAGTTCAAAGTGTAAAAAGAATTGCCAGTGTTTTCAAATTAAACAATACTAAACAAAGCAAGGTGAAAGTCCCTGAAATAATATTATATTGGTGAACCAGACCCTGAAAGTCCTACATTTTGTTGTTGTTGTTTCGTCCAGTAACTAAAATTCTTTAAATAGGGGGGACAATTAACAGAGAGCAATTTAATCACAAGAATTGAATACTGCCCCTTAACATACAAAAGGGATTCCTTTACTTTTCCAATAGGAGGCCTGCATTTTAAAACAAAAGATTGTGATCCCACACATGGTAGTATTTTGTTTATATTTTGTTTACAGTCTCCTGATTGTGAAATACACAAAGATGAGTGTATCAATTTTAGTAATATTTAAATTCATTTTTGTTCATCTAATTTAATGTGTATTTGGAAAATGTCACTGTGTGAAAAAAGTATTTGATCTGCAGACAAAGATTGGAGCACTGAATGAATGAAGGTAGGTTCAAAGGTTCCCTTGAAACTCCTATCCCCCAAGAATACTGAGGACAGAGTCTCAGACACACTGCTGTATAATAAGCACAGCCTCCACCCAGCCATCAACTCCCCCTTGACTCCTTACTCTCTGGTCCCTGCCTTCTCTCCTTTACATATCAGAATTGAAACAAATTTTTATAAATTATTCCCTAAACAAAAGTCTAATGCTTGAGATACTTAAAACAGACAGGCTAATCTGGTGGAAAGTTAAAGGTCCAGATCCAGCCCTCCTGATCACATTTTATTCTACCAGGTAGCCTGCAAAATGGAAGAAAACTCAAAAAACAGTTTGAAATCCATGCAAGGAGCCAAAGCACAGAGGGAGCCAAGTCCCAGGACAATCAGTAATCTATCCTCCATGCAAGCACTACTCTTTGAGGAAAATCTACCAAGTGACAGCCCCATTAACATTTCCCAAAGTAGCTGGACCACAAGAGATACCCAGTTGGGTTCTGAGGCTGCCTTCTGGAGGCTGTGACTGTATGAGTCTATGAAGGGTAAGTAAACTGTCCTTTAAACACTGATAGCTCAGTTGGTAAAGAATCCGCCTGCAATGTGGGAGATCCCAGTTCAATTCCTGGGTCAGGAAGACCCCCTGGAGAATGGGTAGGCTATCCACTCCAGTATTCTTGGGCTTCCCTTGTGGCTCAACTGGTAAAGAATCCACCTGCAATGTGGGAGACCTGGGACCGATTCCTGGGTTGGGAAGATCCCTGGAGAAGGGAAAGGCTACCCACTCCAGTATTGTGGCCTAGAGAATTCCATGGACTGTACAGTCCATGGGGTCACAAAGGGACAGGACTGAGTGACTTTCATTTCCCTTCACTGCCCAAATTCTGGCAAGCTAAATACAATGGACATCGAATCTGGGTGGTCCTCACTTCCCCCTCTCTAAATTCAGCCATATCCAAGTACTAATTATTTTTCTTTGCAATGTCTCTAGCATCTGCCTCGGAGAAGGCAATGGCACCCCACTCCAGTACTCTTGCCTGGAGAATCCCAGGGACAGGGGAGCCTGGTGGGCTGCCGTCTATGGGGCTGCAGAGTCAGACACAACTTAAGCGACTTAGCAGCAGCAGCAGCAGTATCTGCCTATTCCTCCTTGTCGCACAAACCCATTTCTGGCCTTTTTTCTACAAATATCTAACATCTAAACTACTGCAAAGTCAGTTCCCTACCTGGCCTTGGTCTTCCCTCATTCCATCCACCCCAATCTGGCCCACCAGAATCAGACCAAGTCTTCAGAAACACTTTGCCTGGGTCCATGATTTCCTGTTGCCTTTTTATTTTTCCTGCCCTGGTTTTACTAAGGTCCATTTCACCATGGCATTCTTTGTTCAAGTGACAGATATACACTACCAGGGGTGAAACAGACAGCTGGCGGGAAGCTGGTGTAAAGCCCAGGACCCTCAGCTGGGTGCTTGGTGACAAGCTAGACGGTGGAACAGGGGCCAGGATGGGAGGGGGTCCACGTGGGAGGGGACACATGTGTACATGTAGCTGATTCACTTCCCTGGACAGTGGAAACTAATGCAACGTTGTAAAGCAATTATACTCCAATTAAAAAAAAAATCCAACTAGAAAACCTAATATATAGAGCATCTGTGATAAAGAACAGAACTATTCTGGTTTCACGGTGCCAAGAGGATGAACAATCAGGGCAGCCTCCACACCACCTCCCAATCCGAAGGGGTCCCACTGGACACAGAAGCTTTTTTAAACTTCTGGTTTACTGAGAAGACAAAGCTTAAATCACATGCCTGGTAGTCCAAACATTTATGATCTTGCTGCTTATTTCCCAAGCCTCACCCAAGGGTCCTCTTCGCTGGATCCACATTAATTTATTCTCTCTCTACCTCTACCCACCCCACCCAACACACCTCTCCCAAGACCGTTTCCAATCACCATTCTTACTTTATAACTGCCCACAACCCCATTACAATAACATTGCCTTGATAAATCCTACCTCTCTTAAAACAAACTTAAAATTTCAATTCACTCCGAAATCTCATTTATTATACCATTTAACCAGCAAGTAATAAAGCCTCTTCATCTTCTGTAGCTATTTGATTTGTCCTGAGTGGGTTTATCATTCAGTGGGAACTGGGTCTACTACCTGTTCTGTGTCTCTAATGTAGAAAGCATTTGTGATAAAGAACAGAACTATTCTGATTTCACAGTGCTAAGATGATGAACAGAAGGGCCTGAACCCGAGCTGGGCAGCCTCCACGCCACCTCCCAATCCTATGGCAGTATATGGAAAAGTACTGCTACTTTATCTCAGGTTTACAACCAAAAACAAAAACCTTAATTTTCTTTCAAATATTCTAAAAGGTTTCATTACCAAGGCTACCCAAACAACATATGCCTTTAAGACAGTCAAATTAGCTTTAATGGGTTGCTCACTTTATTGCTTCTCATTTATGTTTCTCTCTGATATTTTACACCCACTTTCTCTAGCCGACTCAAAGCCTGACGTAGGTAAGTCAATGGTGACTGATCACATTTACTTTCCATTTAGACCTGAACACACCTAACCTACCCTGATTCAAACAAAAGGATCTGAATTCATTCTCCACATTTGCTTCCCATCAGAGGTCAAGTGTGGATATCATTTCTAAATAAACCTAGCTAGAGATGAGGATGAAAATGTGTGACAGGTAGGCAAAGAGGTATGGCAATAAAGAATACTTGCCTGACACATGATAAAAGTTACAGAATTCTAACATCACTTGAAAAGAACACTTTCACAGGAAAGAAGGATTACTATATCAGTCTGATAAACACCACAGTTTCAGGCCCAATATCATCTGCTGTTCTTCCCAGCTGTGTTTGCTCATCACTGTGTACATAACATATGCATAGATTCAGAAAATAAACTAGCAGTCTTTCATGACCTGTCTTACAGCTCACATCTCTCTGTATCTTCAGGTTAGGGGAAGGAGTGTAGTACCTCTAGTTTTAACAAAGTGGAGCAACCAGCTTCCTAAGACCTTGTATTTAAAGCACAGTTTGCACCACGCTTACCACAACGTTCAGAGGAGATGACGTCCCAATTGCTAATATTCCACTTGCCAAGTTAGATGTGCATTTGAAATGCTCTCAGCAATGCTGCTGCGCTAGCTTCCTGGCACAACCCTGAAGCCAGTCTTTGCAGGTACCATCATCTACTTTCCTAATACCTCTCTGATCTCCTACCTGCGCGTCCGCAGGTATACTCCCCACAAGGCCTAGCAGAAAGGACGTCCCAAACACTAACATCAGCTAATTTTCTCTCCGGGAGCTCTAATAGAGCTGGCCACAGCTAAGCTCATCAGTGGTCTGGCAACGTCTCCTCTGTCATTAGTGGCCCCGAAACTCTGGATAGCTTATCTTTAGACAAACTGCCACTACATCTCCTGGTCACATTTTCTCTATTATTTCTCTGATGCAGTATTCAATTCAGTCAAGTCAGGTCTCAACAGTTCACTGCATACATACTTTTAAGACATTCACCTTTGTGGCAAAGAACTTGAATTTGGCCTCCCACCAAATTTCAAATGCCAATGCAAAAACTTTCTACACCAATGAAGCAACAGTGGTTCCTGTGATTTCCATTTCTAGGGACAATTGAACCTGCTGTAACTTCCATGTCCTTCCTCGTAAACAGCAGAAGTTTCCACTGCCATCCTGAATGATGACAAAGGGCTTAATCAAATCAGAAGTATAACAGTGTAATAGTATAATAGTGAAACTAGTGTAATAGTTCCTAAATTCCAAAGAAATCCAGCCCAGGTTCACAATTAGTAACTTCACAAATTAGGATTAAACTTTTAACAAGGTCCATTTTTTTAAGTCAAAGTACAAAAATCAGGGTCATTGGTAGTCACTGGGATCTCCATCACTTTTAGAAGCGACAGCAGACTGTTCCTTCAGACAACAGTTTCTTGGTCTTTTGCACTTAACATCTGATTCCTAGGCAAATGATAATGTGCTTTGATTGGTTTAAACAAGCTATTACTTACCAGGTTCTCTCCAAAAATAGTTTAAAGAGGTCATTTTCTAAATTTCCAAGTGACTAGGGTCCAAACCTTGAGACTGTGGGGTGCAGGAAAAGCCCGGTAAGCACTAAAGTGAGCCTTTAGTCCCTCAGCCCTGGCCCCAGGCACCAAGTTCACCTTAGGTGAGGTGAGGGGCAAGTATACAGGCTGTTTTATTTGTGCAAGACCTAAAATGTTTCAGTTCCTTCTCACTCTGTAGAAAGATTCTTTCCTCCATCATTCACCTCTGAAAGGACTGTAGTAACAACTAAAATCTCAGACAATCATCTGAGATCCAGGATGGCTATGAGAAAAATGACACACTCTTTCCCACACCTCTTCTTTATAACAAAGAACAGTGGGGAGCTGAGGACATTCTGCACTGATTCTATTTCCCAGTGATATGCAGATTAGTAGTACCCCCAATTCAGAAGTGAAAATATATGGATTTTTTTTTCAATTCCTGAAAGCCTACTCGTAATATGCTATGTAGACCTGTATAGGTGAGAGCTGAGAAGCCTTGTGATCAAAGGGTCTGCCCACCATTTGCTCCTGAAGCTGGAGTGCACCCGAGCACTCCAGTAGCAAGTCAGTGACCGAACTGGAAGGGGAACCTCAGTTTGCCTGTGCTGGGGAAAGCCCACGCACAAGGTCCTTCATTTCATAACAGAGTGCTTTATGCTACATAATCAGTTATAAGTTCAAGATGGTCCAGACTCCCTCTCCTCTTAGTCAGGACGAGGAAGTGGACCCAGATGTAGAGTGACCAAGAGACGCCTTGTAGAGTGCCTGAGATGGGTCAAGCCACAGGGACTAAGAACACTGAGCAGAAGACTGCTCTGGAGTGCTGAATGAGACCAACAAAGGGAGAGGTCCCAAGGCCGTGTACAGCAGGAAGGTGGCATTCTGATGAGAGAACAGTATTTAGTCATGGATAAACCTGCATCCGGAGGACGAGGGACACAGAGTGCATAAGTGTGCTACGTCGCTTCAGTCGTGTCCAACTCTTTGCGATCCCATGGACCGTAGCCCACCAGGCTCCTCTGTCCATGGAATTCTCCAGGCAAGAGTACTGGAGTGGGCTGCCAAGTCCTCCTCCAGGGGATCTTCCTGACCCAGGGATCGCACCTGCATCTCTTATGTCTCCTGCATTGGCAGATGGTTCTTTACCACTAGCGCCCCCTGGGAAGAGGCATACAGAGTGGCATGCATTTGGGCATATCCTAGGATATCTGCTGGCCAGGAGCCTACTCTGATTCCTAGTCTGGGGGCAAGGGCAAATGTAAGGAAAACAGTGGACGTACAGATCATGACTGCTGAAAAGCACAGAAAGCCCAGTATTCAGAGAACATGTCTCTGCTAGAACTCGGAAACAGAGCAGGTAATTAAATTTGGGGAACATAAGGAAACCTCAGTTTTCCAAATTGGAGCAAAAGGTCAAAGCAGAAGAGCAACTAAAGCTAGTTTTAGAGTGGTGGACTATACCTCTTTGAAATGAAGAAAGTGAAATACTGGTTAATCATTTCCTTAAAATCAGTGATGACACTATATGTGAAGGTGAGTGCCAGGCTCACAGTAGGTCTCTAACATCTGTCAGCTCCTCTACTTTCTCCCAAGATGAACGACTAGGTGACAGCCCTGGAATGCCCAGAGCACACTCAGTCGTCGTCAAAGCCCCGGGTTAAAAGATGAACGCATCTAGTCAATCACATTCCATAAGGCACTGGGAGGTGGTCAGATTGGTGGACACACGACAGGAAAGCTTTACATCTGTACTCTCCACAGTCAACAAGAGCTGTATCCTAGAGGCCCCATTCACCCAAGTACAGACTTGTCTTAGGGACCCTGGCCAATATGAAGCCCACGAAAACCAACCCGTTTCATGAGTTCCTTTATACAGGTAACCTCAATTAGAACTATCAAAGCAGAGGGATTTTAAGTAGGTCTCTTACAGTTACTGAAAATGTTAGGGGGTGTAAGCAAGACTGATGGTTTTAAGCGTTTTCAAACAAGAGTATCTCACACCTTAAACCTCAACCACAGGGCATTACCTTCTCAGCGGGTCTGATATAAAAGCCTGAACATCACTTGGTAAAGTATGGACATTCTGAAGAGAGTCACAGGAAGCTCTTCCCTGTTCATGTCATATAAGGTACTGAGGCTTCAACACCGATTGTTCGACACAGAAACAACACACTAGAAGATCATATACAAAATGATGGGGCTGTGTCTGTGAAATAAACTTTCTTCACTGATACATGACTCAGGTAACATTTCTTGAGAGTGGCAAAGTGCTTGGTGCTATACCAGCGAATATACCCACCAAGGAATATACCCAGATATCTGAAATTATGCCAGCAACAACATCCCACAACTGGGCTTCAAACTGGGAATTACATTCTTTGTAAGAATTATTCTCAGTTGTACATGTGATCACAAGTATATACAATGTGGTTCTTCAAAAAACCTCTTCTTTTGATTGGTGTGATTGGTGTTTCAAAAGAAACATTTGTTAATATCAAATATGCTAATGTGTCACAGTGTCTGTTTTCCCTTGTATCCATTCTGAAGATATTCTCAGTTTATCTTTGAAGAGTGAGTGTGTCTAGCAACTGAAGTGTGAAGGTACAAGCTATATTGCCTCTAATTGATCCAAAGCAGTGATCAGGTCTCACCCTAGACAAATTACTACACCACAAGTCCACCCAACTGCAACTGTGGATGGAGTCAATATTAAACCTGATCCAAATTTTATAGGTCTTCCTTCTACCTTAATTCTCTATGTCCAGTTTTGCATGACTAGTACTGCCATTTATTTTCTTTCTGTAGGGATTAAAGTATTATTTTTATTATTGCTATTCATGTTAGAGTTCTTTTTAATTAATATTGAGTAATTTTTTAAACATGTCTTTCCTAGAAATGTCACTAGTAAATGCATCCAATTTTTCTCTAATGTGGTGCTTTCCCTGTCCATAAAACTTATTTGATTAGCAGTACTATAGAAGCTAAAGCTTTTGTATGCAGGCACTCAAGCATAATTTAATCATTTTATTTAAGCATGAAAAAATTATTCTGAAAGCCCTGTTAGGTAAAATATCCCTGATTAATTTAAACTTACATTTACAGGTATATTAAAGGTGAAATAAATCACGGAATGCCCAGTATGCAATGGAATAGTGTTAACTTTGTTATAATAGTCAGGAGTAAGTTAAAAATTGCAGTATTCGAGAATGTAAGGAATAACTCTCTCAATTTAACTGCATTTAAACAGGTTACTTTAAAATAAATTTTGTTTTATGTGAAACCATTTTACAAGGATTTCCACCTATGGAAATCTCTTTCATAGTCAAACGAGATGAGGTCCTAATTGCATAATACCATTTATCTGCTGAGGATAAAAGTGCCAACAAATGAAAATGCACATTAGGCAAGAGATTGTCAGAATAGAAAATTGTCTTTTTTATTTTTTTAATTTTTTTTGTTTTTTTTTGTTTTTAAATAACCCACTCACATTAACAAAAGACGGCAGTAGCTTCCAAATTATAGGCTGTTATTTTTAGTGGAAGTAGTTCAATATTCATATTGGAGCAGATGTAGCAGTTTAACAAAACAGCTCTTCAAATCCTGCACAAATTGAAAACAGGAAAACTGATTGCATTTTCTCTTATCACTTTCCTTTTCTGAAATGACACTTTTGGCCTTCTGAAAATTTACACATGGCTTTCATCTCAACAGCACCTGCTGATCAAACAGAAACCTAACATTTTCATGAAAATGGTATAAAGGACTAGTTTTGTGCTAAATGTTGTAAAGGGCATCAGTTGCCTAACCTGATGACAAGAACTGCTGGGTATAAGGCATATTCATAATAGTTTTATATTTTCACTAAACTTTAAAAAATACATTAAGTCCCTTCTGGTTTCTTCCATGTTCACTTTTCATACAATTCAAATTTCTTTGACTCAAGGTCTGCCTAAAATTTAGTTTTATTACGCAAAGACTATGCAAAATGTGTAAAAGGGTAGATTACACTAAGACATAGAACACTGAGTATTTTCTCTGTCACTGCTTAGAATACACATGTGTATCTATACATACTGCTTTCTATTCAGTCACATGAATGTAAAATATACACATTCTGCTTTCATATTCCACCCACAGAAAAAGGAAAGCCAGACCCTATTTTTGAAGGGGACTTACACATTTCTTTAAACAGATACAGATTTAGCAGGTGCTTGAATACCCCCAACTGGAGAAAAATGGATGTCACCTGAGCACAAACTATCTAAATGATTCAATGTAAATATCTCTGGGAAGGTAAAGCTTGAAAATGGGTATTCTTACATGTAAAATACAAGGACTGATAGCTAAGTAGCTCCTCAGATTTTCAAATAAAAGTATATCACGTATTTATCTGGTACACCTGATTCTAAGTAAAATTAAAGATGTCCCTAAGAAATGTTCTCTGTCAGTTCACTAGCAAAAGATCTCTGCCCTTCTGAAGGATTCCAGGCTGTCTATTCCCATTCTGCCTAGGTGACAAGGTAACCCCAGGCAGAAATGACATACAGTAAATACATGTGCCACTCTGGCCAGTTGGACTGTGAATTTCAGTGTTTCATCATGCTCACTGAGGCAACAGCAAACCTGAAATGTCAATATGTTCAGTCAATGGAAGTGAAATAATGGGACTCTATTGTCTTACCCAATCGATCTGCTGCTGTCAACAAGGAAACATGCCCCCCTGCCTTTAAACAAATTTTAATTAGGCTCTTAGTTACTGGATCATATTTACCTATGAAAATAGTTATCCTGACTATGTGTAAGAAGCAAAACAATTGTTTTCCCACTTTTACCCATTTTAAAAAACCTTTTAAGGTTGCTACTATAATTTTTAAACACATTCAAGTGTATTAAACATGTTTCAAATTAAACAGGTTTATTAAACATTTTAAAATTATTTTCATTTTAAACCAATTCCAATGGGGGGTGGGGAAATCCCATAGTTTAAATTCAACATGCAAATCTACCTTACAGACTTGATTTTTGTTCCCTCTGCACCTAGTTGAAATCATACTATAAAATCAACTAATTTCACATTAAAAGTAGGTTTCATTTGCTCTTCTTACTCATCCAAGTACTACCATTAGCATCAATTTACCACCCATTCAAAACATGTCACACCAAACCAAACACAAATGATCAATTCCAAAAGCCTCAACCGATTTTGCTCGGTTTATCAATCCTACAAATAAGGGGTAAATGAAACTCTCGTTATAAGAAGGGAGACGGTGCTAAGGAGAGCAGGAGGTGGGGGTGAAAAGAATATAAGGCATTCAAGCCATTCCGATTTTCCCTTAAGTTCTACAGACTTTGAATGCAAAGAAGGAACACAGTCTCACCTTAACATCAAAATAAAAAGGAACTAATCAAGTTGTTAAGCAGCTTCTTCTTTCCCCCTCTTCATCCAAAGGCTTCAGCATCCCATCAATATCGTAATCCATTGTCCCCCACCCCCCCCCACCCCCGCCCTTTATCCAGTCTCCTTTAAACCTATTTAGAATGGCAAAAAAAAAAAAAAAAAAGAAACCCAAGGAAAGATAAGGCCCTCCGGTAATCTCACCTCGGTGAGTCCTGTCTGGATAGCAGAGGTGATGGGAGATAGCGGCCAGGCCAGGGCTGATGCCAGCTCCTCACCCCACACAACAAAAGGGAGATTTCTCTTTCCTCCCTCTGCTAATCTTGAAATGTAAATTCTCTCCGCCAGCTAAGAGGAGCGACAGATAACATGGTACATCTTCACTTCTCCCGGTCTTATCGACTTCTGAATCGTTCGGGAAGGGGGAGAGGAAAAGAGAAAGGCCGCCTCCCCGCGCCCCGCTGCATCCCGCCCCCCACCCCTCCCCTCCTCCCGGCCCGCCCCCCGGCCCCCGGCCCCCCCGGCCGCCGAGATTACCTTCTGGCAAAGCAGCGCAGGAGAGGCGGCCGCCGCAGCGCAGGCGGCCCCCGGACCGCGGCTTTGTATTCATTAAACACACATCGGAGCTTATCAGAAGTCAGAGGCTTGTCGGGATGGCACATTGTGTGTGAGTGAGTGTGCGGGCGCACGAGGGAGCCGAGCGGAGCCGGCGTGCATCGGGGTGATTACAATATCAGCAGGGCCCAGATGGAGGCAGGAAAATAAACAGAGGGTGCGTGTGAGACGGCGCGGGAGAGGCAGGGGAAGCGGGAGAGAGAGAGGGGGGACGGGAGACGCGGGCTGCAGCGAAGGAGCAGGGACCGGCAGGGCAGGGGCGGAGGGTTCGGGGACACGGGGGGCGAGCGAGGCGCCCCCAGGCTAGCCGGGGCTGACCTGTCTCCCCTCCCCCCCGCGTCTGTCCCCACCCGGAGAGAGAGCGGGGGGAGTCCAGACTAGCAAACTGCCTTTTTCCCTTGCTCCAGGGATGGCGGAGGGGGGCAGCTGGGATGCTAACATTCCGGGAGGTTCTGTCAAGGTCAGAGGGGAATCCAGAGCCCGCTTTTTGCAGGAGCTTAACAACGAGACAGTCACCGTGTGACCTCCATCCAGACAGACCCAAGTTGCCCAGCAAACCCAGGGAGTCCTCACGGGCAGCGACACAGCCCTTCCCGACCGACCTCAAGTGGGAGTTCTCGTCCCTTTCTTGGCTGGCCCCAAGACTAGATTCCAACCCCTGCCCACATCCACAGAGATGGCTGTGAGGCGGATACAAACGCTGGCATCTCCCTGGGCTTGTCAAGGTGGTCCCAGCGGAAACCTCGCGTGGCCAGCGGCACCGGGAGAAGATGCACTTGTGACTGGGAGCTACAGGTGACTCCCAGACACCTGCTCCACCTCCAGAAACTGTGCCGGCGGTGGGGGCTCCTTGTGTGTACATCTGAGAGTCTATTTTGGAGGTGGGAATTTGAAATCGAGGCAATCAATCCCGGTTTGAGCTTGCCTCCACAGCTCTTCTCCCCACCCCAGAGCCAGGGAATCAATCAGACACCAAGCAGGGAGCTAGCGCTCCTCCCAGTCCAGAGTGCCTCTTCCACCCCCATCAGGGTCTGCAGGGAGGTACACCTGAGTGGTCTCCTGGGAGCCCCCTTTCCCCTTTTAAATGCACCCGTCAGCCAACGTGAACATCTGATCAGATCCTTAATGGAGTGCAAATAATGCAGCAAAGAAGGTTATTTTATTGGGGGGGGGGGGGCGGAAAGGGAGTATTTGGTCATGTTGCATTTCAAGGCACTGAAGCTTGGTTAAGAAGCTCATGTCAGTATAAAGAGTGAGTTCAGAATAAAGAAGCCAATAAACTCCAGAACTGTTCTTGACATACACTGTAGCCCCTGATGCAGTGAAACTTCAGATTGTAAAACAGTTTATGCATGGGGGCTCGATAGTTTGGGGTGAGGGGAAATAAGGCTGGTGATTAGAGAAAAACACCAACACCAAAGTGCAAGAGACCTAGCAGCCACCTCTGAGAGGAGACAGATCTGAAGAAGACCTTAAGAAAATCAGGAGAGGCAGGGGTCACAAAGAGGGGGCCAACTGAGCCTCTGAACCACAACAGCAAACTGTTGAATCAAGCACTCCCCTCCAAACCACTTGGATCCAGTGCTCAAAAAGTTTTATGAGCAGTTGGACCCTCTGGCCCCCAAGCTCCCACACACCCCAAGAAAACAATTAAGGGAAACCTGATAGGTCAGGTAAAGTGCAAAAAGCTAGGCGTTGGTGCAGGAAGGGCATGTGTGAAAAATCTTGTCATGCAGTGAATGTCAGATGAAAAGGGCTCTGCCACAGTCCACCAGTAATCCAATCATGTGGAAAACCTCGGGTTATCACTGAGAAGAGAAGGAGGTACTACTTCCCCGTAAATCTTCAAAAAGTGAGCAGGTTCAATAGTTATAGAAGGGTGCAAGGAGAGGGAGGAGACCATTTGGCAGGAAATGTTACCAAATCGAGTGCACTCTAAATGAGTGAAAATCTGTCATCCTTACATGTTTTAAATGTAACAACAGATTTCTAGAGTATCATTATAGCTCTCATAAAGAGTCACCTTTCACTTTTTCTCTAGCTGCTATAGAAACCTGCATTCAGGATAACCAGGTGCAATCACATATACCTGCCCCTTTATTACATATTAGTTAGATCAGTTTGGACAAAGACTACAGACACATGTTTATAAATCCAATGCAAGTCTAGGAAGTAAAAAATACAACTTAGAAACGCCAACTGATTTTTCCATTACATGTGCTTTGAAAAAATGCTATTTATAAAACAAACAAAGCCCTACTACTTCCACAGAAAAGGCTTACATTTTTCTTTAAAAAGCATCCAGACACTGAAGGTATGAAGAAAACTGCACAAAAGCTTATTTGCCAGGGTTCTTGTTTTGTAAAGGCATACTAGTTCTATTACTACCTTGTTTGTTCACTGACTTTTGGCTCACAGTTACAGAAAAGATCAACCAATTCTCAAATGGGAAGAATCCATGACTTTCTTCCAAAGCAAACACTTTGCTGCAAAGCTTTCAATTTAGAAAAAAGCAATATAATAATCAAGAAGAACAATCACAGAATAAGTGTACAACAGGAAGTGGTTTCTATCATCATAGCTGTCTTAAAGGCCAGGCTGGAGACTAAAAATCTTAATTTCAACTAGTTCTTTTCTTAATAATAGGTTACCTTCCTATAAAAGCAAGAAGTCCATCTGTCTCAAGCAGATAAGTTTTGAAGCATTAATTCAGATAAAAATCTACCATTTTCTTTGAGTATGTGAATTCTAGTGTGCTATAATGTGAGAATTCCAACATATGACCATTATGGCATAATATCTCATTGCTCAGCTTGTCATTATTTCATTTGTAATTCTTATGTTAATTATGTTCATAATTACTATAAACAGATGTGGTAGAGATTCATGTGACCTTTTATTGCAGAATGAATTCCTCACTCATTTTGCTTTAATTTCTCATGTATGTGAAACTGAAATGCAAAAAAAAAGCTTTCAGATTTCCTAATGTTTTATATGTATAAGTTAAAACCTAACTTCTACTTCATCTGCATTTCAAAATACTAGAATATTCTTAACATTTAAGCTGCTTTACAGCACATTTTAAAATTGCACACTGAATCTCACTGCTGCTCACTAAATTGTAGCTATGGACGCCAAACAAAGACTAGCATCCGTGTCTAAGTTGTTTGTCTTTTTTTTTTTTTTAATATCAAAGGTTAATGCAGCAGAATTGTGCTTCAAAACCAAGTGCCTAGCAGCTACATAGCAATTTATTCACTCATAACTCAACCACCACCCTCTTTACATAAAACACATTTACAATAAAATCTGTATGGATTTCATTAGCTGAAAACCTCCTCGAATTTCATTTCTTTGGCCCTAATCTATAATTAGTGTGGACAGACAGGTGCAAACCCTTCTCTTCTACAGATGGCTACTGGAAATGGTGCAAAGTAGCTCCTTCTGTTTAAACAACACAGAGATAACCTGCTCTGTCTTATCACTTACAATTACCTCCATTAAACTGAACTAATGTTTGCTTTAATAAAATGTTCACTGTTCTTTAAACATTATTTAGGAACTCTTATATTAATGGCTGTAAAAAAGTGAAGTTGGAACGTGTCTCTTTAGATAATAAAAAATAACTTATTCTGGATGAAATGTTCACATTGATGGTATTTTAGTTGACTTAACATTTGTCAGTTATTTTGCATAAAAGGGTCAAATATGGTATTTTTAAAAGGCATCTTGGTGACAAATTATTTAACAAGTAAAGAAATTCAGAACTATGAAATGTTTAATTTCTTTATTATAGATTTTAACTTATTGAACTTCTAAAATCCTAGATTGTTTTCAAAGAGTATTTATGTTAACCTAATTTTATGTATTTAACTTCTGATGGATTCTGAAAGTTGTATGAAGGCATCATTTTAAGGCACATTTTAAAAATTAACCATGCATGCAGTGCACTCTGTAAGCACATGGTTAAAAATAACACCATTTCATACTAAATAACCTCTATAAAGCCAGAGATCTCTTCACCCTGCTTCTGCTATCAATAAAGTCTGTGGATCACTAGATGATGAATAAGGTGTCCCTAAAACAAAGAACTTTTAAATGTCCAAACATCAACATATAGCTTTTCTCACTGAACCTACATAACTTACAGTAATAGACTCCAGTAAAATGCAACTGAATCGTTTTTTTCACATGCAAATCCTGCAGGTGCCAATTTTTGAGACTGCTTTGCTATGAAGGGCTATGCTGCCTGCATAAAACCTCAATGAAGAAGGGTTTGCATTCAGTGCCTGTCAGCTGATGTTCATATCAAAGAAGTGAGAAACAGGATTTGACAGTGAAGAATGTCCTAACCTGACAACCACTGACCAGCATTCCTATTGGAAGCATTTCTTTCTCGTGATCCCTTTTCAATGTTGGAAAAAAAGAAAAGTTTTTTTTTTTCCACAATAAAAAAAGCTTCTATTTTTATAATAAAATAAATGATAATGGCACCTTACATTTGTGTACTTCTTTCCTATTTATGAAGTGTTCTTTGATCTGCAAATATTTATACTAACATCCTGGATGGAAGAATTCATCATTAGAATCTAGCATCAAGAACAATATTTTACTTTTCTTCAGAAGGGGGAAAATGTAAAAATACAAAGCTGCAATCTTGTAGCTGCAACATGTACTGTCCTACCATTTCCAGCAGCTTGCAACTTGATAGGGCAGTTTGCTTTGTACTACAAGAAGAATGTGTCTTATTATGAAATGATCCTTTTAAGGATCATTTTTAAATCAAATTATTAGCAGATATTAGTGAGTCACAGAGACTAAAGCTATAAAGCATTTCAAAGATTTCTGGTCTGCTTTGAGCTGTCCAAACATTAAAGAAAAAATACACCATTTTTCCCACTTCTTTTATTAGATATGAACTGGACACTGGAGAAACTCCATACTCAAACACTCCCACTCAGTATTTAGCATTTCAAATAAAGTGACTGCTGTCTAAATGGTTTACAAAAAATTATGAATTCTTACACAAAGTCTTCTAACATAAAGTTCTTCTCTTAGTATGATCGCAGATAAAGTCAGCTTTTATACACCCAGAATGAGCCTGATTCCTTGATTATTTCGTGGAAATTCTTTCTTTTGAAAGAATAAGCCAAAGAAATGCTAAATACAGTACAGATAAAGCAATGTTAGACTTCAACTTCCTCAATATCCTTCCTGGCTGCAAAAGATGCCTAGGTCAAACACTGGGTGAGACTGTCAGCTGTCCCTTTAAAAATAACCACCCATAAAAAGAAAGAAAAGAAAAAGAAAATCAGACTGTCCCATGCATGCTACCTGAAAGCCCCTACAATGGTAAAACTAGAATTGACATTAAGAATAAACAATGGGGAAAGATCCAGAGAATCATAAATTTGCTTCTCTTTGTACACATCACATCTGACATAAGCATCTGGCTTTGGTCCAGGATGGTTTAAGAAACAGTTCTGTTTATTCACCTTTTCTAAGGAACTGGATGACAGGAGAGACTGGGCACAACAGAACGCTCACATGGTCCAGGCAAAAGGCTGCAAAAAACTAAGAAGACCCCGGACACTAACGGTTTATCACTGAAAAGCTGATCAATTTGTATTCTAGCGAGTGTGGACTCACTGGGCACAGACCCAGTTTCACTCTCGTTCTATGCAAAGGGAGGGTTATGACAATCAAAGCCACTGGGAGCACTTAAAAATGGTGCACATGTTTAAAAGGAGACGGGGTGGGGGGGCGGGGGACCTGTAAAACAGATTTCAGTTCACACAGAAGGTAGAAAAAGAAAACGCCTTGGTCAGCAACCCAACCTTTATCAGGGGATGAATCAATTTGCAGCTGCTGTGGACAGCCATTTATATCAAGGCCCTGGGCAGATTAATTAGAGGGAGCGAAATTAAAAATTCAAGGGGGCCCGGAGTGACATGAAGCACATCAAGTTGCTCTGGAGTGGCTTCCCCCCCAACTCCTGACCTTCACTCCCCGGCCCTGGACTCTGGGACTGGTCTTCAGGAGCTCCTCCGCGGAGGGCACTGGCTATTCCTGAAAGTGACACTCTGGTGCCAGGCTAAGGCCAGTTGGGCTTTAAGATGCCCAGATCTTGAAGAATAGCTGTGCTCAAAAGATTTCAACAGCCACGACGCTTTGCAAGGAATAAGGAAAACAAGGGCTGCAAGGCTCCGCAGCCAAATCCTCCGAACTTGAAAAGCTCGGCGGGGTGGGGTGGGGGGGAGGGAATCGGGCTATTTTTAGTAACAGTCTGGGTTCACATCCTACTTCCTGGAATCTGTACTCAAACTTTTCCAAGGGTTGACTTACCCCACCCCAACCTCCATAAAAAGTTTCAAAAAAAAAAAAACAAAAAAAACGGATTTAAGCGTCTTGCACCCACAGAATTGTCTTTCCTAAGGGGGGTCCTGGCCAGCGTCAGATCCGCCCAGGGAGAGGGGTCTGGGTGCACCGATCACCCCAGTCCTTTCTGTCCCCCCAAGAGAGCGCTGGGGCCGGGTAAACGAATTGCATCCCCGGGACGCGGCTCCCCGTCCGGGCTCCGCCTGGCGGGGGCTCCGCTGCCGAGCACAAGGCTCCCCATTCTGAAGAGGAGACGGGGGCCCCCATCGAGGCTGCGCAGGGAACCCCCAAAGGGCCAGGGCGCCGAAGCCTCCGGCGCGCGGAGGTCTGGGCCGCAGGGACGCTGCCCACCCAGCCCGGGCGGCAAAGCCCTAAGCCCGTCGCGGATGCCAGACTCGGATCGAGAGACCTCACTGGAGTTCGGGGGCGGGGGGCTTGGCCTGTCCTCCAGGGGCTTCCCACCCGAGCACCCCGCGTGCCCAAGAAGACCAGGGCGAGTTCGCAGGGTGGGCACAAAGCGCCCGAGGACTGCTCTAAGGACCCCGAGCGCAGTTGCCACCGGGTCTCAAAAGTTAAGATTCCTCCTCCTCGCTTGATGCCAGAGCTAAGTTTTCCCACCATCAAAAGCAGACTTTCCAGTTTAAAAAAATATTGAAAAAAAAAAAAAAATGAGGGTCCAAGGCCACCTGCCACCCTCACCCTGGGTACCTTGCCCGGGGGTTCGGTCGGGGGTGGGTGGTGGGACTAATATAATCTTCCAGCTCTCATATCGTCATGATGGAGAGAAAAGAAAAAGGGGGCAGCAGTGCGGAGAATCTGAGAGTGAAAACGGCACCCCCGGCTGCCCCTTGAAGTTCAGTGTCACCGCAGCGGGCAGTGACTCGCGAGGCTCCTCTTCGCCCCGGTGCGTGGCTCTACAGTAGTTCAGCGACGGAGACAGCCCGGAGCCTCCCGGCCGAACAACCCAAACGAATGGGACGGTCACCAGAATGAGAATTAATACCAACAACCAGGGCACCCCCACCCCCACCCCGGTGCCCCCAGTCCCCGCCCGCCCGCGGGCACTTACACTGCACAGGGCCGGAGAGTCCCACCATCCGCCACCGGCTCCGAGGTGCCAGGAAAACTTGCCGTCTTCTCGGCCGGCCCGCGGGCGAGGGGCCGAGGGCGCGGCGCCTCTCCTGGCCCCCGAAGGGCCGGCGCGTCCAGGACCGCGGGCCCGCGCGCGCGCTCGCCGCGAGGCCGCCGGGCACCGATCACCGCGAGCAGCGGGGCGAGGAGCCCGGGGGTCGGGGCCGCCGGCCAGACGCCGCCTCCACGCGGAGCAGCCCCGGACGCGCCGCGCGCCGCTCCTCCCTCCCTGCCTCCCGCCCCTTCCCTGCGGTCGCCGCGGCGGCAGACGAATGGGATGCGGGGCGCGGGGAAGCGCCCCCGTCCCGGGCGGCGTCTGCGTCGGCCTCGCGCGCCCTCGCTCACTCTCGAGGAAGGCGACGCGCGCGGGGCGGCGGGGCGGCCGCCGGGCAGCGGGGGCGCCGCGCGCTGGGCGCCGAGAGCGCGCGCGCCCGCGCCCGGGGCGCCGCAGCCGCTCCCCGGGGCCGGGAGGAGGGCCCGCGGCGGCGCGGGGGGCGCGGGCGGCAGGCGGGGGAGGTGGGGGACATCGGTGTCGTGCGGGGGTCACGGGGGTCAAGTGTAAGTTAACAATGGGCTGGCCCGGCCGGCCGGGGCGCGCGGGCGCGCGGGCCGCCTCTCTCCTGGCCTCGCCCTCTCCGGTGAAGGCTGGACGTGGGGCCGGCTCCCTAGTGATGCTTTCCCGGGGCCCCCGGCGCCCTGCAGTAACCCAAGACGACCACTTTCCCCGGCCATCTGGAGCGCTCCTGGCTGCCCTGCCTGCGTCTCATCACTGGCTGGAGACACAGCTCTGCGAGCCATCAAGCCCTGCTCAGATCTCCTCTCTCTTAATCCCCTTCTGTTAGCTGATTTCCAGACTGACTATTTGCTTTCGCATTAGATAATAGCCTTAGAGAAAACAATTATCATTTTCTTTTTCCCTTTGTTTTTATACTTCTCCCATAGTATGCCATGAAGAGGGTCCCCTTTTCTATCTCACGGTGTTTGTTTGTTTGTATTTATGGGTTATATCCCCCCTCCCGCAGACATTAATATCAATCCTGGGGGTGGGGGTGTCCCTGGAGAAAAAGATAGGGTGAAAGAATTCCAGTTATTTCCAAAGTAAATAAATAATCTCGCAGTGAACAGAACTGACAGTTTGTACAGAGCAAAAGGGGCTTGGATAATAATGAAAATATTAATATGTAGGTCAAATATGATCAGATAATGGCTGGCGATGATGAGTAAAATGAAATCTTTCAAAATTATTATGGAACAGTGCCATGACTGCAAATGTTATTATATTTAGTGTAACAATTTGAAATACTGCTCTGAACCATGTTTTTTTTGTTTTGTTTTTTTTCTCAACTGGCCTACATCAGTGCAACATATCCTGTGTGTGTGTTTCTAAATTTCGTCTTTACAAAGGAAAAGATGTTTAAGACAGAGTCAGAGTGGGCCTGATGAGACGTTGGTAGGTTTTTTTTTTTTAAATGGTGCTTCAGATATTTAGTAGTAAGAGCCCTTCCCCCATCCTTTTAAATCCAGCTGGAGCTTCCAATTCTGAAGTCTTCTCAGATTTTACTCATTTTTTGCAATTCATTTTCAGAAAATACTCATTGTACATTATGCCCTCTCTTTGGGACATTTGACTAATGAATTGTAATGGATTAATGAATTGTAATGTTAAGTCTTGATATTTGATATTCTTAATTTGAATCTCAAATTTTATCAAGTTGTACATTCTATAGTAATTTCTGCATTACAGCTCTTTATTTTTTGCTCTCCTTAGCAGCATTAATAATCTTAAAATATAAAATTTTTTGTATACTTTAACTCCATTGTATAGGAAATTGTCAAAGCTTACTTATATTTTCCTTAAAGAATCATGAACACTTTAATATTTAATTATTCTATTACATGTGTTATTTCTTTTGTCCCAAAATTGAAAAGCAAGAATTTAGATACCAGGACCATATATTTATTCTTATTTAATTTAATAAAATTAAATCTGAATCAGGAATGATTCTTGTGAAATAGTGCTACTTCTAAAATCATATTGTAAGGCTTAGAAATAAATCAACAAGTTTTAGGATGTAAAAAATAGGGGGAGAAATAAAATATACATATTATGCTATATTTTTCTTCTTTCTGTAAATTGTGCCAAAATAGGTGTGAAATTATGATAGAAACATTAAACTTCAAAATCAATGGAAAACAACTTGCAGGAAATCAAAAACAGTTTTACATTTTCAGGCCATATTCACAACACAAAGGCATATATTTAAATCATGTTTTATAAGATTCTACAAAGCTTATGGGATTCTCCCTTTTGGTCATCCTTCAGTAAAAATAATAATCATTGTTCTAGTTGTACTTCTTTTCTTAAAAAATTAACGTTTTCTACTCAGTTTGACTTCACATCAGATAGAATGTCACTAAATCTTAGAGTTTTTAAAAATTCTGATAAGAGCAGGTGAAGAATGTACATCCTGAGGCTGAGGTATAGTGACTCAATATATTCCTTAATCCCACTTCCCACTTCCTTTAAAGGCCTGTGTCCTGCAAGATGTAGAACACAGTTTTCTGTAGAGTTTGGCCTTCTATTATCTCCTGACTCCTCTATTTGCAGCAAATCGTACCAATAGGGACCAACTCAAGTGTGAGGTGATTCCTGAGTTGTAAAATCTAGGAAAATAAAACAGTAAATGGGAAGGGAGGGGCTCGTTCATAAGAGTGGTGGGAAGGTGTGAATTGCCGGAAAACGATACAAGACCACAAAATATTTCGTTACCCTAGCCTTGGGGTGGGAAATACACGTGACATTGCATTCATCATGCAGTCAATTGATCACTGATACATTAAAAAATAACTATCTAAAGGAGACAGGAATTAGTATTGTCTTTCTATCTGCCACTCACAGGAGAAATTAGGTATCTGTACTTTAAGGACTTTCATTTTGTTGAACCAAAAAACAAAATCTTAAAAAAATTATTTTTTAAAAATAGGCACCTACGCACCCTAAGAAAACCATTAAACTGAAAAATAAGATATTCAATAATATGTTAAACTATAAAAACCCTTACTAGCAGTTTTTTTCTCACAGGTTTTTTTCTCACATTCTTAAATTTTTCTTACTGTAAAGGTACCAAGTTTTTTCAGCTTACAGGTTTTTTTTCATTAATGTTACCTAAGACTGCTTTTTGTGTCTCCTTAAGCCAATCTTTAAAAAAAGCAGAATTTCCAACACAAATTTCAGATGAGTGCTCATTATCTTCTTTAGAGATATGTGATTCACCTCTCACAAACAGGAATTCCTGGACAAAATTTAAACAAGTTCTTAATTAATGCTTTCAAAATTCCTTCTTACAGACATTAAAGTTTGAATGAGTCCCAAGCTGTGATTTTTCTATATACTTTGAAAAAGTCTTCCTGTTTGCTTAGGTTGATGAAAATTCTTAATTATTTTTAATGAAAGTTATTGTATTTGTGAAAAAATAGAATATGATAAACATAAAGGACAGGAAACAATGATCATGCTTTCATCAATGAAGACCTTAACCCTATTTGTCACTTCTCTCGCTTTTGCTATGTAATTTTATGTAGCTTACTTTTTGAGCTTTGTATGGACAAGTTTTATTCCAAATCTTTGCAATTTTGTTATTTAACTGGTTTAAGGTTTAATTTTAGAATATGGACAACAAAAGAATAAATTTTAGAGATCTTGTCTTATTCTGTAAGTGTACAATGTAAATACATTAGCTCTTAGGGACCTAAGATAATAAATAATTTTTTTTAATAGAAATTTGCAAGTTAAACTAAAATGACTCTGATACTTCTCTGGCAAACCAGAGGTTAAGACTCAGTGCTTGCACTGTAGGGGGCATAGTTGCAGATCCCACATGCCATGTGTCATGGCACCCCCCCCCCAAAAAAAGGCTCTCATCCTACCTGCAAATAAGCTGATTGGATTGGTATGATTCAGCTGCAGATAGTCATATGTTTTTCTATACTACTTTAAAGCCAGTCTTCATGCAAAAAGCCAAAGTTGGAAAATTTCAATAACGTATTTAATTTCCAAAAGGAATTTTTTTAAAGTTTGGAGAGTTTTATAAAATAATTCATATTAGTATTTAAGTAATGAGTGTTACTCTTTAAATATTTAAATATTTGTATTCCTTGGAGTTTGACACATTAAACTCTGCAGGATTGAATTTATTGTGTAATATGAAACACACACGTGCTACATGACATACACAAATAAGTGTTTTTATATGCACAACTATCTATAAGCTAGTAATTATCTCATGTGACATTTTACTGCTAATCCATGACAAATAATGATGCCCCCCAAAAACCTTAGTTACATGTTTCTAATTTACATTGAATGTTTCCCACCTCCATCTTTGAAAGTTGATTTTTAAAATACCATAATCCAGAATAAAACCTTAGAATACCCATCCCCCACTGAGATTCTATAGTCCCCATTTTTTTTTTTAATTGAATGTGCTCAGAGAAGTTATTTTTCCTTTTTTGCTGTTTTGTTTAATACTGGTGTCTACTCTGTCTATATAAATTCTTGCTGCTGCTACTGCTGCTAAGTCGCTTCAGTCATGTCCGACTCTGTGCGACCCCATAGGCGGCAGCCCACCAGGCTCTGCCATCCCTGGGATTCTCCAGGCAAGAACACTGGAATGGGTTGCCATTTCCTTCTCCAATGCAGGAAAGTGAAAGTGAAGTCGCTCAATCGTGTCCTACTCTAGCGACCCCATGGACTGCAGCCTACCAGGCTCCTCCGTCTACAGGATTTTCCAGGCAAGACCACTGGAATGGGGTGCAATCGCCTTCTCTATATAAATCCTTAGTTAGGTGTATATTACTGTGATGTAACTACATAGACAAGAGTCTGTTTTGTTCACTGAACAGTGCTTGCCAAGTATTAGGTGTTCAATAAACATTTGTTGAATGAAGAATGAATAAGTTTAAAAACTTCATCACATGAATTTATCTACATGAATCAAAACACTATCACTTGGCTTCTTTCTTAATGAATTATTCTGAAAACTTTAACACCACCAATATTTTTAATGAAGAAAATGTAGGCAATCAAAGACAAAGGTTTTTTGTGTTGTTTTATATGTATATTTCAATATTTCTTGAAAAATGGGGAATTTGATATGAAAAATATGTATTCTTATGTACTCTTGTTTTAACTGTTTGTAAAATTATTCTAGTCTCTACAATAAAGTACCAATATTTCTGAAATTTTTGTTTACTTTCCATAATAAGTTAGACATTTTAAAAAATACTATGTGAAGAAACTTGGAGCCAAGGGAATTTTAGAGGTAAGTAATTCTTTCCTTTTTATCTTATATATTACTTGGAGTATGTATTCCTTAGTACACACATCAATATGCAGTAAAAATTCACAAGCTGTTTGTCTAGGGCATATTCTAATTCTTTCATTTAATTATTATATCATTGATAGTTTATATAATCCAGACTCTTTGAGGATGTTTATACTTAGTAAAGAATCATCTTTATTTGGAAATGTATGCCTTAGTTATGCAAGATCAGTATATCTATGTTCACATTAAATACAGCCTTTAAAAGATTCATATGTTATAGTATTTTAATCATTTTATTTTTCTCCAGTCCTTTAAAAATATCAATTTGCTCCACAGAACACTCTAGTCTGATGAATCCCATATCACCTCATAAGGCTGTTTTCATGTGAGAATCATTATATCACTGTAGCGTATCCACCTCTGGGGGGGAAAGCAGACGCCAACTGGCTCACAGCACAGCAGTGGAAAGAGAAGGAATTTTTGGCCCACAGATCTGTAGCAAACATAGGCTGCTGTTAATCATATTCAGCATGAACTTGTTTTGCACAGTTCTTACTTTTTTCTCAATAGGACTGGCCACCAACTGAGAGACCCCAGTGTCTCAGTTAAGACACTAGAAAGGGTGACTCCGTCATCTGGGACCAACAGGTTCCCCTTCCTAAATTCCCCCAGACTTCATCTGTACATTCAAGAGAATCACTTGATCAATACACTCTTTAGGTCAGGCGCCTGTAAAACCGCAAGAGCAACCTGATGCCGATCACCCCGTCTGCCTTGCAGTGTGGCCCCTTTCATTGCTGCTGCTGCTGCTAAGTCGCTTCAGTCGTGTCCGACTCTGTGCGACCCATAGACGGCAGCCCACCAGGCTCCCCCGTCCCTGGGAGTCTCCAGGCAAGAACACTGGAGTGGGTTGCCATTTCCTTCTCCAATGCATGAAAGTGAAAAGTGAAAGTGAAGTCACTCAGTCGTGTCCTACTCTTAGTGACCCCATGGACTGCAGCCTTCCAGGCTCCTCCGTCCATGGGATTTTCTAGGCAAGAGTACTGGAGTGGGGTGCCATTGCCTTCTCCGCCCCTTTCCTTGAGAGGACATAATTTTTCTAAGATAGAAAATTTCTGTTTCACGTGTTTTCTGGACAAGAAAATCACTTCTAGACTAACATTTGCCCTAAATATTCACATTTTTACTTTTAAATAAATATTCCTTATTTAATATTTTTACAACAAAGATATAGATAATGCATGCAATTGTTTATAGTCTTAAAACATTCCGTGGAAGCCATGCTTTCTATAGAAAATAACAAATATATTTTCCCTTAGTGTAATGTATGCATGTCAAATTTAATGTGTATACCAAGCATCCAGACAGAGAAGGCAATGGCACCCCACTCTAGTACTCTTGCCTAGAAAATCCCATGGACGGAGAAGCCTGGAAGGCTGCAGTCCATGTGGTCGCTGAGGGTCGGACATGACTGAGCGACTTCACTTTCACTTTTCACTTTCATGCATTGGAGAAGGAAATGGCAACCCACTCCAGTGTTCTTGCCTGGAGAATCCCAGGGACGGGGGAGCCTGGTGGGCTGCTGTCTATGGCAGCAGCAGCAAGCATCCAGAGGATTATGTTAATGGCTGAATCTGCCTCGGTGGGTGTGGGCTTGGATCTGAAATTCTGCATTTCTAACCAGCTTCTCAGGACCCTGGCCCACACAGAATCAGGAGCAAAACTTTAGAGATTCCTAGAAGCATTGAAAACACCCCACCTTATCATTCTCCTTATATACACAGAGCCCCACTTTCATAGCTTGCACAAAAGCCCACAGGATTCATGCGCTCACAGAAGAACACACACATCCTTTGGGGCTGTGTATCCACAACAAGAGAAAGCATGTGAATAGGCTCCTAACATCCCTACCTGCTGTGCAGGCACCTGCAATCATCAAGGGAGACTCATTATCAGATAATAATAAAATAAACAGCCACAGAACTTCATCTAAAGAGGACTGGAAGCTCTTCAAAAGTTGAGCCACACATGGGTGGTTACTGCAGGAGGGTTAGGTCACTTGCGACTCTAAGGAGTTAGTGATGGCCATGCCTTGCGTGGGACTGTACTTGCCCAGTGTAATATATCACTGAGAAAAGGTACTACGAGTTAATGGATTCAAGATGTGCAGGTTTTCAACTTCCCTGAGCACAGCCATTGACCATTCCAGCCCCCACTTGCTTGCAATGCCAAATGGAGGGTCTAGGGTCAGAGGGTAGGTAGCATGGGCCCTGTCACACAGGACGGGGCTCAGCCTTGCTTGCCTCAGCTCACTCACTGATGAAATTAGTTTATTTCATTGTATTGACATGTTATGACAATTATGCCCTAGTGCACTGGTTTAACTGAAAGGCCTAGTGCTCTTAAACTTTAATGACACTGCAGACTAATAAGAACAGAGAAATGCATGTATTTTTCACAAAGGCAGTCATGTAGACATTTTCATTTTTAAGCATTCTGCTCGGATCTCACAGAGGAAATCTGAAGATTGGGAGGAAGGAGGTTTATTTCTTGTAATTGATTTTGAGTCTTTTGAGCCAGAGGACCACCCACTCAAAGCCCTTGCAAGTGAAGAAAAACAAAAAAATTTGATGTATTTTGACAGTGATTCTAACACACTCTCCCTATCAGTGATTGGATATATTTTTGTGCTACAGGCCTTTTTTGTTTTCATCTCATTGGGTACCATAATGGCAAATAATTTATGTTCAGTCTACTAGAATGTCACTTCTTTAGCTTTAAAAAAAAAAACAGTAAAAACAACAGCAGCAAACCAAACTGTTATAGCCAGGAACTCTTAATAATAATTCTTTGCTGCAATCTGAATGAGTGCATACTTTCCCCATTTCTTGCTCTTACTTCTAATATCGCAGGAGAATTTATATTTTTTTCTGAACAATAGATTTTAATTAAGAAGATTTATTAAAGACAGTTTTCATTCCTGTGATTACATTTCCAGGTCCTGAGACATCTGCATTTCAAAATAAACCATGTATTTTCATAAATATTCCACAATTCCCTTAGAGCATTTTGGTATTCCAATTTCCTCTAACCTCTTCTGAACATCTTCACATTTATTTGTGTGTTCCATGTATTCATACCCAGTCAGGATTAAACATTTCTTCACACAGGTATTGTGTTAGGAAGCAGATTCAAAGCATTCCTGTTCTCTGTGAATCAAGACTTTTAAAAGGAACAAAGACAAATTAAGCTCAGTAACATATGTCTAACAAAAGATCTAGATATCTTACAAGACGTGCTTAGAGTGGCAGGGTAAACAACGGGCTGAGTTTGCTTTGAAGTTTAAGTCATTGTTATTTTAATGAAGTGGGAAATTCATTTAGATAGTGGAATCTGATAGTTACCCAATTAAAGCTCTTTTTGTCTACATTAATGTAGTTTTAAATTTTTAGTTTTTGAAACCCACTTTTACCAGAGAGTTATTTTGAAGATAGAAGCAGTTTGAGCAGTGTCTTGTTATTTTTTTATTTTTTTGCCTCACGCTTGCTGCTTGTGGGATTTCCGTTCCCTGATCAAGGACTGAGTTCGGCCACTTCAGTGAAAGCCCAGAATCCTAACCACTAGGCCACCAGGGACCTCCCTTGAGTAGTGTCTCTAGATGTACCTCATGAGTGACAGTTAGTTGTCGATTAGACTTTGTAAGTGTTTTCTATAAAATTGTAAGCCAATGTATCAAGCTTGATCAAGGTGCAAAAAATAGAAACACCCTCAGGTTATTTCACTTGGTTCATGGGAGTTCACTGTAAGGATATAAGTGGACAAGCAGAAGGCAGGAAGCTATCAACAGAAGCTACCTGGGTCTCACAGGAGAGACTGTATCAGTACCTGCAGGGATCAGATCATTTCTCTGTTCTTCCTCGAAGCCTATCCTGATGCACCGTGGGCTTCCTGCCTGAATGCCCCGCCCTTGTCATAACCCTGGGCTTGCCCCCCATTCCTGTGCTCCTTTTATTACCAACTATCGTTAGCTTCTTGTCCTCTCTACTCCACAGTCCTGCTCACTCGTTGCTTTGGCTGTTTTGTGAGTTTGAATAACTCACAGCTTCTGTTTACAGTCATGTCTGTCTTTCAGCTCCTGTTCTCCTGTTAACTAGTATATACTGTTCTAAAATGCAGAGACAGAGAGACTGATGGAATCAGTCATGGTCATTTTGAAACTAAACCGCTTCGTTAGCTGGAGGATGGGTCAGGGGCCCATGTGTGGACAACTTTGCTCAGATGGAAACCTCTCATAAAGTGACCTGGACTCTTCACAGCAAAATAACATTATGGGGCTTTTGAAAAAATAAACGTGTTTTAAACTGACTGTAGATATTTTCCTGATGTGAGCAAAGGGAAAGTGTAAATTAACATTGATGATTAACGATGAAATGAGTACCTTAGGAATTCTGACAATTTCTGGAAGGTTTTCCAGGTTTTATCCTGGTGTTCAGTGTTATCTCTATAAAGAGAGTACAACAGAAAGAAAGATCTCTTGACAATCTGTGAAACCTATAACTGAATTCCTTTTTAATAAATGAGTGACCTTAAGTCACACAATGTTCTTTAAGTTATGGGAAACCTAAATACTTTGGAGATTTCTTGATCAGTGGTTAGGACTAGAAATACAATGTTCTTTTTACTTGCCTTGACTCTCCATCCTACACCTGAAGCCTTGCCCTATCCCAGCTTGCACTATATCAAGAGCAGATTCTTTTCTTTCTATTAGCTATGGCTATAATATTATCATTATTAACTTTAAAATGGGAAATTTAAAAGACATAAGCAGTGAGAATGGAGTAATGACACGTAGGAAAAGATACATGGTTTCTATGGCACATTGTACTATGATTACAATTTTCTCTTTGTAAGCCATTTACTCCAAAATTTAATGGCACATACTACATACACATCATTGTGCAAACAGCTGCGGAAATACTACTGAAGCCATGTAACTCAGATTGGGACTTGAACCCACAGTCTTTTAACTGAGACCACACGCCTGGTGTCAGGACTTAATGAAGTTCAGGTTCTGGATGTCTCATCCTGGAAAGAATTCAGTGAGAGACAAAGTGATAGATAAGAAGAGGATTTACTTAGAAACACGCTCCACAGACAGAGTGTGGGACCATCTCAGAGGGTGAGGGGAGCGCCAAGGTACGGGGTTGGCAGTTTTTATTGGGGTGGGAAATTTCACAGAAGATTATTACAGCTACTTTGGGGAAGGAGTGTGGGGATTTCCATGAATTGGGACCTAGTCACTTTTTGACCTTTATGGTCAGCCTTGGAACTGTCATGGGGCCTGTGGGTATGTCATTTAGCTTGTTGATGTGTTACAGTGAGCATGTGCTGAGGCTCACAGTCTAGGGGAAGTATTGTCAGCCATCCTGGAGATATTTGGTTCTAAATCAGTTATATCATGTCCTCAGGCCATGTCATTCTTTTAAAGATTGTGCCCTACCCGCTTAACTGACTCTCATAGGAGGTAAAACCGAGAGCTAGATAATACATTAACGGCCACTTTGGATGTAATTGTTTTTTTCATACAAAATACATGTACATATCCCCACATGGACAAGCACACAAGTGAAAAATGTAAGTACATGTACATTTATTCAATGTACTTGAAAAGCTAAATATATATGTATGCCTATCCATACAGAGTGTGAAGTTTCTTTCACATCTTAATTTTCTTTAAGTCAAATTAGATCTGACTCCTAGTCCTTATCCCAGGTAGGCTGATGGGAAATCCAACTGAGGAGACCCTTTTCCTCACTCCCTGTCTTCTGCACTAGTCTTTGGGTCTTACCAAGAAGACTTTGAAGACGCTAGTTTATTCTTTTTTGCGTGTGATGTTAGTGAAATTTTTCTCACCCAAATCATGATAGCCTCTCGAAATCCACAACTTGATCCCAGTACCTTCCTGAGCGGACAAGAATATTTGCAAACGTGGCGAATGGCCCGTTCCACCATAGTTCATACTAGGTGCCAAGTATGTTCTAATTAGCACTTTCCAGGTATTACTTCATGCACTCTTAAAACAATATACAAGAGAAGTACTATTATGCTCCTAGGAAACCAAGCTGAGAGCTGGAGTAACTTGTCTAAGGCCTTACAGCTCGTAAATGGCAGAAGTAGGATTGGAACTCTGGTGGTCTGAGTTAACATAAGTCTGGTCCAGTCTCAAGGGTCTTGCTAGAGTTCCCCTTACCCCTCCAGAAGTCACAGTTCAAGTCTCAGGGGTCAGCAGTGAAAATCTTGTTTCTGAGCTTGTCAAGGCAAATCCAAGGGTAGAAAAAAATTAAAGAGAGTGTCTAAGTTCAGTTCCACTGAGATCTAATTCTAAGAGTAAGACGTTCTGGAATTGAATGCCAAAGGGCCATGGCTGTCCACTGAAATCTGAGCTCTCCCTGTGGGGTCATGAATCTAAGCACCTGGACTGGTGGAAACTATCTCTATTTCCTTAAAAGGGAATTGGCCGAATGCTGGAAAACAACTAACTGCTAACTCATGACTGTTAACCTGGTCAGGAAAAACAGTCAAGGTTATTCTAGTGATCTCTTCTTTTCATACTTTCTGAGAAAGAGGACCTCAGAGTTAAGGGTTTTAAAAATTACTTCCTCTCTCAAAAAAGAAATAAAAAGGAAAAAAAAAAAAAAGGTACAAATCATTTCTGCTTAGATGTTCTAGAAAAAGTAGCCCAATAAGGCAAATGTGATTGTTGTTTCTATTTTTTCACAATCACATACCTCTAGGTCTGAGCATACACCCTCACATCCCACCCAAGTGAAGATGTTTCAACTCTTAAACCTTCCCCTCAGTACCAAACAAAAAGCAAAAATCCCATCCTTCAAAACACTTACTTTCCTTTACAGAATGTCTTTCTGACTTCCCTTAAGCACCTCCCTATAACAAGTACACAGAGTCCAGATCCAATTATTTTCCCTTGGAGCGGTTTGCTTCATTCACGAATGTAAGGCAGTAGGCCCCTGGATCGATCTAACTGCTAACTGTAAAAATTAGGTACTATATAAAGGTGAGAAAGAAGACGTATTGCCCATTTATGTGTATACTCTTGATACAATGGTCTTTTTTTCCTCTCTATTCTTATATTTCTCAATCCCTAAAATGCTATTTTCCCAAAAGTGACAAATATTTTCATTTTCTGCTATATTTCTATGCCAGCTAAACTGCTCTTTCTAGGGAAAAAAGTTAAGAAACTCAGAGGTGTCACCTAGCATTTAGTCTCTTGAAAATGTACATATTAGCACTTAGAAATATAACATATTTCTTTAGAAAAAGATTAGCTGTCTAATTACAGATTTCACACATAATCTGTCAATTGGCTAAATATATGCTGACTGTCATTAAGCTGTTCTGCGAAAGATGGGTAGAGGGCTGGCCTGCTGCTCTTCTCAAAAGAACAAGGAGTTGTATTTTGAAGGAGGAAATTTTCAGAGTAATACCCATATTCTCATTTTTAAAGGCGGCTAAAATAATCCACAATTCAAGTTCCTGTGTTTTGGGTTTTTTGTTTTATTTTAATTTGAGCAAATCCTGTACTTTAGTTAATCATACTGTATCACATGTTAATTTTCTGCTTTTTTTTTTAACACAATATTTCTTTGTATCCTCAGAACTGAATTAGAAGTTTCAAGCTTCATTCACAAATTTTTTTTTCAAATCACTAAGATAATAAGCTTTCTAGAATTTTACCAGTAATACTAGATGCCAGAATAAATGGAACTATACCAGAGTTTTCAGTGAGGATAAATTAGAAACTCATCATTATTCATACTTATGAATGGGGACCCCTTCCAAGACCTGAGAGTGGGCTCTTGTCTAACATGGGGAGATCAACTGTCCAGAGACACACGAGCTGACAAAGCAAGAGACTTCACTGGGCAGGGGCACAGAGCTGGAGAGCAGTAGGGTAAGCGAACTCAGAAGAGCCGCTCTGTTACCTGCTCGACGTCTTGGGCTTTCTGGTGATGGGACTCATTTCCGCGTCTTCTCTGGCCAATCATTTCGATTCTGGGTCCTTTCTGGTGGCACAGGCATGGCTCAGCTAAGACAGGTGCCAGCGAGTAGGATTCTCAGAGGTAGTAGGGCTTGTGTCATCTCCTTTTGACTTTTCCTGAACTTTTCCAGTTGCTGGTGGCTTGTTAGTTCCGTGTTCCTTACTAAGACCTGACGTCGTAAAATAACTCACACAAATGGTGACTGCGGTAACTGGCCAGGATGGGTGGTGGCAGTCCGTGTGCCTCCCCGGGCACTTAGTCAAACAAGTGGAACCAAAATGTCTTACATTTTTTAACTAGGCAAAATTTTTTAAGTTTTCTAAGATATACATATTACATTTACATACTCTCTATATATAAATACACACACAAGTTTTTCTACTACATTTGATAAAGGCTTGAGAAAGAACAACAGCCAAAAGAGATGGAGAAATTGGAAAATATAAACTAATGAAATGAGAGCACTGAAATAGAAGTGTGAATAGAAACGGATATTTCAAGAATAGAGATTCATAACACGGTACAGGAGGTGGTGACCAAAATCATCCCCAAGAAGAAAAGAAACAAGGCAAATGATTTTCTGAGAAGACCTTACAAATAGATGAGAAAGGAAGAGAAGCAAAAAGCACAGGAGAAAAGGAAAGATATATCATCTGGATGCAGAGTTTCAAAGAACAGCAAGGAGAGATAAGAAAACCTTCTTAAGTGAACAAAGCAAAGAAATAGAGGAAAACAACAGAATGGGAAAGATTAGAGATTTATTCAATAAAGTTGGAGATACCAAGGGAACACTTTATGCAAAGATGGGCACAATAAAGGAACGGTAAGGACCTAACAGAAGCAGAAGAGATCAAGAAGAAGTGGCAAGAATACACAGAACTGTACAAAAAAGGTCTCAATGACCTGGATAACCATGATGGTGTTCTCACTCACCTAGGACCAGACATTCTGGAATGTGAAGTCAAGTGGGCCTGAGGAAGCATCACTACATACAAAACTAGTGGAGGGGATGGAATTCCAGTTGAGCTATTCCAAATCCTAAAAGATTATGCTGTTAAAATGCAGCACTCAATATGCCAGCAAATTTGGAAAACTCAGCAGTGGCCAAAGGACAGGAAAATGTCAGTTTTTATTCCAATCTCAAAGAATGGCAATGCCAAAGAATGTTCAAACTATCATTAAAATGCACTCATTTCACACACTACCAAGGTAATCCTCAATATCCTTCAAGCTAGGCTTCAGCAGTACATGAACTGAGAACTTCAAGATGTACAAGCTGGATTTTAAAAAGTCAGAGGAACCAGAGATCAAATTGCCAACATCTGTTGGATCATAAAACAAGAGAATTCCAGAAAAACATCTACTTCTGCTTCATTGATTGTGCTAAGGACTTTGACTGTGCAGATAACAACAAACTGTGGGAAATTCTAAAAGAGATGGGGATACCAGATCCCCTTACTTGTCTCCTGAGAAATCTGGATGCAGAACAAGATGCAGTAGTTAGAACTGAGAACAGAACAACAGACTGGTTCCAAATAGGAAAAAGAGTACATCAAGGCTGTATATTGTCATTCTGCTCATTTAACTTCTATGCAGAGTACATCATGCAAATGCCAGGCTGCATGAATCACAAACTGGAATTAAGTAGCCAGGAGAAATATCAATGACTTCAGATATACAGATGACACCACTCTAAAGGCAAAACAGCAAGAGGAACTAAAGAGCCTCTTGATGAAGGTGAAAGAGGAGAGTGAAAAAGCTGGCTCAAAACTCAATATTAAAAAAATGAAGATCATGGCATCTGGTCCCATTGCTTCATGGCAAATAGATGGGAAAACTTGGAAAGAGTAACAGACTTTATTTTCCTGGGCTCAAAAATCACTGCAGATGGTGACTGCAGCCATGATATTAAAAGACACTTGCTCCTTGGAAGAAAAGCTACAACAAACCTAGACAGTGTATTAAAAAGCAGAGACATCACCCTGCCAACAAAGGTCTCTATAGTCAAAGTTATTGTTTCTTCAGCAGTCATGAACAGATGTGAGAGCTGTACCATAAAGAAGGCTGAGTGCTGAAGAATTGATGTTTTTGAACTGTGGTATTTGAGAAAAGAGTCCCTTGGACTGCAAGGAGATCAAATAGGTCCATCCTATAGGAAATCAACCCTGAATATTCATCAAAAGGACTGATGCTGAAAGTCCAATACTTTGGCCACCTGATGTGAAGAGTCAACTCATTGGAAAAGACCCTGCTGTGGTGAAAGGTTGAGAGTAGGAGCAGGGGACAACAGAGGATGAGATGGCTGGATGGCATCACTGACTCAATGGACATGAGTTTGAGCAAGCTCCGGGAGTTGGTGATGGACAGGGAGGTCTGGCGTGCTGCGGCCCATGGGATCACAAAGAGTCAGACACAACTGAGCGACTGAACTGAAGAGGGCTCATACCAAGGGACTCCTCCCTGGACTGCTCCTGCCGATACCCCCCTCCCTGTGGAGAGCCGTTGTAGACCCATGCCTCCACAGGAGACCTTCCAACACTAACAGGTAGGTCTGATTCAGTTTCCTGTGGGGTCACTTCTCCCTGGGTCCTAACGTGGGCAAGATTTTTTTTTGTGCCCTATAAGAGTGGAGTTACTGTTTCCCCTAGTCCTGTGGAAATCCTGTCATCAAGTCCCATTGGTCTTCAAAATCAGACTCCCTGGGGATTGCTAGTCCTTTTGCCAGATCCCCAGGCTGTGAAGCCTGATATGGGGCTAAGTATCTTCACAACAGTGGGAGAACTTCTTTCCTGTTATTGTTTTCCAGTTTATGGGTCACCAACCTGGCAGGTATGGGATTTGATTTTATTCTTATGGCACCCCTCCTGTCTACCATCTCCTAGCTTCTCCCTTGTCTTTGGACAAGCATGTGTTCTCATTTGCTTAGTTGGACTGCAAGGAGATCCAACGGGTCCATCCTAAAGGAGATCAGTCCTGGGTGTTCATTGGAAGGGCTGATGCTAAAACTGAAACTCCAGTACTTTGGCCACCTGATGCGAAGAGTTGACTCATTGGAAAAGACCCTGATGCTGGGAGGGATTGGGGGCAGGAGGAGAAGGGGACGACAGAGGATGAGATGGCTGGATAGCATCACCAACTCGATGGACATGAGTTTGGGTGAACTCCGGGAGTTGGTGATGGACAGGGAGGCCTGGCGTGTTGCAATTCATGGGGTCGCAAGGAGTTGGACACAACTGAGCGACTGAACTGAACTGATCTGACTCTTTGCAACCCCATGGGTTGTAGCCCTTCAGTCTCCCCTGTCCATGGCATTTTCCTGGCAAGAATACTGGAGTGGGTTTGCCACTCCCTTCTCCAGGGGATCCTCCCACCCCAGGAATTTAACCCTTGTCTCCTGCATCACCTGCATTGGCAGTGGACTTTTTACCGCCGAGCTACCTGAGAAGCCCTGTCTTCGGCCACGGGATATCTTTTTTGGTGGGTTCCAGTGTCCTCCTGTTGATGGCTGTTCAACAGCTAGTTGCAAGTTTGGTGCTTTCGCAGGAGGATATGAGCATATGTCCTTCTACTCTGCTGTGTAGAATCAACCCTTCAGGTTCCTTTTGAGCCACTAATTTATGCTATCATGGCAATTGGTTTATTTTTATTTTTAAAGAAGATTTACCAGCCTCCTTTCAGATTTATTAAATTAACATCTGAAGGAACTGAGTTGTGAAACTTACTTTTAATGCCTTTTCCCACGAGCTTTATGCCAAAAGCCTAGGATTCTTCATTAGGAACCTCTGAAACTTGAAATGGTCTTTAAGGTTTGGTTTTGTTCTTGGAGAACAACGTGATCCTAGATCGCTCTGTTTATCTCTCTAGATCTAAAGTTTTGTATCTATTGTTGCTGTTACATTGCTAAGCTGTGTCTGACTCTTTGTGACCCCATGGATTGAAGCATGCCAGGCTTCATTCCCTGTCTTTCACCATCTGCCTATGTTTGCTCAGATTCATGTCCTTTGAGTCACCGATGCTATCTAACATCTTGTCCTCTGCCACCTCTTTTCCTTTTGTCTTCAGTCTTTTCCAGGATGAGGGTCTTTTTCAATGAGTTGGCGTTTCTCATTAGGTGGCCAGAGTACTGGAGCTTCAGCTTAATCAGTCCTTTCAATGAATATTCCGGACTGATTTCCTTTTGGGATTGCTAGTTTAGTCTCTTTGCTGTCCAACAAACTCTCAAGAGTCTTTTCTAGTATCACAATTCAAAAGCATCAATTCTTTGGTGCTTGGCCTTTTATGGTCCAACTCTCACATCCATGCATGACTACTGGAAAACCATAGCTTTGACTACATGGACTTTTGTCAGCAAAGAAATGCCTCTTTTTAATACACTGTCTAGGTTTGTCACTGCTTTCCTTCCAAGTGCGAGCATCTTTCAGTTTCACGGCTGTGGTCACCATCCGCAGTGATTTTGGAGCCCAAGAAAATAAAATCTGTTATTGTTTCCACTCTTCCCCCTTCTATTTGCCATGAAGTGAGGGGACCCAATGCCATGGTCTTCGTTTTTTGAAAGTAGAGTTTCAAACCATCTTTTTCACTCTCCTCTTTCACCTTCACTGAGGCTCTTTAGTCCTCTTCACTTTCTGCCCTTAGAGTGGTACCATCTGCATATCTGATGTTGAATATTTCACCCAGCAATATTGGTTCCAGCCTGTGATTCATCCAGCCTGGCATTTCACATGAGGTACTCTGCATGTATGTTAAATAAAGAGGATGACAATATATACAGCCTTGTCTTACTCCTTTTCCAATTTTCTGACTATAAAGTGATACAGTTGCTCCAAATAACCTCTAAAATCCTTCCAAACTTATGTTCTATAATGAGTTTACACAGTTCAATTCAGGATGTAGAACAGTTCAAAATTTCTTGTCTTTGCATTAGATTGAGGAGGTCACTGATAATGCTCATTTGAAATGCACTTCACAATCTCAAAATGCTTCTACTTTACATATACATCTCTGATCCTGATAGTGTTGAAAAGTAGAAAAGGCAAGTGGTACCCTCATCTTTTTACAGATGAAAAATAGTTCAGGAAAAATAAAAAAGATTTCTTCAAGGTTAAACAGTGAGGTGCTAAACCAGAATTCTGGTGTTCAGATAATTACACATTTCCATATTTACATATATTCTTATCTGGCCACAATTAAAGAAAAATATAAAACCAGTACAATCAAAATTTCCCTTTTGTTTTATATGTTCTCATGAAGAATTTTAAAAACAGAATTTGCAAGGCAGTGATTACTTCTAAAAAATAGACATTGTTGTTCAGTCGCTCAGTCATGTCCAACTCTTTGTACCCCATGGACTGCAGCACAGTGAACTTCCCTGTCCTTCACCATCTCCCAGAGTTTGTTCAAACTCATGTCCATAGAGTCTGTGATGCCATCCAACAATCTCATTCCCTGTCGTCCCCTTCTCCTGCCTTCAATCTTTCCCAGCATCAGGGTCTTTTCCAGTGAGTCAGATCTTGGCATCAGGTGGCCAAAGTATTGGAGTTTCAGCTTCAGCATCAGTCCTTCCAATGAACATGCAGGACTGATTTCCTTTAGGATGGACTGGTTGGATCTCCTTGCAGTCCAAGGGACTCTCAAGAGTCTTCTCCAATACCATAGTTCAAAAGCATCATTCTTCGTCATTCAGCCTTCTTTATAGTCCAACTCTCACATCCATACATGACCACTGGAAAAACCATAACTTTGACTTTACAAACCCTCATCAGCAAAGTAATGTCTGAGATTTTTAATAGGCTATCTAGGTTTGTCATAGCTTTTCTTCCAACAAGCAAGCGTCGTTTAATTTCATGGCTGCAGTCGCCATCCACAGCAATTTTGTTGGAGCCCAAGAAAATAAAGTCTGTCACTGTTTTCATTGTTTCCCCTTCTATTTGCCATAAGTGATGGGACCAGATGCCATGATCTTCGCTTTTTTGAATGTAGAGTTTCAAATCAGCTTTATCACTCTCCTCTTTCACTTTCATCAAGAGGCTCTTTAGTTCTTCTTCTCTTTCTGCCATAAGGGTGGTGTCATCTGCATATCTGAGGTTATTGATATTTCTCCCGGCTACTGATACCAGTTTATGCCTCATCCAGTCTAGCATTTTGCATGATGTAAATTCAGATTATTTTTTTCTTAACCATTACGCTCTCATCACGTATTCTTTTGCAGCTAAGACATTATCATGTGCTTACCAAAACAGTTTCATATTCTTTCCAGACACACAAACTGCATTTCCCAGGCTCCTTGTAGATAGATTAGGGTATGGGGACTGAGTTCTAGTTAATAAAATATGAATATGTTTGATGTGCATCGTCTAAGGGTTGATCTCTAAAATCATCCATGCTCCATCATCCATTCTTTTTCCTGTTTCTGTGGTAAATTTGGAGCCACAAGCTGAAGATGGCATAACTACTAGATGGAAGCAATCTGGCTCACTGAATGACTCTGAGGGCTATCACCCAAGCACATCAAGCCCATTGAAGTGTTTCAGCAGTGTTAAACCAGAGCAATGTCGAGGCAATTTATCACAGCGGTTGAACTACTTTGAATGACACTCAAATTATGTCTATTGTTTTTCTAATTTTGTCCTCTATTATTTGGTAATTTGTATATTCATTTTATCATCTTATCAGTGGTTTCTCTGGAAATTTCAAATCTCCCAAACAAAATTTCTTTAATTCTATTTTCTGCTATTGCTTTTCAATTTTAATATTCCCCTTTTCTTCTTCATGCTGTTCTTCCTCTCCTCCTGCCCTTTCTTCTCCTCTTCCTCTACTTTCTTCTTCTTGTCTCTCACTCTCCTTTCATATTATACCTACACATATATACCTGAACATAATATGCATATACACACAAACACATTTATACAAATAAACCCACTAAATGTTATTGTTTTATGTAGCCAGTATTCATTTAGATGTAGCTACATGTTTAATAATTTCACTGTTTTTTTCATTTATTTCTATAACTGCAACCCTCTCTCTAGAATAATTTGCCTTCTACCTAAAGAATTACCTTCCACATTTCTTTTATAATAGATCTACTAGTGGCAAAATGTAACTGGATTTTTATTTAGTTTCATTTTGGTCAGAAAAAGCTACTCATTTGACCTCTATTCTTTTTCCCCAGCTTTATTGAGATATGATTGACGTATAAGATTGCATAAGTTTAAGGTATACAATATGCTGATTTGTTGCATTTCTAAATTCCAAAATGATTACCACCATAGTACTAGCTTCCACCTCCATCCTGCCACATAGTTACCATGACATTTTCTTTTAAACTGTATTTGTTTATTTATGGCTGTGCTGTGTTTTCGTTGCTGGGCAGGCTTTCTCTAGTTGCGGCAAGCCGGGGCCCCTCTCGAGGTATGGCGCGCAGCCTTCTCGTTGCGGTGGCTTCTCTCGCTGAGCAGCTCCTGCTCCGGGGGTGCAGGCTGTAGTAGCTGTGCCAGGTGGCCTCCGTAGTTGAGGTTCCCAAGCTCTAGGGCGCAGGCTCCACAGTTGGGGTTCACGGGCATGGTTGCCCTGCTGCATGTGGCATCTTCCTGCCTCAGGGATTGAACTCATATCTCCTGCATTGCAAGAGGATTCTTTTCCATGGAACCACCAGGGAAGCCTACCTTTTTTTTTTTTTTCTGATGAGAACGTTTAGGATTTACTTTCTTTGCAATGAGCAGTACCCCCATTTTTCCCAATTCCACACCCACAACCCCCACCACCACCACCCCTGCACCCAGACTCTGGTATCAACCCACACTACTCCGTTTCTCGGAATCTGTCTTTTGAAGATCCCACCTATAAGTGATATCACACAGCATTTGTTTTTCTCTATCTGATGAGTTTCACTTAACTCAACACCCTCAAGTTTCATCCAAGTTTTTGCAAATGGCAAGATTTTCCTCTCTTTCTTACACATACATACACACACACACTCCCTCTCTCACTAACACACCTTTTTCCCATTTAGCTTGAAAACTCATCCAGAAAGAAAGAATGGTGACAGTGTTAGGTGCCATTTCAGAGCAAGTCTAGTGGTGAAACTGGTACTGTTATTTGGAGTGGGAAGAGACTCTGCCATGGCCAAAGCTCTGGGTGTGATTTGGGAAGCTATTTTCTCCTCCTAGTTATTCCCTCTAAAATAAAAGTATCTCCTGGTCCTCTTGCCCCATGGAGAATTAGACTTTAAGGATTGTGCTCTATTAGAAGTTCTGCACACTTAATTTTGGTTATAGTTCAAGACTGGGAACCAATACTATTTATGTGCTGTGTTGCTCAATCATGTCCAACTCTTTGCAACTCCATGGCCTGTAGCCCGCCAGGCTCCTCTGTCCATGGGGATTATCCAGGCAAGAGTACTGGACTGGATGCCATGTCCTCCTCCAGGAGATCTTCCCAACCCAGGGATCAAACCCATGTCTCCCGCATTGCAAGAGGATTCTTTACCATCTGAGCCATCAGGGAAGCCCAATGCTATTTATAATTTTTAAATTAAAAATATTCTTATTGAGGTATGGTTGAATTATAATGTTGTGTTAATTGCTGCTGTAGAGCAAAGTGACTCAATTGTATACATGTGTAGTAGCTCAGATGGTAAAGCATCTGCCTGCAATGCAGGAGACCTGGGTTCAATCCCTGGATCAGGAAGATCCCCTGGAGAAGGAAATGGCAACCCACTCCAGTATTCTTGCCTGGAGAAATCCATGGACAGAGGAGCCTGGCGGGCTACAGTCCACAGGGTTGCAAAGAGTCGGACACGACTGAGCGACTGACACACACACATGTACATTCTTTTTCATGCTCATTTCCACAGTGGTTTATCAAAGGGTATTGAATACAATTCCCTGTGGTATACAGGAAGACCTTTTTTCTTATGTATACCAGTTTGCATCTGCTAATCCTAAACTTCCAATCAACCCTCTCCCACTCCAATGCTATTTATTCTTATAGCCATTATTCATTCATTCACTTAACAAATTTATTGAGCAGCTTCTTTGTTACAAGTGTTGTGCTGGGATCTGAGGATGCAGTGTTAAATAAGACAGATTCATATCTTCATAGAATTTAAAGTCTAGAATAGAGGTTGGCAAGCTTTTTCTATAAAGAGGCAGATAGCGGTTTTGGCTTTACATCTCTTGCAGTCTCTGTTGTAGCTACTCAGCTCTGCTATGGTAGCACAAAAGCAGCTGTAGACAACACAGAAATCTGTGTTCTAATAATTTGAATTGTATATAATTTACATGTATCACAAAATATTAGTCTCCCTTTTGATTTTTTAAATAACTTATTTGTGTGCAGGTCATTCTTAGTTTGTAGGTTGTATAAAAACAGATCTGGCACATGGGCCATAGCTTACTAATTCTTGGTCAGGAAGGGAAAAAAAAAAGAAGAAATTACAACAATAGTCAATCCAATATGGTTACAAATTGTGAGATATGTGAAGAGCAAGCATACCAGGGGCCCAGTCTAGATTGGGGGATGCTGAGACCTGAAAGAAGGCTGGGAGTATTGCACTCATTCAGCCCTGCAAGGCTCAGAAGCACTTTCCAAGAAATTCTTTGGCAGTGTATAATTTTCCTCTTCCTAGTCACCTCTCTACAGTTTACCCAAACTCTTTGCCCTATGCCTGTGCTTCATGGAATCTGACTTTCTCATGCTGTTTTTTTTTTTTTTTTTGTCAGAATACATCATCAATGTGTGAGTGGTTGAATCATAATTAAAACCTAAATAAAGCCAATGATGCCAGCATTTTAGATTCATGACATAGTATTTTTTTAATTTTTTAATAGGAGGAAAATTACTTCACAATGTGGTGTTGGTTTCTGATAGCCAACAATGCGAATCAGCCATAATTATACATATATTCCCTTCCTCTTGAGCCTCGCTCCCCTCCCCTCAACCCACCTCCTTAGGTCATCACAGAGTGGCAGGCTGGGTTTCCTGGGTAACACAGCAATTTCCCACCAGCTATCCATTTATACATGATAGGGTGCGTATGTTGACGCTACTTTCTTCATTTGTCCCACTCTCTCCTTCCCAACTGTACATCTGCACCTCCATTCCTTCCCTACAAATAGGTTCATCATTGCTATTTTTCTAGATTCCATATATTTGCGTTAGTATACGATATTTGCTTTTCTCTTTCTAACTGACTTCACTCTGTATAACAGGCTCTAGGTTCATCTACTCACCAGAACTGACTCAAATCCGTTCTTTTCTATGACTGAGTAATATTCCATTGTATATTTGCACCACATCTTTGTCCATCTATAGATGGACCTCTAGGTTGCTTCCATGTCCTAGCTATTGTAAATAGTGCTGTAACGAACATTGGGATACATGTGTCTTTTAGAACTGTGGCTTTCCCTGTATATATGCCCAATAGTGGGACCGCTGGGTCATCTGGTAGATTTATTCCTATTTTTTTTTCCTAAGGAATCTCCATACTGTTTTCCATAGTGGCTGTTATCAGTTTACATTCCCACCAACAGTGTAGGAAGGGTCCCCTTTTCTCTACATTCTTTCCAGCATTTATTGCTTGTAGATTTTTTGATGATGGCCTTTCTGACTGGTGTGAAGTGATACCTCATTGTAGTTTTGATTTTCATTTGTCTAATAATTAGTGATGAGCATCTTTTCATGTGCTTATTGGCCATCTGTATGGCGTTTGATTCTTTTGGTTTTGTTTCATTGGTAATTTGTCACATATTGGCAAAAGCTAATATTTGAATGGAGAAGTACTCTAAAATAGACCAAAAAAAAAAAAGAAAATGAAGACTACCTTTAACCAATAATCAGAAGGAAATATGTTCACTTATTTTAATTCCCTTGGTTTTAGCCCTATGCCATGGGCTTTCTGCCCACCGTCAAAGCTGAGTGTACTGACTTTATGGGCAGGGAAATTAGCACGGGTCTGCTAAAATGCTTCTCGTGCCTACTTTTCATGATGGGGCTAGCTGCTTTTTGGCAATCAGCAAACTGCAGAAACAATTCTGTCCAACCGGAGTCATTGCTCCAGCGGCCAGAAACAGGACTCTCCCTTGGGAGTCTCTTTTCGTTGCTAAGTGTGTTTCTTGCTGCTGCTGTCTTGGATCTTTTGAAATCATGCTGCTGCTGCTGCTAAGTCGCTTGCTTCAGTCATGTCCAACTCTGTGTGACCCCATAAATGGCAGCCCACCAGGCTCCCCAGTCCCTGGGATTCTCCAGGAAAGAACACTGGAGTGGGTTGCCATTTCCTTCTCCAATGCATGAAAGTGAAAAGTGAAAGTGAAATCGCTCAGTTGTGTCCGACTGTCAGTGACCGCATGGACTGCAGCCTACCAGGCTCCTCCATCCATGGAATTTTCCAGGCTACAGTACTGGAGTGGGTTGCCATTGCCCTCTCCATTTGAAATCATACTTTTAAGCTAAAAATGCCACTGGTTATTTTAGCCTTTAAATGATGCTGTGTCCTGGAAAACTTTATTGGCTGCCAGGCTAATCTGAAACTCAGCAACCTGAATGAAGTGAACAGAGCAGAACAGAACTGCTGTGAACACTGACTCAGGCATAGACTGCAAGCATCTACATGGGCACAACAGGTCTTCATTTGCACCAGGTGCTAGGATAGACATTGTCTCATTAGCCTTTACAAAAAAGTATAAGGCTGGAGAGTTATGTAACTGGGGTGATTAAGAGCTGAGTCCTAGTTCCAGACCATCCAGCTCTATTGGTGGGTAGTTTTGTGAACTTGGGCAATCATGTAATCCTCTGTGACTTAGTTTCCTTATGTGTTCAATGGGGATGACCTCTATAAGGCAGGTATGATATTTATAGGAGATGTTAAAAAGTACTCAGCATAGAACCTGGTACAGGGTAAGCACTAAATATAAGATGGCTGCTGCTGCTGCTGCTAAGTCGCGTCAGTCGTGGCCGACTCTGTGCGACCCCATAGACGGGAGCCCACCAGGCTCCCCCGTCCCTGGGATTCTCCAGGCAAGAACACTGGAGTGGGTTGCCATTTCCGTCTCCAATGCATGAAAGGGAAAAGTGAAAGGGAAGTCGCTCAGTCTTGTCCGACTCTTCGAGACCGCATGCAGCCTACCAGGCTCCTCCGTCCATGGGATTTTCCAGGCAAGAGTACTGGAGTGGGGTGCCATTGCCTTCTCCAATATAAGATGGCAACTACCATCTTTACTTAATAGATGAGAAGCAAAGGTTCAAAGTGTTTTCCTGACTTGCCCAAATTCACATGGGCAGTAAGAGAGCTGAGATTTGAACTCAGCGTAACTAGAGTCCTGGCACCTAACAAGCACATTGTCATCTTCATCACTACCACCTGAATTTTTATTATCTATGAGTAAGAGTCTCAGCAACAAGCCAAAGGAAGTCCTTGTCAGGCATACAGTTCAGGGTGTGTGCACATGGCCATGGAGAATTATTTTTAGTCACAATCACAGACAGGAAAAAAAATCACTATAAGCATGAAGAACTTTGGATGCAATGTCATCAAGATCTGTAGTTTACACCTCTCTCCCCTCTCCACACACATGGGAATTATGATTAAAATAGATTCTTGCCAGATTACTTTTCCTTGAAAACCATTCAGTGGAGTAGAACCACAACTCAACAACAACAACAGCTGCAATTTTTGTCTTGGAACTCTGAAAGTTCTGAGGGCTCACTGATACCTAGAATATTCTTGGATGGACTTAAAGCCCATGAACTCTTAGAATTTGTGTACAATTTTGGGGGTATGTAAGTATTAGTGTGTTTTTCTGAGGAGAGAGGCTATGGTCATCTTTAGATTCTCATAGAGGTCTGTGGTCCCAAAAAGTAAGAACCACGGATTTAAACTGAAGGCTATCCCAGGGGCAAGATACAGGTAGAGAATTAAGAAGTATAGACTATTATGTATAAAATGAGTAAAAATAATATATTGTGTAACACGGAGAATAGAACCAATATTTTATAATACCTTTAAATGGAATACAATCTATGAGAATTTTGAATCACTATCTTGCACATGCTGTGCTTAGTCGCTCAGTCATCTCTTTGTGACCCCACCAGGCTCCTCGGTCCATGGGATTCCCCAGGCAAGAATACTGGAGTGGGTTGCCGTGCCCTCCTCCAGGGGAATCTTCCCACTCCAGGGACTGAACCCAGGTCTCCTGCATTTCAGGCAGATTCTTTACTGTCTGAGCCACCAGGAAAGCCCATGAATACTGGAGTGGGTACCCTATCCCTTCTCCAGAGTGATCTTCCCGACCCAGGAATCGAACCGGGATCTCTTGCATTGCAGGCAGATTCTTTACCAGCTGAGCACACTTGAAATTAATGTACTATTATAAATAATATCATAAATCAACCATACTTCAATAAAAAAATTAGCACTGGGAAAAAAAAAAACCAACAACAACTGAAGGCTGTCCTTCCAGTCCAGTTACAATGATAGTTACGCAGAAAGCCTAGTGAGTAACTAGTCCACATGAGGCTCTTTACTTTCTCTGCTTCCTGACCCTACTCTTGTGTCTGGTCATTCAAGACAGCAGAGACATTTCATTTAGGATCAAAGTACCTGACACAGTGTTCCTTATATGTTAAGCAATTTGAATTTTAGTTAAATCTAGGTTTAACTAAACCTAGTTAGCAGCTAGGATATAGTTCAGGAGTTGGTCAAATATAGCCTGAACCTGGTTTTGTAAATAAAGTTTTACTGGAACATGGCTATGCTCACTAATTTACATATTGTCTATGTCTACTTTCTTGGTTCAAAGACAGAGCTGAACAGTTGTGACAGAGCATATAGATCTCAAGGTCTAAAATATTTACTTTCTGGCTCTATAAAGACACATCTTGGTAATCCTTGCTGCAGTTGGAAGAATCTTGGCACCTTAGTGAGGCTGGGCTTGAGGTCTGGCTCCTTGATTACTTTTGTGACATGGCACAAGTCATTTAACTTTAACCTCAGCTTTTCATGTGTAAAGTGGGAATAAGTTCTACTCACTTGTTTACTCTTTGTAGTTATTATCAAAATCAAATGTGATCATGTATGCGAGTGTTAACTGTACCTTATTAGTTTCATTAGTGCTAAGATCATCATCCCCACGTTGCCTATACATGATGATACATTAAGGAAAGCTAAGCATAATAGCTGGAGAAGGCGATGGGACCCCACTCCAGTACTCTTGCCTGGAAAATCCCATGGACGGAGGAGCCTGGTAGGCTGCAGTCCATGCAGTCGCGAAGAGTCGGACACAACTGAGCTACTTCCCTTTCACTTTTCACTTTCATGCATTGGAGAAGGAAATGGCAACCCACTCCAGTGTTCTTGCCTGGAGAATCCCAGGGACGGGGGAGCCTGGTGGGCTCCCGTCTATGGGGTCGCACAGAGTCGGACACGACTGAAGCGACTTAGCAGCAGCAGCAGCAGCATAATAGCAATTAGATAATACGGCACAAAATAGTTACTCTGTGGAATTTGTCTCCTAAGACAACTAATCATTAAGTGTTAATTTTTAGAGAGGAAAAACAAATATTTCTTGAATAAATTGACGAAGGAGATTAAATAGAAATAACGCCAAATTACATTTTCTCATCCAAATGTTTGTACAGTTGAGATTTTACCGTTGATTTTAGTCCTTGCTGCTCACGGCCAAAGACGAGAAAGGCTGAGATGGTGTGGCTTGTGAAATTTGAGCTCTATCTAACGTAGGTGGCCAGGAAGAACTTCTTAGCTTCTGAATTTTAAAAAATACCCTGTATTTGTGACTATCTTAGTAAATACTCAAAATTTAAAAAGGAAATGGCATGACTCACAATTTTGGTGAAGAAGTAAAGACATAGATGATTTATCCATAATCTCTTATATCCACATAATGTCCTCTTAAAGGGAAGGCTCAAGGTCTCCTGACAAAGAGTAGAGAATATTCACCCCATCTTTTCTCAAGCAGTATTTTGTTGTTCTGTCACTTAGTCTTATCTGACTCTTTGAGACCCCATGAATGGCAAGCAGCATCAGAAAAATGAAAAATATTTATTTTTTTCTCTCTCATGAATTATAGCATATGTTTTAGTTTCACTGAATGGGTGGTTATTGTTTCTCAATTATTTAGTTCTCTCAGTGATATTATTTGGTTTGCGGCCAAATAATACTTTGCTACTTTCCTTTCCACCTGTTGAAAAGAAGACCAAATCAGGGAGAAAAAGCTTACTTCTGGGCAATAAAAGAATTAATAATCAGGGAGTTGACAGGGTGCTTGCAGAATTAAGAATTTTTGAAACAAACTCTACACTCAAAATTTAGACTATAACCAGATTAAATAATTTTGGTGACCTATTTCTATCTTAATGCAGAAAAGTAACCAACATAGTCTATACTGGAAAGAAATAAACCAGGCCTGGTTCCTGCCTTCATTTTGAGAAGTTTACTTATTGGAAGGTAATAACGTGTCTCAAAGAATTGAAGGGAAGGTTGGATAATGACTCAGAAAAATGACAAGCAGTATTTGAGCAACAGAGAGCAGGACTCATCTGAGAGTTTCACCAGGGCTTACCAGGTGAAGAACTTGGGTAAAGAACCCACCTGCCAATGCAGGAGATCTAAGAGACGTGGGTTTGATCCCTGGGTTGGGAAGATCCCCTGGAGGAGGAAATGGCAACCTACTCCAGTATTCTTGCCTGGAAAATCCCATGGACAGAGGAGCCTGGCGGACTACAATCCATGGGGTCACAAAGAGTCAGACACGACTGAAGTGACTTAGTACTTAAGTTCAGGGCATGATGGCTGTAGTGAACAAGATCCCTGTGTTTTTTCCCGTCTTCACTCCACTCCACTCAAATTCAAGTTCTGGTCAATGAATAGAGGGAGCTTGAACTGTATGTCTATCTCCTGACTGGGGTAAAGCAGAGCAGTTTGATTGAAGCAAATGCCCAATCTGAGGCTGCACCGAATGGGAGACAGCTGGTCACCAAAGGAAACCAAAATACTATCAGCAAGATAAAAGGATATGGACCCCAGAGCCCCAAAACTATAACAAAGATAATCATGGCCGGGGACTTCCCTGGGGGCGCAGTGGTAAAGAATCCATCTGCCAATGCAGGAGACACCGGTACCACTCCTGGTCCAGGAAGATCCCGCATGCTGCAGAGCAACTGCTGGGCCTGGGAACTGCAAGTGCGGAGCCCACGTGCCACAACCACTGAAGCCTGTGCACCTGCAGCCCGTGCTTTGCAATGAGAGAAGCCACTGCAGTGAGAAGCCCGTTCGCTGCAGTGCAAGGAAGAGTAGCCTTCCACTCGCGGCAACTAGAGAAAAGACTCAGAACAGCCACAGATAGGTATCAAAGCTAAGGATTTGGGGGGGGAAAATAGATAATCATGCCTGCCTGCTCAAGTTGTTAAACATATCAAAAGCAGCAACATATTGAAAATATGTATCAAAGAGACTTCCACTTTAAAGCAGTAGCTGAAGAGCAGCCTCAAGCTAGCTTTTGCTAAATCCCACAGACCGAGGAGCCTGGTAGGCTGCAGTCCATGGGGTCGCTAAGAGTCAGACACGATTGAGCGACTTCACTTTCGCTTTCCACTTACATGCATTGGAGAAGGAAATGGCAACCCACTCCAGTGTTCTTGCCTGGAGAATCCCATGGATGGAGAAGCTTGGTAGGCTGCAGTCCATGGGGTCGCACAGAGTCGGACACGACTGAAGCAACTTAGCAGCAGCAGCAGCAGCAGAAAGCAACATTGGAGAAGGAAATGGCAACCCACTCCAGTGTTCTTGCCTGGAGAATCCCAGGGACGGGGGAGCCTGGTGGGCTGCCATCTCTGGGGTCACACAGAGTCGGACATGATTGAAGTGATTTAGCAGCAGCAGCAGCAAAAAGCAACAAAATATACACCACCAAGGGGTGGAAGATTGGTGTTAAAGGGAGACTTACTCTCCCTTCAACATAAAGCATAGCTGGATTTTGTTGCATGAAAGAGAAACAACTTGCATGCAGCTTGGAACGCATTACTTACCATACCCAGAGATCCACGATGTATATGACTGGGTATAGGACAGCAATCCTTTCCTGTATATTACCTTTGAGAAGACTGCAGTACCAGTTTCTACCACCACTGCCATCTTCCTGCATTAATTTAGAAATAGGAAATCCTTCCCCAAACTAGGTAGGACAAAGGGATCATGGGACTCAGACACAATTCTGAGAGCAACTATTTGTTACATTTTGTTCAGTTGGACTGGTGATCTACATCACCTGTGGTAATATACATGGTTCAATGCCCTTCTCTCAAATCACCCCACCCTCACCTTCCCCCACAGAGTCCAAAAGTCGATTCTTTATATCTGTGTCTTTTGCGGCTTGCATATAGGGTTGTCATTACCATCTTTCTAAATTCTGTATATATGTGTTAATATACTGTATTGGTGTTTTTCTTTCTGACTTACTTCACTCTGTATACTAGGCTCCAGTTTCATCCACCTCATTAGAACTGACTCAAGTGCGCTCTTCTTATTAGATGAGTGATATTCCGTTGTGTATATGTACCGCAACATCTTTACCCATTCGTCTGCTGATGGACATCTAGGTTGCTTTCATGTCCTAGCTATTGTAAACCGTGCTGCAGTGAACAGTTGGAAAGTTGAGTTCAAATAAGCAAGGCATTGTTAAGTGGTAGTGGAGGCAGAAAGAACAATTACAGTCCTGCAAATTCGGAACTGTAGATTTTCCTTACACTCTACCAATTTATAGCATCAGCGAAAAGTGACAGTGTTAGTCTCTCAGTTATGTCTGACTTTTTGTGACCCCATGGACTGTAGCCAGCCAGGCTCCTCTGTTCATGGCATTCTCCAGGCAAGAATACTGGAGAGGGTTGCCATTCCCTTCTCCAGGGGATCTTTCCAACCCAGGGATCAAACCCAGGTCTCCTGCATTGCAGGCAGATTCTTTACCATCTGAGCCACTAGGGAACCCTCATTGCAGGCAGATTCTTTACCATCTGAGCCACTAGGGAACCCTCATAGTATCAGAGAATTGACCAGTGGGGATAGGAGAAGAGCGAGTGTCACCAAAAATCAAGATTTAGAGAATGTTAGCTGTTCTGTTCTCCAGTTACAGGTGGATAAAGGTGACATGACCAACAAGAGGTAGAAAGCAGGTGGAACCAATAATTACCTCATTTCTTTTGCATTTACTGGATCTGGGAGGCTCTCCTCTTATTAAATATGAAGGGAAAAGAAATGTGAACATGGCCTTTGGAAACCATTCCAGAACAAGGCAAAACTGGTTTTAGGATTAGTGAGGAGTTGTGCTGAAAGTGCTTTCTAATTTGAGGAGTGGGGAATGAGTACAAAGAGCTCAGAAGAAACAGAGGCAGGGCAGACCTCTGAAAGTTACCTATTGCAGGATTCTGAGGACATGTCAGGAAATGGTTTGGCAAGAAGAGAGAGCTCTATATCTTGTAAAAACTGGCACCTGGGACAGCTTATACAGGATCCATGTCATACAAACAAAATCTGCACTTATAACAGACCTGTCCACTCTACCTACTTCTGCTCACTCTTGCCACGGTTCCTGGGCCGATGCTTCAGGCCTCCAGCTTTACCTGTTTCTAGACATTCTTACCCTAGGCTCGGGGTGGAATTTTATTGGGTTGACGACCAGCATCCCTCAAGTGGTTCCATATGCCAACCCTGGCGAAGCTATCATTTTCCACTGATCCTTTGCTGAGGGTTCCAAGTCTTTTCAGACTTTTAATCTGGGTTCCTGTGGCTTTTCTCCCTTGGCTGCTCATGGCCTAATAGCCTTTCTTCCCCCATGGCTCAGTTTCATAGCCTCGCTCGAAAGCAGATGCTCTGGCTCCTTCCACAATGCACACTGCCAATTTCATGGCATTTTCTTGCGGCTTTTGGCTGTAACTTTCAAGCTTCCAAGGCCCAATTGTAAGACATCATGTGGGACAGACCCAAGAGGAGGGATATGGTAAGTGGGGGAAGGGGATAATTGTATAGAACATGTGAAATGAGACAAAATTTATTCTTAAGGCATGTCGTATTTTTTTTTTTTTTATCAACTTGGTTTTACACAATACAGATGTCAATTGATTAAAATGAACACATTTGCTATAGGAAAGGAAGGATGTTCTTTAGTGGAGGCTGAGTGAAATTCGAGGGGTCTACTTTGGGCAGGTGTTCTATCTTCAGTCTTTGCTCCTGCATGTCTGCAGTTTACCTTCCAGTTGAGAGGCAATCTGCCAGCTCCCAGTACATGCCCTCTCTGCTGTTTCCCGCTCTGAGATGCTCTGTCTTCATTCAGATCATGCCTTTGATTCTCCATGTGGAATATGGACTATTTTACTGTTAGCATAGGATACTCTTAAAATGCGCGTTTCCCTTTTTCCTTCTCTTCCCTTCCCGCCCCCACAGGTGACAGCCTCTTCTATGAAAACAGCCTGGTGGATGGATCCTTCATTAGAAAAAATATACATGTCAACTGGCTACGCCAGCGCCGAGAAACGATGGAGACTGCTCACTGACCATTGTGAAGCAAAGTTGAGTGAGAGAACAAGGGCTAGGCCCTGCGAGCAATGAACAGGGTCAGGACAGGGAGTGGCGGGCAGCCTTCATGCGGTTCGGTGCACCCGTTCTCTGGGTTATATCTCTATACCCGCAATTCTCGAGTCGGGGTTAATTATGCCTCTCAAGGGATGTTTGGCCGTGTCTAGAGACCACGGTTAAAACACCGGCAACGATAGCGAGAGGAAACTGTGAGGGGGTGTGGTGTTGAGATCCAGGGAGAAGAGGACAGGGATGCTGCTGAGCTTCCTGCACCCCACGGGACAGCCTCTCAAAACAAAGAATTACTTAACCCAAATGTTAATAGTGGGGAGCTTATATACCCTCTGTATCTTTAGCTGCTTATCGTCATGATTGGGCTGCCCTGGTGGCTCAGCTGGTAAAGAATCCGCCTGCAATGCGGGAGACCTGGGTTGGATCCCTGGGTTGGGAAGATCCCCTGGAGAAGGGAAAGGCTACCCACTCCAGTATTCTTGCCTGGAGAATCTCCGTGGACAGAGGAGCCTGGTGCTACAGTCTACGGGGTCACAAAGAGTCAGACACAACTGAACAACTAAGCACATATAAATATATATAAATATTTTATAATATAGTTATATGTATAATATAAATAATATATTTTAATATATTTATTTATATTACACTTCTGAATATACTTCTAATATAATGTTATAATCAAATTTTATATTTAGATATATTTATAAATATATTTATATAATATTATTATACTATTTTATGTACATATAATATATAATATAATATATTTATGTATATGATATTTATAATATATATTTAATATTTATATTTATTGTATGTTATAACAAATGTATATTATATACTATGTTTATAATATATGTTGCTGCTGCTGCTGCTAAGTCGCTTCAGTCGTGTCTGGCTCTGTGCGACCCCATAGACGGCAGCCCACTAGGCTCCCCTGTCCCTGGGATTCTCCAGGCAAGAATACTGGAGTGGGTTGCCATTTCCTTCTCCAGTGCATGAAAGTGAAAAGTGAAAGTGAAGTCGCTCAGTTGCATCCGACTCTTAGCGATCCCATGGACTGCAGCCTACCAAGCTTCTCTGTCATGGGATTTTCCAAGCCAGAGTATATAATAAATATTTTTGTGTATATTTATATGCACAATAGGTATCAGTTCATTTCAGTTCATTTCAGTTGCTCTGTCGTGTCTGACTCTTTGCAACCCCATGAACCACAGCATGCCAGGCCTCCCTGTCCATCACCAACTCCCAAAGTTCACCTAAAATCATGTCCACTGAGTTGGTGATGCCATCCAACCATCTTATTCTCTGTCGTCCCCTTCTCCTCCTGCCCCCAATCCTTCCCACCATCAGGGGCTTTTCAAATGAGTCAGCTCTTCACATCAGGTGGCCAAAGTATTGGAGTTTCAGCTTCAACTTCAGTCCTTCCAATGAACACCTAGGACTGATGTCCTTTAGGATGGACTGGTTGGATCTGATTGCAGTCCAAGGGACTCTCAAGAGTCTTCTCCAACACCACAGTTCAAAAGCATCAATTCTTTGGCGCTCAGCCTTCGTCACAGTCCAACTCTCACATCCATACATGACCACAGGAAAAGCCATAGCCTTGACTAGACGGACCTTTGTTGGCAAAGTAATGTGTCTGCTTTTGAATATGCTAACTAGGTTGGGCATAACTTTCCTTCCAAGGAGTAAGCGTCTTTTCATTTCATGGCTGCAATCATCATCTGCAGTGATTTTGGAGCCCAGAAAAATAAAATCAGCCACTGTTTCCCTATCTATTTGCCATGAAGTGATGGGACCGGATGCCATGATCTTAGGTTTCTGAATGTTGAGCTTTAAGCCAACTTTTTCACTCTCCACTTTCACTTTCATCAAGAGGCTTTTTAGTTCCTCTTCACTTTCTGCCATAAGGGTGGTGTCATCTGTATATCTGAGGTTATGGATAATTCTCCCGGCAATCTTGATTCCAGCTTGTGCTTCCTTCAGCCCAGCATTTCTCATGATGTCTCTGTATATAAGTTAAATAAGTGGGGTGACAATATACAGCCTTGACATACTCCTTTTCCTATTTGGAACCAGTCTGTTGTTACATGTCCAGTTCTAACTGTTGCTTCCTGACCTGCATACAGGTTTCTCAAGAGGCAGGTCAGGTGGTCTGATATTCCCATCTCTTTCAGAATTTTCCACAGTTTATTGTGATCCACACAGTCAAAGGCTTTGGCATAGTCAATAAAGCAGAAATAGATGTTTTTCTGGAACTCTCTTGATTTTTCGATGATCTAGCAGATGTTGGCGATTTGATCTCTGGTTTCTCTGCCTTAAAATACATAACATAGATATATTAAAAAAAATATATATGTGTATGTGTGTACTCAGTTGTTAAGTCATGTCTGATTCTATGACCCCATGGATTGTAGTCCACCAGTCTCCTCTGTCCATGGAATTTTCCAGGCAAGAAACCTGGAGTGAGTGGCCATTTTCTCCTCCAGGGGATCCTCCCAACCCAGGGATTGAACCCGCATCTCCCACCTATGTCTCCTGCATTGGCAGGTGGATTCTTTACCATACAAAAATAAATATAAGCAAATACATTAAACACATATAAATATGTAAATACATATATAATCTTTATATATTTATAATATTAATACAAACACTCAAGTGTATAATGGGTAGAATATGCCTTATGTGCATATTATATATTTTGTCTCCTGCCCTTGCCCTGTCCTGCTTATCTTATTGTCACCCTCATCCCCACCTCTGGTCGTTGTTCTTTAAGACCACATTACCCAAAGCAAACAGAAACCCTCCCTGAGGTTGGGAAAAAGAGGAAAAATCTTTGCAAGAAATAGCATGTGACATTTTGAGTCATCAGCCAGCCATCACAGGTACAGAAACTCACAGGCTATGTGTTTTTCAGAATTAAATATAATTTCATCATTTTGGTATTTAGAATACCAGGATCCGTGTTTTACTGTCTCGGTTCCTAATTAGGCTGATGTACTACAGGGATTAGGAGTGATGATGTTTATAAATCCCTTCAAGGTTAGATTAAAAAGGTGCTATTTAAAAATGAATACTCATAACTGTTTTATGATTTCTACAAGGGGGCCTAATTTTTGGTTGTCTGACCCGAGGAGGCAGGGTCACAGCACATTTGATTTGAGTAAATGAATCCCTGGTTAAGCTCTCACAATTGATGGATGCGTGACAAAATCCTCAGGTCTAGGTCTTGCTAGTCCCCCAGTCAGGACTCGGTGGGTGACATGACCTAGGACAAGATCCGCATCCAGAGCACACATATTCTCTGGAATATTATTGTCCTTTATTTATCTACCCTAAGCCAAGAGTTTCCTATTTTATTCTAATTTCTAATTTATAGAATTTGCTAATTTATAATTATGACTATGATAGTGTTGGGGTTAATAATTTATAAGATGTATTTTATGCTGAAATTTTCTTTTTATTCAGACTTGTGGAGAAGTGAAGTAATTCTGACCTAATGATAAACTCGTTGGAGAGTCCTATGTACCAGGACGCAGAAAACCTTGCCCTTCTTCCTAGGCTCCCTAACTTCACTCACTCCCTTCCCAACATCCACCCAGCATGATATGTAACCTTGTGTGGCTAATATGGCCAAATTGATGAGATCAATCTCCATAGTGGCTGAAAATATATGTAACTAATTTACATCTGTCCAGTCTCTGCAGTTTATGGTCATTATTTTACTTTGTTTTCATTGCTTAAGGTAAATTTATTCTCTCTTGATTGACAATATCTGAAATGAGCATAGTATAATGGAAATAATATGTGATGGGGAGATGAAAAATATGTTTCCACTTGGTCATTATCTAGCTTTGTGACCCTGGACCATTTTACTCTATGCCTTTATTACCTCATCTGTACCATGAAGGAGATTGTTCTAAAAAACATCTATGGTGCTTTGCATATTAAAATTTCTATGACTATGCATATTAAAATTTCTATGACTTCACAGGTGACATAAAAATTTCCCATGGATATGAGAGGAATTTACAATTATGGCCTTCTGAGAAGAAGAAAAATCTCGACAAACCTTCAGTTATGTAATATATCTAATTTGTCGACACACATGCAAATCGCAACTCTTGAGATAATTGGTTTCACTTAAATGTTCATCCATTTCTGTCCTCAGCCAACTCTACAATCATATTACATTTATAACATGGTCTGAGGCTATTTGCCATGTGTCCACCAATGAAAATTGATAGAGGAGAGTGCTTTCTAGAATTTACTCATTATGGTTACAAAAATAAATTATTCTATTGTATAAAAAGAGGGAAAAATAATAGGAAGTTTACATGAGAAACTTCAAAGTCTAATGAAGAAAGAAGGCAGGATGTGATTCTATTTGTTTAAAACTGTTTAACTTTTTAGGTCCAAGGAGTGATACGAATTCCAAAAGGAATGATTTCTAAGAGGAAGAGAAACTTTTGATGGTGGGCCTAATAAAATATAACTACACATTAGTGAGACTGAATGGGAAGATGGTTTCAGCGCTGCTGCACACAGATGAGCCTGGAAGCTGGCTCCCACCCAACCCCAACGGCTGCGCACGCTGGAGCTACCATGTGTGATCCGCAAACCAGACCGTTTCTGTGTGGGAAAGACTGGTCGGCTTTCTTGGCCAAGCTGCTGCCATGAAACACACTAGCGATTTGATTTTTCATGTTTTTAAAGGACATTATACTTTGACACATAGTATACGTGTGGTCTCAAATTGTCCAGAGGGCTCTCAGGGACGACGGGCTGATGGGTGTTTCACAAGAATAGGCCACACTTTGTGAGGTTGCTTTGCGTCACTGCAAATCATTGCCTTACAATGAGGAATGCCCTTAAAAAAACCCAAACTTTTAAATCTTAGCAAAAAATATAAAGTGCACTCAAATACTCTCATTAAGAATAATCTGCCTTTCACAATTTACATGCATCAGCTGCCTTTTGATATGGCCTGTGAAAAGCAAAAGCATCATGGGATCTCTTAAAAGAAGTGGAAAACTAAATGTCAGAACTGCATTTTTACACTCGGCTAGAGAAATTCCCGCCTCATATAAAACACCTACATTCCAACACCTAGTGTTTGCTTTGGAGACTTACAAAGAGTTAATACAGCTTGTTTGGCATCAGATATCAGTATAATGGGCTTTTACTGAAGTAATTAAAATTTGTTTATAATTAATACAGATGAATTGGTTTCTGCACAATAATAGTTAGGAGATTAACAAAGGCCACATTTTGGCAACAGGACTACATTCTTTCCCAAGTGCTGTGGGACCTTATCCAATGAATGTCTGTCCAAGCCGGCTGATTCTTCAGAGCTGCCATATGGCACAGCTATGCATTATGACTTTTTTTCTAAAAGGCAGCCATATGACATAACTGATCTTTAAAACGTTGTCAGAAGGCATTACCTGGGTAGGCTTCGAGCTGCTTTCCAAAAACTTAGAAAGCACAGGCTATTAATTATAAGCAAAAGAAACGTGCATACGCATGCTAGAAACTTGGCATTCTTTCCTCTCTAGTCACAGCTGATCATCTCTCAAGCCTTCTAGCTGGGTAAATAGCTTTTTTTTTTTTTTTAATTTCCAGAGGGGAAATATTCTGTTTTAAAACATGTGTTTATCAATTCCATTATAAAATGTCTGCCACTTGCCCTAATATGCACATATTTTACCACCGGTACTTTCACTCTATTCACTGATTTTCAAAAAAATAAAAATACAATGCTATGTAGAACTGAAAATTTTCAAAACAATGTTTAGAATACCACTGAAAGAAAAAGAATTGTCTAGGTGTGGTGGTAGTTGATTTTTAGCTGACATCTGTCCCCTCCATACTACTCAATTATGATTGGCCAAAAATATAAATAGCTCAAATATTTCCTTTCCAATTTCCTCAGAAAATTAGTTTGTGCAAGAGGGAACATCCATTTTAAACTTTCTACTTTTGTAAATCTGTTTAGAAGAAGTTGGCTGCATTAGTTTCCATTGAAATACAGCCTATAGGAATTTGCAGAACTCCATAGAAGAAGAAGAAAGGGAAGAGAGAAGTCAGTGTATCAGTGGGTTTCGTGGGCACAGAACTGGTGAGAACTGCCTCTTGATCTGTGCTGACTCCTAACCTACTGCTACCCTGTATGTGTTCTGATATAGTTCAGTGGACTGATAACTGCTTAGTGGGCTAATAATTGTTAAGTGGACAAATTCAAGGTGTGTGTACTCAAATTTCCTCAAACTTGCACCTCTCACAGCCTTTCCTTTCTCTATAAATGTCAACTCCACCCTTTTGGCAAATCAATTCAAAACCCTTTCCATCATCTCTGACCCCTTTCTTTCCCTCATATCCCTCGTCCAATCCACGAGCAGAGTCTGTGAGCTCTACTTGAAAATATATCCTAATTTACCTTATTTCTTGCTACTCGCATCGCTCGGAGCCCAGTCCTAGGCACTGTTTCTCCTCTGTTAATTTAACGGAGTCTCCTTTACACTCCCCTTGCCTGCCGTCCTTCTCCGTGATAGCAGCCCCAGGGATCTCGTTAAAGTAAATGTCAGACCATGTCACTTCCCTGATCAAAATCCTCGGCTCTCTGTGAATGAAAGTCCCCACCAGGCCCTACACAATCAAGTCTCTTGTATCTTTTCTAAACCTCTCTAAAGGCCTGCCCTGGGCTCACTTTGACTCTGCTTGCATTAGCTTTAAGCAAGGCATGCATACGGCATGTATGTATCTTCTGCCTCCAGCCTTCTGTACCTGCTGTTTATTTTCTCAGTCGTGTTCAGGGTGAGCTGCTGCTGGCCTGTGAGTCACTTGTCAAGTTGTTAGGAACTGTGCTAGCCAGGTGTTAAACCGGTGGTCGGCGGAAGGGAGCCAGAGTGGGAGTATTTACACCAAGGAAATTGGCAATCTCTGAAAATCAGATCGCTTGATTCCATGGTGAGATCGTTGTTAAACATTCACCAGAATTCCATTGATTTCTCTCTTCCTGTAACGTTCTCCTGTTGCACTTCTTCAGATCTTTATGCAAGACATTAGGAGTAAGGTCTACTCTGACTACCCCGTTTAAAATATAACCACTCTCAACTTCCTCTCATCCCTTCATTATTTTTCTCCATTAAATTGGTAATTTTGCCATTTTTATATCTACTTATTTATTTTTAGTTTATTGTCTGTCTCCCTGAAATAAAATATGGAATTAAGACATAAAAGAGTTAATTAATTATTAATATATATTCTACTTTGATGATAACTAGATCATATGCATCAGAGTTCTACCTCACCTTATAGTGTTTGAAATGCCAATTTTTAAAAAGTATTTATTTTGAGATAGCCAAATTTATTTGAAATAAATTTCATCTAAGAGTTACAGTCATAGTATTTAAAAAATTTTGTGTATACTTCTTCAATTTCAGCAGTTATTGACATTTTGCCACATTTGACCTAGCTATCTATCCATCATCTAATGTTTTTTAACCAGGATCATTTGAAGTACTTGCATACTTCATAAACCTAAATGCTTTAACTAGAATGTCCTCAGAAAATAGGTTCTATCTTTTTCATGATTTTTTTTCCAGTTTTATTGAAAAATAATTGACACACACTGCTAAGTTTAAGGAAGACAGCATGAGGGTTTGAGTTGACAGATACTATGAAATAATTACAATAGGTTAAAGTAACATCCATCTTCTCATATAGACACAATAAAAAGAAAGAAGAAAAGAAAAACATTCTTGTGATGAGAACTCAGAACTTACTGTCCTGACTTTCACATGCATCACGGTCATCATGTTACTTCCCTCATACCTATTTTATAAATGGAAGTTTATACCTTTTGACCTCCTTCCTCCCATTCCTCCCTGCCTCTGGTAACCACAGTCTGACTTAATTTTCTATGAGCTTTTCTAAGATTCCACATATAAGTGAGATCATATAGTATTAATCTGTATGACTTATTTCACTTGGAATGATGCATTCAAGATCCAACCACGCTGTCACAAATGGCTAGACTTCCTTGTTTTTAACAAGATCAGGAGCTGACTGTGGCTCAGATCATGAACTCCTTATTGCAAAATTCAGGCTCAAATTGAAGAAAGTAGGGGAAACCACTCGACCATTCAGGTGTGACCTAAATCAAATCCCTTATGATTATGCAGTGGAAGTCACTAGATTCAGGGGATTATCTGATAGAGTGCCTGAAGAACTATGGACAGAGGTTTGTAACATTGAACAGGAGGCTGTGATCAAAACCATCTCCAAGAAAAAGAGATGCAAAAAGGCAAAATATTTGTCTGAGGAGCCCTTTAAATAGGTGAGAAAAAAAAGAAAAGTGAAAGGTAAAGGAGAAAAAGAACGATATACCCATTTGCATGCAGAGTTTCAAAGAATAGCAAGGAGAGATAAGAAAGCAGTCTTAAGCGATAAATGCAAAGAAATAGAGTAAAACAATAGAATGGGAAAGACTAGAGATCTCTTCAAGAAAATTAGAGATACCAAGGGAACATTTCATGCAAAAATGGGCACAATAAAACACAGAAACTGTATAGACCTAACAGAAGCAGAAGATATTAAGAAGAGGTGGCAAGAAAACATCAGGTCAGATCAGATCGGTCGCTCAGTCGTGTCCGACTCTTTGCGACCGCATGAATTGCAGCACGTGAGGCCTCCCTGTCCATCACCAACTCCCAGAGTTCACTCAGACTCACGTCAATCGAGTCAGTGATGCCATCCAGCCATCTCATCCTCTGTCGTCCCCTTCTCCTCTTGCCCCCAGTCCCTCCCAGCATCAGAGTCTTTTCCAATGAGTCAACTCTTCACATGAGGTGGCCAAAGTACTGGAGTTTCAGCTTTAGCATCATTCCTTCCAAAGAAATCCCAGGGCTGATCTCCTTTAGAATGGACTGGTTGGATCTCCTTGCAGTCCAAGGGACTTTCAAGAGTCTTCTCCAACACCAGAGTTCAAAAGCATCAATTCTTCGGCGCTCAACCTTCTTCACAGTCCAACTCTCACATCCATACATGACCACAGGAAAAACCATAACCTTGACTAGACGAACCTTTGTTGGCAAAATAATGTCTCTGCTTTTGAATATGCTATCTAGGTTGGTCATAATTTTCCTTCCAAGGAGTAAGTGTCTTTTCATTTCATGGCTGCAGTCACCATCTGCAGTGATTTTGGAGCCCCAAAAAATAAAGTCTGACACTGTTTCCACTCTTTCCCCGTCTATTTCCCATAGAACTATACAAAAAAATCTTAATGGCCCTGATAACCATGATGATGTGATAACTCACCTAGAGCCAGACATCCTGGAAAGTGAGGTTAAGTAGGCCTTAGGAAGCATCACTACAAACAACGCTAGTACAGGTGATGGAATTCCAGTTGAGCTATTTCAAATTTTAAAAGATGATGCTGTGAAAGTGCTGTACTCAATATGCCAGCAAATTTGGAAAACTCAGCAGTGGCCACAGGACTGGAAAAGGTCAGTTTTCATTCCAATCCCAAAGAAAGGCAATGCCAAAGATTGTTCAAACTACCACACAGTTGCAGTCATCTTGCATGCTAGCAAAGTAATGCTCAAAATTCTCCAAGCCAGGCTTCAACAGTACATAAACCGAGAATTTCCAGATGTTCAAGCTGGTTTTAGAAAAGGCAGAGGAACCAGAGATCAAATTGCCAACATTCTTGGATCATAGAAAAAGCAAGAGAATTCCAGATAAACATCTACTTCGTATTCATTGACTATGCTAAAGTCTTTGACTGTGTGGATCACAATAAACTGTGGAAAATTCTTCAAGAGATGGGAATACCAGACCACCTGACCTGCCTCCTGAGAAGTCAAGAAGCAACAGTTAGAACTGGACATGGAACAACTGACTGGTTCCATATCCGGAAAGGAGTACATCAAGACTGTATATTGTCACCCTGCTTATTTAACTTGTATACAGAGTACATCGTGTGAAATGCTGGACTGGATGAAACACAAGCTGGAATCAAGATTGCTGGGAGAAATAACAATAACCTCAGATATGCAGATGACACCACTCTTACGGCAGAAAATGAAGAACTAAAGAGTCTTTTGATGAAAGGGAAAGAGGAGAGTGAGAAAGTTGGCTTAAAACTCAACATTCAAAAAACTATGATCATGGCATCCGGTCCCATTGAAGTGAAGTGAAGTGAAGTCACTCAGTTGTGTCCGACTTTGCAACCCCACGGACTGTAGCCTGTCAGATTTCTCCATCCATGGGATTTCCCAGGGAAGAATACTGGAGTCGGTTGCCATTTCCTTCTCCAGGGGATCTTCCTGACCAAGGGATTGAACCTGGGTCTCCAGCACTGCAGGCAGACTCTTTACCATCTGAGCTATCAGGGAATCTGGTCCCATTACTTCATGGCAACTAGATGGGAAAACAGTGGAAACAGTGACAGACTTTATTTTCTTGGGATCCAAAATCATGGCAGATGGTAACTGCAGCCATGAAATTAAATGACTCTTGCTCCTTGGAAGAAAAGCTATGACCAACCTAAACAGCATATTAAAAAGCAGAGACATTACTTTGCCAACAAAGGTTCATGTAGTCAAAGGGTCGACAAGATCCCCTGGAAAAGGAAATGGCAACTCATTCCAATATTCTCGCCTGGAGAATCCCATGGACAGAGGAGCCTGGCAGGCTAAAGCCCATGGAATCACAAGAGTCAGACACAACTTAGCTACTAAACCACAACCATGGTTTTTCCAGTGGTCATGTATGGATGTGAGAGTTGGACTATAAAGAAATCTGAGCTCCCAAGAATTGATGCTTTTGAACTGTGGTGTTGGAGAAGACTCTTGAGAGTCCCTTGGACTGCAAGGAGATCAAGCCAGTCAATCTGAAGGGCAATCAGCCTTGAATATTCATTGGAAGGACTGATGCTGAAGCTGAAGCTCCAGTCCTTTGGCCACCTGATGCAAAGAGCTGACTCACTGGAAAAGACCCTGATTCTGGGCAAGATTGAAGGCAAGAGGAGAAGGGGACTATGGAAGAGAAGATGATTGGATAGCATCACCGACTTGATGGACATGAGTTTGAGCAAGCTCTGGGAGGTGGTGATGGACAGGGAGGCCTGGTGTACTGCAGTCCAAGAGTCGGACATGACTGAATGATTGAACTGAACTGAGACTCCCCTTGGTTTATCTTTGCTTTTATATTCACTATTCTGGGAGGTGGATTGAAAAAGATGTCACGGTGGTATATGTCAGAGAGTGTTCTGCCTATATTTTCCTCTGGGAGTTTTACAGCATCTGGTCTCACATTTAGGTCTTTCCTCTATTTTGACTTTATGTTTTTGTATGGAGTTAAAGAATGGAGGGAAACCTGAGTCTTGCTCTGGTGGGAAGGGCTGTGCTCAGTAAAACTTGAATCCTACTGTGTGCTGCTGGGTGGGGCTGGGCTCCCTCCCTGTTAGTTGTTTGGCCTGAGGTTGACCCAATCCTGGAGTCCACAGGCTCTGTGGTAGGGCTAATAGCAACCTTCAAGGGGACTTATATTGAGACACATCTCCCAGGAATGCTGTTGCTGGAGCCCCGTGCCCTCAGTGGGCACTGCCAGCCCACGCCTCTGCAGGAGACCCTCAAGCACTCACAAGGAGGTCTGGCTCAGTCTCCCGTGGGGTCCCTGTTCCTCTCCCCTGGGTCCTGGTGCACACAGGGTTTTGTTTGTGCCCTCCAAGGGTAGAGTCTCCTCTTCCCCTAGTCCTGTGGAAGTCCTGTCATCCAATCCTGTTGGCCTTCAAAGACAGTTTCTCTGGGGATTCCCAGTCCCTCTGCCAGATCCCAGGGCGAGAAGCCAGATGGGGGCCTAGAACCTTCAAGACAGTGCAAGATCTTCTTTAGTGCCACTGTTTTCCAGTCTGTGGGTCACCCAGCAGTGGGTATAGGATTTGATTTTATCATGTTGATGCTCCTCCTACTCTTATTGTGGCTTCTTCTTTGTTCTTGGACGTGGGTTTATTTTTTTGGAGGCATCCAATGTCCTCTTATCGATGGTTGTTCAACAGCTATTTGCAATTTTGATGCTCCCACAGGGCAAGATGAGTGCAAATTCTTCTACTCCTCCACGAGAACTGTGGGATGTGTAAGTATTGATTTGTGAAACTTATTTTCCTCGTGCTCTTTATATAAAAGAACAAGAGTTCTGAGCTTTATAATCTATTTTATGGCCATTCCTTCTTCAGAATTTCACTTAAAAAGAAAGGATCAAGTGAAAAATTAAAATAAGTTTTTTTCTAAAAGGGCTTAATTGACTGGTAATGACCACTCCTCGTAAAAGGTTAGGAAGATATTAGAACTGCTTGCTTTCATATCAAAGATTTAATATGGCTAAAGTATTTGAAGATGATTGCCAAATCACTAATGAGAAATGCTAGTGCTCTTTGATTTTTTTTTTTTTACTCTAATGTGTATATTCTGGTTAGTTTATAAGCAGGATACTTCATGAACTAAAGTACTGGTTCTCAAAGTGTGGTACCTGGACTAGCAACATCAACATCACCTGGAAACTTATGAGAAATGTAAGCTTTGGTGCGTCTTCCTGAACCTACTGAATCAGAAACTTGGGAAAGCAGGATGTAAAAAGATGACCGTATATGTTATAAAAAAAAGCTTCTAGGTGGCTTGATGCTTGATAAACTTTGAAAACTACTAACTAAAGGATGCATTTTCTATTCATTCACATAGCATATTTTAATTGATTACTTAATGCATACCTTATACTTTCCTTCCCAGGTACTAGGATATAGCAGTGATAAAGCAAACTAGGTCCGTCCTCTCAAGGGTATTCTATCAGTTGGGGATAATCAGAGAAACACTAACCACTTCAGCTATTCAGAACAATGGATTTTTAATTCAGGGATTGATCACACAGGAAATGAACAACTGTGAAGGCAACAGGTGATAGTGAAGCGGACAAGGAGATGATCACCTCTGGCTGGACCGCAACGGGATATAGTGTCATTAGAGTTCAGGGGCCGGAGTCACCAGGCAGAGCGGTCTGGAGTTGGCTGCAGGCACAAAGGAGGGGCAGGTGCTGGCCCGGTCCTGAGACCACCTGGGCAGAGACGCGCAGGGAGACACATCCTGGCTTCCTTCTTTCTTCCGCCCTTCCACCAGCACTGCGCTATTGTCCAAGCCGAGTAAGAAACCTGCCGCAAGAGGCCTGGAGGTGCAGCCTACAGGTGACAACCAAGTGATACAGAGCAGAACTTGCTGGAGAACCACGGGGAGAAACAGGCCAGCGTGAGCACACGTGCTTCCTAGGGGACCCAGACTGTTACCTGCATCCTCTGTGTAGACTGTTCTCTGCACCTGTAATTTTTGATATTTGGCAAAACTAATACAATTATGTAAAGTTTAAAAATAAAATAAAATTAAAAAAAAATAAAAAGAAGTTGAGAAGGATTTTAAACTTGCACAGTATGTCAGAAATCTGAGTAAGTTAAAGACAAGGAATATCGCAGGGAAAATAAAAGTTCCAATTTATTTTTTATTCTGTCATTGTAACACATTTGTATTCTCTCCTAAATGAATGAGATATTTAGCATGAAAAGATGTTCATGTGCAAATAGAATAGGTGGATTAATTATACCACATTTACTATCAGTTCATTTTTTAATACTGACTACAGTGATTTAAGCTTTCAAAAAGCTAAGCGCTCACACAAATCATGTCTCCAGAGACTGTGTGCTTTGTGCTGATCAATAAATACTCTGTTAATTATGGAGATATAAGGAAAATTACGCCATTTATAATTCTGCATGCATAAGAACAACTCTTCAAAGCTGAAAATACCTTTCTGTTTAGGTTGGCTTAATGCTCTGGAAGATGATTAGACCACATTCTCAATTAATCTTTTGGCAAGTTCTCTTTTCTTATTTTCCTACCAAGTGTATTTTGGTTTTGAAAGAATAGAATTCTTTAAAAGAATTCACTACCAACCTCCTTTTTTCCCCTTTGCGTTTCTCTCTACCTTTAGAATAGTTGTTTGTGACATGATCTTTCATTCATTCAACAAATATTTGGTGCATGCTGATTTAGTGCAAAATATTGTTGCAGATAAAAATGCTTTTAAAACTTAGAGAACAGTTCCTAAAGCTGGTTTTCGACAGTGTACTGATCAGATAGTCTCCAACTGTTAGATTTGTAACCTCATTTTAATTAACCTGTCCAAGCCTGTTTCTTTCTCTGTAAAATAGGTCCTATCACATCTATCTCACAGAGCTTTGAGAATATGTACATTTTTATGAGTCTACTGCTATGTCTGGAATACTCTGAGTACAATTGTAACAATAAATGTTAGTTCCCTTCCTAAATTTTCTGCACACTTTTACTCTCCCTAGATAATTTCATTCTTCTACATTTATTCTCTAATGCCACCAAAGACCCTCTGTTCCTTTCTCATAGACTTCTTACATTTTTCACTATCAGAATAACTGACCATCATTGGCAGGTAATCCTAATAGAGGGAAAAGCTCTCTCATTCTTATTCTTGACATTGACATTGACTTCATTCATTCAAAAATGTTTATTGAGAGTTTATGTTCCAACCATGCTTCTCAAGAGTATAAGTTCTACTAAAATAGACAAGCTATTTCTACTAAGATAGGCAAGCTATTTTTCCTTGTTCAGTTAAAAGGGTATTTCAACAACTACTTTCTATGTTTTTATTTATTAATTTGCTGTTTAGCTGAGCCAAGTTTTAACTGTGGCATGCAGGGTCTTTTAGTTGTGGCACGTGGGCCTTGACCGGGAATTGAACCTGGATGCCCCCACACTGTGAGTGAGGAATCTTAGCCGCTGGACCACCAGGGAAGTTCCAACTATCTTCTACATTTATACTATATGCCAGGCTTTCTTCAAGGCATTGAGAATATAGCAGGAGACAAAAGTTTTTGCTCCCATAGAGTTGAGGCACTCTAGTGATCAAAGACCAATAACTGACTAATTAACAGCCATTTATGAAATATAGCATGTAGGGATAAGAATTTTGAAGACAAAGCAGGATGAAGGGACTGTAGGGATGGTGTCTGAAAACATGACTCTTGGGTAGCAAGCGGAATGAAGTGAGGGCAAGCACTGTGAGTCCCTGCAAGGGGAACGGCTCCAGGCAGTAGAGAGGTCGAGTGCCAAGGCTAAGTGCCAGGCTGGTGGCTGGTGGATGCTGAAGGCTGGTGAGAAAGAAGGGAGAGGAAAGGCAGGGTGTGGATGAGAACTGAGAGTCAGCAGGGCCAAGGTAAGGACTCTGCATTTCATTTTGTGGGTGTCAGAAGTAGAGAAGTGGTATTTCTGACTTGCTTCCAAAGGATTCCCCTGGCTTCTTGGTGGAGGAAGGTCTGTAAGAGTCAGGAGTGGAAGAAGGCAGGTAGACAGAGGTGGTGGCTTGGAGTACATTAGTAGTGATAAAAGTGGTGAGAAGGGGGCAGATTTTGGATATCTTTTGAGGTGGAGTCAATAGGATTTCTGACAACTGAATATGGGAGGTGATGGAAAGAAAGGTGACAAGTGTGACTTCAAGGAGTTTGATTTGAGAAACTGGAAAATTTCCCCCATGGAATATAGACTCTAGTGAGGGAGAAAGAACACGAACAAATAAACACAAGTGAATAGCAGTAACTGATGTGGTGGGTGGTGGTGGGGTTGGGACACTTTTCCAGGCAGTGGTGTTTGAGTTGGGACCTGGAGGATGATTGCTGGAGAAGACTCTTGAGAGTCCCTTGGACTGCAAGGAGATCCAACCAGTCCATCCTAAAGGAAATCAGTCCTGAATATTCATTGGAAGGACTGATGTTGAAGCTGAAACTCCAATACTTTGGCCACCTGATGTGAAGAACTGATTCACTTGAAAAGACCCTGATGCTAGGAAAGATTGAAGGCAGGAGGAGAAGGGGACGACAGAGGATGAGATGGTTGGATGGCATCACCGACTCAATGGGCATGAATTTGGGTAAACTCCGGGAGTTGGTGATGGACAGGGAGGCCTGGCATGCTGCAGTCCATGGGGTCTCAAAGAGTCAGACACAACTGAGCGACTGAATTGAACTGGAGGATGAGTGAGAGCTAGTTGGATGTGTGTCTTCAGGGGTGGGATATGCAGTGGAAGGCATGAATTTAGACATGTGCAAAGAACCTGAGGCAAGAAGGAGCTTTATAATACATTTGAATGCTGCATAGACTCAACAGGAGAATCCAGACTGGCTTGGTCATGTGTATCTTCTACTGATTCACAACGTTTGCCAAAATCTACATATACCAAAGACCTTTTGCTTGTTTGTTTCTCATTCAGCAAAATTCCAGTCATCAGTTCTGATAATATAGTTCTTTCATTTTAAAAACATTATAATTTTTACTTTGAGAAATAGAAAAATAAAGTTCACAGAACAATAAAGCACTCATGCCCACCTTCCAGAATCAACAACTATTAACCATCTTGGTTTCCAGCCTTTTTTTTTTTTTTTAAGGAAATGAGACTTTATATGTAAAGCTAAGTTCTCTTTAACCACCATTCATCCACATAACTCACCCCTTCTTTGCTTTCAACAGAAGTAACCATTTGTATGATTGGATACTGTTCTGTCCACTCAAAAAAATTTTGGCTGCACTGGGTCTTGGTTGCTGGTACATGAGACGTTTCCTCATGGCATGCAGGCTCTTCCTTGGGGAATGTGCCCTTCTCTCTAGTTGTGGTGTGTGGTCTCCGGAGCGTGTGGGCTCTCTAGTTGTGGTCTCAGGTTAAGTAGCTGCAGTGCATGGGCTTGGTTGCCCTGCAGCACCTGGGTCCTTAGTTCCCCAACCAGGGATGGAACCTGTGTTTCCTGCATTGGCAGGTGGATTCTTTACCACTAAGTCTCCAGGGAAGTCACTCAAGCTATATTTTAAAAACAGTATTTTTAAAAATAATAATCAGAAGTCAAAATCAGGACAGCATCCATGCCCTTTTAAAACCAGCATATATTCACTTTTTTCACAAGTTGCGAGATATATGATTCACAGACATCCAATTAACAGTGTAACAGGACAGGAACTGTTGCCAAATTAATGATCTATGATTATCACACAAAAGGAGATGATTATATTACCTGACTGACAAAAAGAAAAGTATTCAGTGAAGACAAAAAAGTATCACAACTATAAACTGAGAAAAAGGTTACTCACAGTTAAATTAGGAAGAATATGCTTTGGCTCCTGTTTTCACAGTAGCATTAAAATAATGCATTTTCTCCTGTCTTAAGCATCAGTACATCTCTTAAAGGAGCATGTAGTTATCACCTACTCTCTGTTTTGTTTTTTTCTCAATAGGTTTTATGAACATCCTTCACCAGGGAAAAGTATAAAAGAAACAATCCAGTGACTTTGAAAGTGGCAATCACTGATGGGCAACTGAATCATATTGAAGGCATAATTAATATATTTCCAACTGCTACTCATCCTTTCAGATTCAGATTAACTACCATCTTTGCTGGAAGCTTTGTCTAGCCTCTTTGATTATTAGATGCCTCAAAAATTTTGCTTTGAGAGGCAACCTGTTTTCCCCATTTATAGAACTTAAAATTGCATCAAGTTTCTCCCTTAATGATTTGCCCTATCGACCATAAGCTTGCTCTATAAACATGTGCCATGTTAACTTGGTCAGTGCCTTGCATTTAGAATGCTCTGAAAAATTACTTGTGCTTTTGAGACCTTATCTTAATTTAACATTCACTTCTTGTTTCATTCTCTTTTCTCCCCTAAAATCCATATTCTCTCATAGAGTACTCTTAATACTCTTCAAAAAGGCAGAAGGAAAAAATAAATAGTGAAGAGCTCCAATTTCTAGACACTGTCTCATCAGTGACATAACTCTTTGCTTGAAAACATGCTATCTAAAGCAATTTGTTCATTCTTGTATTGGATTTACCAAAGATCAGCCATGGTAGGAACTCTTTGCTGTCAGCACTTTACATTTCATTTTATAAGTTTAGGGCCCCAGAGGTTTCTTCTTTAGCATTTTCCCTATAAATAAAGTGCATTGTTACTTGGTAGCACACGTGACTTTTTAATCTTTTCATTGGGTACCCACTGAATATTAGAATCTGGTCACATAAAGGTGAATAAACAGGTAGAATTCAGACTTGTAGCAAAGTCATATCAGTAGAAAAATAAATAGAAAAAATGTTAAAATATGGATAATTTTTTTTTTTTGCTCCCTATTTAGCAAGGGAAAAGTGAAAGAGCTGTCTGTACTTGTTTTCTTTCTTTCTGCTTCTTTCCCACTTTCTTTCCTCGTTCTCGCTTTCATGGGGCTTTTGTCCATATCACTTTAAACAGCTCTTGCCAAGATCATTAGTGATTTACCACATCTTGCCAAATTTAAGGGCCAATTCTCTGTCTACATTTTACCTGAACTTCTTGGGCTTTGACACGAATAATTCTTGAAAGATTTTCTGTACCTAGCTTTTGGGCCCACTGCCAATAGACCATAACAAATGACCCCTTTTAGACAACTTTTGTATACCAGATCCATTTACCCAAGTGCCTAACTTTTCTACGTAGACCGTATGTCTAGTAGTAAGCTCATGGTATTTTCCTTGAAATGTGCTCCTCTATCATGTTTCTCACAACAGTTAGTTATAAACTTTAGTCATCCTTTACTCCTCTTGTTTTTTTTTTTCCACATATTTTTATTCCAGTAAAACTTTTGGGCCCGTCTGAAAAATATTTTTTTGAATCTCATCTTCGATCACCACGTCCAACAAATTACTTGGTCCAGACCAATGTCATCTCTTAAAGACTACAGCAAGAGCTTTCCAATTGGTCTTAATCCCCTTCTATCCACCCACTACCCACCACCACTCACCTGATCTAGTCTCATGGAAAACAGAATAATCTGTTAAAAGTGTAAATCACACTTCACTCCCTGATTCAAAAGTTTTTCCACAGCTTTTAATAAAATCTTAAGTCCTGAGAGTGAGATGAAGTTGGTAGAGGAGGAAGATCCTGAGATTCCCACCCCCCTCCCCTCCCACACACACCATGAACACATCAAAACTACAGCTACGCATAGAGCAACTCTCACTGAAAATAGCCTGAAGACTACAGAAATGCTTTCCTTCAACCAAGGATACAAAGAAAGAACAACATGGAGCCTGGTAGGAATGGAGGATACAAGATCTAGCTGGGATCCATCGCTGGCAGGTGACTTGGAAGAGGAGAAAGATATCACAGGCCTGAGGATCCTCTCTAATGAATGAGGGGTTCAAGCCCCTCTTTAGGCACCCAGCACTGGGGTCTAGCATTGGGAAGATTAGTTCCCAATGAGCTTGAAAACCAGTGGGGTTTACTGGAGGGTCAAAAGGAACCAAGACTCCCCTCTCAAAAAACATGCTCATAGACGTGCTTTTTCCCCATCCGAGAGCAGAGGTAGCAGACTGAAGACGGCCTGGTGCTCTAACTGGCCTGCCAGGACTTCCCCCGTGAGGCCTGCTAGCCTGCATGGGCTTCTGCTCCAGTCCTCCTGCTCTGTCTCTGCAAAGGTGAAGACCACCATTGTGTGCACCCAGGAAACTGGAGCCAGCCTGAAAGTGTGGCTCAGCCCCTTGTGCCCTGCCTCTGCCTAAAACAAGTCAGAGACCACAACTGTTGCCACACATCAGGCAAAAGTGAAACCAGCTCAGAAATATAGCTCTAGGCCCTGGACCCTGATCCTGACCCCTAACAGGGCAGCGATGAACAGTGAACCCAGGAGAAACCCTGGGTTGTAGTTGTCTTTAGCTGTAGCCCCTCTGACTCCAGTCTTACCTCCAAGAAGCCAACAGTCACAGAGCACCCTGGAAGAAGATGGCCCTTGTGACCTCTTCAGATCCAGCTCTCCCACCAAAGCCACTGGTCACAAACGGACTGCATAAGGTCATTCTCAACAAGGACAAGCCTTCAAGACTGGAATAGAGACAAACAGAAATTCAAAGAAAATGAGAAGACATAGAAATAAGTTCTAAATGAAAGTATAAGGTAAAACCCTAGGAAAAAACCCTAATGAAATGGTTATAATTTACTCAATAAAATTTCAAAGTAATAGTAATAAAAATGCTCACTGAACTTGGAGAATAATAGAGGAACAGAGAAAACTTTAACAAAGAACTAGAAATATAAAAAGGAACAAGTCGGAGCTGAAGAATATCGTAACTGAAATAAAAAATACACTAGAGGGAAATAATAACAGCCCAGGTGATACAGAAAAATCTGTAAGTACATAAGAACACATAATCTGGAAGATAGAATAATGGAAATCACCCAATCAGAGCAGTAAAAAAACATTTTTTTAATGAGCATAGATTAAGGGACATTTGCACAACAAATGTCCTACTATAGAGGTCCTAGAAGAAGAGAGAGGAAGCGGCATAAAAAGTATTTGATGAAATTATGGTTGAAATCTTCCCTAATCTGAAGGAGGAAACAGATATCCAGGTCCAGGAAACACGGAGAGTCCCAAACAAGATGAACTCAAGGAGATTCACACTAAGATATATCATAATTAAAACGGCAAAAGTTAGGTAAAGAGAGAATTTAGAGAAAAACAAAGAGTCATAAATAAAGATACCCTCATAAGGTTATTAGCTGGTTTTTCAGCAGAAATTTTGCAGGCCAGAAAGGAATGGCATGAAATATTTAAGGTACTGAAAGAAAAAAAGCCCTACACTCTAGGATATTTTACCCAGAAAGATTATCATTTAGAATTGAAAAAGACTTAGTTTCCCAGACAAGAAAAAGTAGGAGTTCATCACCACCAAACAAGTAGACATAATTATAGATTGATATATATGAACTCCATGGTAACCACAAATCAAAAGTCTATCATCGATACACAAAAAACAAAGAGGAAAGAACTCAAATTTGACAATGAGGAAAATCATCAAACCAAAAGAAAAGAGGCTAAAGGAAGAAGAAACAGAGAAGTACAAAAAACAACTAGAAAATAGCAAAATGGCAATGCCTGTCAATAATCACTTAAATGTAAATGCATTAAGTGCACCAATCAAAAGACTTACGGCATTGATTGTGATAAAAGGGTCAAGACAGAAAAAGCATATAATATCTGTAAACATACATGCACTTAATGTAGGAGCACTTGAGTATACAAAATAAATATTAACACAAATAAAAGGAGAAATTGACAATAATAATAGTAGGGGACTTTAACACCCCAATTACATCAATGGATAAATCATCCAGATAGAAAATCAATAAGGACACAAAAGCCTTAAATGACACATTACACCGGGGACTAAGTAGATATCTATAGGATATTCTGTGCTCAAACAGCAGCATGCACATTCTTTTCAAGTGCCCTTGACACTCTCCAGGATAGAATAGATGTTAGGCCACAAAATATGTCTCAATAGATTTAAGAAAAATGGAATTATATCAAGCATTCTTTCTGACCACACGGGTAAGAAACATGAAATCAATTATATTACAAAAAAAAAATGGAAAAAAGACAAAAACATGGAGGCTAAACTACATGTTACTAAAAAACAAATAGGTCAATGAAGATATCAAAGAGGAAATCAAACAATACTTTGAGACAAGTGAAAATGGAAGCACAACTTTCCAAAGTCTACAAGATGCTACAAAGCAGTTCTAAGAGGAAAGTTTAAGCAGGCTTACCTCAGGAATGATAAAACTCTCAAACAACCTAACTTTGCATCAAAAAGAATTAGAAAAAGAATAATTAATTATAATATAATGTCAAGTATTAATAAATACTATGAAGATCATAAAACTTCTTGATTACATAGAAACAGGATGCTCTTTGCAATTGGTCTTAGGAAATATTTTTTTATAAATCTGTTTTTTCAAAGGAAACAAAAGTAAACATAAACAAATGGGACATAATCTTAACTTAAAAATTTGCATAGCAAAGGAAATCACCACAAAATGAAAAGGCAGCCTACTAAATGGGAGAAGGTATTTGTAAGTGATATGTCTGATACATAGTTTATATTCAAAATATATAAAAAAAGTGTTAGTCACTCAGTCATGTCTGACTCTTTGTGACCCCATGCACTCATATAACCCAATAAAAGAATAGATAATGTGATTAAAAAGTGAACAGAGAAATTGAATAGGCATATTTTTTATAGAAGACATACAGATGGCCAACAGGCACATGAAAAGATGTCCAGTATCACTGATCATTAGGGAAACGCAAATCAAAAGCAGCATGAGATAGCGCCTCATGCATGCATGCTCTGTCGCTCAGTCATGTCCGACTCTTTGCAACCCCATGGACTGTAGCCCACCAGGCTTCTTTGTCCATGGGATTTCCCAGGCAAGAATACTGGAGTGGGTTTCCATTTCCTCCCCAAGGAAATCATCCCAGCCCAGGGACTGAACCTTTGGCAGGCAGGTTCTTTACCATAGTTCCACCTGGGAAGCCCATGAAATATCACCTCAGGCATGTCCAAATGGCTATCACTGAAAGATAAGAAATAACAAGTGTTGACGAAAATGTGGAAAAAGGGAATCCTTGTACACTGTTGGCGGGAATGTGAATTGATAGTCACTGTGAAAAACTGTGGGCTCTCCAGGTGGCTCTAGTAGTGAAGAACCTGCCTGCCAATCCAGGAGATGGAAGACAAAAGAATCTGCCTGCCAGTCCAGGAGACGGAAGACACATGGGTTTGATCACTGGGTCGGGAAGTGATCTCCTCACTTCCCTGGAGGAGGGCATGGCAACACACTCCAGTATTCTTGCCTGGAGAATCCCGTGGACAGAAGAATCTGGCAGGCTACAGTCCATAGGGTCTCACAGAGTCAGATATGATGGAAGTGACTTAGCATGCACACATGCATGAAAAACTGTACAGAGATTTCTTTAAAAATTATATAAAAAATACCATATTATCCAGAAATTCCACTTATATGTATTTATCAAAAAAAAAAAAAGAAGATACTAATTTGGAAAGATATATGGGCTTCTCTTGTGGCTCAGCTGGTAAAGAATCTGCCTGCAATGTGTGAGACCTGGTTCCAGCCCTGGGATGGGAAGGTCCCCTGGAGAAGGGAAAGGCTACCCACTTCAGTATCCTGGCCTAGAGAATTCAATGGGCTATATACAGTCCATGGGGTCCCAAAGAGACACGACCGAGCAACTTTCACTTTCATTTTAATGAACCATGATGTGTTATTAAAAAAAAAAAATTTACTTGTTTTAATTGGAGGATAATTGCAGTATTTTGATGATTTTTACCATACACAGTATGAGTCAGCCATAGGTTATACATGGTCCGCTCCGTCCTGAAACCCCTCCCACCCTCCTCCCCACCCTCCCTCTCTAGGTTGTCACAGAGCGCTGGCTTTGGGTGCCCTGATTCTCAGTGTTTTATTTATAATAGTTAAAATATGGTAACAACTGGAGTGTTCATCAACGGATCAATGGATAAAGAAGATGTGGTGTATATGTACACAGTGGAATATTATTCAGTCAGAAGGAATAAAAAGCTGAGGACGTTGGTGAGGATGTGGTGGAAAAGGGGTGCTTGTCTACTATCTTGCCATTTGCAACAATATGGTTGCTTAGTGGGATAAGTCAAAGAGAGAGAAATACTTTACGTTTTCACTTTTATGTGGAGTTTAAAAAACAAATGGAACGAAACAGAAGTAGAGTTACAGATGCAAAGAACAAACTAGTAGTTACCCACAGGATGGGAGGGAGTGGGAGGAGGCACAAAATAGATAACAGCCATTAAAAGAAGCTAATGATTGAGTCTAAGCAAATTACAAAGAAGGAATGTACAGTATAGGGAACAGAGCCAATTATGTATAATGTATCAAAAGATGGCGTTACTGTGTTGGACACTTGAACCTACTGTATTATTGTAGATCAACTCTACTTCCATCAGAAAAATTCAAGTCCTAACAATCACCTAAGAGGTCCATGTGACTTGACATCTATCCACAATTCTGACCTAATTTCCCCATTCTTATTGCTCATTTTTTTTTTCTTATTGCTCATTTTGTGTCAACTGCTGCTTCTCAAACATATGATATGCAAGTTTTCTAGCTTTTGTATTTGTCATTCTTTCTGGTGGAATGCTCGTTACTCAACTATTCAGAGAGAACCTGCTTTCTTACTTTCTTAAGATTCTTGCTCAAACATCACTCTCTTATCTAAAATAGCATCTATTTGTCATTTTATATCTCTTTAACTTTAGATACCTTTAATAGTATATTTACTTATTCAACTTTAGTTACCTAGGTAGTATTTAATACTACTTGACATCATACTATACTTTCTAATATGTTTGATGGTGATTCTTTTCCCAGTTAAACGTAAGGTATGTGACAGAAAAGATTTTATTTTGTTAACTGCATTCTCAGTGCTTAGAGCAGGGTCTGGCAGCAGAATAGGTGCCAAGTAAGTATTTACTGAATGAATAGATGAAGAAATTTACAGAATGCTAGAAATGATGGTAGTAGAATATAGTTACATTCAAAATACCAGAGAAAATGTAAGTGCCTTACTAAAACAAACCTATTTTGAGTGTCTATTATGTATCTGAAACTGTGCTGAGTGCTGGGGCTATAAAGATGTGTGCAAACAGATACCTGTATTCTGCAGCAGTGGAGACACAGATATAGAGAACAGACTTATGGACACGGGGGCAGGGAAGGAAAGAGAGTGGGATGTATGGAGAGAAAGAAGGTTAAAAAAAAAAAAAAGATACTTGTATTCTGAGTTCTCCTTCATTCCAGAGTGATATACCTGGAAACATATATATCAATTAGTTAAAAACCAGAGACATGGTGCTTCTATTGGAATTTTTTACACTGGCCTTTGAATTTCATCTGTTTATTAATTCTGGAGTTACAGATTTTCATAATAGGTTGGTCAAACTACCCTCAACCAGAATGAATTGAGCCATTTCATTTTGCCCTCAAATGAAAGCAATACCACTTGAGGCTCTAGATTCTGTAATTGTGCTCATGGTAGAGGTAGTGCTTCTAATCATTTTTTTTTAAGAAATATGTTCATTACATCATTGACTAATCAATTAACTTTGCTGTTGTAGAGTTCATAGACATCAAGAGCTTCATTTAAAATAGAGACAAACCCAATGACCAAACAAGATACCGCAACATAGGATCTACATGAGAATAGTTTATATAATTGGCACGCTTGCTGTCTTAGTTGTCTTGGGCTGTTAAAACCAAATACCATAGTCTGAGTGGCTTAAAAGACAAAAAATTATTTCTCATAGTTCTAGAGGCTGAGAAATCCAAGATCAAGTTGTTCCCTGGTGAGGACTTTTCCTGGCTAGTAGATAGCTATTTTCTCATTGGCCCTGACTTGGCCCCTGACTTGGTGTGTTCCTATCTGGAGATAAAGAGGCAAAGGAGAGGGAGAGAGAGACAGAGACAGATTTTTTCTTCCAAGGCCATTAATCCCATCATTGTTTCCAACCTCATGATCTGGTCTAATCCAAATACTGTCCAAGGCCCCATCTTCAAATACCACCGTCTTGGGGGTTAGGGACTCAATATATGAATTTTGAGGGAACACAGATATTCCGTCCATACACCATTTAGCACAATAAATACTATTTACTGTATTAAGTAAAAATTATAGGTGTGCTGCTCAAAAGAGAAGGGACAGAAAGACAGGATCTGGAGAGCCAAGAAGAGCCTGGGAATAAGGGGTAGGAGTTGAGTCTACAGAGGCTCCCTAGGTTCAGAACCTGATTAAAGATTCTGGTGGTACTCTAGCACAGGAAGTTGTGCTAAGTGAGTAAGATTTCAGAAAGATGGAAGATACCAGTACAGATGAGAAAAGGAATTGTGTTTTAAAACAGGTAATTAATATTTTAGGCAGCAAATCTTTTTATACATATCCTACTTGGATGCAGAGAAGTCTGTCTCCCAAGAGGGCAATTCATTTCCTGAGACTAGAAACTAGCAAGTCATATAAAGGATGGGTAGCAAAACAGCCTGGTTTGGGTAACGGTCTAGGGGCAGAAGTAAAGGCAAAAGTGGATAATTCTTACCTGAGCTATAGCTGAGTAGATTATAATTTATTTATTGTTTTGCGGTGGCATCTATATTTTTAGATTCCATCAACATCTTGAACATCCCAGCCATTAACCCCAAATCAGTAACTATCAGGGAAAACTGTGCTAAAGACTCAGGAACTAAGAAAAAGAAAATGTTTAGGATACTTCTCTTTTTTGAAAAAATTTCTTCTTTTGAGTTATTAATAAACTATAGAGAAAATTTATCTCATCTGTTTATTCTATTCTGAAGATTAGGAATGTGGTTTTAAGAAAGCTATTAATTTTTAACACAATTACATTTCAATAAAGCATTCTTGATTTGCTATCAAGTTTATTGCAGTGGGGGATTTACTTGAATTAAAAATAGTTTTGTTGCACCATTTGTCTTACTTCATAGTAAATCGTATGGTAGAGTGCTGGGTAAGAAAGATCTTAAAAATAATTTACTCCATGTACCTATTTATTTATTTTTGGCTACATTGTGCAGCTTGTGGGCATCTTAACTCCCTGACCAGGGTTTCAACCCAGGTCCTCAGCAATGGCAGCATAGAGTTCTAACCACTGGACAGCCAGGGAATTTCCTCTACTCCATGTCTGAATCCCTTATCGCAATATCCTTGTCTTATGATCACCCATTCTTTTGTGTGAACAGCTCCTGTAATAGAGACTCACTTTCTTAAAAGGCAGTTCATTTCATTTTTTGGACAACCTTGAATTTCACAAAGATCTTTCTTATAATGAGTCAAAATTTAGTTGGAGCTCTTACCTAAAGACAGCTCTACCTCATGGTAGAAAAAGTAACATCACCCTAGGTGCTTTCTCTGATACTTCTTTTTCCCATTCCTCTGCCTCCTCCTCTGATCTTCCCTTTTTCCCCTTTATTTTTGCTTGTTTTTTATACATCTGATTTCTGAGTTGAAAAGAAAAAATGGAAATTTTGGGTTACTTATAAATGAATGATAATGATAGTTTCATATAAAAAGCTATATGCTACACAACCGTCCCGGCACAGCCAAAAGAAGAACAAACAACCCCCAAGACAAAGAGTGCAGGCAGTGAGATGAAACAAGTTCACATAAACCCCTGGACGCAGAGGCCGGCCCGGGGAACTGAGACCAAGTGCACGCAACCCCGCGCGACGCAGAGGGCGGATCTCGAGAAATGAGTCAGACGCACAAAACCCCGCCACGCAGAGGGGCTTAGGGGCTGAAGGGAGCCCACACAAGTCGCCATGGCACAGAAGGGCCACACAAGCACAGACCTAGCAAGTTTCGGCCAGCAGCGCAGGGCGGGACAGGGGCACAGAAGCACCAGCACTGGTCCCAGGGACAGGTAAGGACTGGCGGCACTGCAGTTTTGCTGAAAGGGCCGCTTTGAAGCAGCTGTGGAAATAGACGCTCCTAACACCATGAAAGCTAGAACGACTGCCCAAAGGCATACTTAACCCATAGACACTCCAAAACCCACTACTGGACACTGCACTGATCTTCAGAGAGATGAGATCCAGCTCCATCAATCAGAACACAGGCACAAGCTCCCCCAACCAGGAAGACATCAGGGGACACTAACCCAAACGCGCCCACAGGGGCAGACTCCGTAACCAAGAGCGACGACCTTGAGACCCTTTTAAAATTTATTTTTCTTTTCTCTCTTTTTTTTTTTTTTGGTCTTATAAATTATACTGTTTATTCCCCCACATATCTCCACCTTCACTTTAGCCTTTGGCGGTGCTGTGGAGTTTTTCTTCTTTGTTTTTCTTGTTTATATATATATATATATATATAAATAAAATCATTTTAAGATTCTTTCTTCTTATAAATCACACTGCTTATTCCCCAACATATTTCCACCATCACATTAGCTTTTTGTGGTGCTGTGGAGTTCTCCTCTTTGTTTGCCTTGTTAAAAAAATTGATTTTAAGATTTTTTTTTCGTATAAATCACACTGTTTAGTCCCCCTATATATTTCCACCTCCATATTAGCCTTTCCTCTTTGTGTTTCTTTTTTTTTTTTTTAACTTTACAATATTGTGTTAGTTTTGCCAAATATCGAAATGAATCCACCACAGGTATAAAGAAAGAGAAAAATTCATTTAGAACGTTTTTTTTCTTTCTCACTTTTTTTCTTCTTTTTTTCTTGATGAGTTTTTTGGATTTTGCTTTTGATATATTCAACTGATTTTCCTACTGTTTTTTTCCAACTGTAGCTATTCCTGAATATATATAAAGCTTTTCCACATCTATCCATCTTTGTTTTTCTATTTTTTCTTTTCTCTCTGTTTTTTAATTTTTTAATCCTCTTCTCCACACCTTCTTTTTATCTTTTCCCTCCCTTCTCCTCTTTCTTTTCTCTCTCTTTTTTATTCTCCCTTTTTTTGCTTCACTCTTTCTTCTTTCACCAGGTAAGTTAACTTGTTGAGCTCTCTATGCTATATTCCACAGTTGGCCCTCTGCTCATGCTCAGATTTCCAGATCAAGCATTAGGTAATTCTGCTTTTAAAGCAGAGACATTACTTTGCCAACAAAGGTCCATCTAGTCAAGGCTATGGTTTTTCCTGTGGTCATGTATGGATATGAGAGTTGGACTGTGAAGAAGGCTGAGCACCGAAGAATTGATGCTTTTGAACTTGGTGTTGGAGAGGACTCTTGAGAGTCCCTTGGACTGCAAAGAGATCCAACCAGTCCATTCTGAAGGAGATCAGCCCTGGGATTTCTTTGGAAGAAATGATGCTAAAGCTGAAACTCTACTACTTTGGCTGTCTCATGCAAAGAGTTGACTCATTGGAAGAGACTCTGATGCTGGGGAGTGATTGCGGGCAGGAGGAGAAAGGAACGACAGAGGATGAGATGGCTGGATGGCATCGTGGACTCAATGGACATGAGTCTGAGTGAACTCCAGGAGTTGGTGATGGACAGGGAGGCCTGGCATGCTGCGATTCATGGGGTCGCAAAGAGTCGGACACGACTGAGCAACTGAACTGAACTGAACTGAACTGAGTTGGCTGATATCACCTCTGGTTTCCCTGGTCCACCAAGTCAATCTCTTGTACTCTTTTCTTTAGAACTCTTTGGTTATAATTGTATGTGTGGAAGTGTGTGTGTATGTCCCAGTATTTCTGGGACTTTACCTACTTGACCTCCTCATACTAGAACACAGGCACAAGTCACCCCCAACAAGAAATCAGCACAAACCACCCCACCAACATTTCCCTCCAAGAGCAAAAGCCAAAAGGAAGAAGTAATACAACCCTAAAGCCCGGGAAAAGGAGACCTCAAGTGGAGCAAGTTAGAAAAAAAAAGAAAAGAAAAGACAGAGAAATAAAAGAGCAAGGTAGAAACTCATAAGACCAAACAAATGAAGAGGGAATAAATAATCTCCCTGAAAGAGAATTCAGAATAATGATAATAAAGATGCACTGAAAACTTGAAAATAGAATGGACAAAATGCAAGAAGCATTTAACACAGTTAATACAATCACCAAGGACATAGAAGAAATAAAGAATAAGCAAACAGAGATGAATAATACAGTTACTGAAATTAAAAAATACTCTAGAAGAAACCAATAGCAGAATAACTGAGGCAGAGGATTGGATAAGTGAGCTGGAGGACAGAATGGTGGAAATAACTGCTGAAGAACAGAATAAAGGGAGAGGAATGAATAGAATTGAGGATAGCCTCAGAGACCTTTGGGACAATATTAAACACACCAACATTTGACTTATAGGGGTCTCAGAGGAAGAAGAGAAAAAGGAAGGCAGTGAGAAAATTTTTGAAGAAATTATAGTTGAAAACTTCCCCAACAAGAGAAAGGAAATAGTCAATCAAGTCCAAGAAGCACAGAGAGTCCACAACAGGTTGAACCCAAGGAGAAACACATGAAGAAACATATTAATCACGCAAACAGAGATTAAGCACAAAGAAAGAATATTAAAAGCAGCAAGGGAAAAGCAACAATATAAGGGGAAACCCATACAATTAACAGCAGATCTTTCAGAAGAAACCTTACAGACCAAGAGGGAATGGCAGGATATATTTAAAGTACTGAAAGAGAAAAGCCTACAACCATGATTACTACACCCTGCAAAGATCTCATTCAAAATTGACAGAGAAATCAAAAGCTTTATGGACAAGCTGAAGTTCAGAGAATTCACCACCACCAAACCAGCCTTGCAACAAATACTAAAGGGACTTACATAGCCAGTAAACACAAGAAAAAGGAAAGACCTACAAAAACAAATGCAAAACAATGAAGAAAATGTCAATAGGAACATATGTATTGATAATTACCTTAAATGTAAATGGTTTAATTGCACCAACCAAAAGATACAGACTGACTGAATGGATACAAAAAGAAGACCCATATATATGCTGCCTACACAAGACCCACTTCAGACCTAGAGACATATACAGACTAAAAGTAAAAGGATGGAAAAAGATACTCCATGCGAACGGAAGCCAAAAGAAAGCTGGAGTGGAAATCCTTATTTCAGACAAAATAGATGTTAAAATAAAGAATATCATAAGAGACAAAGCAGGACACTACATAATGATCAAGGGATCAATCCAAGAAGACATAACAACTGTAAATGTCTATGCACACAACATAGGAGCATCTCAACATATAAGGCAAAAGCTAACAGGCATAAGGCTGTGGTCCGTGTGATCAGATTGACTGGTTTTCTGTGATTACAGTTTCAGTGTGTCTGTCCTCTGATGCCCTCTCACAACACCTACTGATTTACTTGGGTTTCTCTTACCTTTGACTTGGGGTGTCTCTTCATGGCTGCTCCAGGAAAGAACAGCCGCTGCTCGTTACCTTGGACGAGGGGTATCTCCTCACCACTGCTCCTCCTGACCTTGAACGTGGAGTAGCTCCTCTCGGCCCTCCTGTGCCCGTGTAGCCACTGTTCCTTGGACATGGGGGAATCAGCTGATTCTGGGAATCAGCAAACTAAAATGGACTGGAATGGGTGAATTTAACTCAGATGACCATTATATCTACTACTGTGGGCAGGAATCCCTTAGAAGAAATGGAGTGTCCATCATGGTCTACAAAAGAGTCCAAAATGCAGTACTTGGATGCAATCTCAAAAATGACAGAATGATCTCTGTTCATTTCCAAGGCAAACCATTCAGTATCACAGTAATCCAAGGCTATGCCCCAACCAGTAACGCTGAAGAAGCTGAAGTTGAATGGTTCTGTGAAGAGCTACAAGACCTTTTAGAACTAACACCCAAAAAAGATGTCCTTTTCATTATAGGGGACTGGAATGCAAAAGTAGGAAGTCAAGAAACACCTGGAGTAACAGGCAAATTTGGCCTTGGAATACGGAATGAAGCAGGGCAAAGGCTAATAGAGTTTTGCCAAGAGAACGCACTGGTCATAGCAAACACCCTCTTCCAACAACACAAGAGAAGACTCTACACATGGACATCACCGGATGGTCAACACCAAAATCAGATTGATTATATTCTTTGCAGCCAAAGATGGAGAAGCTCTATACAGTCAGCAAAAACAAGACCAGGAGCTGACTGTGGCTCAAATCATGAACTCCTTATTACCAAAATAAGACTGAAATTGAAGAAAGTAGGGAAAACTACTAGACCATTCAGGTATGACCTAAATCAAATCTCATGATTATACAGTGGAAGTGAGAAATAGATTTAAGGGCCTAGATCTGATAGAGTGTCTGATGAACTATGGACTGAGGTTCGTGACATTGTACAGGACACAGGGATCATGACCATCCCCATGGAAAAGAAATGCAAAAAAGCAAAATGGCTGTCTGGGGAGGCCTTACAAATAGCTGTGAAAAGAAGAGAAGTGAAAAGCAAAGGAGAAAAGGAAAGACATAAACATCTGAATGCAGGGTTTCAAAGAATAGCAAGGAGAGATAAGAAAGCCTTCCTCAGCGATCAATGCAAAGAATAGAGGAAAATAACAGAATGCGGAAGACTAGAGATCTCTTCAAGAAAATTACAGATACCAAGGGAACATTTCATGCAAAGATGGGCTCAGTAAAAGACAGAAATGGAATGGACCTAACAGAAGCAGAAGATATTAAGAAGAGGTGACAAAAATACACAGAGGAACTGTACAAAACAGACCTTCATGACCAATATAATCATGATGGTGTGATCACTCACCTAGAGCCAGACATCCTGGAATGTGAAGTCAAGTGGGCCTTAGAAAGCATCACTACAAACAAAGCTAGTGCAGGTGATGGAATTCCAGTTGAGATATTTCAAATCCTGGAAGATGATGCTGTGAAAGTGCTGCACTCAATATGCCAGCAAGTTTGGAAACAGCAGTGGCCACAGGACTGGAAAAGGTCAGTTTTCATTCCAATCCCAAAGAAAGGCAATGTCAAAGAATGCTCAAACTACCACACAATTGCACTCATCTTACATGCTAGTAAAGTAATGCTCAAAACTCTACAAGCCTGGCTTCAGAAATACATGAACCGTGAACTTCCAGATGGCTTTAGAAAAGGCAGAGGAACCAGAGATCAAATTGCCAGCATCTGCTGGATCATCAAAAAAGCAAGAGAGTTCCAGAAAAAACATCTATTTCTGCTTTATTGACTATGCCAAATCCTTTGACTGTGTGGATCACAATAAACTGGAAAATTCTGAAAGAGATGGGAATACCAGACCACCTGATCTGCCTCTCGAGAAACCTGTATGCAGGTCAGGAAGCAACAGTTAGAACTGGACATGGAACAACAGACTGGTTCCAAATAGGAAAAGGAGTACGTCAAGGCTGTATATTGTCACCCTGCTTATTTAACTTCTATGCAGAGTACATCATGAGAAACGCTGGGCTGGAAGAAGCACAAGCTGGAATCGAGATTGCTGGGAGAATTATCAATAACCTCAGATATGCAGATGATACTACCCTTATGGCAGAAAGTGAAGAGGAACTAAAAAGTCTTTTGATGAAAGTGAAAGTGGAGAGTGAAAAAGTTGGTTTAAAGCTCAACATTCAGAAAACGAAGATTATGGCATCTGGTCCCATCACTTCATGGGAAATAGATGGGGAAACAGTGTCAGACTTTATTTTTTGGGGCTCCAAAATCACTGCAGATGGTGACTGCAGCCATGAAATTAAAAGATGCTTACTCCTTGGAAGGAAAGTTATGACCAACCTAGATAGCATATTGAAAAGCAGAGACATTACTTTGCCAACAAAGGTCAGTCTAGTCAAGGCTATGGTTTATCCAGTAGTCATGTATGGATGTGAGAGTTGAGAAAGCTGAGCATGAAGAATTGAAGCTTTTGAACTGTGGTGTTGGAGAAGACTCCTGAGAGTCCCTTGGACTGCAAGAAGATCCATCCAGTCCATTCTAAAGGAGATCAGTCCTGGGTGTTCATTGGAAGGACTGATGCTGAAGCTGAAAACTTCAATACTTTGGCCACCTCATGAGAAGAGTTGACCGATTGGAAAAGACTCTGATGCTGGGAGGGATTGGGGGCAGGAAGAGAAGGGGACGACAGAGGATGAGATGGCTGGATGGCATCACTGACTCGATGGGCATGAGTTTGAGTAAACTCTGGGAGTTGGTGATGGACAGGGAGGCCGGGCGTGCTGTGATTCATGGGGTCGCAAAGAGTCGGACACAACTGAGTGACTGAACCGCACTGAACAGGCATAAGAGGAGAAATCGACAGAAACACAATAATATTAGGGGACTTTAGCACTCCACTTTCAGAAATGGACAGATCATTAAACAGAGAATCAATAAGGAAACACAAAGCTTAAATGAAATATTAGACGAAATGGACCTAATTGATATCTTCAGGACTTTCCATCCAAATGCAGAAAATATGCTTTCTTCTCAAGTGCACATGGAACATTCTCCAGGATAGACCACATCTTGGGCCACAAATCAAGCCTCAGTAAATTTAAGAAAATATGAAATTCTATCAAGTATCTTTTCTGACCACAATGCTATGAAACTAGATATCAACTACTGGGGAAAAAAAAAAAAAAAACAACAGCAAAAAATACAAACTCATGGAAATTAAACAATACATTAATAAATAACAAAGAGGTTACAGAAAAAATAAGAAAAGATATCAAAAGCTTCCTAGAAACAAATGGCAATGGAAACACAACGACAGAGAACCTATGGGACTCAACAAAAGCAGTTCTAAGAGGGAGGTTTATAGTGATACAATCCTGCCTCAAGAAGCAAGAAAAGCATTAAATAAACAGCCTACCTCTATGTCTAAAGCAGCTGGGAAAAGAAGAACAAAAAGCCCCCAAAGTCAGCAGAAGGAAGGAGATCATGAAAATCAGAGCAGAAATAATTGAAAAAGAAATGAAGGAAACAATAGCAAAGATCAATAAAACGAAAAGCTGGTTCTTTGAGAAGATAAACAAAATTGACAAACCACTAGCCAGACTCATCAAGGAAAAAGGGAGAAAAATCAAATCAATAAAATTAGAAATGAAAAAGTTACAACAAGCAACACAGAAATACAAAGGATCATAAGAGAATATTATGAGCAACTATATGCTAATAACAGAGAAGGTGATGGGACCCCACTCCAGTGCTTTTGCCTGGAAAATCCCATGAACGGAGGAGCCTAGTAGGCTGCAGTCCATGGGGTCGTGAAGAGTCAGACATGACTGAAATAAAATGGACAACCTAGAGGAAATGGCCAGATACTTAGAAAAGATTAGCCTCCCAAGACTGAACCTGGAAGAAAAGAAATTATGACCAACCCAGTTACAAACACTGAAATTGAAACAGTGATCAAAAATCTCCCCCAAAACAAAAGTCCAGGGCCAGATGACTTCACAGGGGAATTCTGTCATTTAGAGAGGAGTTAATGCCTATTTTTCTGAAACACTTCCAAAAAATTTCAGAGGAAGGAACACTTCCAAACTCCTTTTATGAGGCCACAATTACCCTGATACCAAAACAAGGAAAAGAAAACATGAAAAAAGAAAATTACAGGTCAATATCACTGATGAATATAGTTGCAAAAATCCTCAACAAAATTCTAGCAAACAGAATCCAATAACACATTAGAAAGCTCATACACCATGGTCAAGTCAGGTTTATTCCAGGGATGCAAGGATTCTTCAATATATGCAAATAAATCAATGTGATACACTGTATCAACAAATTGAAAGATAAAAACCATATGATCATCTCAATACATGCAGAAAAAGCCTCTGACAAAATCCATCATCCATTTATAATAAAAAACACTTTAAAAAATGGGCATAGAAGGAACCTGCCTCAACATAGTAAAGGCTATATATGAAAAGCTTACAGCAAACTTGATTCTCAATGGTGAAAAACTGAAAACTTTCTCTCTAAGATCAGGAACAAGACAAGGGTGTCAACTCTCACCAATATTATTCAACATAGTTTTGGAAGTCTTAGCTATGGTAATTAGAGAAGAAAAAGAAATAAAAGGAATTCAGATCAGAAGAGAAGAAGCAAAACTCTCACTGTTTGCAGATGACATGATACCATACATAGAAAACCCAAAAGAAACTATAAAAAATTACTAGAGCTAATCACTGAATTCAGCAGTCACAGGGTACAAGGTCAATGCACAGAAATCACTTGCACTCCTGTATATTCTAACCATGGAAACTCAGAAAGAGAAATTAAGGAATCAATGTCATTCACCATTGCAAAAAGAATAAAATATCTGGGAATAAACCTACCTAAAGAAACAAAAGACCTGTATATGGAAAATTATTAAGACACAGATGAAAGAAATCAAAGACAACATAAACAGATGGAGAGACATTCCATGTTCCTGGGTAGGAAGAATCAATATTGTGAAAATGACTATACTACCAAATGCAATTTACAGATTCAATGCAATCTCTAAAAAATTACCAATGGCTTTTTTCACAGAACTAAAACAAAAAATTTCACAATTCATATGGAAACACAAAAGAACCCAAATAGCCAAAGCAGTCTTGAGAAAGAAGAATGGAGCTGGAGGAATAAACCTTCCTGACCTCAGACTATACTACAAAGCTATGGCCATCAGGATAGTATGGTACTGGCACATAAACAGAAATATAGACCAATGGAACAAGATAGAGAACCCAGAGATAAACCCATGCACCTATGGGTACCTTATTTTTGACAAAAGTGGCAAGAATATACAATGGGGCAAAGATAGCCTCTTCAATAAGTGGTGCTGGGAGAATTGGACAGCTACATGTAAAAGTTTACATGTAGCTAACACCATACACAAAGATAAACTCAAAATGGATTAAAGACTTAAATGTAAGGCCAGAATATAAAACTGTTAGAGGAGAACATGAGTAGAACACTCGATGACATAAAGCAAGATCTTTCATGACTTACATCCTAGAATAATGGAAATAAAAAACAAGTAGGACCTAATTACACTTAAAAGCTTTTGCACAGCAAAGAAAGCTACAAACAAGGTGAAAAGACAACCCTCAGAATGGGAGAAAATAATAGCAAGGGAAGCAACTGATAAAGAATTAATTTCTAAAATATACAAGTAGCTTATACAACTCAATACCAGAAAAGCAAACAACCCAATCAAAAAGTGGGAAAGGGACCTGAAGAGGCATTTCTTCAAAGAAGACATACAGATGGCTAACAAGCGCATGAAAAGATGCTCAACATTGCTCATTATTAGAGAAAGGCAAACCAAAACTACAATGAGGTACCACCTCATGCCAGTCAGAATGGCCATCATCAAAAAGTCTACAAACAATAAATGCTGGAGAGGGTGTGGAGAAAATAGAACACTCTTGTACTGCTGGTGGGAAAGTAAACTGATATGGCCACTATGGAAGATGGTATGGATACTCCCTAAAGAGCTAGGAATAAAACCACCAAAGGTTAGTAGCCATAATATATAAAGAACACCTATGGATCAATAAGAAAAAGATAATCAAAATTGGTTAACTGAGAATTTGCACAGAAATGGATAAACACAAGTATCATAAATATAAGAAAAATCAAGCAAGCTCAATGAAAACCAAGGAAATATAAACTAAAACAACAATTTTGTAAGTATACTTTTTCCACCCATTGTGTTCATAGAGTTAAATGTTGTCAAAGCTTTAGTGTAACTGATAATTTTATATGTTATTGGTAAGAGTACATTGAAGGTGGATTCTTCACTGTCTGAGCCACCAGGGAAGTGCTTGGTAAGAGTACAGACTGGAATAATTTTAAATGCTTATACACTCTTGGCCCAGCAACTCCATCCCTAGAAATCTATTTTGCAAAAGTATTCCCATATGTATCAGAACTGGCTAAAGTAGTAAAAAATTGGGCACAGTATAAAGAAGAACAATTAAATAAATTATGATTCATCCATGGAAAAAAGAAAATGCAAAATGATGTAATTATTGAAAATAATGAGATAGATGGAGAAAGCTGATAAAAAGATAGATGGATTTGTAACAACAAATCACAGGATTCGTTGGTATACTATGTTCACATTAATGTTGAATATATACAAAATAATGAGTGATATCAATTAATTTGGCAAACATTTAGTAAACAGATGTGTGCTATCAATTGTTCTCAGGTACTAGATTTATGGCTATGACAAAGCAGGAAGATAAATGTTATTTTATTTACCTTTATGTTGGATTGGGTACTGAAGAGGGATTTAATTTTTTTTTGTATGTTACTGTATTGTATGAATTTCTTTTCGACTGATATGAATTTATATTCTACTTTTATGAATTTAGAAATTAAGATGAAGGAGAAAAAGTAAACCCATAGGAAGTTCTTGCTCACTTGAATATTTCAATTCTGTTGGCCTACAGTTGAATTTAACTGATTTGATAATTTTGTATTTAAATACTTTTGTATTCATATTTGCTGATTTATCTATCAGCAAGAGACTAAAAGAGTGTTTATACAGACACTGAAAGACATAGGGTTAAACATGGTGTTTGCTTTCATATGCTTTATGAAAGGAAACAACTTCAGTCACATCCAGAAATCATTATCTGAAAGGCCATATGATGCTAGGAAATATCAGAGAAGTTCTCCATTTCCTTAGTGAGAGCATAATGGCAGCAAAAAATACATTTTTGTGGGTGATAGTTTAATTTGAGGAGGAAGAAAGAACTTGCACAAGTAATTTAAAATAAATCGTTTTAAGCAGATGCATATTCATTCAAAATAAGTAATTATACCTGTGTTTACACAACATTTATAATTTATCTAGTTCTTTCAGAACGCTGTGCTCTATCACAGGATATAGAGTTCATTTTACAGCCTATGTTCTGAGGAACATGGTACAAGAGAAAATAGCATTTTCAAGGCTTTTCCTTTTCCATTTGTCATCATTATTTATCTGATTTGTTCAAGTAGGTATAAACAACTCTCCAGGAAAAGGAAAGTTCTTCTTTTTCCACACTGAGTTTAAGGTAGTCAATTCTGTAGGATCTAGAACTTAGAAAAGTTGCTTAGATGTGATATATTTGGCATCTCTGGTACCAAAATGGTAGCTGAAGCCTGGACATTAAGTACAATACAGCAAGAGAAGAAAGTTTGTAATGAACAGAACAGGATGTTAATAAAACTCTGAGAGAAATCAAAGGTTACAGGATGGCAGAAGGGAATGTATCCAGGAAAAGCGACAGGATTTGGTTATAAAGGTGTTACTGGCAACCTGAAATCAACTTTGGAATATGAAGTTGAAATTTTGTAAAGTTAACCTCATCTTCCCTGTGTTTGCCTTCTGAATTTTTTCCTTATCCTCAGAGTCATTACTTAGACATAAAAAGTTCCAGGTACAGCTGTGCTAATCACACAAGTATCTGGGGAAGGACAGGGAAGCCTGGCATGCTGCAATCCGTGGGGTCACACAGTTGGACATGACTGAGTGGCTGACCAATAACAGCAAATCACACAAGTAAGTCTCAACACTTTGTTTATTGGTTTGGCTTGGAAATATTTTATGATTCAGTGAACTATGTACTTGGCCAATTTGATTGCAACTGAAAATTGGAGAGATTTAATTTACCTGTTTATGCTGTCATTTGAGTGTCTACATTTGTGCATTTTTTTCTTTTAAGGAGATGCAATAACCAGCACCTATTATACCTTCTAGACAAGTCTGCTCATATTTAATTAGCATTATCTTTCATTAATACAAATTCGTGGCTTATTTAGTTGATGTCAGAATTGGTTTGTATAATCTGCTTCCTAAAGTGATAAAACAATCCCTAGGTTTCAATACATTGTTTACTTAATGAAACTAAATCAATAAAAGCACTAATATTTCTCCTATAATATAGTGATTTTTGTAAGTGAGAAGAATTGGAAATTTCTGTTCAGATATGTTTCAGAATGGTGATCTAGTATTTTTAAAATTATTCAATTTTTAAAATTAATCCAATAAGACATATTATTTGAGAAGAATGAGGTTGTACTTTTTTGTGGGTGGGGTTGTACTTTATGTACTTTTTTATATAACACTCAATTATATGTTTTCAACAGAAATGATCAAATTAATTGAATATTAATTTGCTCTTTTTTTTCCTATTACATAAATTCAGCTGGTCTAAAAATATTGTTTGGTTGAATTTACACAAGTTTAGCAATGTGTGCATTAAAGCTGCATTTCCCTAGAATAAAGAGCTGATTTCTCAGGCCCTAACACACACCAGGAGTTAAATACCACTTATCCAGTCAAATAAGAGGTATTTTTGAACCATTACAAAAGGAAAGAATAGACAAATATTATGGTCCAGTGATTCTGATAAATACAAATGATCCCAAACCTTCAATCCAGGAAGCAAGTAGAAGCAATGCCCAGTTTTCCTGAACTCCCTGGAGAAGAAATAATGGAAATAATTGTAATGCTGGGGAAAAAAGCTTAGCAAATAAGAATCTAGTTAGGTTCCCTGTATAAGTTCTTACAAAGAGAAAACAGTCGCAGAGCGTCTCACATGGTGTAGGTGAGTGTTCAAAGTTCTGATTGCTTATCTGAACTCTCTAACGTTGGCTGCCTGCCCACTTTCAGGGCAGACCCTGTCATCCTTGGCACGAAACAGAACGAGGTGATCTGAACCTAAGAGTCTATTTCTTCTCTAGATGCATGTGTACAATTCCTATTAATTTTAATGAGAATTATGTTTGCACATTGAGGCAGGATAAATCCCTTTGGGAGGGATCTTTCCCTTGGATGCATACGCATAATTTCCATTAAAGGGACAAAACCCCAGGGGAAACATACATGGGCGCCCCCGGGGCAAGCTCTGACCCTTTGCATGAAAAACATGGCACAAATCGCCAGGTCTTCTTAAGCTTGTAGATGCCAAAATATGAGAGGTAAGTGAGCATTTATATAAGCCTGAAGTTTGTCTTCAGTTGATGTGGATTTCTCAGAGAACTATCTTTAATTTGTGATCATATAAAGAAGAAATGACTACCAAATTGAAGAATCCAATCTTTTAATTAGGATATTTGTTCAAGAACAGTAACCAATATAAGGTGAAATGGATCATATATTTTAAAAAAGAAATAATGCAGTTGAAACAAAAGAGACAATTAAAATTGTGTTAATGAAAAAAATACCTATTTCATGTACACTGGCTTCCAAAGGAGACTTTGTAGATTATGGACAATTTAAGTCTTTTGATCAGTGAATCCTGTGTGAAAACTTTTTAAGTGGACCTAATATATAATGAATAATCTCAGGGCAGAGATCTGTTTGAAGGAGATAAGATTGATGGTCCATCATTCCTAATTCACTGTTTATACTGGTAGCGAGTCTACTGGGAAAATACCTCATTCATCAGGGTATTAGTGAATTCAACCAACGTATGGCACCTTCATTTTAACAAACTGAAGGAGAAAAGCTAAATGGGGGAAATTGACAGCCATCTCTGATTCTGTGATAATGCAATTAGGCTGCTCCTCTCCAGAGCTTTTGCTAATTCACAAAACAGCTTCAGTCGGCAGGTCATAAATATATGATCATTTTTCACACTTTGAAAAGTAATGATGCCTTGACATGAATCAATAAATCTTGGTGAAGTCCCTTATACTTTTTATGTTCAGCATGCAAGTCAGTTTTAAAACTCATGTGTATTAAATCTGACTTGCTATACAGCCTGTGTTTACACAATCTAATTTAACAAAGTCTCAAATAAACGTGTAAATGAAGTGTTTATAGTAAGCACAAGGAAAGTTTCCCTTTCATTGAGAAAGTGTGATATGGTGCATCAAACTATTTTAATTTGCACCCTGAAATACCCATATTTGCAAATGTGCCACATACAGAGAGCTGTTGCTCTTAAAATTTGGTACTTTCTATATTGAGCTTTGCATGTTATGCTCAATAGATGAATAAAAAAATTCAACTGCATATGACAGTATGTAATACATTATTTATCTAAAATAGATTTGTTGCAAAAGATCCAGAAACACTAATAACTATCTTCCAGTCCAAAAAAATGTTTGCTCATCTTTCTAAAACAATTACATACAAATCCATGCAAACATATACACATGTATTAAGTAGCAAATATACGCAGCAGCGCAACATTTTTCTAACAATCAAAGTTCCGCAGACTCTACAGGGAATAGGAAGATGGACAGGCTAATGAATACAGCAGGTAGCAAGCGGATGAGGTTTGCTTAAAGATGAATTATCAAACAGCTACAAATTGCCAATTTAAAGAGGTTATACTCTATAGTACATAGCATTTTATTTTTTATTCTTGGAATGGTAGACAATTTCCTAGATGAAAACTGAAATGATGCTAAATCATAAATGTACCTGCTGTGCTGTCATTCCCATTAAACTCTCTCTTTGTTTATTCACTGTTCTTGGTTGCAAAAAAATAAAAAAGTGCCTTGAAACAGGGGTGGACAAAGCATCACTTTCATCAAAGACCTGGAGGACAATATGTTTTTAAATTAAAAATAAAACATTTGGCACTTGGCTTATGAGTTTTTCACAGTCATTTGGAATTGTTGATGAAAATAAATATTGCAGGGAAAATTGTTTCTGAAATGTTCATGCATTCTGCTCCATCTCCATTATTCAATATTTGTTATGATGAGTAATTGATATGGTATACTACCCATAAATAGACTGTGTCCACAATACAACACCAAGGGAGTGACGAGAAATCAATCTCACTGACTGTAATTTCCATTTTGTCTCATACTCTGTAAATTTAGCCTTGCACATACATATTCCTTACAGGGACCATAATACTGAGCAAAAGTGGCAGATTCTAAAATACTTTAACTTTTTAAAATGAGATTACCAAATCACAAGTTATCTCTTAAAGATAGTTTGGAAAAGCCATTTTGAGAATACCCTTCAAATGTTCATAAAGAGACACCAATCAGTAATTAAGAACGAATATTACAGAGGAATTTATATTCAGATCTGCACACAACACATTGGACTGTCTTGCATTTCTCATTAGAGTGGATCCTGATTTAACTTTGGGTAAAATATGCAGTTCCCTCCAAAATAACCTCCTTTACTTCAAAACAGGCTATAAAAAGTGACATGAAACAACCTCTAAAATTATTGGACTGAATCCTATGTCTTGTCCTCTAATTCTGATCATGAGCCTGTTGGAGGCCTGGCATTCATTTTAGGAAGGTTCTTGCAAGGAAAATATTTGGATTAACAATGTAATTCAGTGACAGTTTAGTGACAGTAGGTCTAACCTCAGCTGAGTGACAATAGAATTGAAAACGTAAACCAGGGGGATAGATGCGATGGTGACTGTTTGGGGGAGCAGCAGGGAGGCTGCAGGGGTCACTCTGATTGGCATTGTCACTTTCCTCATTCATCAAGCGAGGCCAGACTTCCCGAATCATTTACCAGATGGGGCAGCTCGTCAGTTTAAACACCTGATATGAAGCCATCCGTCATCTGATAACATGATCGCTGGGCTGCAGCTGGCTGGGTGCTCTGCAGCCCGAGTGCACATGTGATGGACTGAAGCCAGGGAGGCAGGCTTAGTCGCGTTGCCCTCCCTTGATAGGATTTGCAGTCCTCCACTGGACCATGGAACAGGTGGAGGCTGAGGGAGAATGAAAAAATTACCATGTGTTGCAGGGATTAGAGCCTTACATACTCGCCACTCCACTTGAATACCAATCAAAGCCAGACAACCAAATTTGAGTCAGACCAACTTCGGGCCTGGCTGTAGAACAGTGAATCAGAAGATGTGCAAAAACACTGGAAGACCTGGTTTCCTGCTCTAAGGACAACTTTCTAACTTTTTTTTTTTTTAACTTTCAACATTTGTAATCTGCCTAAATTTTTTCTAAACCAAATGACGGGAGATGAGATTTTTCTCTCGAAAATTCAACTTTTCTTTTTTAAAAATAAACAAAGCAACTTAAGCATTTTTAAAAGAGAGAGAGAAAAGATTAATCTCTAGGGAATCATAACAAATCCTGTTATTTTATGCTCACCATGGAGAAAAAACTAAGGCAACAAAGAAAATCAGACAAAGAGACAAATTATGCACACTTAAACTGAAAGTGTTTATTGCCATGCGAAGTATAATTATGCTGATTTAAAATGTTCCACTGCTCAGACAGTCTAGAGCTTATTGGAATAAGGGCTAGCCTTTCACTAGAGACTGAGGCTTTTGCTGAATTCCACAGAAGCATAGAAAATAGGGCTGTGCAGAAGGGTGGCCTCATTTCTTACCCTGGTGGACTGCTCTGTGAAACCATCCCTTTATTCATAAAAATTAAAATCCCTCAATTGGAGAGTCCATAACTGAGATAACAAGTTAACTAGTGAAGACTTAATCCTCTTATGTCCTTAGTGGAATAATATAAAGAAGTTTATTGTGCTTAGCATATGACACTCCTTATTGTCATAATTCCTAGCAAGTGTCTATTCTGGCTTGTTTGCTGTTCTTTGCCAACAAGAAGCAAGCTCTCTCTTTCCCCCTTTCTCTTATTCTCTGTCTCAGATGAGTGAGTTAGTTCCTCCACCCTAAATGACTTGTGTCTCCAAGAAACCTCCCTGCAGACTTGATTTTGCAGCTGTAAGGGATGGAGCTGTTTCTCATGCAGATTCTGCATCTAGTTTCCATTTCTTCCCCATCACATTTTCTGATCTATCTCTCAGGGACACATGTGTATGTACCTGTCTGTTCCTACTTAGATGGGAACTTTAAATTATTATTCATAAATAAAGAAATAAAACTGAAACCACAGAACTGGCAATCTCCTAAACTGGTGAGCAGTTTTTCCTTCCTTCTCCTTTTGTCATCTGTATTTAGAGTTATGTTTTATGCCCAAAGAGTAAACATAAAATCTCACAAAGTTGTTACTGAGAAGAAATAAGGAAAGATAGGCAAATGAATAAGAGTTTAAGATGTCATACGTATTTTATAGAAATAGTGTTGAAAGACCAGAAGTTAGACCCACATGTGTTTAAATCTTAGTGTTGCTGAACCTCACTATGTAACTTTAGACAAGTTATTTAACTTCTATGAATTAAGAAGTTTCTTAAATTAATTTTTTAAATTAAGTTTTTATTGAAGGATATATGCTTTACAGAATTTTGTTGTTTTTTGTCAAACCTCAGAATGAGTCAGCCATAGGGATACATATATCCCCTCCCTTTTGAACCTCCCTCCCAGCACCCTCCCCATCCCACCCCTCTAGGGTGATCCAGAGTCCCTGTTTGAGTTTCCCGAGCCATACAGCAATTCCCATTGGCTATTTATTTTACATATGGTAATGTCAGTTTCCATGTTACTCTCTCCATACATCTTACCCTCTCCTCCCCTATCCCCATGTCCATAAGTCTATTCTCTATGCCTGTTTCTCCATTGCTACTCTGTAAATAAATTCTTCAGTACCATTTTTATAGATTCCATAGATATTCATTAGAAAACAATCTTTCTCTTTTTCTTTCTGACTTGCTTCACTCTGTATAATAGGTTCTAGGTTCATCTCCCTCATTAGAGCTGACTCAAATGTGTCCCTTTTTATGGCTGAATAATAGTCCATTGTGTATATGTACCACAACTTCTTTATCCACTCATTTGTTGATGGACATCTAGGTTGCTTTCATGTTCTAGTCATTGTAAATGGTGCTGCAATGATGAACTAAAACGTTTTTTTAATCTGTGAAATGTGATTATTTAATGTTGTTCATCATTAAACAGCTTTCTCAACTGTTAAAAAAATTAAACCCCATACTGAATTTAAACAACTCTCTTATGTGCTTTGGCCCATGTATTAGTAAGATCTCAGTTAATAGTAGCTGTTGTTATATTGCTCTGTAAACATTGTACAAATAACAATTTACTCACAATCGACAGGGAAACATTCTTCATTTTAGCTCGATAACATTCACTGAAGGCCTTCTTTGCGCCAGCTGCCATGCCAAGCATTAGAGGTAAAAGCAGACTTAAGACACAGTCCTTCTCCTTCTGGAGTCTAGGCCAAGGTTGCTAAAGATGTTCAGGAAAAAAATTTTTTTACGGTACACTTCTTTTTTCTTTTGAAGATTCTATCATTTGTTGTAGAAATTAAATCACAGATTTCCCCCCCGCAAAATACTGGTGCAGTACATAAAATAGGCCTAACACTGCTTTGATTAATGTTATATATTTTCCCATCTTAGAATGAAAAAACGTTAGTGATTAAAGTAATATGTTCTATTGGTTGGTGATTCATAGCAATTAATTTTATAAATATTTGAAAACATAAAGCTGCAATTTATTGTGTAAGGTACAAAAAATATAGTTTGAGATGGAGTTTTGCAATTAGTTGAGGTGGCAGAATTAAAAATAACTTTTATAATCTGAAATATGCTACAAAAGAAGTTTGCAATAAATGCAATGAGGAAAGAGTGAGAATAATTTTGTGTAGGGCTGTGGTTATTAGGGAAATCTCTCTAGGGGAGATAATATTTAAATAATGAGTAGGGTTGAAAACAGGCAATGTTAATTCCAGGTTGAGAGAATGGCATGAACAAAGGCTCAGGGGGACTGTTAAGAATGCAAAGAGCATTTCATTTATTCACTCAACAAATATTTGAAAATAAATGTTTATTGAGTTTTATACAAGATGGCCTTGTAAATTTACACTTAGAAGCACCCTTCTGTTCCAAATATAAAGCAATGATAGATAAAACTTTAAACACAAACATTTAAAAAGATATAGCTTACTGAAAACAATAAAATGAAACGAAGTATCTTTGTGGAATAGATACAAAATAGAAAGGTTTGGTGGTCAGTACAGTTGCACATATAAAGCAAGCTGAACAACGAAGAATTGATGCTTTTGAACTGTGGTGTTGGAGAAGACTCTTGAGAGTCCCTTGGACTGCAAGGAGATCCAACCAGTCCATCCTAAAGGAAATCTGTCCTGAGTGTTCATTGGAAGGACTGATGTTGAAACTGAAGCTCTAATATTTTGGCCACCTGATGAGAGGAGCTGACTCATTGGAAAAGACCTTGGTGCTGGGACAGATTGGAAGCAGGAGGAGAAGGGGACGACAGAGGGTGAGATGGTTGGGTGGCATCACTGGCTCAATGGACATGAGTTTGGATAAACTCCAGGAGTTGGTGATGGACAGGGAGGCCTGGTGTGCTGCAGTCCATGGTGTGGCAAAGAGTCGGACATGACTGAGCGACTGAACTGAACTGAACAGTTGCAGATGAAGAACTAGATTTGCCAGTTTCAGTTCCTGGGTGTCAGACCTGGTGATTAGCACTTGTGAGGTGAATTGCTCCCTGTGAGGTGGGAGAGGAGAGGCAAGCTCACTCATTGAAACCAGGGGCTGTGTGATGGGAGCCCTCTTGTTAAAGGAGTGAAAATATGGCTTGTATGAAGTCATAGGAGACAGAAGAAGCAAACACAGCCTTGTGGCCAGAAATGGAATCAAGCTGTAAGATGACCTTGTGATAGAAATTGCTCAATTCTGCATGTCTCTGTTATGTAATACTTACTCTTCAATATAGGATATGGCTTTGCCATGAGAGTCTTGGGGGACAGGGTAGAAGTTCCACAAAACTGAACCTGGAGGAAAAGCCAGAGAAAGGAATTCTAGAGATAGCTGAGAATTCCTACAGCCATAAATGGGGGAAAAAATCCTATACTGCAAAAGTAATCAAGAAAATATAAACATTCTATATTAATCCAGTTCATAAAAGTTAATGTAGTAGAACAATCTGATAAATATTTAAAAATAAATGTTTAATACATTCAGGGAGATGAATGAAGGGATAACATCCATGAAGAACAAAGAAATAATAAACTCAGGATAAAATGAAGCAAAGAAGGAGTGGGTGTAAAAAAGGGTAATTAAAAATCTTGAAAATGAATAATATAGCCAGAGAATTTAAAAACTCTGTTGATGAAATATACTCTAGATTAGACACAGGCAAATATGAATTAGTAAATTGGAAGCAAGTAATGAATAATTCACCCAGAAAGCAACAGAGTTAGAGATGAAAAATATGAATATGAAAGAGCATTTTAGATACTTGGAGAATAAACTGACAGGCCCCTGAATACATCTAATCACAGTACCAGAAGGAAAAGAGTACTTTGCAGCAAATGCAAAGGAAGAACAATTATTCTGATAGCCAATTTTCTTCCCCACAAACAGTATTTATCAGAGGTGTATCAGTATAAATTGAGTAAGGGAAAATAACAGTCAGTCTAAAGTTTTATACCTAATTGAATTACCATGTAATACTGAGGTCAAAATGAAGACATTTCAAGCATACAGAGAGTACGGGAGATTGCAGCAGTCAGAGGCTAAAAGAGCTGTTAAACAGGAAGGGATGGAATGTGTGCAAACAATTTGAGCAAGTTAGCAAATTCAGTAATATACTAACTGGAAAATGAATCACATTTTTGTCTATTTTTTGAGAACAAAAGTAGGGGCAGTAAATGTGTTAGCACAGAATAAGAGTTTTGTGATCTGAGAAAAATAGAACTATTGGGTGACTTTTTAGAAAAATTTCCATAGTGTTCAGAGTATTGAATGCTTCCAAGCTGAGACTCTATTATTGAATTGTTCCTTCACTCAAGGTTAAACCCCTTTCTGGGCACAGCCCATATCCAATAATTGGTTGATGTGGGAATTTAAAGGTCTGGCTTTTTTGTGTCAGAATTGGACAACTCTGAAGCGTCGTCCCAGTCTATAACATCTCATAGGATCTGCTGAAGTCTCTGTTGTAACTGTCTCTCAGTTCAGTTTCTCCTTAAGCCCAACTGCTTTCCTTTTCTCTTAAAACATTTCTCAAAAATCTTTAGCATGAAAATCTCTGTCTCAGAGTCTGTTTCCAGGAATCCTGACCTAGAAAAATTTGGAACCAGAAATAGTCCCAGGAAGCAGACTCTAAAATGGGATATTAGAACTGGGTCACTCATTAACCATCTGACAGTGAGAACTCCATCACTGCCGGTCGATAGATAATCCCTAGAATGATGTAGCAGTGGAAGAGTTAAATTTTTATCAGTAGTCAGCTGGAAATGAACACCAAGAGGACAGGCTTCTCTTGTGGCTCAGCTGGTAAAGAATCGCCTGCAATGCAGTAGACCTGGCTTCAATCCCTGGGTTGGGAAGATGCCCTGGAGAAGGGAAAGTTTACCCACTCCAATATTCTAGCCTGGAGAATTCCATGGACTGTATATGTATAGTTCATGGGATCACAAAGAGTTGGACATGACTGAGCAACTTTCACTTACCACTTCCCAGAACAGAGTACACTGGCAAGGAAAAGGTCTCAGGCTTCCAGAGATTTACAGGAAGTAGTAACTATACGGACCATGGGGTTGGATGGCTTTTGCCATCAGTGAGAAGGAAGCCCAATACCTAGTAAGCTTCTTTGCATTCTAGAGGAAGCATATTTCACACCTGAGAGTATCACTGTGATCCATTTAGCAAGCTGAGCTCAGAGCAGGACAGAGTCCTGCAGCAGATCTAGGTTACAGTGGAAGATATTTTGCTATTGGACCATATAACTTTGTAGATCTAATGATATGTGATGGGTATATGTGGTGGGAAAAGACTGGAATTTAAGGCAAGCCCCAGTAGGAAAATCATAACCTAGATTCCAAGGATTTTGGAGTAAGGACATGCCATCCACTGCAGAAAACTATGCTCCATTTTAAAAACAATCTCTGGCATACTACTGGGCATTGGTTGAGAGGAAGCCTCTGATGATGGGAAGTCAAATAACCATGTGATTACAACAGACCCTTATGAACTGTGTTCTGTCAGAATCATCATGTTACATATATAAAGCTCTGTATAATTCTTTAAGAATGTGGAAATGGGATTAGGCAAGATTGGGGCCTAGAGCTGCATGAAAGCTTCAAAAGCAAGTGGCCAGGTCTCCATGTCATCCATCACCTATGATCACATTGGAGGTTTCTTATTATCAGATGAGGATGAAGGAGAAAGTTCCAGCATAATTTAGGGATGAGTTGCTGCTGCTGCTGCTGCTGCTAAGTCGCTTCAGTCGTGTCTGACTCTGTGCGACCCCATAGACGGCAGCCCACCAGGCCCCCCGTCCCTGGGATTCTCCAGGCAAGAATACTGGAGTGGGTTGCCATTTCCTCCTCCAACGCATGTAAGTGAAAAATGAAAGTGAAGTCGCTCAGTTGTGTCTGACTTGTAGCGACCCCATGGACTTCAGTCCACCAGGCTCCTCCATCCATGGGATTTTCCAGGCAAGAGTACTGGAGTGGGGTGCCACTGCCTTCTCCAAGGGATGAGTTGACTCTGGGTTAAAGTTGAAAGTGGATTGCTCAGGACTGGCCCCAAAAGACACTGTGAGTGGAAATTCTCCCAGTGGGAAAGAGCTTTAGGTGGTGCATCTGGTAATCAATTTTGTGTTTTGAGGAAGTCCAATTTGTCAGTTTTTTCTTATGATTTTCACTTTTCATGCAAACTAAGAAATTATTGCTACTCTAACATCATGAAGACTTTTCTCTCATGTTTCCTACCAGAGTTTTACAATTTTTAATTATACATTTAGTTCTGTGTCCCTTTTCAAGTTGATATTTTATATCTTATTAGGTAAGGGTTGAGGTCCTCCCACCTTTTTGTTTGGTTATATATATTCTACCCCAGTTTGACGAAACAAAAATTATCTCTCCATTCAATTAACTTGATACGGTTGTCAAAAGTAGGCTATATATATGTAGATGACCTAAGATAATTAAAAGATAATTAATAGACTGTTTTTTAATAGTTTCAGGTTTATAGAATAATTGAACTGATAGCACACAGGATTACATATACCTACCACACTCCTGCCCCTTAATCCCTTATCCCCACTCAGATGGGGATACATTCAGCTTTGGCCCATTATTAATATCTTGTGTTAGTGTGGTGCATTTGTTACAATAAATAAGCCAATTTTGAAACACTGTTATTAAATATAGTCAAAAAAGTTTCATTGTTCATGTTATATACAGTTTTAGGGGTTTTGAAAAATACATAATAACATATATCCATGATTAGTTTTATAGAGAATAGTGTCACCACCCTGAAAAATATGTATTCAAGCTATTCATTTCATACCTCCTTCTCTTGGAATCCTTAGCAAGCATGATGTTTTTATTGTCTCCATAGTTTTGTCTATTCCAAAATGCCATATAATTGAAATCATACAATATGTAGACTTTTCAGACTGGCTTCTTTCACTTATCAATGTGCACTTAAGGTTCTTTCATATCTTTTCATGGTTTGATAGCTCATTTTTTTATGACTAAATAATATTATATTGGGCTGGATGAAGCATAAGCTGGAATCAAGATTGCCAGGAGAAATATCAATAACCTCAGATATGCAGATGATACCACCCTTATGGCAGAAAGTGAAAAAGAACTAAAAAGCCTCTTGATGAAAGTGAAAGAAAAGAGTGAAAAAGTTGACTTAAAGCTCAACATTCAGAAAACTAAGATCATGGCATCCGGTCCCACCACTTCATGGGAAATAGATGGGGAAACGGTGGAAACAGTGTCAGAGGGGCTCCAAAATCACTGCAGATAGTGATTGCAGCCATAATATTAAAAGACGCTTACTCTTTGGAAGGAAAGTTATGACCAGCCTAGACAGCATATTAAAAAGCAGAGACATTGCTTTGCCAACAAAGGTCTGTCTAGTCAAGGCTATGGGTTTTCCAGTAGTCACGTATGGATGTGAGGGTTGGACTATAAAGAAAGATGAGTGCTGAGGAACTGATGCTTTTGAACTGTGGTGTTGGAGAAGACTCTTGAGAGTCCCTTGGACTGCAGGAGATCCAACCAGTCCATTCTGAAGGAGATTAGCCCTGGGTGTTCATTGGAAGGACTGATGTTGAAGCTGAAACTCCAATACTTTGGCCACCTGATGTGAAGAACTGACTCATTTGAAAAGACCCTGATGCTGGGAAAGATTGAAGGCAGGAGGAGAAGGGGACCACAGAGGATGAGATGGTTAGGTGGCATCACTGGCTCAATGGACATGAGTTTGGATAAACTCCAGGAGTTGGTGATGGACAGGGAGGCCTGGCATGCTGCAGTCTATGGGGTGGCAAAGAGTTGGACACAACTGAGAGACTGAACTGAACTGAACTGAATATGATATTGTATGTGTGTATGTAGATGTACCATAGTTTGTTTATCCATTTACTTATTGGAGACATATTGGTTGCTTTCAGTTTTGGGTGATTATGAATAGAGCTGATATAGACATTCATGCACAGACTTTTGTGCAGACATATATTTTGATCTCAATTAAGTAGCTATCTGGAGGACAACTACCAAATTCTAAGATAAGACTATGTTCAGCTTTGTAAGAAATGTCTCCCAAAATGATTGCACCCATTTTTGTAGCCCTACCAGCAATAAATGACAATTCTTGTTACTCTACATCCTTGCCAGTATTTGGTATCATCCGTTTTTGTTTTTGTTTTTTTTAATTTTAGCCATTCTAACGGATGTGTAGTATTTTTTTAGTTTGCAGTTCTGTAATGATTTATGATGTTGCACATCTTTTCATTTGTTATTTTCCATCTGTATGTATTCTTGGAAGGTTTGTGTTTGGATCCTTTACCTATTTTAAAAATTGGGTTTTTTTTTTTTTCCTTGCTGTTGAGTTTAGACAGTTTTCTGCATATTTTGAGTACAAGTTCTTTTTGGATATGTGTTTTGCAAGTATTTTTTCCAAGTTTTGGTTTGCCTCTTCACTGAAGAAAATTTTAAACTAAGTTTTTATGTCAAAACTTGAAAGTAACTACTATGAAAAGAAATCAGTAACTTAAAAATTGGTATAGAAAATTAAAAAGCATTAGAAAACATTAACAATCTGTAAGTGAATAATGTTAGAGGCAATAGGCCAACACAACATGGTAATTGGAAAGTAAAAGAAAAGAGAGATATAGACAATATATCAAGCACAATCAAACTGGACGAAAATATATTGCTATTTGTAGCATTTGTAGAATATGTAGAAGATTTGTAGAATACGTAGAATCTATGTATTAACAGAATATGTAGAATCTTGATTACAATCAAGAAGAGAAAAAATATAGGGATAGCTGAGTATGTACTCTGAAAATAATAATCAATGAAAATTATTTTAGCTTGGTTAATATCAGACAGAATAGAATTTAGACTGTATTCCTAAAATGAAAGAATAATTTGCCACCAGAAACAAAATGTTATAACACAATACATTAATAGAGTAAAGAAAAAGAGCATAATTATATCAATGGATACATAAGCATTTGACAAAATTCAACATTTAGGTATAGTCAGATAATGTTGCTATGCCGCAGTTAAAATCAATTAACTAGAGCTAAAAGCAACCCAACATAGATATATTTTTAAAATGTAATGTTGGACAAAATGTTATAAAATAATATCTTTATATAGTATCATTTGTATAGTTTAATTACTTGCCAAAGCAATATTATCTTTCATATGGAAATATAAACTATTATATTGAAAAAGTATAAAAATATCTCCAGAAAAATTAAACACTAAATTTATAATACTGATTTTCTCTTGGGAGGAAAGAGTATATGAGAATTTCAACTTTATTTGTAGTATATACAATTAAAATCAGAAGTAAAGAGCAGTAAGTATTTATTGAATTTTATTTTTTAGAATACATTTTTTAGGTTCTGGATGAGTGGGTCATGATCTCTGTTTTCAACATACTCTCATTTCAGGAGATGGGACGTAATTATATCTAACATAAAGTATATAAAGCCCTTATTGGTGCTTATGTGAATTGCTAAATAGTAATTTTACTAAATACTCCATATGTGTTGGCTGTTATTATTACTGTTAAGAGAATTGAGTAATTCATATGGACATTGTTAATAATAACTGCACACACAGTATCAGCTTACTGCTTGTATTAGGAGAAAAAATGTAAATCTAAAGTCTAATTCTTGGTAAAAGAATGTTGTATATTCTGCTTTATGAAACCATCAATCACTAGACTAATAGACTATGTTAGTCTTCTCCACCCCCTCTTTTAATCTAGGCAAATGGCCTCAATACTCAGTACAAAAACTTGCATTAGTGGAATCAGCCTGCTACTTTAAGAGAATTAAATTTAGAACCGTGGAAGAAGGTTGGATAAATAGGAGATAGGAACAGAATCCAAAGATAGGAATAGAATCAAAGGCTATCCAGATCTGTGAGAGACGCCCAGTCCACAGGATTGGAAGTAAAAAGTAAGTAAAAAAAAATTTTGGAAGTAAAAGAAAAATTTTACTGAAAGTAAAAATAAAGAAAAACATCATTCTAAATCTTTTCTTCAGATTGCTTTTAAGAAACTCTTTTTATTTAGAGAAACATAATTCTTTCTCATGGTTAATTTCTCCACATTCAATAAAATGTTTCTCAGAAACAACATGAAATACTTTTAGATATTTTCTTATACATATATAATACTCTAAAAAGCCATTTCAGTTCAGTTCAGTCACTCAGTCATGTCCAACTCTTTGCGACCCCATGAATCGCAGCATGCCAGGCCTCCCTGTCCATCACCAACTCCCAGAGTTCACTCAGACTCACGTCCATCGAGTCAGTGATGCCATCCAGCCATCTCATCCTCTGTCGTCCCCTTCTCCTCCTGCCCCCAATCCCTCCCAGAATCAGAGTCTTTTCCAATGAGTCAACTCTTTGCATGAGGTGGCCAAAGTATTGGAGTTTCAGCTTTAGCATCATTCCTTCCAAAGAAATCCCAAGGCTGATCTCCTTCAGAATGGACTGGTTGGATCTCCTTGCAGTCCAAGGGGCTCTCAAGAGTCTTCTCCAACACCACAGTTCAAAAGCATCAATTGTTCGATGCTCAGCTTTCTTCACAGTCCAACTCTGACATCCATACATGACCACAGAAAAAACCATAGCCTAGACTAGACAGATCTTTACAGCCCCTTAAAATGATGGCTCCATTTATACTTCGTCTATAAATGAACCTGAATCAATAAAACATATTTTTTAAAAACAATTAAATTTTTTTTAAGTTATGTATTTTTGGCTGTGCTGAGTCTTGCTGCTGCGTGGGCTTCCTCTAGTTGCACGAGCTGCTGCTCTGCAGTTGCAGTGTACAGGCTTCTCACTATGGTGGCTCCTCTTGTTGTGGAGTACAGGTTCTAGGCTGTGTGGGCTTCAGTATCTGCAGCACAAAGGCTCACCAGTTGCGGTTCCTGGGCTCTAGAGCATGGACTCAATAGATGTGGCACGCAGGCTTAGCTGTTCCGCAGCATGTGGGATCTTCTTGGACCAGGGGTGGAACCTAGGTTTCCTGCATACTCAGACAGATTCTTTACCACTGAGCCACAAGGGAAGCCCAATAAAGCATTTTATAGCTTTGAAAATATGTAGTAAAATGGTTTCTCCCCAAACAATACACACCTTATGCCTAATATTCAAATTTATTCTCTGTCTAACCTACTCAAAATGAAACATACAGGTGCAGTGAAAACTCGGAAAGTATTGTACATACACAGAGTAGGAGGAGCCTCCATGATATATTTTCTTTTCTTTTTTTTTTTTATATTTTCTTATCTTGCCTCAAAATTCAACATATGTGAACAGAGAAATTAGATATAACATCCTTTTGCAAAATAATTAAGAATTAAAATAAACTTTAAAGCATGTTTTATTCAGTTACCTTTGGAATTTTCAAAAAAGGTATATGTTTATAATAATAAACAGGAAAAGCCTAGGGATGAATACTTTACCTTTGGTAGTTTCAAGGTATGCTTTTTAACAGTAGATGATTGTAACTTTTAGCCACAGAAGAAATTTCAAGAAAATTGTGCATATAATAGAGATTAAAGAGTAGCAAAGGGCTTATGATCTATAGTAAAAATCCTTTCATTAAGCATTAGATATTTGAAGAAGTCTACCTGGCGTTTTTGTGTGTTTTTCTTTTTAAGGTAGAGTGACGTAGGTAAATAGGATTGTGTAATAATAAGGAGCTTTAGTTGCTCTTAAAACAAAAATTATCAAATGCACATTTCTAATGTATTTGGAATGCCCTAAAAATCCATGTCTGAACTTGAATGAGAGATTATAGAATTTGGGATTGTTTGGCCTGGATATGAGAAGGATAAAGGGTTATTATGAGAACATTCTTCATTTTTACAAAGAACAAAGCAAGAGGAAATTAACTTAAATTGTTTTAAAGGCTGAGTCAATGGGGCTAAATTCAAAATCATTTTGAATGAGTTGACCAGTTAACAGGGTTCCACTTAAGTGACTGGATCAATTCAGCAAACAATCCATTAGGCAATTATTTTGGAAAAGAATGCAAATACAAAGCCTTTGATTAGAAGGAAGTACTCCTTTAATTAAACATTAGGGCATAAATTCAAGTAAGATTATAGACTCTATCCCTAAAGATCTTTCAAATTAAGGTAGACAGCTATATAGATTGAATGGTTTAATCAGTCAATGAATATTTATTTAGTATCTACTTTGTTTCTAACACTAAACTATTCAAAACAAGGGGCTAGATAAGAAGATCAATTAAAATAACTTACAGTCTATTATGGGGTTGAATTTTGGCCCCCAAAATATATGTTAAAATTCTAATCCCCAGTACTTGTAAATATGATCTTGTTTGGAAGCAAGGCTTTTGCTGATGTATTATAATTCTATTAATATGAGATCATTAGAATAGTCTCAATCCAATATAACTGGTGTCTTTATAAGAATAGAAGACAGAGAGATGAGGAGGGAAGATGGCCATGTGAAGATAAAGACAGAGGTTGGAGTGATAACATCTTCAAGTCACAGAGTGCCAATGAACTGCTGGAAGCAATAAGATAAGCATGGAAAAGATTCTTCCTCAGAGCTTTCAGAGAGACCCAAGTCTGACAACATGTTTATTCCAAATTTCTAGCCTCCAGACTATGAGAAAATAAATTTCTATTGTTTTAAGCCACCGAGTCTGCCACACTTTTTTATGACAGTTCTAGGAATGTTTAAACATAACGTTTAAACTATTTTTTTTTTCATTTTGCACATTGAAATACAGTATAATCTTTAATAAGTTATCAATTCATTGTTTTTAAAATGAATTTTATAAACCAGGTTTATTAGCATATAATTCATATCTGATTAAGCACATATCTGATAATCTACCCATTGAAAATGCACAGTTAATAAACATTAGACTGGAAATAGTAAGACTACTGGAAGAAAACATAGGGAAAAATTTTCTTGACATTGGTCTGAGCAATGATTTTTTGGATATGACTGCATAAACACAGACAACAAAAGCAAAGATAGGGAAATGGGATGGCATCAAAATAAAAGGAGCTTTTGGTCAGTAAAATAAATAATAGAGTAAGGAGACAATTTAAGGAAGGGGAGAACATATTTTCAAGCCATATATCTGATAAGGAGTTAATATCCAAAATATATAAGGAACAGCTGAGCAGTGAAGAATTGATGCTTTTGAACTGTGGTGTTGGAGAAGACTCTTGAGAGTCCCTTGGACTGCAAGGAGATCCAACCAGTCCATTCTGAAGGAGATCAGCCATGGGATTTCTTTGGAAGGAATGATGCTAAAACTGAAACTCCAGTACTTTGGCCACCTCATGCGAAGAGCTGACTCATTGGAAAAGACTCTAATGCTGGTAGGGATTGGGGGCAGGAGGAGAAGGGGACGACAGAGGATGAGATGGCTGGATGGCATCACTGACTCGATGGATGTGAGTCTGAGTGAACTCCGGGAGTTGGTGATGGCCAGGGAGGCCTGGTGTGCTGCGATTCATGGGGTTGCAAAGAGTCGGACATGACTGAGCGACTGATCTGAACTGACTGAAAACAAATCAATAGGAAGAAAAGAGTCCAATTAAAAAATGGTCAAAGGAACTGAACAGACATTTCTCAAATGAAGATACACAAATAGCCAACAGGTGTATAAGAAAGTGTTCAACATCAGAAATCATCAGGGAAAGGTATTATCTCATGCCTGTTAAAATGACTTTTATCAAAATAATACAGGATAACAGGTATTATCTTGTGGAGGAGAACCCTTGTATACTTTTGGTGGGAATAAATTGGTATAGTCATTTTGGAAAATTATGTGGAAGTTTCACAAAAAATTAAGACCAAGACTACAATATGACCCAAAACCCCACTTCTCTGTATATAGCCAAATGAAATGAAATAAATATCATATCTGGAAGAGATATCTGCAATTTCATGTTCACTGCAGTATTTTTCACAACACGCAATATTTGGAGTCAACCTGTGTTTGTCGACATACAAATGAATAAAGAAAATATAGCATGTGCATACAATGGGATATTATGCATCCTTAAAAAAGAAGGAAATTGTGCCATTTGCAACAACATGGATGACCCTAGAGAATGTTATGCTAAATGCAATAAGCCAGGAAACACGGGAGAAACAGTGAATGATTTCACTTATATGTTGGAATCTAAAACAGTTGAATTCATAGAAGCAGATAATAGAATGGTGGTTATCAGGGGCCAGAAGTTGGGAAATGGAGAAAAATTGGTCAAGGAATACAGAGTTTCAGCTATGTAAGATGAATAAATTCTGGAGATCTTATGTACAGCATAATGACTGTACTTAATGATGCTATTTTTTATACTTGGAATTTGCTGAGAGTAGGCCGTTTTTAACTTTTTATTTTATATTAGAGTATAGTTGACTAACAATATTGTGTTAGTTTCAATTGTACAACAAAGTGTTTCAGTTATATATATACATGTATCTACTCTTTTTCAAATTCTTTTCCCAGTTAGATTGTTACATAATATTGAGCAGAGTTCCCTGTGCTATATAGTAGGTCCTTGGTGGTTATCTGTTTTAAGTACAGCAGTGTGTACATGTCCATCTCAAACACTCTGTACTTCTCCCTGACCCTTCTCCCCTGTAGCCATAAGTTCGTGCTGAGAGTATATCTTAATTGTTCTCATTAAAAAAAAAAAGGTTATGTGAAATGACGGCTATGTTAATTAACTTGATTGTGGTAATCATTTCACAGTGTATATGTATATTAAAACATCATGCAGCAAAGAGAAGATTCTGCATGCTGCAACTAAGATGTGGTGCAGCCAAGTAAACAAATAAAGAAACATCAAAATAAAACAAAAAATCATACAAAACAAATCATACACTTAAAAACGTGTACAGTTAAGTAGGGTTAGGTATATTGACAGAGCTGTGCAACTATTACCACAATCTGATTTTAGAGCATTTTCAGCATTACACTGGCCTCTCATTACCCTCTCTTCCAGACCCTGGAAATCCTCAGTCTACTTTCTGTCCCTATGGATTTACCTATTCTGGAAATTTTATTTAAATGGAATCCTACAATATGTGGCCTTTCGTGACAAAATAATCGATTTCTTTCGATTATCACGATGTTTTCAAGGTTTATCCTTGTTGTGGCATGTGTCCCTTCATTTTTTATTGCTAAATAACACGGTATGGACGTACCAATGTTGTTTATTCATTCATCAATTAATGGACATTTAGGTTTTTCCACTTTGACTCAACTATGAGTAATGCTGATATGAACACTTGTACAAGTTTTTACTTGAAAATGTTTTCATTTCTCTTGGGTATATACCTAGGACTGAAATTGCTGGATTATATGGTAATTATTTGTTCACTATTTTGAAGCAGTGTCAAACTGTTTTCCAAAGTGATATTTTACATTCTCATCAATAAAGTACCTCCACATCTTCACCAATACTGCTTATCATCTGGCTTTTAAAAAAATCTAACTATCCTAGTGAGTGCGGTTTTGGTTTCTATTTCCCTAGAGACTAATGTGGAACATCTTGTGCTTACTGGCTATTTGCATGTTTTTTTTTGTTTTTTTTTTTTTTTTGAGAAATGTCTAGTCAAGTTTTTTGCTCATTTTGAAACTGAGTTGTCTTTCTATTGTTGAGTTTTGAGTTTTTATATATTCTGGATAGAAATTCCTTGTCAGCTACATGATTTGCAAATCTTTTTTTCTCATTCTGTGTGAAGTCTTTTACTTTTTGCTTGGTATCCTTTATAAACAGTAAGTTTTAAAACTTGATGAGTACAAATTTATCTATATTTTTCTTTTGTTACTTGTGTTTTGGTGTTTTATTTTTTTTTTAAGAAACCATTCCCTATCCCAAGGTTACATACCACATGCCTATTTTCCTATGAGTTGTATTAGTTCTCTGATCTATTTTGAGTTAATTTTTTATATATGGTGGGATATAGGGGTTCAGTTTCATCCTTTTCCATGTGGCTATCCAGTTGTTTTAGTATTGTTTGATGAAGGCATTATTCTCTTTCCTTCATCGAATTACTCTGGCATGCTTGTCAAAAATGAATGGGCTGTAAATGTAAGAATTTATTCTGGGACTCTTAATTCCGTTCCTTGGAACTCTATGTCTATACCTATATGCTGGAATCACACAGTTTCGTGGGGAGCTGTCCTGGGACCACATGCACTTACTCAAAACTTGAAGCGGCTCCTAATATGCCCGCAGCTCAGGCTGTCAATAAACGGCATTCTTTGCAGCAGGTAGGTCCATGACTCTCATAGTCCATTTTACAGTTACGCAAAGTGAGACTTAGAAAAGTAAACTGCTAGTCAATTATGACACATAAACCTTAGATTCGAACTCAGTTCTTCTGAATCTAGAGACTACATTTGAGTTGTTATGTAATACTACTCCTCTTCATATGTTTTACCAAGTGTGTGTGCTGCACACGGTAATATATACAAGTACATATTAAGCAGGGCTTCCTTGGTGGCTCAGATGTCAAAGAATCTGCCTGGAATGTGGGAGACCTGGGTTCGATCCCTGGGTTGGAAAGATTCTCTGGAGGAGGGCAGGCAACCTGCTCCAGTATTCTTGCCTGGAGAATCCCCATGGACAGAGGAGCCTGGCGGGCTACAGTCCCTGGGGTCACAAAGAGTTGGACACAACTGAGCCAGTTAGCACAAGCAACTAACACACACATGTTAAGTTCTCAATAAATAGCCTCTGATTAAATAAATGATGGTAACAGTAACCCTGTATACGAGACAGCAAAAGAGACACTGATGTATAGAACAGTCTTTTGGACTCTGTGGGAGAGGGAGAGGGTGGGATGATTTGGGCGAATGGCATTGAAATATGTATAATATCATATATGAAACGAGTCACCAGTCCAGGTTCGATGCACGATACTGGATGCTTGGGGCTAGTGCACTGGGACCACCCAGAGGGATGGTATGCGGAGGGAGGAGGGAGGAGGGTTCAGGATGGGGAACACATGTATACCTGTGGCAGATTCATTTTGATATATGGCAAAACCAATACAATATTGTAAAGTTAAATAAAATAAAACAAAAATAAATGATTCCTTTTGAAAGGCACCACCATTTTTTTCAGTTACCCAATCCAGTATCCTGGAGTTATCCTCAATTTCCCTTTCTTCCTTCCTTTTTCTACCTTCTAATGGTGACCCTTTCTGTCAATTACAACTTAACATTTTGATAATTCATTCATCTCCAGTGCTGCAGTCTTTGTTGGAACATCTTCCATCTAATAAATTCAATGGTTTCCTAACTTATGTCCCTTCTCTAAGTCTCCCCACTCACCTCCATTCTCCACAGGAGGAAAGTACAATTCCTTAGCATGGACTCTAAGACTCTCCACTATCTTTCTGATTCTCTAAATTTGAGGCTCCACCCATAATAAACAGTCCTCATGCTAAAGTCATTGAGAACTACAGAGTCCTCAGAATGATAGCACATCTCTGTGCATACTGATATATTTATGAGCCACGGTCTCTGCTCCTGGTCTCCCTAGGGAGGAGCTGCTCATCTTCTAAGCATTGCTTCACATTTTACATTTTCTATGTAAGTGTTTGTATTTGTAAGGTATTGCATATACTGAAGAGTTGACTCATTGGAAAAGACTCTGATGCTGGGAGGGATTGGGGGCAGGAGGAGAAGGGGACGACAGAGGATGAGATGGTTGGATGGCATCACTTACTCCATGGACGTGAGTCTGAGTGATCTCTGGGAGTTGGTGATGAACATAGAGGCCTGGCATGCTGCGATTCATGGGGTCGCAAAGAGTTGGACACAACTGAGTGACTGAACTGAAGACTGTATTAACTAATGACTTACTTTGATGATAAATAATTCATTTCATATTGTAGTTTTAGTCATTATCAATGAACCATTTTCTCTTTTCATTATAAATGAATGTCTTCATGTGCATTTCTGGATTAAAAAAAATATGTTCTTGTACGTTTAAAGATTTCAACAAAGAGGTTATTTAACCAGCCAAATTGGACTAGTTAATAACTGCTTGGCATCATAGCAGACTATTGTGTCAAAGTTAATAGTGAGATATTTCATTAGCAATTTGTAGAGAAAACTGTAAAATCCCTACAAGTTTTCATGTAACTTATTTCTTAGAGTAGATTTATAGTAATGTAACTCTTACATTCTTGCCTTTAAATGTCATCTTAAGTGAGGAAGAAAAGGGTGAACTAATGGCTGTTAAATTGGAAATGATGACAATGACAAAGTAGTATGTGTGTTTTATGGTAGGAAAAAAAAAGTTGAGTGCTGCTACCTACAAAGTTTGTCACACACTTCACACTCCTGGGTACATATTGAAGATGGTGTGTAAACACTTTCACAAGTATCAGAGAAAGATGAACCTCCTGTCTTTTCTCCTTCTGATGTTTTCCTGTGTGATGGGGTTTGTGTCCCATTTGGGAAAACCCTTGCAGAAATCAGTGCAGCCACTATAAGATTAATATTCAGTGCCAGATCCATGAAATCGCTGATGCTGGCCCTTGATTATATTTCCTCTGAGGGCTGTGTGCTTGAGCTGTGCAAAAGTAGGGTGGTTCTCACAGAGAACACCTCTCCTTATTCTCCAATCCTTCCTCTTCATGGATATGCTTCAGAGGACCCAAATTGCTTGGGCAAAGCAGGAAGTTGCCCAAGGGTCTCTGCCGTGGCAATAAATTAACTTCTTTTGCTGGTGGCCTGAATTTTCAATACTCTTCCCTATGCAGTGTCCAATTTCATACATTTTCCTCAGGGCCCTTTTATATGAGTATGTTTCTGAAACTTCTCCTCCACTTCCCACTGAAAACAATCTCTCCTCTGTCATACATGTTTTTGAAAGTATCTGGACTGTTCATTTTTCTGAACACTGTCTTGTAAACAGGACTCTAAGTGATAGAGTGTGTGCATGCTCAGACACTCAGTCATGTCTGACTCTTTGTGATGCTATGGACTGTAGCCCACCAGGCTTCTCTGTCCCTGGGATTTCCCAGGTGAGAACACTGGAGTAGGTTGCCATTTCCTTCTCCAGAGCATCTTCCTGACCCAGGGATCAAACCTGCATCTCCCTTATCTCCTGTGTTGTCAGGCAGACTTTTTGGCACTGAGTCACCAGGGAAGCCCCGGTGATAGGGTTCATTGTCTTATTACAATAGTCAAGGCAGGAGAGCCGGAGCATGGGCTCTAGAGCATGAGCTTGGTAGTTGAGGCTTCTGGGCTTAGCTGCTCCATGGCCTGTGGGATCTTCCAGGACAAGGGATTGAATCCATGTCCCTGCATTGGCAGGCTGATCCTTAACCACTGGATACCAGAGATAGTCCTTAATATACATCTTAAGTACATCTGCAAACATCATATTTCCAAATAGGGTCACAGTCACAGATACCAGGGGTTAGGATATACCTTTTGGAGGGAACACAATTCATCCCACAATATGGTAGATTCCTGTCATTAAAGGATCCCTCCATTTGTATTAGGTTTTAATGATCTTTTGGGGGTTCAGTTCAGTCGCTCAGTTGTGTCTAACTCTTTGTGACCCCATGAATCACAGCACGCCAGGCCTCCCTCTCCATCACCAACTCCTGGAGTTCACTCAAACTCACGTCCATCAAGTCGGTGATGCCATCCAGCCATCTCATCCTCTGTCATCCCCTTTTCCTCCTGCCCGCAATCCCTCCCAGCATCAGAGTCTTTTCCAATGAGTCAACTCTTTACATGAGGTGGCCAAAGTACTGGAGTTTCAGTTTTAGCATCATTCCTTCCAAAGAACACCCAGGGCTGATCTCCTTTAGAATGGACTGGTTGGATCTCCTTGCAGTCCCAGGGACTCTCAAGAGTCTTCTCCAACACCACAGTTCAAAAACATCAATTCTTCAGCACTCAGCTTTCTTCACAGTCCAACTCTCACATCCATACATGACTACTGGAAAAACCATAGCCTTGACTAGATGGACCTTTGTTGGCAAAGTAATGTCTCTGCTTTTGAATATGCTATCTAGGTTGGTCATAACTTTCCTTCCAAGGAGTAAGCGTCTTTTAATTTCATGGCTGCAGTCACCATCTGCAGTGATTTTGGAGCCCAGAAAAATAAAGTCTGACACTGTTTCCACTGTTTCCCCATCTATTTGCCATGAAGTGATGGGACCAGATACCATGATCTTCGTTTTCTGAATGTTGAGCTTTAAGCCAACTTTTTCACTCTCCTCTTTCACTTTCATCAAGAGGCTTTTTAGTTCCTCTTCACTTTCTGCCATAAGGGTGGTGTCATCTGCATACCTGAGGCTATTCATATTTCTCCCAGCAATCTTGATTCCAGCTTGTGCTTCTTCCAGCCCAGCATTTCTTAGGTATATATGATACAATTAAAATAAAATACCAGATATTTAGATGAATGCTAACAGTTATAAATTCAAATATGTTCTATCTTACTGAAAAACAGAAAACCAAATAATGCTGTCTTTGCTCAGTGTATTTTGGGGAGCTTCTCTTTGTAAAATGACTTGTGAAAGTGAAAGAAAGTGGAAGTATTAGTCGCTCAGTCATGTCTGAGTCTTTGCAACCTCATGGACTATAGCCTGGCAGCCTTTCTGGCCATGGAATTCTCCAGACAAGAATATTGGAGTAGGTAGTCTTTCCCTTCTCCAGAGGATCTTCCCAACCCAGGGGTCGAACCCAGGTCTCTTGCATTGGAGGCAGATTCTTCACTGTCTGAGCTACCAGGGAAGCCTTGTAAAGTGACTTAATAGTAAACTATCAGAACTACTTCAAATCATGGCATGACTTCACATCCTTTGAAGAGGTGGTGCCTGTTGTGAGGGAAGTAGCTAAACTGGATTGGCTACAAATTATGTTTTAAACTTAGATAGAGACAATGTTTAGCTATGGCTATTCCTTATAAATGGGGCTTCCCAGGTGGCTCAGATGGTAAAGAATCTGCCCATAGTGTGCGAGACCGGGGTTTGGTCCCTGGGTCAGGAAGATCCCCTGGAGAAGGGAATGGCAATTAAGTCCAGTATTTTTGCCTGGGAAACCCCATGGACAGAAGAGCCTGGAGGTCTACAGTCCATAGGGCTGTAAAGAGTCGGACAAGACTGAGTGACTAACACACACATTCCTATAAATAGAGGAAAACTGGAGAATCTTTAGATCTGAATAATCATGCTCAATGGTTTCAACTATGATGTTTCATTGTTAAAATGAAGAAGCCTGGTCACATCAGTCTTAATCTCCTGGTCTGTCCACTGATCTGCAGTAGTCAGGGCACTTGTTAGTATTTAAAACTGATGATCTAGTATGAAGGAAAGTGTCTGACCTAAGAGGTACTGCTTGGAGGAGGTTTCCTGGATCTGGAATAGAAGAGGAAGTCTTCCTTCCTTGATATCTTTCAATTCTCATAGATTCATTTGCCACCACAGCATGTGTTCTTAGTCAAATAAATCTCTTTACATATATGCATAGCCACTATCTCTAGAGTTTTCAGGGAATATGTGCTCTGCCATACCCTGTGCCTAAGAACATCCTTCCTTCTGATCTTCATCTTCTGAAACTTAGAGAAAACTGTTAATTTGTCCCATAGCCACCTCTATCACCATTTGGAGATACTTCAGTTCAGTTGCTCAGTTGTGTCCGACTCTTTGTGACTCCATGGACCACAGCACGCCAGGCCTCCCTGTCCACCACCAAGTCCCAGAGCTTACCCAAACTCATGCCCATTGAGTTGGTGATGCCATCCAACCATCTCATCCTCTGTCGTCCCTTTCTCCTCCTGCCCTCAATCTTTCCCAGCATCAGGGTCTTTTCAAATGAGTCAGCTCTTCACATCAGGTGGCCAAAGTATTGGAGCTTCAGGTTCAACATCAGTCCTTCCAATGAACACTCAGGACTGATCTCCTTTAGGATGGACTGGTTGGATCTCCTTGCAGTCCAAGGGACTCTCAAGAGTCTTCTCCAACACCACAGTTCAAAAGCATCAATTCTTTGGTGCTCAGCTTTCTTTATAGTCCAACTCTCACATCCATACATGACCACTGGAAAAACCATAGCCTTGACTAGATGGACCTTTGTTGGCAAAGTAATGTCTCTGATTTTTAATATGCTGTCTAGATAGGTTAAGGGAGAGTTCTAAAGTGTGTGTCTGATGTCAGACGGCCCACATTTGAATTATCTCTACCCTGTACTAGTAATGGGAGGTTAAAGAATTTACTTAACCACTTTGCTCCTCCTTATTGTATAAGCGGGTAATGACAGTGCCTTCCTCGTGGGGATGGCATAAGGAATATACACGATAACACTCAGAACATTTCTTGGCTCCACTCAATGAATGCTTCCAATGAATTTATAACAGTAATAACAAAAATAATCATGACTTGATTTCCAATCTCTCCCATTTTTCTCCTTTCACTAACAGATCATTTTTGATCCCTTTTTTTTTCCCTGTGTTTGACCCTCAACTTGAGCTTTGGAGAATCACAGTACCCTATTTTGGATACTCCAATTCAGTCACCATTATTTATTACCATCTATACAATAGCCTCCTAACCCATTCCCTTACTTGTCTTGATCTCCTGTGATTCATTTTCTATAGAGGAGAATAATAGAAATTGTGAGTCCCATAATATTATACCTCTGCTTAAAATCCTTCCATGACTTCCCAACATTTTTAAACTCCATGCTTCTCACCACTGTTTACGAATCCTTATGTGTCCAGCCTCTTCAGCTCCTGGTTCCTCATGTTACACTTCTAACCCCGACATTCCAAGCTCAGTTCACCTGAGGATGCTTTGACCGTTCTCCTCTCCCCTAGAAAGCTCACTCTCCTGCCTCATCTGGCCAGCTAATTCAAAATTCATGCTATGCCACCCCAGTTTCCTCAAACTCTCTTCATTGTACATATTACCCTTAATGCTTTCTTTTTGTTTCATTAAGTTTTTATTATCTTCCCTCACATGAATGTAAGGTCTATTAGAAGAGTGACTTTTCTTGTCTTGTTCATTATTCCATCTCCTTCACCTAGAACAGATGCTGGTACAAAGATACTCAATGAATATTTGCAGTTCAGTTCTTCGTGACCCCATAGACTGCAAAAAGCCAGGCTTCCCTGTCCACCAACAACTCCTGCAGCTTACTCAAACTCATGTGCATTGAGTCAGTCATGCCATCCAACCATCTCATCCTCTGTCATCCTCTTCTCCTCCTGCCTTCAATCTTTCCCAGCATCAGGGTCTTTTCCAATGAATCAGTTCTTTGCACCAGGTGGCCAAAGGATTGGAGTTTCAGCCTCAGTCCTTCCAATGAATATTCAGGACTGATTTCCTTTAGGAGGGACTGGTTGGATCTCCTTGCCATCTGTGGGACTCTTGAGGGTCTTCGCCAATACCACAGTTCAAAAGCATCAATTGTTTGGTGCTCAGCTTTCTTTATAGTCCAACTCTCACATCCATACATGACTACTGGAAAAACCGTAGCTTGACTAGATGGATCTTTGTCGGCAAAGAAATGTCTCTGCTTTTTAATATGCTGTCTGGGTTGGTCATAGCTCTTCTTCCAAGAAGCAAGTGTCTTTTAATGTCATGGCTGCAGCCACCATCTGCAGTGATTTTGGAGCCCCAAAAGTAAAGTCTGAAACTGTTTCCCCATCTATTTGCCATGAAGTGATGGGACCAGATGCCATGATCTTAGTTTTCTGAATGTTGAGTTTTAAGTCAACTTTTTCACTCTCCTCTTTCACTTTCATCAAGAGGCTTTTTAGTTCACTTTCTGCCATAAGGGTGGTGTCATCTGCATATCTGAGGTTATTGATATTTCTTCTGGCAATGTTGATTCCAGCTTGTGCTTCATCCAGCCTGGTATTTTGCATGATGTACTCTGCATATAAGTTAAATAAGCAGGGTGATAATATACAGCTTTGACTTACTCCTTTCCTGGTTTGGACCCAGTCTGTTGTTCCATGTCCAGTTCTAACTGTTGCTTCTTGATCTGCATACAGATTTCTCAGGAGTCAGGCCAGGTGGTCTGGTATTCCCATCTCTTTCAGAATTTTCCAGTTTGTTGTGATCCACTCAGTCAAAGGCTTTGGAGTAATCAGTAAGGCAGAAATAGATGTTTTTCTGGAGCTCTCTTGTTTTTTGGATGATCCAGTGGATGTTGGCGATTTGATTTCTGGTTCCTCTGCATTTTCTAAATCCAACTTGATCATCTGGAAGTTCATGGTTCACGTACTGTTGAAGCCTGGCTTAGAGAATTTTGAGCATTACTTAGCTAGTCTGTGAGATGAGTGCAGTTGTGCAGTCATTTGAACATTCTTTGGCATTGCTTTTCTTTGGGATTGGAATGAAAAGTGACCTTTTCCAGTCCTGTGACCACTGCTGAGTTTTCCAAATTTGCTGACATATTGAGTGTAGCATTTTCACAGCATCATCTTTTAGGATTTGGAATAGCTCAACTGGAATTCTATCACCTCCACTAGCTTTGTAGTGATGCTTCCTAAGGCCCACTTGAGTTCACATTTCAGGATGTCTGACTCTAGGTGAGTTACATTATATTAATGCTATACTTTCTTAGTAGGTATGCATTTCTGATAAAAACACCATCTTTTTTAAAAATTTACTTATTTTCGGCTATGCTGGGTCTGTTGCTGCACTTCGGCTTTCTCTAGTTGCAGCTAGAGAAAACTAGAGCCGTGGCTACTCTCGAGTTGCCGTGCTCAGGCTCCTCACTGCGGTGGCTCCTCTAGTTGCCGAGCACAGGCCTTAGCGTGCACAGGCTTCAGTTGTTGCAGCGCACAGGCTCAGTTGCCCCTCAGCATGAGGACTCTTCCTAGACGTGGGATTCAATTGATGTCCCCTGCATTGGCAGGCAGATTCTTAACCACTGAACCACCAGGAAAGTCTGAAAACTCCATCATTTTATATGGATGATAATATCTATTTACCTCACTATTACTGTGTGGATTAGACATAAAAAATATGTATTTTATTTAGCACAAGCATAGCTTTTTATTAATGATTAGACCAGTGGCTCAGAGGTAAAGAATCTTCCTGCCAGTGCAGGAGACGCAGGTTTGATCTCTGAGTTGGGAAGATCCTCTGGAGGAGAAAATGGCAACCCACTCGAATATTCTTGATGGAGAAATCCCATGGACAGAGACGCCTGGCAGGCTACAGTTCATGGGGTCACAAGAGTCAGACACCACTGAGCAACTAAACAATAATACAACAACAACTGGTAAACAACACAGGTGATAAGTGGATCTGGGTGAGAAGCTGAATAAGTCTTATTACCAGAATGTTCCGTACTCAAGAAACTTTTCTAAACTCTCATTACTTCATCCATTTAAAACGTGTATATTTTGTATTCTGTTCCATAATACATAATTTTTATTTTAATATATATTTTTCAAAAAATTTTTTCAAGTAAAAATGACATTATAGAATGATGATGAACTCTATTGGTAGTAACACAGCAAATATTCAGTTAATATTAATTCATTTTCTTTTATCTTCTTGTCAGTAAAGAGGTACCTTTAATGTAACAGTCAGACATAACTCAAGTTCCTGCATTTGTACATGTATTGAAAAAGTTTGGAATAAATTGACATCATGAAGACCATCTGGCAAGTTGATGGGATAAGCACATAAAGAGATACTCCAAATTTTTCTTGTATTTATTTCTTAGTTTGGATTTATTGAGACACTTAAAAAAAATAACATGACCATGTAACACATGTGTCATTAAAAACAAACCAATGGAAGCAAGGGAATAAAAGAATGAAAATTCTTTCTTATCATTAAAATAAAAATGAGGAAATTTGGAAAAAATTTAGACAAATAAGGCAATAGATAAAAAATGACTATGTTTTGACTTAGCTCTGGTTTCAATGTTTTGTTTCTAAGATTCATGCTTTCATGCTTGAAAAAAATAATGTATACAAATCAAGCTCCACTGTCCTCCATTTAAAATAATATCTTCCCTCGGTGACACTTTCCTACCAATTATTGTTCCATATGCTTTCATGAGTTGTCTCCACTTCCACACCTCCTGCTCTGACAAGGTTTGCTTGCCCTTCTGTCCTCTAATTGCTTTTTTCTTGTTCTCCAAAAGCTGTTGTTTGTTCTTTAGTTGCTAAGTCGTGTTTGACTCTTGTGACCCCATGCACTATAGCCTGCCAGGCTCCTCTGTCCGTGGGATTTCCCAGGCAAGAATACTGTAATGGATTGCCATTTCCTTCTTCAGGGTATCTTCCTGACCCAGGGATCAAACTTGCATGTTCTGCTTGGCAAGAGACCACTGAGCCACCAGGGAAGACCCTCTCCAATAACTAGCATAATGTTAAATCAAGTATCATTCCTTCACCCCTGTTTGATGTCTTAGTAGCTTTGAACTTGATGCCTATCTCCTCCATGAAATCTTCTGACTATCATAAAATTGCTCTCTCCAGGTTTCTTCCTTCCTGTGTGGATCCTATTTTTTGACTCATTGTTTTCTCTGTTTTGATTCCTGAATTTGCTACAAGTTGACATGCTCTAGATTGTGCCTTTGGGCTCTCTTTTCCTTCTTTTGTACATTTCCTTTCTTAGAAATTTCTTTTAATTCATTTGTATATGTTAAATATTTACACCTATTTTTATATCAGTCATACCTCAGTAAAGTGGTCTAATAAAAAAAACAGTGTATCCAAATGTCAAATCATTATGTAGTATACCTGAAATCCGCCTACAATGCAGGAGACCCCAGTTCAATTCCTGGGTTGGAAAGATCCTCTGGAGAAGGGATAGGCTACCCACTCCAGTATTCTTGGGCTTCCCTGGTGGCTCAGAAGCTAAAGAACCTGCCAGCAATGAGGGAGACCTGGGTTTGGCCCCTGGTTGGGAAGATCCCCTGGAGGAGGGCATGGTCACCCCCACTCCAGTATGCTTGCCTGGAGAATCCCCATGGATGGGGAGCTTGGTGGGCTACAGTCTATGGGGTAGCAAAGCGTCAGACACGGCCGAGCAACTAAGCACAGCACTCCTGAAGCTAACATAATATTGCATGTCGACTACTTTACAATAAAACAAAACTTGCTTTTCAGTTTACTCCAAAAAAAAAGATATAAATAATTTGTAGGTTATTTAGAGCATATATAGATAAATAAAGGAAATGATTAATTCCTATAATACCATTTTGGTTGTGCTTATTAGAAAATAAATATGCATCTGGGATTTAAGTTTAGTTTGAACATAGTGATAAATGAAGCAAAAGCTATGTAAATCAGTTTCACAGAAAGACCTATTTTAATCCCAGACATGCACTCTCACACAGGCATCCCTGTAAGTCATTATTAGGTGAATAACTGTAACTTTATTAAAAATTTGTATATACTCCCAAAATAACACTAAGGCTTATTAGGGTTCCATAGTATAGCACTGTATTTGAAGGACAACAGTTACTTCAGAAAAATCTGAACTATGTAATTGGATTTTGGGAGGTCTTCTTGGATATGTCTTTTGGTTCCCTTTGTTTAATCCCTACAAAAGAACTAAACTCTCATGTTTTGACTTCATTAAAATACTGCTTAACTAAAAGCTTCTGCTGAAAATGCTTCTTAAGATAATTTTTATGTTTATATATTTTGAATAACTTAAAAAGCAGACTTTTAGGCATAAGGTATAACGTATTTTAGGGCTTCTCTGGTGGCTCGGATGGTAAAGAATCTGCCTGCAATGTGGGAGACCTGGGTTCAATCCCTGGATTGGGAAGATTCCCTGGAGAAGGGCATGGCAGTCCACTCCAGCATTCTTTCCTGGAAAATTCCATTGACAGAGGAGCCTGGTGGGCTACAGTCTGTGGGGTTGCAAAGAGCTGGACAGGACTGAGGGACTAAGCACAGCACATTAGAAAATCAAACAGTTTAAAGGAAATATCTGATCTAGTTCTCCAATTGAGAGCCTTTTAGAACCAAAGGGAAATCAGTTACAAGTGGAGTTTTGTCAGTGTTCATATAGTAGCTATTTTACTTTGTATGTTTTTCTGTCAATTTGGATAAAACCATGGAAATAAAAAATGAAAACATGGAATTATGAGTACTATTTTCTTAGTAGTATAACGTTGTAGTATTTTAGCATTTTTAAAGACGTGAAAAGTTTGTTTAACATTTTATTTATTTTATCAATTTTTATCTCAGTTTTGAATTAACTGATAACTTTGTGTACAGGACGTTCCAGTGGCTCAGTGGTAAAGAATCCGCCTGCAATACAGGAGCCCCAGGAGACATGGGATCAATCCCTGGGTTGGGACGATCCCCTGGAGGAGGGCATGGCAACTCACTCTTGTATATTGCCTGGAGAATCCCATGGACAGAAGAGCTGGCAGGTATAAATATTAATGCACAAGAATTGAGGATAAAATTATTTTCTTTACAGTCTTTATTATTTTTCTTCTCTTGTTCTTATTTTTATTTTAATTTTTCACTTTATATTTAATTTTTTCAAATCATTTCTATTTTTCTTTTTATTTATGCTAGTTATAATAACTATATAAAGGTGAGGTGGATCCTTTTGGGAAAAAGAGAACATTACAATATTGGAATGGATTGCAAACAATCCAATGAACATGTGGAGAAAAATATTTAGGTTATTTTTTCAATTTGAATACAATCATCTATGTGAAAATCTAATGGGGATAGATACTCTGAAAAATTTCTATGTTTATGTGTAAGATTAGAATTTCCCACAGAATGAGAAATGAGATTCTTGTTAGGCACTTCAAAATTAAAAACAAAGCAGAAATCACACAATTATATGTGTGATCTAATCACACAATTAGATGAACATATGAAAATGTTCAAACTTAATAATATAAATAATGGCTAAAAACTAGAAAGAAAAGGAAAATTTGATTCTAGAAGTTTAAGTATACATCAATAATTTAGCCATCAATTTTTATCTAGTTTCTAAATTTCAAATTGCTAATAAAATTATGATAAATTTATGATCATAATGTTAAATAATTACAAAAGCCACAAAGTGTATATAAAATGATTATTAACATAATAATAATTATTCTGTGTATCATAAAATGTAGTAATTGCTTTTTAAATATGGGGTATAATACATGTCATGACCATCAATGACAATAGCAGTTTCTTGTACGAGATCAAAGTTTGCCATGAGGTCAATAAAACCATGAGCAATCTTACATTATTTTCAATGGCTTTCTATATAACGAGACAGAACAGCCATGCTTGAAGCCTGTTTTTTTAAAAAAACCGTGAGTAGGTATTAAAATAAATGCTTATTATGGATATTACAGTTATAAAAAGATCTATTGCATGTGTACAAATTGTTCCACATTACCTAGTTTGATATATAAAGTCTTGTGCTTTATATGCTTTATGTATCAGTGTGACAAGTAAAGTAGTCTCATGTCACTGGGATTTAAATGACTTTCCCATATCGAATACTAACTATGGAAGAAGGAAGAAAGGACATGTGTGTCCACCCACAAGTCTACTGAGAATATCAAATAAGATATTTTACACTGTAAAGTTTTGGGGCATAGTATTATATTTATAATTGCTAAATAAATTAAGGTAAAAATGATATATGCAATTTGATTAATAACCAACAGAACTGAAAAACTTATAAGGAAAAACAGCTTTTCTTTTCTACCCTTTACCACCTTTAGCACGCCTCCCCCGACAACGTCCCCCCCAGCTACCATTTCTCCAAAACAAATTTTTTTCTGTTACATTAAGTTTGAACAACAGCAACAACAAAAAACCCAGCCAAAATAAAGTACAGAGGATCAACACTGCTGCTACTGCTAAGTCACCTCAGTCGTGTCTGACTCTGTGCGACCCCATAGACGGCAGCCCACCAGGCTCCCCCGTCCCTGGGATTCTCCAGGCAAGAATACTGGAGTGGGTTGCCATTTCCTTCTCCAGTGCAGGAAAGTGAAAAGTGAGAGTGAAGTCGCTCAGTCGTGTCCAACTCTTAGTGACCCCATGGACTGCAGCTCACCAGGCTCCTCCGTCCACAGGAGTTTCCAGGCAAGAGTACTGGAGTCGGGTGCCACTGCCTTCCCGAGTCTTGAAATACAGAACCTTAGGGCCATTATTAGTGAGAACACCAGTGGTCACTTTATAGAAGTGCTAATGAATAGATTTTAATAAGATGAGATGTTGGGCAACAAAGACCTTTTTCCTATTTATGAATAGAATTTTGTAGTCAGCTCTTTTTATTCTCATTAAAGACAAAAGTTGGGCTTCCCAGGTGGCACCAGTGGTAAAGAACCCACCTGTCAATGCAGGAGACATAAGAGACTCGGGTTCCATCTCTGGGTCAGGAAGATCCCCTGGAGGAGGGCATGGCAACCCACTCCAGTATTCTTGCCTGGAGAATCCCATGGACAGAGGAATCTGGCGGGTTACAGATCTTAGGGTTGCAAAGAATCAGACATGACTGAAGCGACTCGGTACACAGGCACACAAACACAAAAGTCGTCTTTACATCAGGATATTCAGAAAAAATTATGTTGGCATATCCTGTGGGTAGAATTTTCTTAGGGTTTCCCTGGTGACTCAGTGGTAAAGAATCTGCCTGCATTGCTGGAGACCCGGGTTCGATCCCTGGGTCCGATCCCTGGGTCGGGAAGATCCCCTGGAGGAGTGCATGGCAACCCACTCTACTACTCTTGCCTAGAGAATCCCATGGACGGAGGAGACAGGCAGGCTGCAGTTCATAGGATTGGACACGATTGAAGGACTAAGCAGCAGCAGCCGCAGCAGGATTATCTTAACAGCAAAGTTGCCTCTGCTAAGTAAAATATTTCTCTGAAGCAGTTGTCTCAGCGAGGCAATTCTCGAGTGGTATTATTGCCTAGTGACGGTTTTGTGAGGACAACAGAATGAGTGGATGCAGGCTGTGAGTCCAGTCTTTCTACACATAGCTATGTTCAGGGACTGGCTCAAATCTGTTCGCAGGGAGCTGTCGGTTGTCGGTGGACATTTTGGAATCTACTAAGCAGCACAGAGAGCAAATTCTCTCTCATACTGTCAGAGCTTTATGTTGCCTTTGATATTGCATTTTTAAGTTAGTACTGATCCAGAGGTAGAGATACAGTTTAGGGGATAGGTATTGTCTTCTACAAGCTGTCCATTTTGTATTACTTGCCTTGAAATCTGATAAGGTAACAGCTGTGAAGAAAGTATCATTTACTATTTTTTGATCATATGCTAAAAAAGTGGGTCATTAATTCTCACCTTTTTTCATGATCATATGCTAATAAAACAGACCATCAAGTACAGGTACACCCAGAGACCATGGAATTTAAGAAGGAAGGATCCTGCATCTAAGATGCTTCCACTGGAGCATCCACTCTCCCTTGCCCCCCACGTGCCGCTGCCCTGGGATTAAAGCAGAGAAAACTGCTGAAATGATTGCAAACACCGTCAGTGGTTGTCAGGAAGAAGGTTGCAGAATACCATAACTCTGACTCTTTATCTGGGTTCAGTGATAAATGCCAGGCTCGGTTCACTCAGTCAGCTTGTCTCCCTAATGATATGCTGAAGTATTAAAACTAAATTTCTTCTTTGTCAACAGTCCATCATGTATATCTAAGATGAGTGGCACTTTTCTATTCTAATTTGGTTCTGAGAAATTTTTTTAGTAAGTTGGTACATGAGGTTGGTTTGTGACATTAGCTAGAACTACAAATTATCAATTAAATTAGATGCACATAACAGAAAAAGGAAGAGTATTCACATCTTTGGGCTAAAGGTTAACTGCTATGTAAACTAGTTAATTAGTAATTCCTCTAAGGCTCAGTTTTCTCAACTGTAAATTTGCAATTAAAATATCTTCTTTGTGCTGTTGTGAGGATTAGATAGAATGATACAAGTATAAAACATCAGTTCAGTTCAGTTCAGTCGCTCAGTCGTGTCCAACTCTTTGCGACCCCATGAATCGCAGCACGCCAGGCCTCCCTGTCCATCACCAACTCCCGGAGTTCACTCAGACTCATGTCCATCGAGCCAGTGATGCCATCCAGCCATCTCATCCTCTGTCGTCCCCTTCTCCTCCTGCCCCCAATCCCTCCCAGCATCAGAGTCTTTTCCAATGAGTCAGCTCTTCGCATGAGGTGGCCAACGTACTGGAGTTTCAGCTTTAGCATCATTCCTTCCAAAGAACACCCAGGGCTGATCTCCTTCAGAATGGACTGGTTGGATCTCCTTGCAGTCCAAGGGACTCTCAAGAGTCTTCTCCAGCACCACAGTTCAAAACCATCAATTCTTCGGTGCTTAGCTATCTTCACAGCCCAACTCTCACATCCATACATGACCACTTGTATATGTTAATCCCAACTTCCTAATTTATCCCTTCCCCCATTATCCTTTCCCCTTTGATAACCATAACTTTGTTTTCTATATCTGTGAGCCACTTTTTTGCTTTGTAAATAACTTCATTTATTTTTGTTTTTTTTTTTTTTTTTTTCAGATTCTGCATATAAGCCAGTGGCCCCCAGTGTTTTTGGCACCTGGGACCAGTTTCATAGAAGACAGTTTTTCCATGCACAGGGGTGGGAGGGATGGTTCAGAGGGCAATGTGAGCGATGGGGGCTTTGGGGAGCAGCAGATGAAGTTTTGCCTGCTCGCCCTTCACTCACCTCCTGCTGTGTGGAAGGGTTCCTAACAGGCTGCGGACTGATGTTGGTGACCTCTAATATAAGCAATGTTATATGATATTTGTCTTTGGCTTCCTTTAATAGGATAATCTTTACATCTACCCATGTTGCTGCAAATGTAACTATTTCATTCTTTGTTATGTCTGGGTGATAATCCATTGCATATATATATACCACATCTTGTTATTCCATTTATCTGTTGATAGTCATTTAGGGCACCTTCTTGTCTTGAAAAAGAAAGGATACAGGCACCCCTGTGTTTATTGCTACACTTTTTTTGGTTGCACCTAAGGCATGAGAAATCTTAGTTCCCTCACCAAGGATTGAACCCAGGCCCCTTACATTGGAAGTGCAGAGTCTTAACCACTGGACTGCCAAGGAAGTCTCAGGGTGCATTTGTCTTTTTTAATAGGAGCAGGACTGTCCTACAGGAGTAGGACTGTGGGATCATTTGTTGTTCAGTCACTCAGTCGTGTCTGACTCTTTGTGAACTCATGGACTGCAGCACACCAGGCTTCCCTGTCCTTCACTATCTGCCAGAATTTGCTAAAACTCAGAGAAGGCGATGGGACCCCACTCCAATACTCTTGCCTGGAAAATCCCATGGATGGAGGAGCCTGGTAGGCTGCAGTCCATGGGGTCGTGAAGAGTTGGGTACGACTGAGTGACTTCCCTTTCAATTTTCACTTTCATGCATTGGAGAAGGAAATGGCAACTCACTCCAGTGTTTTTGCCTGGAGAATCCCAGGGACGGGGGAGCCTGGTGGGCTGCGGTCTATGGGATCACACAGAGTTGGACACGACTGAAGTGACTTAGCAGCAGCAGTAGCAGCATGTCTATTGAGTCCATGATGCCATTCAACCATTTCATCCTCTGTCATCCCCTCCTCCTCCTGACCTCAATCTTTCCCAGCATCAGAGTCTTTTCCAATGAGTCAGTTCTTCACATCAGGTGGCCAAATGTTTGGAGTTTCAGCTTCAGCATCAGTCCTTCTAATGAATATTCAGGATTGATTACCTTTAGGATGGACTGCTTGGATCTCCTTGCAGTCCAAGGGACTCTCAAGAGTCATCTTCAACCCCACAGTTCAAAAGCATCAATTCTTTGGTGCTCAGCCTTCTTTATGGTCCAACCCTCACATCTATACATGACTGCTGGAAAAACCATAGCTTGGACTATATAGACCTTTGTTGGCAAAGTGATGTCTCTGATTTTTAATATGCTGTCTAGGTTTATCATAGCTTTTCTTCCAAGGAGTAAGTTTCTTTTAATTTCATGGCTGCAGTCACCATCTGCAGTGATTTTGGAGCCCAACAAAATGAAGTCTGTCACTGTTTCCATTTTTTCCCTCATCTATTTGCCATGAAGTGATGGGACCAGATGCCATGATCTTAGTTTCTTGAATGTTGAGTTTTAAGACAGCTTTTTCACTCTCCTCTTTCACTTTCATCAAGAGGCTCTTTAGTTCTTCTTCACTTTCTGTCATTAGGGTAGTGTCATCTGCATATCTCAGGTTATTGAATTGATATTTCTCCTGATAATCTTGATTGCAGCTTGTGCTTTATTCAGCCTGGCATTTTGCATGATGTATTCTGCATATAAGTTAAATAAGAAGGGTGACAATATACAGCATTGAGGTACTTCTTTCCCAACTTGGAACCAGTCTGTTGTTCCATGTCCGGTTCTAACTGTTGCTTGTTGACCTTCATACAGGTTCCTCAGGAGGCAGGTAAGGTGGTCTGTTATTCTCATCCCTAAGAATATTCCAGTTTATTGTGATCCACACAATCAAAGGCTTTAGCGTGGTCAATGAAACAGACGTAGATATTTTTATGGAATTCTCTTGTTTTCTCTATGATCCAATGGATGTTGGCAATTTGATCTCTGGTTCCTCTACCTTTTCTAAATCCAGCTTGAACTTCTAGAAGTTCTCAGTTCACATACTGTTGAGCCTAGCTTGGAGAATGTTGAGCATTACTTTCTTAGCATGTGAAATAGTACAGTTGTGTGGCAGTTTGAACATTCTTTGGCATTGCTTTTCTTTGGGATTGGAATGAAAACTGACATTTTCCAGTCCTGTGGCCACTGCTGAGTTTTCCAAATTTGCTGGCATATTGAGTGCAGCACTTTCACAGCATCATCTTTTAGGATTTGAAATAGATCAACTGGAATTCCATCACCTCCACTAGCTTTGTTCATAGTGATGCTTCCTAAAATCCACTTGACTTCGCATTCCAGGATATCTGGCTCTAGGTGAGTGATCGCACCATCTTGGTTATCTGGGACATTAAGATCTTTTTTTGTATAGTTCTTTGGGTATTCCTGCCACCTCTTCTTAATATCTTCTGCTTCTGTTAGAATTTTACTGTTTCTATCCTTTATTGTGCCCTTTTTTGCATGAAATGTTCCCTTGGTAGCTTTAATTTTCTTGAAGAGATCACTAGTCTTTCTAATTCTATTGTTTTCCTTGGTTTTTTTTGCATTGGTACTGAGGAAGGCTTTCTTATCTTTCCTTGATATTGTTTGGAACTCTGCACTCAGATGGGTATAGCTTTCCTTTTCTCCTTTGCCTTTGGCTTCTCTTCTTTTCTCAGCTATTTGTAAGGCCTCCTTGGACAACCATTTTGCATTTTTGCATTTCTTTTTCTTGGGGATGGATTTTGATCACTACCTCCTATACGGTATTACGAATCTCCTTCCATAGTTCTTCAGGCACTCTGTCTACCAGATCTAATCCTAGCTTGAAGGATTTTGAGCATAATCTTGCTGTCATGTGAAATGAGTATGATTGTACTCATTTGTCACAATCTTTAAAGCCACCATATTTAATGATATGTTGGTAGCCATTCTGAAGGGTTACATGGATAATTATTGGAAAACAAAGACCATAAGCATTCAGAGTAATACAATTTGGTTTTGATTATAAGAAAAATAAGCTGCTTTTCAGGGATAGTCCAATATAGGAAAAATGCTTCACATAATGGTAGGATTTTTGAGCCAAAGTAAAAATATTCTAGGGAAATTTCTTTGAAGATTGATAGGTATATGCAAGAAATGTTTTGAAATGTTTATGTAAATTATTGCATTTTTTAGTATGCTTATTCTTGTGAGCATTACGATAAATTGAACTTCATATGACATCAAAGTAAAACAGAAGTCAGTGAAAGAAATTAGTTGTGAACTGAAGGAAATGGTGATAGGTCTCTAGAAACATCTACAGCCTAAAGAGACTGAAAAAATGCAAAGAATTAGTAAAGAAAATATACAAATATTCATGAAAAAAGACAAAAGGGGAAAAGACTCAAAGTATATTATAAGGAAAAATAATATGGTCATCTACATGGAAATTAGTGAGATTTATAGAATATTGGAATTTTAGTAAATTTTTTAAGGCATTGCTTTTTCAGAGATATCTATATAAATGAAATGTTAAAGATGAAAAATAATGAAACAGTATCATGATTGTAATAACAGTCAAATAAATTATGGAATATCAATTTATTGTAATATTATATAACCATAAGATTAAAAAATTTAAAGACTAAAGAAATACTCTTCACATAATAAAGCTAATTTAAAAAAATAGACAACATGTAAGCATATTAGAATGATCATTTTGTGAAAAATACAGGTGATAAAAATTGATAAAAGCTTCGACAAAGAAAGTTCAGTGGGGAACTACAGATAATTGTTTCTCAGTAATTGCTTAGTGTTTCAAATTTTATGTGAATTTGTAAGGAAGTCAAACCATAGTTGCTAAGATCACAATAACAAAGCTTGAAATGTAAAACTCTTTATGTTTTCTCTTTATAGTCAGGAGATTCATGTTTTTGAATATTATTTTAAAATGTAAGGAGAAGAAAAGTATACAGCATTGTATGCATGAAAGTGGTAAGAAATCAGTTTTACAAGATTGCTCTCATTTTTTCTATAATCACAGTTCAGTTCAGTTCAGCTGCTCAGTTGTGTCCGACTCTTTATGACCGCATGAATTGCAGCAGGCCAGTCCTCCCTGTCCATCACCAACTCCCAGAGTTCACCCAAACTCATCTCCATCGAGTCGGTGATGCCATCCAGCCATCTCATCCTCTGTCGTCCCCTTGTCCTCCTGCCCCCAATCCCTCCCAGCATCAGAGTCTTTTCCAATGAGTCAACTCTTCGCATGAGGTGGCCAAAGTACTGGAGTTTCAGCTTTAGCATCAGTCCTTCCAAAGAACACCCAGGACTGATCTCCTTTAAAATGGACAGGTTGGATCTCCTTGCAGTCCAAGGGACTTTCAAGAGTCTTCTCCAACACCACAGTTCAAAAGCATCAATTCTTCGGTGCTCAGCTTTCTTCACAGTCCAACTTTCACATCCATACATGACTACTGGAAAAACTGTAGCCTTGACTAGAAGGACATTTGTTGGCAAAGTAATGGCTCTGCTTTTGAATATGCTATCTAGTTGGTCATAACTTTCCTTCCAAGGAGTAAGCGTCTTTTAATTTCATGGCTGCAGTCACCATCTGTAGTGATTTTGGAGCCCCCAAAAGTAAAGTCTGACACTGTTTCCACTGTTTCCCCATCTATTTCCCATGAAGTGATGGGACCGTATGCCATGATCTTCGTTTCCTGAATGTTGAACTTTAAGCCAACTTTTCGACTCTCCTCTTTCACTTTCATCAAGAGGATTTTTAGTTCCTCTTCACTTTCTGCCATAAGGGTGGTGTCATTTGCATATCTGGGGATATTGATATTTCTCCCAGCAATCTTGATTCCAGCTTGTGCTTCTTCCAGCCCAGCGTTTCTCATAATGTAATCTGCATAGAAGTTAAATAAGCAGGGTGACAATATACAGCCTTGATGTACTCCTTTTCCTATTTGGAACCAGTCTGTTGTTCCATGTCCAGTTCTAACTGTTGCTTCCTGACCTGCATATAGGTTTCTCAAGAGGCAGGTCAGGTGGTCTGGTATTCCCATCTCTTTCAGAATTTTCCAGTTTATTGTGATCCACACAGTCAAAGGATTTGGCATAGTCAATAAAGCAGAAATATACATTTCTCTGGAACTCTCTTGCTTTTTCGATGATCCAGCAGATGTTGGCAATTTGATGTCTGGTTCCTCTGCCTTTTCTAAAACCAGCTTGAACATCTGGAAGTTCATGGTTCATGTATTGCTGAAGCCTGGCTTGGAGAATTTTGAGCATTACTTTACTAGCATGTGAGATGAGTGCAATTGTGCGATAGTTTGGGCATTCTTTGGCATTGCCTTTCTTTGGGATTGGAATGAAAACCGACCTTTTCCAGTCCTGTGGCCCCTGCTGAGTTTTCCAAATTTGTTGACATATTGAGTGCAGCACTTTCACAGCATCATCTTTCAGGATTTGAAATAGCTCAACTGAAATTCCATCACCTCCACTAGCTTTGTTCGTAGTGATGCTTTCTAAGGCCCACTTGACTTCACATTCCATTCACTCTAGGTGAGTGATCATATATTGGTCGTGATTATATTGGTCATGAAGATCTTTTTTGTACAGTACTTCTGTGTATTCTTGCCACCTCTTCTTAATATCTTCTGCTTCTGTTAGGTCCATACCATTTCTGTCCTTTATCGAGCCCATCTTTGCATGAAATGTTCCCTTGGTATCTCTACTTTTCTTGAAGAGATCTCTAGTCTTCCCCATTCTGTTATTTTCCTCTATTTCTTTGCATTGATCACTGAAGAAGGCTTTCTTATCTCTCCTTGTTATTCTTTGGAACTCTGCATTCAGATGCTTATATCTTTCCTTTTCTCCTGTGCTTTTCACTTCTCTTCCTTCACAGCTATTTGTATTGCCTCCCCAGATAGCCATATTGCTTTTTTTGCATTTCTTTTCCATGGGGATGGTCTTGATCCCTGTCTCCTATACAATGTCATGAACCTCTGTCCATAGTTCATCAGGCACTCTATCAGATCTAGTCCCTTAAATCTATTTCTCACTTCCACAATATAATCATAAGTGATTTGATTTAGGTCATACCTGCATGGTCTAGTGGTTTTCCCTACTTTCTTCAATTTAAGTCTCAATTTGGCAATAAGGAGTTCATGGTCTGAGCCACAGTCAGCTCCTGGTCTTATTTTTGCTGACTGTATAGAGCTTCTCCATGTTTGGCTGCAAAGAATATAATCAATCTGATTTTGGTGTTGACCATCTGGTGATGTTCATGTGTAGAGTCTTCTCTTGTGTTGTTGGAAGAGGGTGTTTGCTATGACCAGTGCGTTCTCTTGACAAAACTCTATTAGCCTTTGCCCTGCTTCATTCAGTATTCTAAGGCCAAATTTGCCTGTTACCTCAGGTGTTTCTTGACTTCCTACTTTTGCATTCCGGTCCCCTATGATGAAAAGGACATCTTTTTGGGGTGTTAGTTCTAAAAGGTCTTGTAGATCTTCATAGAACCGTTCAACTTCAGCTTCTTCAGCGTTACTGGATGGGGCATAGGCTTGGATTACCGTGATACTGAATGGTTTGCCTTGGAAACGAACAGAGATCATTCTGTCGTTTTTGAGATTGCATCCAAGTACTGCATTTCGGACTCTTTTGTTGACCATGGTGGCTACTCCATTTCTTCTAAGGGATTCCTGCCCACAGTAGTAGATATAATGGTCATCTGAGTTGAATTCACCCATTCCAGTCCATTTCAGTTCGCTGATTCCTAGAATGTCGACGTTCACTCTTGCCACCTCCTGTTTGACCACTTCCAATTTGCCTTGATTCATGGACCTGACATTCCAGGTTCCTATGCAATATTGCTCTTTACAGCATCGGACCTTGCTTCTATCAGCAGTCACATCCACAGCTGGGTATTGTTTTTGCTTTGGCTCCATCCCTTCATTCTTTCTGGAGTTATTTCTCCACTGATCTCCAGTAGCATATTGGGCACCTACAGACCTGGGGAGTTCCTCTTTCAGTATCCTATCATTTTGCCTTTTCATTCTGTTCATGGGGTTCTCAAGGCAAGAATACTGACGTGGTTGCCATTCCCTTCTCCAGTGGGCCGCATTTGCCAACTGGACTGTCATGGTTGGAAATCAAAAGTGTGATCTTTGTAAGGCCTCAGTTTCTATTTAATACCAGTAATCTGTATAGCAGCACAATTATTGCCCTTCGTTCTCAGGAAGAATAACTATTTGCATGCTACCTCCTTAGTACATGACAAGAAAACCTGGCCCACAAAAATTTAACTTTTAAATATGGTAATTTGTGAATAGAAAAACTATTTCAGAAAAATTTATGTTTGGGTGCCCTGGATCTTACTGCACACAGGCTTTCTCTCGATGCGGTGAGCAGGGCGTGTTCTCTTGTTGCCTTGCATGGGTCTCTCCCTGTGCTGGCTTCTCTTGTAGCAGAGCACAGGCTCTAGGGCTGCAGTAGTTGCACTTCAGTAGTGGCTCTAGGGCTTCAGTGCTGAGCACTCAGGCTCCGTAATTGTGGTGCATGGGCTTAGTTGCCCCACAGTATGTGGGATCTGCCTGGACCAGGGATAGAAGCTGTGTCCCCTGTATTGGCAGGAAGATTTTTTTTTTTCTGACAAAGCAAGATACTTTTATTGGGAAGGGGTCCCCAGGCAGAGAGCAAGAGGGTAAAGGAACCCAGGATTGCTCTGCCTTGTGGCCTGCTGTGTCACGTTTTATGGTGATGAGATTAGTTCTGGGTTGTCTGTTCAATCACTCTGACTCAGGGTCCTTCCTGATGGTGCATGCATTGTCCAGCCAAGATGGATGCCAGTGAGAAGGATTCTGAGAGGTGGTAGAATATGTGGTGTCTCCTTTTGACCTTTCCTGAACTCTTCTGGTTGGTGGTGGTTTATTAGTTCCATGTTCCTTACTCGGTGTGGGAGCTAAGTTGCTTCAGTCATGGCCAACTATTATGACCCTATGGGCAGTAGCCCACCAGGCTCGTCTGTCATAGGATCTCCTGTCGTAAATTAACCCACACAAATGGTTACTATGATGCCTGGCCAGGGTGGGTGGTTTCAGTCAGTGTGTTTCTCCTAACAACTGCTCCCAGAGAGACTTTGTACTCAAGATACTTCTTGAGAATTGGGGCAAAGGTCTCTTTCTTTTGTAATTGCTTCCTGCTGGGAGGGGGCTTCCCGGGTGGTTCTAGTGGTAACGAACCTGCCTGCCAAGGCAGGAGACATAAGACACTCGGTTTCTATCCCTGGGTCGGGAAGATACCCTGGAGAAGAGCGTGGCAACCCAGTCCAGAATTCTTGCCTGGAGAATCCGCTGGACAGAGGAGCCTGGAGGACTATAGTCCATAGGGTGGCAAGGAGTCAGACGCGACCAAAGGGGACTTAGCACGTAGCGTGGAAGTGGGTGTAGTCCTGTCTACCACAGCAGAAGTCTCCCTCTCTCTACCTGACTTAAGTCAAGGTATTCTGTACCGGAAATCAGCATTCACCCCACAGTAATAGCAATTTAGCCTGAAACTCTTGGAGTCTGTCAGAGGTGAAACAGACTGGGGCCCAACAGGAGGCCTAACATAGTTATCACCAGGCCCAAAAGAGAATGCAAAATTTGGGGGGATGGCTCCAGGGTATGTGACTTTCTTCTGGTCAGTGGGTGGTGAGGTAAGGGTGCGATGTTCCAGGAGGTGATCCCAGTTCTGCCGAAGAACTCAAAGACAATACTCTGCACACCCTTTCAGTGGGAACCAGGACTCCGCCCCAAGGCTGTCCCACCACTTGATGCTCCTCCCTGTTTCTGTATCCCCTCCCTTCTCTGATTAGCAACGCTTTGAATCTGCCCTTAGGACCTTAGGGAGGGTCAAAGAGGCTGAACGAAGCCTATATCCTACCAACAGGAGACAGGGGACACAGAAAGAGTTTGTACTCCAGAACCGCAGAGTCCTGCTCAGTTTTAATTCAGTGAAGTGCACAACTGTGGCTCTGGTGACTTCCTGTCAGAATGGGGCAAAGCGCTGCCTCAGTGGGGCTTCTCTGGTGGGCTCAGTGGTAAAGAGCCCCACAGTGTAGGGACTGCAGGGGATGCGGGTTCCATCCCTTTGGGAAGATTCCCCAGGAGGCAGGCATGGCAACCCACTCCAGCGTTCTTTCCTGGAGAATCCCATGGACAGAGGAGCCTGGTGGGCTACAGTCCATAGGATCATGAAGAATCGGACATGGTTTAGGAAACTGAGCAGGCACGCTGCCTCAATTTGGAGAATAAAAACTGAGTTGGAAGTTTTCTGAGTTCCAAGGCCTGGATCTGAGTCTTGTATGACTAAAACCTCAATCTGTTGGTCTGGCAGGCAGATTCTTAACCACTGGGCCACCAGGGGAAGTCCCCAAAAAACTATTTTGAAAGCATTTTTACCTCTTACCTAGGAAGATCAACGTAAGCATTAGCTGTCTAATTTCAATTCAGCAGAACATTTTAGGCATAGAATCTGAATATCATAAAACTTACAAATATCTGCTTCGGTAGATTATATTATCCAATAGACATTTGCAATATCGTGCCTCTCTATTCCTTGAATCTTATAGGACAGTTGGTGTTCTCTAATAGCAATAAACTGGTTTAACTGGTACCAAATTGGGAAAGGAGTACACCCAGGCTGCATGTTGTCACCCTGCTTATTTAACTTATATGCAGAATATATCATGTGAAATACTAGGCTGGATGAAGCACAAGTTGGAATCAAGATTGCCAAGAGAAATGCCAATAACCTCAGGTATGCAAAGGACACCAGCCTTATGGCAGAAAGTGAAGAACTAAAGAGCCTCTTGATGAAAGTGAAAGAGGAGTGAAAAAGCTGGCTTAAAACTTAACATTCAAAAAATGAAGATCATGGCATCCAGTCCCATCGCTTCATGGTAACAGTGACAGACTTTATTTTGTTGGGCTCCAAAATCACTGCAGATAGTGACTGAAAATTAAAGTCATGAAATTAAAAGATGCTTGCTCCTTGGAAGAAAAATTATGACCAACCTAGACAGCATATTAAAAAGCAGAGACATTACTTTGCCAACAAAGGTCCATGTAGTCAAAGTTATGTTTTTTCCAGTAGTCATGTATGGATGTGAGAGTTGGACAACAAGGAAAGGTGAGCACCAAAGAATTGATGCTTTTGAACTGTAGTGTTGGAAAAGACCCTCGAGAGTCACTTGGACTGCAAGGAGATCTGACCAGTCCATCCTAAAGGAAATCAGTCCTGAATATTCATTGGAAGAACTGAAACTGAAGCTAAAACTCCAATCCTTTGGCCACCTGATGTGAAGTTCTGACTCACTGAAAAAGACACTGATGCTGGGCAAGATTGAAGGCAGAAGGAGAAGGGTGTGACAGAGGATGAGATGGTTGGATGGTATCACTGACTTGATGAACATGAGTTTGAGAAAGCTCTGGGAGTTGGTGACAGGGAGGCCTGGTGTGCTGCAGCCCATGGGGTTGCAAAGAATCAGATATGACTGAGGGACTGATCTGAACTCAACTGAACACATTGGCAGAAAATATTTGCTAATGATGTGACTGACAAGGTATTAGTCTTGAAAATTAAAAACTAGCTCATGACATTTAATATCATCAAAATAAACAATCCAATAGGCAGAAAACCTAAATAGATATTCCTCCAAGGAAGACTTACAGATGACCTAGATTCACATGAAAGGAGGTTTAGAGAAAAGCAAATAAACGGTGCAACGAGCTATCCCCTCACGTCAGTCAAAATAACTATCATCAAAAATTCCACAAACAGCTAATGCTGGATAGGGTGTGGAGAGAAAGGAACTCTCCTACACTGTTGGTGGGAATGTATATCAATACAGCTACTATGGAGAACAGTATGGAGGTTCCTTGAAAAACTAAAAATTGAGCCTCTATATGACCCTGCAATTCCACTCCTAGGTATGTGTCCAGAGAAAAACATGTTCCAAAATGGTACATACACTCCAATGTTCACTGCAGCTATTGGTTGCAATAGCCAAGACAAGAAAGCAACATAATTGTCCATCAACAGAGGAACGGATGTGGACAATGTGGGACATATATACAATGGAATATTACTCAGACATTAAAAAGAATGAACCAGTTGCAGCAACATGGATGAACCTAGAGACTGTCATGCTGAATGAAATGTCAGACACAGAAAGAGAAATGTTGTATGATAGTCCTTACATGTGGAATCTAGAAAGAAATGATTCAAATGAACTTATTTACAAAACAGAAACAGACTCGTAGACTTAGAGAAGAACTTACGGTTACCAGTGGGGAATGGTGGGTGGAAGAGATAGGAGTTTGAGGATGACATATACACACTGCTTTATTTAAAATGGATAATCAGTAAGGACCTACTGGGAACTCTGCTCAAGATTAGGTGGCAGCCTGAAAGAGGGAAGTTTGGGGGAGAATGGATATGTGTATATATACGGTTGAGTTGCTGTGCTGCGCACCTGAAACTATCACAGTGTTGTTAATCGGCTATCAGTTCAGTTCAGTTCAGTTCACATAAGTTGCTCAGTCGTGTCCGACTCCTTGCGACCCCATGAATCGCAGCACGCCAGGCCTCCCTGTCCATCACCAACTCCCGGAGTTCACCCAGACTCACGTCCATTGAGTCAGTGATGCCATCCAGCCATTTCATCCTCTGTCGTCCCCTTCTCCTCCTGCCCCCAATCCCTCCCAGCATCAGAGTGTTTTCCAATGAGTCAACTCTTCGCATGAGGTGGCCAAAGTATTGGAGTTTCAGCTTTAGCATCATTCCTTCCAAAGAAATCCCAGGGCTGATCTCCTTCAGAATGGACTGGTTAGATCTCCTTGCAGTCCAAGGGACTCTCAAGAGTCTTCTCCAACACCACAGTTCAAAAGCATCAATTCTTCGGCGCTCAGCCTTCTTCACAGTCCAACTCTCACATCCATACATGACCACAGGAAAAACCATAGCCTTGACTAGATGAAACTTTGTTGGCAAAGTAATGTCTCTGCTTTTGAATATGCTATCTAGGTTGGTCATAACTTTCCTTCCAAGGAGTAAGCATCTTTTAATTTCATGGTGCAGTCACCATCTGAAGTGATTTTGGAGCCCAGAAATATAAAGTCTATACTATAATATAAAATAAAATGTTGAAAATAATCATCTGAGATTTTGATAGGAACTGAATCTGTAAATCAGTTTGGGAATATTGCCATCCTAACAATGTTAAATTTTCTGAATTGTCATGGGATATCTTTATTTATTTAGGTCTTCTGTAATTTATTTTTAGCAATGCTTTATAGTATTCAATGTATAAGTCTTGCAAATTTTTGGTTACATTTATTCCTTCTCATTTTATTATTATTGCTTCTATTGGAAATGAAATTGTTTTGTTATAATTATTTTATGATTTTTCATTGCTAGTGTGTATAAATACAATTAATTTTGTGTATTGCTCTTGCAGACTTACTGAATTTGTTTAGTAGTTCTAAGAGCTCTTTTTTTGTGGATTCCTTAGGATTATATATATATATATATATATATATATATAAAACTATGTCATCTGTGAATAGAGATCATTTTACTCCTTTATAAAAATCTTTTATAGAAGACCCTTTACAATTAATTATGACGTAATCTGCAATTTGATCATGATGATAATCATTAACTGTTTTATATTCTTACTTCGTTTTTGTCTAACATACATTCTTTTCTAGTTCCTACTAGTGTTTTTCAAAGTTTACTTACTGAAACACTCTAATATGACAAATATGTGAACTCTCAAGTAGAGAGAGTCTAAATAGCATTGAGTCATTCACTTAGTATTTTTTGAACAGCCCCTGTATGCCAGGTTTTGCAGATTCTGAAGGTATGGAGGTGAAGGTAAATAAGACAAAGATAATTGTTATTCTTATAGCAATAATTGTTTATCTCTTGGATTCTTGTATTAAGTTTGGGAAGCACAGCATACTATATCAGTATAAGTAACAATCAAATTGTGAGTGTGCATGTGTGTGTATGACTGTGGCATGCATACTATGTACATACACACGTATTTATTATTCATACCCAAGTAGTATAATATTTTATGGTTATATATTTGTAGGTAACTTGCTTCCTTGAATTATTTTGCCAAAATAATTTTCTTTGAACATTAAACTAATGTCTGCAGACTACTTATACTGTCTTTTGCCTTCTAACATGGTGGTTCTGAAAGTTTAGCATGCATCATAGTTGTCTTGAAGTCTTAGTGAAACATAGATTGCCAGGCCTAACTACCAGGGTTTCTGATTAAATAGGTCTAAGGTGGGCTATTGGAGAAGGCAATGGCACCCCACTCCAGTACTCTTGCCTGGAGAATCCCATGGACGGAGGAGCCTGGAAGGCTGCAGTCCATGGGGTCGCTGAGGGTCAGACAGGACTGAGCGACTTCACTTTCACTTTTCACTTTCACGCATTGGAGAAGGAAACAGCAACCCACTCCAGCGTTCTTGCCTGGAGAATCCCAGGGACGGGGGAGCCTGGTGGGCTGCCGTCTATGGGGTCGCACAGAGTTGGACACGACTGAAGTGACTTAGCAGCAAGGTGGGCTATGAATTTACATTTCTAGCATGCTTTCAGGAGATGCCAATACTGCTGGTTGAGGAATCATATTTTGAGAACCATGGTCCTTGCAAACATTTATTGTATGATTGTGTTAAAGGCATATTTTGAATAACTTATGTACCACAGGAATTATTATGGGAGTTTCCTAATTTTTTCACATCCTTTTTTTGGAAGTTCCTTGAATGTATGAGCCCTCATAGGAGAGGTAGAATGGCTCATTTTGCTAACTGGGCTAATAAATTCTGCCACCATATCCACCACCTTTCCTGTTTAGGCCAAAATTGCTCTTCTCTACTGCAGATGGTGACTGCAGCCATGAAATTAAAAGATGCTTACTCCTTGGAAGGAAAGTTATGACCAACCTAGATAGCATATTCAAAAGCAGAGACATTACTTTGCCAACAAATGTCCGTCTAGTCAAGGCTATGGTTTTTCCTGTGGTCATGTATGGATGTGAGAGTTGGACTGTGAAGAAAGCTGAACGCTGAAGAATTGATGCTTTTGAACTGTGGTGTTGGAGAAGACTCTTGAGAGTCCCTTGGACTGCAAGGAGGTCCAACCAGTCCATTCTAAAGGAGATCAGTCCTGTGTGTTCTTTGGAAGGAATGATGCTAAAGCTGAAACTCCAATACTTTGGCCACCTCATGCAAAGAGTTGACTCTTTGGAAAAGACTCTTATGTTGGGAGGGATTGGAGAAGGGGACGACAGAGGATGAGATGGCTGGATGGCATCACTGACTCAATGGACATGAGTCTGGGTGAACTCCGGGAGTTGGTGATGGACAGGGAGGCCTGGCGTGCTGCGATTCATGGGGTCTCCAAGAGTCGGACAAGACTGAGCGACTGATCTGATCTGAGAGATTGCTTAGCCCAATAAGGTTAGAAAATCCTTCACATGATGTCATGATCTAATGAGATTACCCTTTAACCTTCAATTTCTAGTAACATTACAAATGCTAGGGAACTTTAATAATCACAGTGCAATCACAAGACTTATATTAATGATATTCCAGTGACAAATGTATTTGATGTAGTAACTCTTAGATAGATCAAAAATTCTACATATATTATTTTGATTAATTCTAGGACTCTGTGGCTTGCCCTTAACATATGTTTCTGTATTCTGTTTCTGTATATCATTTCTTAAATTAAAAAAAAAATCAATAAAATAGAATTGGGTTTTCCAAAGAATTTACAATTAGAGCGTGTTTGGGTGATACCTCTGATGTATGAGAATGGTAGAGGTCAACTGAAGGAAAAAGGCAGTGATGGCAGTATAAGCCAAATAGCAACCTCACCTGGATTACTTGTGTCATTTTCTCTACTCTTGTCTCTGCTTTGGGATGGAGGTGCAACTCTGAAAAAAGCATTAAATTTTCTGTGGTTCCATTGCAGTGATGTGAATAAGGCACATTCTAGCAGATGTTGGGATTTCTGTATGTGTCCCCTCATCCTGTGCATTGTTCTCCTTTGTGTTGAATAAAGGCACGTGGCTGAGACCAAAGTTATTCAGGCATTCTACTCAGTCACATTCTTCCCTGCTGCCTGGTTAGCCTAGAAAGGAGTCTAATTTGCTGATGATCACAATTAGAAGGGAATGATCCATTACATTAACTTTAATGAGCTGCAGCAGGTCACTTGGTTGCAGATAGTACCATGCAAAGGTTGCAGTTCAGGGTGATATGAAATCCCTGACAGCATCCTCCTGACACGTGTGCAGTGGCCATAACAAAGGAGGGATCCCTAGTTGGTAGTCATAGAAATGGCTGAACTTCACTGCATCTTTCCATTTGGACAAGCTTTAGTGTTACTGTCTACAGCACTTAATAATTTATAGACAGAACTTATGTAACCAGCAGTTATGCTGCACAGCATTAACTTAGAAGTGGTCTTGCAGTTGAAGGAATGATAAAGAGTCTCTACATTTTTTATATTTCCTCTCAGTTGATTTTAAGGGTGCATTTAAACTTCAGCCAGTAAATTCAGGCACTCTGGAAACCAATTAATGATTTAGTTAAAAAAGTCTGCAGCAGAATATATTAGACTGACTTGTCTCTTTGAGCAAGAGCATGACACTTTTAGGAGGAAATTTCCATTTTAAGATATAGTTATATTTTAAACAATAGATGGACGAAATATAAGTCTTTCAAGAAGATGAAATGATAAGGAAGGCAAGTTAAGAGCATTTGTTTTATCTTCCACTGAAAAGGATATTTTTATCTATAAGAATATGACCTTGGCTCTGTTGTATTTTTCTAGTAGAGCAATAAAGAAACAGAACATTAAGGTTTATATAGCATTTAGTAAACTGTAAAAAGTATGCTCGAAAAACTTCTATTTTTTCAAAGAAAAATCTTTTATTTTGTAAGAATCAAATAAAAATAACACCTCAAAAACACATCTTCTTTTCTCAAGCCTAACCTGTAGTTTAAGAAAGGTTATTGAATTAACTCTGGGCACTTTTGAACTGGCAACTTGAAAGAGCTACCTTTTCTTATACCTAAGTAGGTAATCTCTCTATTTTTAATACATGGATGGCTAGTGAGGGGGTTCCCAAGGGAATGGTAGTGGTGGGGGATAAGGTCAGAGTCTGGAAGTAGAGTCCATTTGGATGTCACTTCAGTATTGACACCAATTCCTAAGAACCTCTCCATTCAAGAGGATGAACATACCGTAGGTGAAAAACACCCACCTAATGATTCCAAGCTCACCGCGATCTTCCTGTGCCATTGTCATAAACTGTTAGCTTGGCAAGGAAGACGCAACTAAAGAATTCATTGTTTGAAGAAACTCTTTCGACAGAGTTTCTTGCCTGGTTTATATTCACACATTTGCTACTGACCTTATTTGTATCTTTGTCAATACAGTTTCATTTTCACTCAGTTTGGTTATTCTTATCACACATATTTTACCACTGCATGACCAGTTATTTCCCCTAATTTCTGTCTGTTTGTAGAGGAAAAACAGAGGATGTATTAATAGAAGTGCACAATGGAAAAAAAAAAAAAGTTTGACTGAATTGGGCACAGGCTCCCTTCATGTGGTACAAACACTTTAGCCAGTGCTAATTATGGGCCAGTCACTTGCATCCTCAAAATTAAGTGTCTAATCATTCCCACAATGGTCTAATTATGACTGCAATTAGCTGCAGGTGCGAAGTTTGCACCTGCAGCTAATAGAGGGACAGAGCTACCCAAAACAAGTTGCCTAAGCAAAGTCTTAGGGGCATTGATTTATAGCTCCATGAACATTTGAAGCTGCCTATTTTTATGTTAAAGATACTACTTAACAAACACCCTTTCTTGTTGGTAGAACTTAACTGTAGTTGATCATGCTTCGCATTTTGGGTTACTGTATAATTTCTACAAACTAGAATAAGTCTGGGCATTTATATTTTTTCTGAATTTGAACAAAATCTTTGTTAAATAGTTCCTGAAAAGAACAGATGCCACCCATTATCTTTCCTGGATGGAAAGCCTCATTTCTGCAAAGAGCAAGGAATACAGAAAAGGTTTTGTTTTATGGCAAAGAGCCATGATTCGGGTCCCAGCTCTCTCAGGCATCTCTTCATTATCGCCATATATTTACATAAAATTTAGCAAGTTAAAAAGAGACTTATGGAATCACGTAGGCATCTGCTTAACAACCACAGTATTTTTGCCCATATACTCATTTTTAATAGCCCAGCTGTACTTTCTAATTTACAGTTAGTATCTTCAGTAGCTAGTACAAAGCCTTTGACAGAGCACATACTTGCCAAACATGCTTGTTTGAATGAAGCAGAGGATATTGAAGTGACGTGGCTCCATGGGTCGTTTATATGGCTTTAACTACATTGATTTTATTTTTTCCTTTTTCATCTTCCTTCCCCTCCCTAATTCCATTACTTGGAAATGGGCTAATCTTCAGTTTCATTTCTCTCTGTCATATGTTCCTCCTGGGACTGCTGGAATACCTGGGTTGGGGTTGGTTTCGAAGTGGTGTCCTTTCTGATGAATCTAGCTGATCAGTGATATCAATGACACTGTTTAGAAAGGGGTATACCATGGGGCCAAGGGAGAGAGACAGTTGTTCCTTGAGTGATGAGCTAAAGGAGAGGTGGCCATGTAGTGGTTGTTCAGTCACTAAATTGTGTCTGACTCTTTGTGACCCCGTGGACTGCAGCACACCAAGCTTTCATGTCCTTCACTATCTCCCTAAGCTTACTCAAACTCATGTCCATTGAATCAGTGATGTCATCTAAACATCTCATTTTCTGTTGCCTCCTACTCTTGCCCTCAATCTTTCCCAGCATTGGGCTCTTTTCCAATGAACCAGTTCTTCGCATCAGATGGCCAGAGTATTGGAGTTTCAGATTCAGCATCAGTCCTTCCAATGAATATTCAGGACTGATTTTTTTTTTTTTTTTAGGATTGACTGGTTTGATCTCCTTGTAGTCCAAGGGACTCTCCAGAGTCTTCTCCAGCACCACAGTTAGAAAGCATCAGTTCTTCAGTGCTCGGCCTTTTCTGTGGGCCAATTCTCACATCTGTACACACTACTGAAAAAATCATAGCTTTGACTAGATGGACCTTTGGCGGTAAAGTGAAGTCTCTGCTTTTTAATATGCTGTCTAGGTTTATCAAAGATTTTCTTCCAAGGAGAAAGCATCTTCTAGTTTCGTGGCTGCAGTCACTGTCTGCAGTGATTTTGGAGCCCAAGAAAATGAAATCTTTCACTGTTTCCACTTTTTCCCCATCTATTTGTCTGTGTAGAGTAAGAGATAAAAATACGGCCTAATTATTAGCGGCTTCTGCCTTTTCTGCCCTTGGATCTATTTCATGATCTCTAAAGATGATTCAAACTATGGAATGATGAAGACATGAATATGTCTTCAACTGTTTGACTTCTGACCTCTCTGGGTTACTTGCATTTCACTGGTGAACAGCCACAGCATAGCACGAATAGGGCTGGGCAGGTTAACACCTAGTTGGTGTCTCACAGCTTCTTGGTGAACTACAAACTAATGAATAAAGAAAGAAACTTGATGCAGGCCTGGAGTTTAGGGGTCAACATTCTAATTCTTACTTCTAACTTCACCGGGTAATTATCTAGTAAAGACGTTGGGCTTGGACTTTGGAACTACTGCCAACGGTGACTTCACCAAGATCTTCATAATATTCAAGAGGAGTATTCAAGAAATATTTACAGATTTTAAAAACTTGAAAAGATACTTTTAAGTAGCTGTGACTTGAGAGAGTCTTCGTGGGAGAAGTAAATCTCTTTTAAAATATATAGTCAAGTTAGGATAATAGCGTGGACACAGCTGACGCAGTGACGCTTTTGACAAGAATCCTCTCCTTCCATTTTGAGGAGTAAACTAGTGTCCTTTGTATGGCAAGTGTATTATACCTCCCTGAAAACTACTGCTTATAATATAAGACTCTAACATTAATAGACAGTTTCAAGTATTTCACTGCTAGCAGCAGATATAATATTGTACATTCAGTGCCTAAATTTAAAAATCAGCTTGATCTAACAAAGTTCCAACTAAGTGCCTTATTCCTACAAACTTTTATGAGTTTTGGGTTTTAACTGTGTCATCCTATAGTTCTATGAGTAATCTTACTAAATAAAATGTTGCTCCATATTGAGAAAAGTCTCTAAGAAATTTTGCTTCTCGATCTGTGAAATAAGAGTCCATAGGCTAATCTTTTCTGAAGGAACACCAGGAGTTATTCAAACTATTTACACACCTCTGCAGTTCATTTGCACATTGTTTTCTCAGTTTGAAGGCATGTTTAGAAACTAAAGATGATCCTTATTAATATCTAAACAATGATTTCTCCAGTGATAGATCAGTATATTTGGTTTGCGGTTCTTTGCTTAGGCAAAGACTTTTTAAAACTTCAGGCAATGGCTGTGGTATCTTTAGGGATACCAGTTTTCTTCTGGTAATTCTCTCTTCCTGTTGTATTTTGGAAGAAAGCCATTCAGTTCAGTCACTCAGTCATGTCCTACTCTTTGCAACCCCATGGGCTGCAGCATGTCAGGCCTCCCTGTCCATCACCAACTCCTAGAGTTTACCCAAACTCATGCCCATTGAGTTGGTGACACCATCCAAACATCTCATCCTCTGTTGTCCCCTTCTCCTCCCACCCTCAATCTTTCCCAGCATCAGGGTCTTTTCAAATGAGTCAGCTCTTCGCATCAGGTGGCCAAAGTATTGGAGTTTCAGCTTCAACATCAGTTGCATTATGATACTTAAAAAATGGTGGGTATGCTTCTTAACTGGTTATTGATGACTAGAAGTATGGCAGATGTAGTGGACACAGGTCTCTCCCTTCTGGAACAGGGCACTCATTCAGGAATATTGGCATATTCCAACACATGAGAATAAGATGTGGCCTCATGAGCTGAGTCTACCCACAGCTGAGTCCCTTCCCAGCAGTTGACCTCTGCCAAAGGTTACCATTTGGTCTAAGGTTATACCTTCTCCCTAGGGGCAGCACACCTTCAGCGAGTGGGCAATGCAAGGGTAAAATGTCTGACCCTCTTGCAGCAGTGTGGACAAATCTGAAGGCTTCTCCCAGCCCCAGATTTCCTTAGGGGATTGGCTGAGATCTCATTTCCAACCGCTTTTGAAATTCAGTTTCTCCCTTTACCGAATCCTGCTTTCCATACTCTTTGATCTGTCTGAGAGTACTCCCTAATAAAATACTGGCCTCTAATTTTTAACTCAGAGGCTGTTCTCAAGGAACTTAAAACAGCATAGAAATGGTAAACCAGCAAGTCCTAGTGTATAGCACAAGGAATTATATTGACTGTCTTGAGATAAATCACAATGGAAAAGAATATAGAAAAGAATGTATACATATATAGAGCTGAATCTCTGTACTGTGCAGCAGGAATTAACACAAAATTGTAAATCAACATTAACTATGCTGCAATTAAAAACAAGATACCACATAATTATTAAAAAAAAAAAAAAAAAAACCCAAACAAACAGTATAGGGATACAGAGCTCAAGAGAGTATACTAGGCAGAAGTTATTTCCTGAAACTTACTTTCACTTTTGCAAACACTGCTCTTTTACTGTGAGTTTATTCCCCTTTAAAGCCTGTACATTCAGGCTCTGCAGATGGGCCATTTTAGTAGAACTTCTGTTAATATATTTCTAAATCTTTTAGTGCTAAGTCAAGCACCTAATACTAATTCTACTAGGCTATTGCTAGGCCATGAGATTATTGCCCAGAACAGACTCAGAAACAGCATGTGTTTAGAGCTGAGGAGTTAATGGGTAAGACCCTCTTAGTGAGTACACACTAGACCATCTGCAAAACTTCATGTCTCAGAATGCAAGTGACCGGGTGACTGCACTCTCTAAACACAAAGAGAAATGTTTCAAAAGTCAGGCGCCAAGAATGATTTGTTTTGCACTTAGTAAATCCCTTACAAAGCAGTCAGATATATGGATTGATCTCCTGGAAGGTTTGCCCCTCTATCATGCATATGTGAATATATGGCCCTGGGGGATTCTTCCATTTCCTGAGAAGATAAATGGTATATGGTGTAACCAAAGCTTGGCATTTACAAGCTTGGGGAGATAATTTGGGTTCTTCTGTAGGGTGGTTTCAGGGATATTATAAAGAGGTTACAAGGCAGAAATATGAAGTGATGATTGACATAGGCAGAGAGAGCAATGGGAAAGGATCATTTCTAGTTTCTGGCCAATGTTCGCTTATGAACATCCAAACTGGCATGCAAAAAAAAATAAGTACTGGGTTCATCCACAGTTAGGAGAATTTTGTGATCATTTATGTTGCCCTTCCTTGGACTCTGTGAGCTCAGTAACTTCACGATTATTCTTCAAGGTACAGTGTCATGGCGGTAGTGGTGGCAGTAGAAGTTCTTGCAAGCCTACAAATCAGAGCCTGCAAGGTGCTCAGAAATGTGTGAAGACCAATATGCAAGCCAGGTAGACAGGGCTCCTGCTCTCATGCTACTGATCAAGAGAATTAGGTAAAGCATAAGTCTGTGCATGGCTGTATGCATTTCCTTGTAGAGTTCTTGTTAGGTTTTGAATGGGTGAGACTATTGTGACTACTTGGGACTGTGTTTGAAAGTATTGGGGGAATTACATTTTTGAGGCAATAAAGTAGTTTTATGATATGTGTGAGATGTATGTCTCATATTTTTGTATTCTCACTATACAAAATTTTGTATTCTAACTATAGAAAGAGTGATGTATGTAGATTTGTTGAAGGTTGTGACTTAACAGGGCAGTATAGGCTCAACATACAACCAGAGAGTTGTAGGATCATGGGTCAATAAATTATCTTTGCTTGGCAGTAAGTGTCACAATACATTGTGTATCACCAATATGGGATGGAAAGTTGTTGAAGACTATAGCAAAATGAATAAGCCACATTTACTCTTAGCAACAGGGACCCTGAGATTAGGTTTCTTGTGTGCTGGAAGAGGATAACACCTGTTGGTGTCTCGGGAACTAAGAAATAATGTTTCCATCAACAGGCATGTTCCACAGGTTAATTTTAACTAAAGGTGTCATCAATACCTGAGAAATGTTTTGTCCGTTGTCCTGGGCCTGTAGAATTCTGTGAACCCCTGAACAGACAGAGATCTTTCCTAAGACACTTCTGAACATTACCCTTGGGTTGAAGAGAAATATTAATTGTTGGGATATAAATGCCTATAGCAATCTTCCAAGACTAAGATTATATTCTTGATAGCACTGTGGAACTGTACAAAACCATATAAATGTTATTGTGACTTGTATTTTATGACCCAATTAAAAAAAAACATATTTAAATTTGTCCTATGTTGAGTTAATTAATTCACTCTGTCCACTATCTGCCTACCACTTATACCTATATTTTGGGAGGCTTTTATAAAAGTAGCTGATAGATTTATAAAGTTTTAAAAGACTGTATATTATTGGTTTTAGAATACAGTCTCTGGAGAGACTTGGTTTATAAGCTTCTGAGTCACATCACAGTGCATGCTACTTAAGTAGTCAATTTGTATTCTTTGATGAGGATGATTTTTGACTTTGACAGCTTGACATATAAATAGGAGGAGGTATTATTATTAATCCTTTCCCCATAAGCATCCTTCTTTCTGATTGCATTCAATAACGTTTCACGAAATTAACTCATCTTAGAGCTCTTTGCAGAGAGCAGAAAGAAGTAGAAGATCGGTGAGATCACAAGCTATGAAGCTAACCATGGATCTCCTTTGGTAACCAGTTAGAACTCCAAAAAATCACATCACAATAAACAAAAGAACATCTAGTTCCCTGGAAATCAGATATTAGACTTTCCTAATGTTATTAAATTTAACTGATGAATTAAGAAGTGAGACTGAATATACGTTCCTCATTTTTCTTTTGGTCAGTGTTACTTTTAGGAAGCTAGTCACACATAGCATACTTAACAAACCTAAGGAAAATCAAATAATCATCTTGAGTAGATGATTATGCCTCAGATTAATCAATTAATTAATTAATATGCAATTCCTCAGATTTTAAATATTTCTAGAAACTAATCAGAGAATGATCAGTACAAGCATATTTTTAAAAAAGAATATTAAATTGAATTGGGAACTAAACATGGCATTTTCTGAGAGAGCCTAACAAAAAATTCTTAGCTATTATTAGAATTTGATTTCCCTTAAGGTTATCTCATGAGTTCTTAATGTGCATGACTATGATTTGCATTAATTTACTTTCATGAATTGGGATTCTCAGTCAAAGCAGCAGTCAAAACAAAATGAATCATCTCTTATTTGGCCAGAAGGTAACTTTTGCCACTGATTTTCTTGGCTTAGAACTCAAGAGTCAGACAATATTGCCCTTGAACATTCAATGTTTATGTTCTGAACATATAAGGGCTGATTCACACAAATATTTATACCACTTAGTAGGACATGGTTACCTGCTTTACCTAAATGTTTTAGTGACACATATGCCAGCTTGGGCAGTGATCAGTGATTAAGAACATGGACTTTGGACCAGAAACACTTAAACTTGAATCAGAGTCCTAATACTTACCAACTGAATGTTTAAGGGGAAATTATTTATCTTCTAAGTAACAGTTACACCCATTTCACAGAGCTGTCAGTGGGACTGAATGAGATGTCTAAATAGAGCATAGAAACTGGCTCACAAAAAAAGATATTATCAGTTGAATGTACTTGGCTTTCATAATTCTTATTTTTTAAAATGTAAAGTGATCATTTCTACTTGGCACTATAGAGAAAGATCAGATCAGATCAGTCTCTCAGTTGTGTCCAGCTCTCTGCGACCCCATGAATCACAGCACGCCAGGCCTCCCTGTCCATCACCAACTCAGTGAACTCAGACTCACGTCCATTGAGTCAGTGATGCCATCCAGCCATCTCATCCTCTATCGTCCCCTTCTCCTCTTGCCACCAATCCCTCCCAGCATCAGAGTCTCTTCCAATGAGTCAACTCTTCACATGAGGTGGCCAAAGTACTAGAGTTTCAGCTTTAGCATCATTCCTTCCAAAGAAATCCCAGGGCTGATCGCCTTCAGAATGGACTGGTTGTATCTCCTTGCAGTCCAAGGGACTCTCAAGAGCCTTCTCCAACACCACAGTTCAAAAGCATCAATCCTTCGGTGCTCAGCCTTCTTCACAGTCCAACTCTCATATCCATACATGACCACAGGAAAAACCATAGCCTTGACTAGACAGACCTTTGTTGGCAAAGTAATGTCTCTGCTTTTGAATATGCTATCTAGATTGGTCATAACTTTCCTTCCAAGGAGTAAGCGTCTTTTAATTTCATGGCTGCAGTCACCATCTGTAGTGATTTTGGAGCCCAGAAAAATAAAGCCTGACACTGTTTCCACTGCTTCCCCATCTATTTCCCATGAAGTGGTGGGACCGGATGGCATGATCTTCATTGTCTGAATGTTGAGCTTTAAGCCAACTTTTTCACTCTCCTCTTTCACTTTCATCAAGAGGCTTTTTAGTTCCTCTTCACTTTCTGCCATAAGGGTGGTGTCATCTGCATATCTGAGGTTATTGCTATTTCTCCCGGCAATCTTGATTCCAGCTTGTGTTTCTTCCAGCCCAGCGTTTCTCATGATGTACTCTGCATATAAGTTAAATAAACAGGTGACAATATACAGCCTTGATGTACTCCTTTTCCTATTTGGAACCGCTAAATGCGGCCGAGAGGAGCCACCCCACATCCAAGGTCAGAGGCAGAAGCCCGGAGGACCCCATGCCTGAAGGGCGGAGGCCAAGAGGAGTTACCCCACTTCCGAGGTCAGGGGCAGCGGCTGAGAGTACCAGACTGTGACGGTGCAGGAACAGCCGAGAAGAGCTACCCCATGTCCGAGGTCAGGGGGGGCGGCCGGGAGGAGATACCCCATGTCCAAAGAGCCGTGGCTGCACGGGCGCAGGAGGGCCTAGAGGAGCTATCCCACCCTGAAGGTCAGGAAGGGTGGCAGTGAGGAGATACACCTCGTCCAGGGTAAGGAGCAATGGCTGCGCTTTGCTGGAGCAGCCATGAAGAGATACCCCATGCCCAAGGTAAGAGAAAACCAAATAAGACGGTAGGTGTTGCAAGAGGGCATCAGAGGGCAGACACACTGAAACCATACTCACAGAAAACTAGTCAATCTAATCACACTAGGACCACAGCCTTGTCTAACTCAATGAAACTAAGACATGCCTGTGGGGCAACCCAAGATGGGCGGGTCATGGTGGAGAGGTCTGACAGAATGTGGTCCACTGGAGAAGGGAATGGCAAACCACTTCAGTATTCTTGCCTTGAGAACTCCATGAACAGTATGAAAAGGCAAAATGATAGAGAAATATAGAGAACACAAAATTATTTTTTGATAATGGGATAAAAATGAACATTCGTGCAAAGATGGGCTCAATAAAGGACAGAAATGGTATGGACCTAACAGAAGGAGAAGATATTAAGAAGAGATGGCAAGAATACACAGAAGAACTATACAAAAAAGATCTTCACGGGTCAGATAATCATGATGATGTGATTACTCACCTAGAGCCAGACATCCTGGAATGTGAAGTCAAGTGGACCTTAGGAAGCATCATTATGAACAAAGCTAGTGGAGGTGATGGAATTCCAGCTTAGCTATTTCAAATCCTAAAAGATGATGCTATGAAAGTGCTACACTCAATATGCCAGGAAATTTGGAAAACTCAGCAGTGGCCACAGGACTGGAAAAGGTCAGTTTTCATTCCAATCCCAAAGAAAGGCAATGCCGAAGAATGTTCAAACTACCGCACAATTGCACTCATGTCACACGCTAGTAAAGTAATGCTCAAAACTCTCGAAGACAGGCTTCAGCAGTACACAAACCATGAACTTCCAGATGTTCAAGCTGGATTTAGAAAAGGCAGAGGAACCAGAGATCAAATTGCCAACATCTGCTGGATCCTGGAAAAAGCAAGAGAGTTCCAGAAAAACATCTATTTCTGCTTTATTGACTATGCCAAAGCCTTTGACTATGTGGATCACAACAAGCTGTGGAAAATTCTTCAAGAGATGGGAATACCAGACCACCTGACCTGCCTCCTGGAAAATCTGTATGCAGGTCAGGAAGCAACAGTTAGAACTGGACATGGAACAACAGACTGGTTCCAAATCAGGAAAGGAGTACGTGAAGGCTGTATATTGTCACCCTGCTAATTTAACCTATATGCAGAGTACATTATGAGAAACACTGGGCTGGATGAAGCACAAGCTGAAATCAAGATTGCCAGGAGAAATATCAATATTCTCAGATATGTAGATGACACCACCCTTATGGCAGAAAGCAAAGATGAACTAAACAGCCTCTTATTTAAAGTGAAAGAGGAGAGTGAAAAAGATGGCTTAAAACTCTACATTTAGAAAACTAAGATCATGGCATCTGGTCCCATCACTTCATGGCAAATAGATGGGGAAACAATGGAAATAGGGGCAGACTTTTTTGGGGTTCCAAAATCACTGCAGATGGTGACTGCAGCCATGAAATTAAAAGATACTTGCTCCTTGGAAGAAGAGCTATGACCAACCTAGACAGCATATTAAACTTCAGAGACATTACTTTGCTGACAAAGGTCAGTTTAGTCAAAGCTATGGTTTTTCCACTAGTCATGTATGGATGTGAAAGTTGGACTATAAAGAAGGCTGAATGATGAAGAATTGATGCTTTTGAACTGTGGTGTTGGAGAAGAGTCTTGAGCGTCCCTTGGACTGCAAGGAGATCAAACCAGTCCATCCTAAAGGAAATCTGTCCTGAATATTCATTGGAAGAACTGAAGCTGAAGCTCCAATACTTTGGCCATCTGTTGCGAAGAATGGACTCACTGGAAAGGACCCTGATGTTGGGAAAGATTGAAGGCGGGAAGAGAAGGAGATGACAGAGGATGAGATGGTTGGATGACATCACCAACTCAATGGACATGAGTTTGAGTAAGCTCCAGGAGTTTGGTGATGAACACGAAATCTGGTGTGCTGCAGTCCATAGGGTTGCAAAGCATCGGACACAACTGAGTGACTGATCTGAACTGAACTGAAAGTGATCATTTCCACTTGGCAGTGTAGAGAACACAAAACTATTTTTTGATAATGGGATAAAAATGTTCATTTATTTCAATTACTGTCAACATAAGAATAATTGTATTTAGATATGTATGTTAGTATAGAGTATCTATTATAATTCTTTCCTGTTGTTAATAAAGTTCTTCATAATAAGCCTAAAGTTTTGTTTTTTAAATGTTTGAATACACTTCTTTGTCCATAAACCTGTTTTTTCCCCTCCAACTTGCATTTCCCAGTTTAGCTTTTTACTATGGTTTACCTCAGACTGATTGTTCCTGGTGTCATTGCTGATTTTCTAACTGTAGGGAGATTTCAGCCTTAACTGCTCTGAGTTTAGACTTCAAAAGATATATACATATATATATATATATATATATATATATCTGCTTCAACCACATGGAGTTCATCAACTGATTTTTTGTTTAAAGTAATGATACATGTTATGAAAGTTTTCTCTTTATTTATTCATTTGTCCTTTAAGTATTTGTTGAATTACTACTATGTGCCAGCATCATGTTTTTTTTTTTAAATTGAAGAATAGTTAATTTACAATGTTGTATTAGTTTCAAGTTGCAACAAAGTGATTCAGATGTATATCTACATACTTATATATATATATAGAAATACTCTTTTTCAAATTCTTTTCCATTATAGGTAACTACAAAACATTGAGTGTGGTTCTCTGTATGATGTAATAGGTAATTGGTATTTACCTGTTTTATTTATAGTAGTGAAAGAAAGTGAAGTCACTCAGTCGTGTCCGACTCTTTGTGACCCCGTGGACCGTAGCCCACCAGGCTCCTCTGCCCATGGGATTCTCCAGGCAAGAATACTGGAGTGGATTGCCATTTCCTTCTCCAGGGGATCTTCCTGACCCAGGGATCGAACCCAGGTCTCCTGCACTGCAGGCAGATGTTTTAACCTCTGAGCCACCAGGGAAGCCCATTTATAGTAGTGAGTATATGTTAATTCCAAACTCCTAATTTATCTCTCCCTCTCCTAGTCCCTATCTTCTTTGGGAATCATGTTTGTTTTCTATGTCTGTGAGAGTCTATTGCTGTTTGCAAATTATTTTTTGTATTTTTTTTTAGATTTCACATATAAGTGATTTTATATATATTTATATATGCATACATATCACATCTTCTTTTTTATTTTTATTTTTTTTTACTTTACAATTTTGTATTGGTTTTGCCATACATTGACATCTTCTTTATCCATTCACCTGTCAATGGACATATAGGCTGCTTCTATTGTCTTGGCAATTATAAATGAACATTGGGGGTGTATGTATTTCTTTGTATTTGTTTTCTCTGGATATATGCTCAGGAGTGGGATTTTTGGATCATAAGGTAGCTCTATTTTTAGGTTTTTCAGGAATTTCTATACCGTTCTCCATAGTGGTTGTACCAATTCACACTTCCACCAGCAGTGTAGGAGGGTTCCATGTTGAACTCTGACGAAGCAGTAGTAAACATTAGAGCTCAGTTAGGGTTAGCTCTAACCCTCAGTTAGAGCTGAGTAGTGGAGAGAGACACCAGAGAGATAATTAGAAAACAGAACACAAGTAATTTCCTTCCCTTGGTGTGGGTGTCATGTGGTCCGCAGAGGCTTTATCAAGGAAATGATCTCAAAGCAAATACCTGTAGGATGAATTAGCTTGACTCAGGGGTATGAATGGGGTGGAAAAGGGCATTTCATAGAGGGAAATCAGGGCATGAAAAGGTCAAGGAGCAAAGAGAGGTTGATGTGCTCTGGGTATTACAATGACAAGGCGGGGGTAGAGTTGCAGGGAAGTGAAATATAAGAAGCACCAGGTGGTAATCCCCATGCAAAAGTACCACAACAGACACCTCACAGGTGATTGCAACCAAGGTCTGACTTCCTAGAGGCGAAATTCTTATGTCTTTGTTCTTTGATAACCACCCTGGCAACTTAGTAACAGGGGTTACTCCTTTTCAAACATGTGCCCTCCTCTGTCAGACATCCAGTGCCTGTAAGATTGATTCCGGAAGCCTCACTAGACTCCAGTCAGTGTCCATGGGGGCCTGGACCCACTAGATGTTTTTTGTTCCTGTCCCAAGGATCTCTTCAGTAGGCTTAGCACTGTCTGCCTTGCAGCAACTGTCTTCCTGCTCAGACTTATACCAAATAGACCCCAAAATCATTTGCTAAGCAGCATCTGTTGATCATAACACAATTGCGCATAACACAATAACACAATTGTGTACATAACACAACTGTGTGCAGAGATGCACATACAGGGGAGAAGGACCAAGCGCTGCCCCAGCTCAAGGCTCTTGGTTTTGGCAAATGGGCTTCAGCTACCAAGAGATTTTTTTTTTTTTTGAGCATTTGGAACCCCTCTTCATAGCAAGGGACTTCCTGTAGCCTTGATTTAATACTTAGGGATGCATACTGCCTCTGTGAAAGGTGAATCCCAGGGCTGTAATTATGAGCATAAACCCTAGCTCCACCAATCTTATTACCCAGTCTATGAAAAATCAGATACTTCTATGCTACAGGAAGAGATTATTTTGACACATCTATATTTTTTTAATTTTTAATTTTGTATTGAGGCACAGTTGCTTAACGGTGTCGTGGCAGTTTCAGGCAAATAGCAAAAAGAATCATCCATACATATATATGTATCCAGTATTTTGACACTTATGAAAAACACCAGCTAAAAAGACACACACACACACACATAATCTTAAGACAAAGTGCTTTTTCATTGGCACTTGATATTTCCTGGATCTAACCTAGTATAATTCAATGTAGAGAGAGAGAGTGAGTGTGTATGGAAATTTCCTAATTAAATCGCATTTTATCCAGAACTCAGGAGGCAATGGATCAACTATGAATGTAAAACTGCCAGAAAGCTGAGAGAAAATAAAGAGGTATTGGAGAGGTCTCCCAGTTGATTCACAATGGTCTCCAGCTTCTGCCAGTTCAACGGAAGGAGGGAAATAGTCACCATCACTTTAGCTGCCTTTTCTGTTTATTCTCTGAGACATTAAGTCTGGGGTTGCTTGCATAATCATTTTATATATATTTTAATCTCTGCTCAAATTGAATGGGATAATGTATGAGAAGGTTTTGTAATATTAATATGCTGTATAAGTGTATGTTGCATTCTTTTTGTCAGCTTCTGCATGAGGAGACAGTAGGAAGCAGTGCAGTGAGGTGGTTACGAGTGTGAATTTGGAATCTCAGCTCTTTCCCGTCCACTCTGTTGTTCTGAGTAAACTATTTGAACTTTGTGGGGCTTGATTTCCCTCTGAAAAGTGGGAAGAATAACAAAACTGAGCATTTAGGAGCTGTAAACAGTTGAGACCCCAGAGTAGGATGTGAGAGGAGAAGCAGTTTCACTGGAAACTGTTAAATTTGTAGCTCCAATCACCTTCTCAAAACATCGGTTTTCTCAGCTGAAATTGACAGAAACACTCAACTCAGCAGTGTTATGAGAATAAACAAGATGGTACCCGTGTGATGGGTAGGCACAGTGACTTCGACAACCTTAATGTCTTTCAAGGGTAGCTGTGGCTTTAGCCGTTAAAGGTAGCTGTGCCTCCAGCATGGAAAGCACTGTGAGACGGCACCTCTGTTTGGATTGGAAGCGATGGCAGTGGGAAGCCAAGGCACCATCTTGAGCCTTCAGTGTTGTGTTTGGGTTGCCAAGCCTTTATCAAAGTTCTTTGGTTTCTCTGTGTCAACAACTTCAAGCTAACACCAGTTAAGACTTGGTCAAGAATAATCTTCCCTGGTGGCTTAGACAGCAAAGAACCTGCCAGCAATTCAGAAGACCTAGGTTTGATCCCTGGGTTGGGCATATCCCTGAGTTGTCCACTCTAGTATTCTTGCCTGGAGAATTCCATGGATGGAGGAGCCTGGTGGGCTACCATCCATGGGGTTGCAAAGAGCTGGACACGACTGAGTGACTAACATTTTCAAGAACAAGTAGACATTTATGTTTTCTACTTTATTTTAGAAACTGTAGCTTGGCTTCGTTTTCCCAGGCCGTTTTTACTGAGGTTTGAGGAAGTAGGAAGGGGGTGAGCTCCCCACCCAGTGTTTCCTGTCTGCTAAACTTCTGCAAACTGCAGCGGTGGGGAAGGCACTTGGATGACACCTGTGGTGTCAGTGTGGCAGCTGTATATTTCTGGCCTCATAGGCAAAGAAGCAGACAGCAGGTGTCATTTACACTTGACAGATATTTATTTAGCAACTACTATATGTAAACTGTGGAAAATTCTGAAAGAGATAGGAATAGCAGACCATCTGACCTGCCTCTTGAGAAATCTGTATGCAGGTCAGGAAGCAACAGTTAGAACTGGACATGGAACAACAGACTGGTTCCAAATAGGAAAAGGAGTATGTCAAGGCTGTATATTGTCACCCTGCTTATTTAACTTATATGCAGAGTACATTATGAGAAACGCTGGGCTGGAAGAAACACAAGCTGGAATCAAGATTGCTGGGAGAAATATCAATAACCTCACATTGCAGATGACACCACCCTTATGTCAGAAAGTGAAGAGGAACTAAAAAGCCTCTTGATGAAAGTGAAAGAGGAGAGTGAAAAAGTTGGCTTAAAGCTCAACATTCAGAAAACGAAGATCATGGCATCTGGTCCCCATCACTTCATGGGAAATAGATGGGGAAACAGTGGAAACAGTGTCAGACTTTATTTTTGGGGGCTCCCAAATCACTGCAGATGGTGACTGCAGCCGTGAAATTAAAAGACGCTTACTCCTTGGAAGGAAAGTGATGACCAACCTAGATAGCATATTCAAAAGCAGAGACATTACTTTGCCAACAAAGGTTCATCTAGTCAAGGCTATGGTTTTTCCTGTGGTCATGTATGGATGTGAGAGTTGGACTGTGAAGAAGGCTGAGCACCAAAAATTGATGCTTTTGAACTGTGGTGTTGGAGAAGACTCTTGAGAGTCCCTTGGATTGCAAGGAGATCCAACCAGTCCATTCTGAAGGAGATCAGCCCTGGGATTTCTTTGGAGGGAATGATGCTGAAGCTGAAACTCCAGTACTTTGGCCACCTTATGTGAAGAGTTGACTCATTGGAAGAGACTCTGATGCTGGGAGGGATTAGGGGCAGGAGGAGAAGGGGATGACAGAGGATGAGATGGTTGGATGGCATCACCGACTCGATGGACATGAGTCTGAGTGAACTCCAGGAGTTGGTGATGGACAGGGAGGCCTGGCGTGCTGTGATTCATGGGGTCGCAAAGAGTCGGACATGACTGAGCAACTGAACTGAACTGAACTGATATGCTGGGCCCTGTACTGGAGCAGGAGATACAGCAGTGAGTATGAAGACAAACATCACTACCCTCCTGAATATTACATTTTAGAGGGGGAGGTGAACTAAAAACAAAGGAAAAACTAAGTAAAGCAGATGGAATTAAATATCACAGAGGAAAATGAAGCAAGGAGGATGAAGGAGAATGAGGGACAGCGTTGGGCACCTCGTGGAACTCTATCTAAATCAGAAGTGTTCAGTGTGCTTGTTCTGTGTCTACTTGACTGTAGTGTCACAATGAGAGTGGGTAGCCCAAGGATTTTCCCGACCCAGGGATCAAACTCAGGTCTCCTGAATTGCTGGTAGATTCTTTGCTGTCTGAGACACCAGGGAAGCTTATTCTTGATCAAGTCTTAATTGGTGTTAGCATAAAGTGGTTGACACAGAGGAGCCTCTGTGTCCTGTCTGGACCTGCAAACTTGGTCCCTCATCCTCATCTGATGACCTCTTGGAGGCAAGCATACATTTATTTTGTGATTAATACAAAGCGTTTCCTTCTATAATCCCAACAGATAACAACAAACTAAGAAAGCCTGATTTCTTTATTTGAGAGTAAAAATTGCATCATCCTGGGCGATGAGATAAAACCTAAATCTCAGTTTAGCAAATTATTTCAATGTCTCTTCTTACCCAATTTTAAATGAGAATTGCTAATAGGTACTTTTACTGATACGAATTTTACTTCCTTTACTTTCTTTTCCTACTCTCTCCCTTAGATTCTAATAGGCAGTGAAGCAACCAAATTTGGACTTCTAAATAAGAGAAGGAGGCCAAGAAATGCAGGCATGTTCCACTAAGGAACACTCAAATTTTAAATCATAAAGAATTAACTGCTCTCTCTAACTTATGACTGGTTCCTTCAGTAATGTGGCCCATTGTATATTGTGCTTTTCTTTAACTGTCTGAATTTTATGAAGCTGATGTCATCTTTGGTACTAATTGCCAGTACTTCAAGAAAAGGTTGTTGATATAAGAGTATGTCTTCACTTCATTTTCCCTTACTGTACTTCATGCCCCATATTACATATGCACATAACACAGAATAAAAACACACACTGGAAACATTATGAGAAGTTTCCCACTAGAGTAGAGCAGGCTACATGTAGGAGTGAAAAATATCTGCACTCAAACTAGAAATGATTTATGACCACAAAGAAGTTGATTTTAGGTGGGCCATGAAGGATTTGGTAACATAAAAAGCATCTAGAGAGTGTACACATTTGCTAAAAGTATTATTGAGATGTTTATCATGCCCTTATTTTAGTTTGTTGAACAAATGATTCCTCAACTGAAGAAAAAAATTAAAATTTATTTATAGAGAGTGCTTCACAAACAACGTTTTAAGAAAACATTTATTTTGATGTAAAATTGCATTCTTTAATAGGACAGTTTAAAATTAATTTCATTTTCTGGGCCAGTAATTTTTCACTATTCCTAAATAATATTCATTTATATCATTATCTTTTAAAAGTTAATGATTTAGCAGTAAAAACTTAGTCCTAATGTTTTTCAAGAGAAGAAAAAATCTATGTACTATTTTATTAATATATTAATTTCATATGAAATAAAAAGGTAGGTGTCATTATAATTTCTGGTTTTTAAAAAATTGAAAATGATCAATTGAGGTCTGGCAATTTAATTCAATTCTATTCTTATATCTTACTTAAAATTTTTTCCTTAGTGTATAAAATGATGTTTAAAAGATTAACATTTAAATGCTAATTATGCTTTTTTCCTATTAACTGACTTGACTGTTAGTTCTTAGAGGTCAAGAGTTATAAATGATATCTGTCAACATTACTATGTTTTTGTAGGTTTCAGTGCAGGTGAGTTGGGCTTCTAGAGGACCTAGTCAACCCCACAGAAAAACTGAGTGCCAAAGATAAATAAGCTGAGTTCCAGTTCAAATCAAGAGTAGTATAGAGGCTCCCCTGGTGGCTCAGTGGTAAAGAATCCATCTGCCAATGCTGAAGACACAGGTTCGATCTCTAGGCTGGGAACCTGCCAGTGCTGAAGAGACAGGTTTGATCTCTAGGCTGGGAACACTCCACACGCCACAGAGCAGCTAAGTCTGTTCACAACTATTGAGCCTATGTTCTAGAGTCCAGGACCCACAACTGCTGAGCCCTCGTGGTGCAGCTACTGAAGGCAGTGACTTCTAGAGCCTGTGCTCAGTGTCAAGAAAGGCCACTGCAATGAGAAGCCTGTGCACTGCAAGTAGAGAGTAGCTCCTGCTCACCACAGCTAAAGAAAAGACCATGCAGAAATGAAAATCCAGCACAGCCAATAAAGAAATAAGCGAAGTCAAAAAATAAACTTTTTAGAGCTGCTATGTAAGATAAAAACTATTAAAAACAAAGAGCACTATATTCCAACATTCTTGGAGAAGGAACTAGCAATCCAGCCCAGTATTTTTGCCTGGAGAGCCCCTTGTATAGTATGAAAGGACAGAAAGATATGACGCCAGAAGATGAGCTCCTCAGGTCAGAAAGTGTCCAATATGTTACTAGGAAAGAGCAGAGGAAAAATTACTAATAGTTTCAGAAAGAATGAGGTGGCTGGGCTAAAGCAGGAAAAATGCTCAGTTGTGAATGTGTCTGGTGGTGAAAGTAAAGTCCAGTGCTCCAGGAGATGGTGAAAGACAGGGAAGCCTAACATGCTGAAGTCCATGGGGTCACCAAGAGTCAGACACGACTGAGCGACTGAACAACAATGACCCAAATGTATATTGTCACCCTGCTTATTTAACTTCTATGCAGAGTACATCATGCAAAATATCAGACTGAATGAATCACAAACTGGAATCAAGATCGCCCAGGAGAAATGTCAGCAACCTTAGATAAGCAGATGAGATGACTCTAGAGGAACCAAAGAGCCTCTTGAAAAGGATCAAAGAGGAGAGTGAGAGAGCTGACTTGAAACTCAACATTAGAAAACTAAGATCATGGCACCCAGCCCCATCACTTCATGGTAAATAGAAGGGGAAAAAGTGGAAACAGCGACAGATGTTATTTTCTTGGGCTCCAAAATCACTATGGATGGTGACTGTGACTGTGAAATTAAAAGATGCTTGCTTCTTGGAAGGAAAGCGATAACAGTCCTAGACATGTATTAAAAAAAAGAGACCTCACTTTGCAGACAAATGTCTGTATAGTCAAAGTTATGGTTTCTTTAGTAGTCATAAACAGATGTAAGAGTTGGTCCATAAAGAAGGCTGAGTGCCAAAGAAGTGATGCTTTTGAATTGTGGTGCTGGAGAAGACTCTTGAGAGTCACTTGGACTGCAAGGAGATCAAACCAATAAATCCTTAAGGAAATCAGTCTTAAATATTCATTGGAAGGAGTAATGCTGAAGCTGAAACTTCGATCCTTTGGCCACTTGTGCAAAGAGCTGCCTGCTTAGTCAATTCAGTTGTGTCCCACTCTGCGACCCCATGGACCATGGCCCACCAGGCTCCTCTGTCCATGGGATTCTCCAGGCAAGAATACTGGAGTGGATTGCCATTTCCTTCCCCAGTGATAAAGTATGAAGAGCTGACTCACTGGAAAAGACCTTGATTCTGGGAAAGATTGAAGGCAAAAGGAGAAGGGGTGGTAGAGGAAGAGATAGTACCACTGATTCAATGGTCAGGAATTTGAGCACACCCCAAGAAACAGTGAGAAAGGCATGGTAACCCACTCCAGTATTCTTGCTTGGAGAATCCCATGGATAGAGGAGCTTGCTGGGCTATAGTTCATAGTGTTGTAAAGAGTTAAACATGAGTGAAGTGACTTAGCATGTAGGCATGCTGAGAGACAGTGGAGGACAGAGGAGCCTGGTGTGCTACGGTCCATGGGGTCGCAAAGAGTCAGACAGGGCTTAGCAACTGAACAATAGCAACAGCATCGAATATTCTATCCGTCACACAGTTAATATGGTTTATAAAGGTAACTACTCACATAACAGTTCTTTAAAGAACATTAAAGCAGAGTTTTATATTCTCTAGAGTTCTAGTATTCAAATTTTTAATTACTCACTCTTATCTATTAAGAATTAAAGCATGTATTCCCAGCAATAAATATAGTTTGAGGCATACTATTTATGTAATCATAACCATTTATTTACACATATTTATTTATTCATGTATGTAATTATATACATTTTGAAAGATATAATTTATAAATTAGAAAAGTATACAGTGAGCCAGTAAAAGCGTAATATCTTAGGATGTAATATAACTTTAGGGCACAGTTCCTCCTTAGTAATATGGATTTGTGACATTCATTAAATAATCTATCCATAATTTGGGATATCCAGTTTTTCTCTTCTCATATTTGCTTACATGGCCATTGTCTATATGTTGGTATGGAACAGATAGTATGATCATGCCAGGGGTAAAACAATATTAACTCTGCCAGTGTCTTAATTTTGGCAAAATACCAAAATCGCCAGTTACTTGTTTTTCCTTGTGCTTTTGGGAAGAAGCCACTTATCCGTTTTTGTGAGGATTTGTTCAGTTAGTACTAAGTAATATGGTCTTTAAACCAGCTTACTTGTGCGTCCTGAGACTTCCGTATGTTTCAGTATGCTTTAGAAACAAGCTCCGAGTCTTCTTGCAGTCTTCCAGAGTATATGTTGTATAATAAATGTGACACTTGATCTTCTGAATCAAAGGACTAAGGAGAGGCATCAAGAGAGGGCTTTGCTGAGAGTCATATGTGTCTACAATAAATCTTAATGAAATTCTTTTTTGTACATTAAAAATGTGTAAATTTGAAGTTTATAATTGTTTCCAAACCTAACTGATTTATATTGTGTATTCCTTCCAAAATTTTGGGATTTTGTGTTGTACATAAAAATAATCTACGGTGATATATTCCAATATATTTTTATTTTTTTAGGAAAAAAATGCTCATTATAGTGTGAAAAAATATATGCATATACTGCGAACAGGTGATAATAGAGCATCTGAACTAAAGACGATAAGATAACATATACATATAAAGAATCTTTAGTGTTTTATTTTTCTGCCATTGTGGATTGTTCTGTGCACATCACTTGGGAAAACACTTTTCTAGGAACTGAAGACCTGTTGTTAGAAATTTACACTTTTCTTTTAAGCAAGAGAGAAAAATGCAAGTGATTCAGAAAAAACAGGTGATCATAATAGATGACTTTGTTTAAAACTTTCCTTTCTTCCTAACTTCCCAGGAGCAGTTAGAGATATGAGCTTGATCTTATTCTCTTGGTTCTGCCCTTATGTGAATTTTCAAGCCTCCAGTGGGCTCTCATTATACCCAGAACCTCAAATTTAATTCACAAATTCTCCATCTAAGAGACAATACTTTATCTTCAAATTTATCACGAGATGAAAAGCAGGATTCTGAAACTTTGAGTTAAGGAATAGGATCATCTGTCAAGGTAGAACAGTGATGTGGAGAGCATAAACCATGTTGAGAGATCTTGTGCTCTGTTTTCTGAACCATTAACTATGGTGATAACTGAACACGTAGTACTTTTTGCTGTTTGCAAGCTTTACTATTATATCTTGTATAATTAGTACCTATAGGCTCACATATGTATTCAATAGTGAGCTTATTTTATATTTAACGTATTAAATGATACATCTATTTCTTTCCTTTTTCAAATAAATTTGTTATAATATATATGTAATATATACTATAGTAATGTAATATGTACATTATACAAATATAATGCCTGTATTTGTTAGAAAATGAAAGTGAAGTCACTCAGTCATGTCTGACTCTTTGTGACCCCATGAACCATAGCCTACCAGGCCCCTCAGTCCTTGGAATTTTCCAGGCAAGAGTACTGGAGTGGGTTGACATTTTCTTCTCCAGGGGATCTTCCCAACCCAGGGATTGAACCTGGGTCCCACATTGCAGGCAGACGCTTTACCGTCTGAGCCACCAGAGAAGCCCCTATTTGTTAGAAGTGATTATATAATAATTCCAAAGCTGAAAATTAATTTCTTCATTCTGTTGCATAAATAACCTGTTGAATACTTATAACTTTGGGATAAGAATGGTCAAATGATAATTGCATTCACATTTTTGGTATCAGTTTTCTCTGACTTTAATTTATTAAAACACTTTTGCATGTGCAATAGTCTTATTAAATCAGGCATTCCTTCAAATGTTATTAATTAGCATGTGTAAAATCTACCTTGAAAACTCATTTAATTTGACAAATTATACTCCTCCATGAGAGTATCCCTGGAGCTTCATCAAGTCTCTGATTTCTAAATAATTTCAAGTTGAAAAGAATTTTTAATAAGAAAATAAAATAAATCCTATTCAAGCTTATTTAGCAGGAAAACCTTGCACCACAGACTTTCAAGTATCACTTGGATGGTTTTGTAGGAGTAGTTTATCTATCATTTCAGTACTATGCCTACGAAGGGTCAAGTGCTGTGCTAGCCCTGGTGAGTAGGACAAGGTTCATTCTTCTAAGTAGGAGACACTTCTGCAAGAAATACGATGATACAAATAAATGCAATATCAATATGATAAGACTGCAGTTCTGTTGACACCCAGAATAGTGGCACCTTGGAGTAGGAGTGGAAGAAGATGTTAAACAAATCTTTGCAAAGAGAAATTTTTCAGCTTGACCTTGAGGCCCAGAGGGCTGAGCACTACTGTAGAGACCAAAAGCCTGTCTGGGAATAAGGAAGCTAGTTCAGTGAGGCAAACATAATAGATTCAGCAGAGGTAGAGGAAAAATAATAGAAGGTAAAATTGGAGAGATAGAAGCCTGATTTTGGTTATAGAGTTGTATTTGCACAATGACGAATCATCCAGCACAAGGCTAAGAGGGAGACAGTTTGTGCTGTTGGAGAAGGGCTGTTGCGAACACTCACATTAAGTCCCTCTTTAGATACCATAGGAAAACTTGTGACTATAATCCATTATGAAAAAGGTGAGGAAAAAGTACTGTGATTTAGCAGGCATTACTCTAAGGTTTCCGAGCAAAGAGTGGACATGATCAGATCTGTAATTTGCAGAACAAAACAAAATACTACTTTGGTATCTCTGAGAAAGATGGATTCAAGAGAAAGGAAATCAAAGGCAAGTATGAAGATCATTGCAATAATTCAGATATGTGATGATAAGGCATGAATAGAGCAATGATAGAGAAAATGGAAAGAATGTGACACCGCCGAAACATTATAGAGGTTACGACTGAGTGAATTAGAGGGTGAAAGAAAAAGAAAAGCCCAAGACTCTAAGTCAGAATTTGGTGTGCAGATGTGACTAATTGCTGAGTTAGCCATTTACTGCTGTGTGACAAACAGCTCTAACGTTCAAGGATTTATGGAACCATCAGTTCATAACCTTGTGAGTCTGTGGGTCGAGTGAAGCCCTCCTGCTGTAGCTGGGGCCTCTTTACGTGGTGTTCTTCATGCAGGGCACCTGAGACAGCTCTCTTCTGCACTGCAGATGTGTGAGGCAGCGGGGGCAACTCTTGCTTACGTTTCCTATTCTCCTTGTCCTCGTGCATTAGTGTGATATTGTGATCTGTAATAAGAAGTGTATATTTGATCTTCATTCCCATTTCTGGCCCAGAGCTCTTAAAGCCCTTGGAATTTTCTATGTGATGAGGGAGATAAAGGTGTCTTTTGTCATGTTAATGAGATGACAAGCGGCCATACCTAAGGATGGGGGCTGGTTGCCTTGAGCGTAATGTGATTACAGGGTTGGAATTTTTAGTGCCACTTCCTGACCTTCAGGTAAAGGAGAGAGGCTGAGGCCAATGATTGAATCAGCCATGCTTGTGCAATAAGAAAGAAAGAAAGTGAAGTTGCTCAGTCGTGTCCGACTCTTTGTGACCCCATGGACTGTAGCCTACGAGGTTCCTCCATCCATGGGATTTTCCAGGCAAGAATACTGGAGAGGGCTGCCATTTCCTTCTCCAAAAACCAAAGAGGTGGGATTTGGAGAGCCTCTGAGCTGGTGATCAGCTGGAGAAGCAGAGAGAGTGGCACCTGGACAGGGCATCAAAGCTCCTCACCCTTTGCCGGTCACCCTCCTCATCTTCATACTGCACCTCGCCCTAGGCAGCTCTTCCATCTGGCTATTCCCGAGTGAAAATCTCTTATAATAAACCAGTGATCCAGCAAGTCAAATGTTTCTTTGAACTCTGTGAGCTGCTTCAGAAAATTAATAGAACGCAAGAAAGGGTCTCTTAGAACCTACAGTCTCTAGCCAGTCCGTCAGAAGCAAGGTCACAGCCTGGACTTGTTACTGGCATCTGAACGGGGTGGGGGCAGTCTTCATCTAGAGACTCAGATGCTGTCTCTGGGTAGATAAGTGTCAGAACTGAGTCGAATGGTAGGACATTTAAATGGGGCCTATGAACCGCTTGGCGGTGTGGGAAACTCCCCCACCTCTTCCCAACACACATTGGAATTGGTGATTGGAACCATAATTGAGCGTGAGAATTTGAGCAAGTTGGGATATATTTTTTCTTACGGCAATAGCAGAGCTGCAAGAGGGCAAAAAGAATCACATAAGGCTTCTTAAGTTCTAGGTTCAGAAATGGTATTTTGCCATTTCTTGTCATAAGCCACTGATTAAGGTCAAGGGATGAGAAAGCTCACTCCAGCACAATGAAGCCAAGACAAGCGTGTTGACACCAGAACAGCAGAGGACTGGGGACAGCAATGCAATCTACTATGCTGTGGTGGCAACCTGTTTTTAAATAAAAAGAGAGTTTGGGAAATAAAATCTTTAAGAGAAAAAAAATTCTTTACTTTGTTGTACTGTATATGTGGGCACTAATGAATCAGTTTGAAGCCAGGAGGATCAGCCAAAGGATAATTAAGATTAATTTAGCCTGTTTTTAATGTAGAACTGTAGCTCTCTAGATTGTTTGCACTGGACTGCTGCCAAGGAAGCCCCCCAGCAAATCATTTTCAGTCACTAAATATCAGAATAGGAGGTATGGGAATTTAATCTGTAGTGAAACACACACACACACACACACACATTAAGAAGAAATTCTCAAGTTAGCCAGTTGAAAATTTTATTTATTTGGTAAAATAACAGTCAAGTCATAGTTAATTTGGTCAACATTGTAAATTTGTGCTATTAAGGTTACCAAAATCCCAATTCTTCACTAAAAAATATTCAGCATATTGAGATGCATCTCCTAATTATATGTAAGGTTTCTGATAATATAATGGATAATAATTTGATGAAGAACATATAGTTTGTGTTGTGCCGCCTTATATTACAAATATGCATCTTGACCCTTCATTTAAGAACTAGAGGGACTTCCCTCTGATCCAGTAGTGAAGACTCCAGACTTTCATTGTAGGGAGCACTTGTTTGACCCCTGGTTAGAGAACTAAGATACGACAAGATGTACAGCCAGGGGGGAAAAAGGAACTAGAGAAGGTACTGAAATTTAAGGAATCTGTATTTGTTACTGTGTTGCTGGGGCTTCCCTGGTGGCTCAGACGGTAAAGAATCTACCTGTGATGTGGGAGACCTGGGTTCGATCCCTGAATTGGGAAGATTGCCTGGAGAAGGGAATGACTACCCACTCCAGTATTCTTGCCTGGAGAGTCCCATGGACAGAGGAGCCTGGAAGGCCACAGCCCACGGTGTGTCAAAGAGTTGGGCATGATTGAAACGACTTAGCACACGCACACATTGTGTTGCTGAACAATTCACTTTCTACAAGTATTGTTTTTGTGGTTGGTTAACATGCCCTCTGGAGAAGGCAATGGCACCCCTCTCCAGTGCTCTTGCCTGGAAAATCCCATGGATGGAGGAGCCTGGTGGGCTGTAGTCCATGGGGTCGCTAAGAGTCGGACATGACCGAGTGACCTCACTTTCACTTTTCAGTTTCATGCATTGGAGAAGGAAATGGCCACCCACTCCAGTGTTCTTGTCTGGAGAATCCCAGGGACGGGGGAGCCTGGTGGGTTGCCGTCTATGGGGTCACACAGAGTCGGACACGACTGAAGTGACGCAGCAGCAGCAGCAACATGCCCTCTGAAAAAGCCAGTGATATAAAAAGTAGTGTGATACTGTGGACAGAAGGGCATAGGAACATGAAATACAGGCATGAAATACAATACATGATTGTAGGTGAAAAAGTCACTAAATTAGTTATTTGCTATCTATCTATCTATCTATACCCTATGTTTACATCTTTATCTATATCTATCAAATCTAATAATGATAAAAATAGTATACTTAGCAAGAAATGTTCGAGACCTATATGAGGAAAATTATAAAACTGAAAAGTAGATTTGAAACAAAGGTCAGGAATTTCCATGGTTTTGGATTGACAGACTCATTATCAATAAAAATGTCAGTTTTCTCTTAGTTAATTTCTAAGTTCAATGCAAATTCTGTAAAAACACCATGATATTTTGTTATGGGCTCAGACAATGTAATTTTGAAATTTATTTGAAAGAGCATAAAAAAGATTCCTGATAAATAGGAGCAATGAGGTAGAACCAACCTTACATGATTAAAATACATTTTATAACTTCTGTAATTAAAGAAATATAAGTAGTCTCATGAATATAGAAGGATAAATTAATATAACATGTTACAAAATTCACAAATAGACCTAACATTGTATATGAAATTTTAGTATACAGTAAATTGCTATTTCAAATTAGTCATGAAAAGATGGAATTTTCATGAAGTTAAAATAGGTAGGTAGTGATACAAACAGGCAAGATTGGATCTAATTCTATATTATCCACTATGCTAAATTCCATGTGGAATAAGAGATATCATTGTAAATAATTAATTTCTTAAGTACTACAAGGCTGCATGAGGATTTCTTCTGTAAACTGAGAATGCATAAACTTTCCTACTGCTAAGTCGCTTCAGTCATGTCCGACTCTGTGTGACCCCATAAGACAGCAGCCTACCAGGCTCCCCCGTCCCTGGGATTCTCCAGGCAAGAACACTGGAGTGGGTTGCCATTTCCTTCGCCGATGCATGAAAGTGAAAAGTGAAAGTGAAGTCACTCAGTCGTGTCCGGGCTTCTCCAGCCATGGGATTTTCCAGACAAGAGTACTGGAGTGGGGTGCCATTGCCTTCTAAACTTTCCTAATTCCTAAACTTTCCTAATCTTTTTCTTTATGGACTTATGACTCAAAATCCAAAGTCCATTTGAGTCATAAGTCATAAAGATTTTGAGTCATAAAGTCCATAAAGAAAAAGATTGATACATATTATGTAAAAATCAATCAAACAATCAATTGAGGAAAGGACCGAAAATTTCTGCATGGCATAAAAATGTACAACCTGTTGGTGAGGCTATAGAGAAGAAGGCACTCTCATATATCATTGGTGGAAATTTGGCAGTATTTACAAAATTACCATATGCATTTACCATCTGACTCAGATATTCCAATTCTAGAAATATATTCCAAAGATAGACTAATGAAAGACAATTGATTATAGCAGTATTTGCTATAGTAATGGAAATAATCTAAATACTTGTCATAATTGGAACCAGTTAATAAACTCTATACATCCATACTGTGCATCTATTAAAAGATAAAGAATATACCTATAAACTGTTACAGAATGATTTTTACAATATGTCAAGTAAAGAAAAAAAGAGAAAAGTATGTATAATAATCTGCTATCTCAAAAATCCATGAATATATCTGCATTTCTTAAATTTAAAGTCATAATGATAGAATATATTGCTGTTCAGTCGCTAAGTTATGTGTGCCTGTTTGTGACTCCATGGACTGCATCAGATCAGACTCTTCTGTCCTCCATTATCTCTGGGAGTTTTTCACATTCATGTCTTTTGAGTCAGTGATGCTCTCTAACCATCTCATACTCTGCCCTGCCCTTCTCCTTTTGCCTTCAAACTTTCCCAGTATCAGGGTCTTTTCCAATGAATTGGCTCTTCACATTGCGTGGCCAAAGTACTGGAGTTTCAGCTTCAGCATCAGTCCTTCCAATGAATATTTAGGGTCGATTTCTTTCAGAGTTGACTAGTTTGATCTCCTTGCAGTCCAAAGGACTCTCAAGAATCTTCTCCAGCACTAAATTTGCAAAGCATTAATTCTTCGGCTCTCAGCCTTCTTTATAATTGCTTTCACATTCATGCATGACTACTGGAAAAACCACAGCTTTGACTCTATGAAATGTTGCCAGCAAAGTGACATCTCTGGCTTTAAATATGCTGTCTAGGTTTGTCAGACCTTTCTTCCAAGGAGCTAGCATCTTTCGATTTCATGGCTGCAGTCACTGTTCACAGTGATTTTGGAGCCAAAGAAAATAATATCTGTTACTGCTTAGACTTGTTCCCCTTCTATTTGGCATCTTCCTCTTTGCTTTCTGCCATAAGGGTGGTGTCATCTGCATATCTGAGGCTACTGATATTTCTCCCGGCAATCTTGATTCCAGTTTGTGATTCATCCAGCCCAGCATTTCATATGAGATGCTCTGCATGTAAGTTTACAACCTTGACATACTACTTTCCCAACTTTGAACCAGTCAGTTATTTCATTTCCAATTCTAACTGCTGTTTATTGACCTGCATACAGGTTTCTTAGAAGACAGCTAAGGTAGTTTGGTACTCCCATCTCTTTAAGAATTTTCCACAGTGTGTTGTGATCCATACAATCAAAGCCTTTAGCATAATCAATAAAGCAGACGTTTTTCTGGAACTCCCTTGCTTTCTCCATGATCCAACAAATGTTGGCAATTTGATCTCTGGTTCCTCTGCCTCTCTGAAACTCAGCCTGTACATCTGAAAGTTCTCAGTACATGTAATGCTGAAGTATAGTTTGAAGGATTAACCTTGCTAGCATGTGAAACGAGCACAATTGTACAGTAGCAGTATGAACATTCTTTGGCATTGCTCTTCTTTGGGATGGAAATGAAAACTGACCGTTTCCAGTCCTGACATATTGAGTGTGGCACTTTAACAGCATCATCTTTTAGGATTTTAAACAGCTTAATGGGAATTCTGACACCTCCATTAACTTTGTTAATAGTAATGCTCCCTAAGGCCCTCTTGACTTTAGACTCTAGGATGTTTGGCTTTAGGTGAGTGACCACAACACTGTGATTGTCTGGGTCATTAAGACCTTTTCTGTATAGTTCTTCTGTTCTGCTTCTCTTAGGTCTTTATTGTTTCTGACCTTTATCATGCACATCCTTGCCTGAAACATTCTCTTGATATCTCCAATATTCTTGAAGAGATCTCTAGTCTGTCCCATTCTTTTGCTTTCCTCTATTTCTTTGCATTTCTCATTTAAGAAGGCCTTCTTATCTCTCCTTGTTATTCTCTGGAACTCTGCATTCAATTGGGTATATTTATCCCTTTCTCCCTTGCCTCCCTTGCCTTCTCTTCTTTTCTCAGCTATTGTAAAGCCTCCTTAGTTCATTTCAGTCACTCAGTTGTGTCTAACTCTCTGCAACCCCATGGACTGCAGCACACTAGGCTTCTCTGTCCATCACCAACTCCTGGAGCTTGCTCAAACTCATGTCCTTGAGTCGGTGATGCCATCCAACCATCTCATCTTCTGTCATCCCCTTCTCCTCCTGCCTTCAATATTTTCCTGCATCAGATTTTTTCCCCAATGAGTCAGTTCTTCAAATCAGGTGGAATTCAGCTTCAGCATCAGTCCTTCCAATGAATATTCAGGACTAATTTCCTTTAGGATGGACTGGTTTGATCTCTTTGCAGTCCACGGGACTCTCAAGAGTCTTCTCCAATACCAGTTAAAAAGCATCAGTTCTTTGGTCCTCCAACTCTTATATCCATACATGACTACTGGAAAAACTATAGCTTTGACTAGACGGATCTTTGTCTGCAAACTAATGTCTCTGCTTTTTAATAGCTGTTTAGGTTGATCATAGCTTTTCTTCCAAGAACAAGCATTTTTTAGTTTCATGGCTGCAGTGATTTTGGAGTCCAAGAAAATCAAGTTTGTCACTGTTTCCATTGTTTCCCCATCTATTTGCCATGTAGTGCTGGGACTGGATGCCATGATCTTAGTTTTTTGAATGTTGAATTTTAAGCTAGATTTTTCACACTCCTCTTTCACTTTCAGCAAGAGGCTCTTCAATTCCTTTTCACTTTCTTCCGTAAGGGTAGTGTCATCTGCATATCTGAGATTATTGATATTTCTCCCAGCAATCTTGATTCCAGCTTGTGCTACTTCTAGCCCAACATTTCTCATGATGTCCTCTGCATATAAGTTAAATAAGCAGGGTGACAATATACAGCCTTGACGTACTCTTTTTCCTATTTGGAACCAGTCTATTGTTCCATGTCCAGTTCTGACTGTTGCTTCCTGACCTGCATATAGGTTTCTCAAGAGGCAGGTCAAGGCAGAAGTAGATGTTTTTCTGGAACTCTTGCTTTTTCTATGATCCAGTGGATGCTGGCAATTTGATCTCTGGTTTCTCTGCCTTTTCTAAATCCATCTGGAACATCTGGAAGTTCTGTTTACATACTGTTGAAGCCTCCTCAGACAACCACTTTGCCTCCTTTTATTTTATTTTTTTCCCCCTTTGGGATTGTTTTTGACAATGTTAAAAACTTTCGTCCATAGTTCTTCAGGCATTCTGACTGCCAGATCTAATCTCTTGAATGTATTCATCCCCTCCACTGTATAATTATAAGGTATTAGAGTTAGGTCATACCTGAATGACCTAATGGTTTTCCTCATTTTCAATAAGTCTGAATTTTGTAATAAGGAGCTCATTATCTGAGCCAGAGTCAGCTCCAAGCTTTGTTTTTGCTGCCAGTATAGAGCTTCTCCATCTTTGGCCCCGAAGAACATGATCAATCTAATTTAGGTTTTGACCATCTGCTGATGTCCGTGTGTAGAGTCATCTTGGCTTGTTGGAAAACGGCATTTGCTGTGACCAGTGTTTTCTCTGACATGACTCTGCTAGACTTTGTGCTGCTTCATTTTGTACTCCAAGCGCAGGATACAATAAAATCACCCCAATAGCTATCTCTAAAGGGAGAGAAAGAACACGGGGGAAAAGACAGAGATAGAAGCTAGTCTTTCCTGAATATACCCTGTTGGCTGATTTGATTTTGGAACTCTGTTTTCACGTGAATATATGGGCTTCCTGGGTAGCTCAGCTGGTAAAGAATTTGCCTGCAGTTCGGGATATCTGGGTTCAATCCCTGGGTTGGGAAGATCCCTTGGAGGAGGGCATGGTAGCTTACTCCTCTTGTCTGGAGAATCCCTATGGACAGAGGAGCCTGGCCTGTGACAATCCATTGGGTCACACTGAGTGATTAAGCACAGCCCAGCACAGTAACAAAGGTACATTAAAATGAAAAATATAAATGGAGTTTAAAATTTAAAAGCATGATTAAACAAAGAACTAAACTCTATGTGGAGCCGATGGTATATTTAAGACCTAAAGAGTTGTTTCAAGTTAAGTTAAACTCAGTAAATTGCCTATATAGTCTTATCTCTGGTGGAATCTCGCTCTCTTTTTTCTTAAATTGAAGTAAAGTTGATTTACAATGCTGTGTTAGTTTCAGGTGTAAAGTAATGTGATGTGTGTATATATATATATATATATATACAATTTTTCAGATTATTTTCCATTATAGACTATTACATGATTTGAATATAGTTCCTTGTGCTATATATTGGCCCTTATAGTTTATTTATTTTATTCAATATGTAAAGTAGTTTATATATGCTGATTCCAAACTCAATGTATTCTTCTCTCCCCTTTTTTCCCCTTCTTTAATCATAAGCTTATTTTCTACTTGGTGATTTTATTTCTGTTTTGTAAATAAGCTCATTTCTATCTTTTAAAAAAAAATTTTCTCTACTGGCGTATATCATAAGGGGATAGTAAGCAAAGAAAAATTAGTTTTTAGTCATCTTATAATTGTTGTTGTTCTGAAATTATTAACTATATTATTTATATATTATGTGTGTGTGTGCATGCTGTCACTTCAGTTGTGTCTGACTCTGCGACCCCATGGACTCTATCCTGCTAAGCTCCTCTGTCCATGGGATTTTCCAGGCAAGAATACAGGAGTGGGTTGCCATTTCCATCTCCAGGGGTTCTTCCTGACCAAACCTATGTCTCTTATGTCTCCTGCATTTGCAGGCAGGTTCTTTAACACTAATGACACTGTGGAAGCCCATTATATATTACATATATGATGTAAATCAAGCAAGCAATTAGAACATTTTAATAACAAAAAAAACCTCTGTCTGGTAAAAAGATCTGGTGATAATTTAGACGCTAGATTGTGGCCTATAAAAAACATGACTTCTTCCTTCAAAATGGGCTTCCTAGACAAGCAGCTGATTTGAAGGGTGAATACTGAAATTTACAAGATGAGTCTGAAACATCTTGTGCCCGAAAACAAGGACCCTGTGAAAGACAACTAGGATTCTGTCACAAGGACTCAAGAGCCTTGCAGAGGCTTGCCCTAGACAACGAAGGGATGAATTAAGATATACTGAGTCAATGAACAGAGGGGCCTGGTGGGCTACATGGAGTCACAAAGAGTCGGACACAAAGTTAGGGACTAAACAACAACAATAAAACAACAAGGCAATGAAACATCTAATAATAAGCATGACTTATTAACATCTAATAATAAGTACTAACTACAATGAAGCAGTCATGTCCTAAAAAGAAAATCAAACCCAATTAAGTTAAGCCCCTAGATTTATCCACCAGAGTATGGAAAATGCAAAGAGCAGAGGAATCTACTAAATGGTCCCATGGGGATATAATCAGCAAATTCGAAAATGAAGGCAAATTTACAGGACAAAAAGCTAAGATTTTTTAGAAAATAAACTGAAAAAAAAAAATGGAGAAAGACTGGAAAATAGATTAAAAGAGACTTAGGAGTACATATTAATTAAATAAAAATTATGCACCTTCTGTGAATTCTAATTAGAAGAAATCCAACTGTGAAAATAGTACGTATGAGGCAAACTTTGAAGAAATCTGAACACTGACTGCATATTTTATGTCAATAAGGAATTATTGTTAATATTTTAGATGTAGATAATAGTATTCCCATTACTTAAGAAAGTTACTAATAGGTTCTAAAATGCATATAAATGAAATGATATATCTGAGATTTTCTTTAAGATAACTCAGTGAGGGGAGAAACGGAAGTTATAGGTGAAACAAGAGTTGATGAATGCTAAAGCTGTGGGCTGGAGGAAGCATAAGCTGGAATCAAGATTCCCGGGAGAAATATCAATAACCTCAGATATGCAGATGACACCACCCTTATGGCAGAAAGTGAAGAGGAACTAAAAAGCCTCTTGATGAAAGTGAAAGAGGAGAGTGAAAAAGCTGGCTTAAAGCTCAACATTCAGAAAACGAAGATCATGGCATCCGGTCCCATCACCTCATGGGAAATAGATGGGGGAACTGTGGAAACTGTGGCAGACTTTATTTTTTTGGGCTCCAAAATCACTGCAGATGGTGACTGCAGCCATGAAGTTAAAAGGCGCTTACTCCTTGGAAGGAAAGTTAGGACCAACCTAGATAGCATATTCAAAAGCAGAGACATTACTTTGCCAACAAAGGTCCGTCTAGTCAAGGCTATGGTTTTTCCTGTGGTCATGTATGGATGTGAGAGTTGGACTGTGAAGAAAGCTGAGTATCGAAGAACTGATGCTTTTGAACTGTGGTGTTGGAGAAGACTCTGGAGAGTCCCTTGGACTGCAAGGAGGTCCAACCAGTTCATCCTAAAGGAGATCAGTCCTGGGTATTCATTGGAAAGACTGATGCTAAAGCTGAAACTCCAATACTTTGGCCACCTCATGTGAAGAGGTGACTCATTGGAAAAGACTCTGATGCTGGGAGGGATTGGGGGCAAGAGGAGAAGGGGACGACAGAGGATGAGATGGCTGGATGGCATCACCGACTTGATGGACATGAGTTTGAGTGAACTCTGGGAGTTGGTGATGGACAGGGAGGCCTGGCGTGCTGCGGTTCATGGGGTCACAAAGAGTCGGACACGACTGATCGACTGAACTGAACTGAACTGAACTGAAAGCTGCGGGAGAGGAACTTTAGAATTTTTTTTTTCATTCTTAAAAAAATTTATTTAATTTTTATTGAAGGATAATTGCTTATAGAATTTTGTTATTTTCTGTCAAACCTCAACATGAATCAGCCATAGGTATACATGTATCCCCTTCCTTTTGAACGTCCCTCCCATCTCCCTTCCCATCCCACCCCTGTCGGTTGGTATCGAGCCCTGTTGAGTTTCCTGAGACATAGGGCAAATTCCCGTTGGCTATCTATTTTACATATGGAACATTAGAATTTACTATGATATTCTCTTTACTTTTGTCAGTGTTTGAAATCAACCCTGATAAAGTTTTTTTTTTTTTAAAGAGAGAAAATGTCATTTAAAGTCTCCTTTTCCTTATGCTTTTAGATTAAATAAGACCGATGACCATATTTTAAGATTTTTCCAAACATACTCACCAAACAAAAAAGATGACAAAATGGCCTTAAGCGCAAACTGACTTAAATGCTACAACATAGTAAAATGGTTCAAATGTCTGTGAAGTTTCAAATAATACTGCCTGGCTTTTGTAGAAATATCTTGAGTGTCTTCTATGAGCCTGTTTAACATGACAGTCAGTGTGATAAGCTTTCCAGGGAGTTCCCAGTACGTCACTGGGTCTCTGCCATCAAGAGAAAGGTGACGAGAGGTATTTACTCAGAGATTAGGAGTAAGGATTTTGTAAAATAAGGCTCTTTAGTTAATGGTTGATTCAAGGAAGCACACAGTGGTGTGGCTAGGAGCAATGGCTTTGGAGTTGGACAGACTAACCACTGTTTATCATTCACTGTTTCTATTCCTTGTCTGGTCAAGTTCACTTTTGGGTTCCTCACTCAAAATTTAGGGCTACTCTATCCCTATAGAACTTACACAGTGCTTGGTATACATGAAGAAGTTTCAGTCACCTGCAAAAATTGATATTATTGGTTGATGGTGATTATTATCTGAGAAGATGAAGTGGAAGCACAAGCTCAAAAGGGTAATGTAGGGAAAAATAATCTAAAAGTCATCTGGAAGACATATAACTTTTGAATTGCCAATAAAAAAATGGATTTGGTTTTGTGTGTGTGTGTGTGCCCAGCTCAACAAACTCCATATGTCTTCCCAGCAGCTCTTATTCCCATGTAGGGAACCTTGGAACCTGAACAGATGACTGTCTGAGGAAGACACAATTCTGATGAGAATGGCTTGCAGTGCAGGGGTCTTAAATGTTGGCTGTGAAACCTCTAATCACATATTATTTGATTAAAGATACTAATGGTAAGAAACCTGGTAGCACTGTTTTCAAATCACTTTCTTTGCCTCATGAACAGAAACGTAGAGACATACAAAACATATTTTAAGTGTATGTAAAGGAGAGGAAGGCATGATATTATGAGATATAATCAGGATCATTTCACAAAGGAGATGATATTTGAACCTGATCTAGAAGAATGAGGGGAAGTTTTTCAGGAAGACAAAGTGGTGAGGACATTTAGGCAGAAGCAGAAGAAGAAGGGAAAGGTATAGAGACATGATCAGTTGAATGCTCCCCCCACCCTCCATGAGTTCTTCCAGCATGTGGAGCGGTTCAGGGTGAGGCCATGGAGGACTGAGTGTAGCTATATATCAAAGGTGATAGTTAAACGTGATTGTGGTCATGATTCAGAGAGACATCTGATGACCATCTGCGTAAAGGACACATGAATTCTAAAAAAGAAGAAAATGAAAGAGGTAAGTTGGGTGATGTCTACCCTATTAAATTATCCCGGAAGAAAGACTTTATGGTTAGCTAAAAGTAGTTGTGGTGAGGTAGTGACCAATTCAAATTCAAGAGATACTTGAGAAAGATGATTGATAAGACTTGGATATATAATTATATAATTCATACATTTATCCATATATTGTCTGAAAATTTATATTGTCCAAAAATTCCACAGAGACTTATATTTTTTTCTGCTTTCCTCTTTTGAGCTTGGGATTCTGCTTCAGTCTCTCAGACAAGAATTGATGAGACTTGAAAATAATTCATAAAGGTGAAAGAAATTTCTAATTTGAAGTGAGTAAAAGTCTTTCTATTTATCAAGAGGGAATAGGAATGATAAGCAGATACAGTTGACTCTTGAACAATGCTGGGGTGAGGGGCTCTGACTTGCCCTACAGTTGAAAATGTGCTTATGACTTATAGTCTGCCCTTCATATAACTGGTTCTTCCATATTTGTGGTTCCCCATCCTTGGAATCAACCAATATAGGACAATGTACTAGTATTTACTATTGAAAAACAATCTGCGTGTAAGTGGGCCCCTGCAGTTCAAGCCTATGTTGTCCAAGGACCAATTGTACTTTGATAATGAACATGTAGAGTTTGAGGTGCACATTCTTTATTGCCATTAGGTGTCATGACCTCACTCATTGGTAAGTTGATCACTGAAAACAGAGTGGGAAGGGTTAGGCTGGAGATTGTCCTGCACTGGTCAGTGAGGGTTAAGGAAAGCAAATCAAGGAAAGGCAAGGAGTGGTACTGTGGGATTTGAAATGTATGGAGTGCCATACCCTAGAGCACAAATCATAATTACACAAATCAAACTCATGCCTAATCAAAGCTGCAATAATACATATTCTGGAAAAAGCATGCTTTCTATTATTAGGTACAATCTGAATTCATAAAGAATATCTGTATGAGATTCTTAGAATAAAATCAAAGTCATGGTAGAAGGAAGGAGGCATATGAGCCAAGGAGGCCCCAGCCTACTTTCTGAGGCTCTTCCCAATATTCCATCCCCTAGAGATGCTTGCTCCTTGGAAGAAAAGCTGTTACAAACCTAGATAGTGTATTAAAAAGCAGAGACATTACTTTGCCAACAAAGGTCATATAATCAAAGCTATGGTTTCTCCAGTAGTCATATATGGATGTGAGAGTTGAACAATAAGGAAGGCTGAGCACTGGAGAATTGATGCTTTTGAACTGTGGTGTTGGAGAAGACTCTGGAGAGTCCCTTGGACTGCAAGGAGATCCAACCAGGCAATGCTAAAGAAAATCAGTCCTGAATATTCATTGGAGGGACTGATGCTGAAGCTGAAATTCTAATACTTTGGTCACCTGATGTGAAGAACTGACTCACTGGAAAAGATCCTGATGCTGGGAAAGATTGAGGGCAGGAGGAGAAGGGGACCACAGAGGATGAGATGGTTGGATGGTATTACTGACTCGATGGACATGAGTTTGACTAAGCTCTGGGGGTTGGTGATGGACAGGGAGGGCTAGCATGCTGCAGTCCATGGGGTCACCAAGAGTCAGATGGGACTGAATGACTGAAGAAGAGATGCTGATGAAATCACTGAGTTCTAGGGGCTGAGAAGATCGGCCAGTTTGTCACCTAGTCTCATCTAAAAAGAGTCATGTAGGAGCACTGCAACATACTCACCAGTTCACAGAGCTCACTCTGCTCACAGGCCCTCAGACACAGTCACAGACTGCTTCCCAAACTTGCTAATCAGTGTGAGTGAGCCACTAATGCATCCTGTCAGCTTAGGTCTTACTTGCGTTTTATTTTACTATTTCATACAGAGAGTAACTCAGATTGATTGAAGGGGAGAGTTGGAGGTAGGAAGAAATTGGAATTCCAACTATAAAAACAGGTGGTTACCAGATCCTGGAGAATCTTAGAGATTCTAATACAAGTCTAAGAAGTTTTGATAATATATTTTAGTCAATGGATATTGTTAAGGATTTTTATCATGAGTGTTTTGGTATCTCTTAGAGTATATACTTAGTAAATTATTGTTGAAAGAATATGAGATTGCATCCAGGTGAACAGAAATTTTTCAAAGAAGATTTTGAAGTAATGCAACATATCTCCACATTGTTGAGAGATCTATGTAGCCACAAATCAAACTGGCAACAAAAGATCAGAGTAAAGCTATCTGTAGAGCCAAGGGCAAAGTTGCAATCAATGGCAAACTTTGGAAGCAGTGGCCAAAGGGTGGAAACACTGATTATTGACCGGTATCTTTAGCTCATTGAAAGAAATTGCTTGGAGCCTCTATACAAAATATGACTTTGGGGCATATACCAGGAGACTACTTTGGGTACAACTATAAGAAGATCTCTTGGTGTTTAATTACATAATCTTCTTGGAACTGGTCCAGGCTTTCAGAGGAATTTTTCAGGAGAGGGAGAAACAGTAATATAGTAAGGTTCTAGAAATGTGTCTATTTCAAATGAACAATATGTAACTAAACACATTCTTTTCATGTTCTAATGTTGAGGAGATCTTGACAATAAAGCATGCAGTACTTGATTGCCTCAGGTCATGAAGAATATGACAAATGAAAGTATAGATAAACCTCAGGCTTTATTTCATATTAATATTTTCAGCATTATAAAGCTTTATTAAGAGCATCAATACTCAGCTATTTAACACAATTTCCGAGCTCATCCTCTCTAGGGATACTAATAAATGGAACAGGAAGGAGTGAAAAAAAAGACTACAAGCATTTAGAAATTATAGACCAAGTGACCACTACATTCTTCCATACTGACAACACACAGAAGGTACTTTGATGTGTGACTCACTAAATTCAGATCATTTACTCTTCTGTAGACTTGGCTTCTGCCCAAGCAGCATTCGAGTCCAATTGTGAAAATGAAGCAGTAATGAGAAACTAAATGGTTGCCAGAAAACTCTTAGATCAATGTTAGAGTCACCCTTTTGACTTGGATGACCAGGCCTCGGTGTGAACATCTAATTGGCCGTTGTGATCTAAATACACTTTTAGATCACTTACAGACAAATGACCCAACGATGAGAGTGTGCAACAGGAGAGACAAGAAGCACATACTTGAAGAAACCATTACAGTGAAAATGCAAGAGAGCAACGTGGGCATTCATCCAATGTTGTGTAATAAAGAAAATTATTACAAGACATTCATAGTTATAAAAATTAGCAAATTGCTGTTCATGAAGGAAGAACACTGTGCAGTCAATAAATAATTGAAACTGCAGTTCCTCTTTGCTTCTACTGACCTTTCAGTCAGGAAAATGAAAGTACTTTAATTAAGTTTAAGATCTTCATCACGTTGTTTAATTCTTTTGAAAGAGCTACTTGGGACTAATGTGTCTAGATCTCCCATTGTCATCAGTGGGAGGTCTGCCAGCTTCAGGACAAAAAGAAAAGAATATGCAATTAGAGACAACCTATCCTGTTGGAAATTATTCCAAAAGGCACAATAATTTCCTTAAGGTTTTATATACATAGGTAGGCTTCTGAAGTCAGAATACCCAGTGTTCCAATACATTTCTATTGCTATTTTACTCAATTTTTCCCACGTCTCAGTTACTTCATCTGTAAAAAGGGGATGATGTTTATGTCATGGGACAGATGTAATGATCAAACGAGAAAATACAAGTGGCACGCTGAGACTCATGCCTGGCACGTGGTGAGGCTTCAATATATGTTATTTTTGTTATTGATAATCATATTAATTCTACGTTAAGGGTGAGCATGGATTGGAGAATAGGTGAAAAGCACATACCATAAGATGTATCTGCCAGTGTTATGACACAATGCTTACCAATAAGCCATTTTTCTTTTATATGTGAGTAACCAAAGAATGATACTTGATTTCATCAAATTCATCAGGCAGAGGTTTTCCAATGTCAAAGCAGTGGGGGGATAAATAAATATGTGAGTCTGGAACAGATTTAAGACAGTGGTGGTGGTGGTTTAGTTGCTAAGTTGTGTCTGACTCTTGCAACCCCATGCATGTAGCCCACCAGGCTCCTCTGTCCTTGGAATTCTCCAGGCAAGAATACTGGAGTGAGTTGCCATTTCCTTCTCCAAGACAGTGGTAAGGATGAATTATTAGGCAGGATGAGACACCTCTTAGAGAAGAGTTCTGTGGTATGACCAAGGAAGACTGGACAGGAGTGGAAGCTTTCATCTTCCCCCAGCAGACTGCAAGCCCTCTGATACTGGGTGTCATGTTTTATTCTAAATAGAATCCTCCATGCCTAGTATGGAGTGCGGTTCACAATAGGCACTCAGTAATTACTGGATGAACAAATAAATGAATCAACCAGACATTTAATCTTAAGCAAATCACATGAATCCTGGTTTAGATTTATTGTCTTTATTCTTGAAATGATAGGGTTGTGCTAATAATCTTAAAGTCTCACAATATCTTTATAAGCAAATATTCTAATTTTTCAAAAAATGAGAAATTTCCTAAGAATCAGAATTATTGTAAGAGCTGCTGCTGCTGCTGCTAAATCACTTCAGTCGTATCCGACTCTGTGCGACCCCATAGACGGCAGCCCACTAGGCTCCTCGATCCCTGGGATTCTCCAGGCGAGAACACTGGAGTGGGTTGCCATTTCCTTCTCCAATGCATGAAAGTGAAAAGTAAAAGAGAAGTCGCTCAGTCATTTCCGACTCTTAGCGACCCCATGGACTGCAGCCTACCAGGCTCCTCCGTCCATGGGATTTTCCAGGCAAGAGTACTGGAGTGGGTTGCCATTGTAAGAGCAGTTTGTCTCAAACATTAATGCTCATTCAACTCACTTGATGATCTTGTTAAATGCAGATCTGATATAGTAGCTTTGGGAGAGACTTCAAATTTGCAGTTTCTGAGAGATCAGTCCTGGGTGTTCTTTGGAAGTACTGATGCTAAAGCTGAAACTCCAATACTTTGGCCACCTCATGCAAAAAGTTGACTCATTGGAAAAGACCCTGATGCTGGGAGGGATTGGGGGCAGGAGGAGAAGGGAACGACAGAGGATGAGATGGCTGGATGGCATCACCGACTCGATGGACATGAGTTTGGGTGAACTCCGGGAGTTGGTGATGGACAGGGAGGCCTGGCGTGCTGCAATTCATGGGGTCAGAAAGAGTCGGACACGACTGAGCAACTGAACTGAAAAGTTCCCATGTGATGCTGAAACTTCAGTTCCATAGACCACATACACCAAATAGCAAATATGATTAGAGGGTTTTGTGAATATTTTCTCTTAGGTCATAAGAATTAGAGAACAATGTCTTTAGACAGGTACAAATACATTACTTATTGGGTTCAGGATGGAAGATCCTTAATATTTAAAGATATGACATTTCACCTTCAGTTGAAAGATGGGTAAGATTTGTGACGGCACTTTACAATTTGAAAGTACTATTTTCATTTCATATTTCAACCATTATTTACAGAGCTCTTACAAACTCTTTTGTCTCACAATAACCTAAAGAAGTGGACATGGATTTTGAGCTCCATTTTATAGAACAGGCCAAAGAACTCAAACTGATTATTTTCCTAGCTAGTGAAGAGTAGAACTGAGGTGAACAAACAGGTCTCCTGAATCACAGTCAGTGTTTTTGTTCAAATATGTCACATTTCCTCTAAGTAGGTGAGGTTTAAGCCTATAATGCTATGAACTTGTCACTCATGAAATTTGACATTGCTCACCAGGACCTGAATAGGGAGGAAGCCCTACTGAACAATCACCATATGATGTAATAAAAGCCAGTACAAAACTACAGCTATTTCTCTCTTCACTTATCAGCTATGTGTTTTAAAGATTCAAAGCCTCAGCTCAGAAATTTTCAAGTTAGTATTAAAAAGAATAGAATCAATAGGGTTGCACTATTCTCATTTTTCCCATGGAGAAAATTGTTCACAGAAATATCAAACAATATATCCAAGATTATGCAATCAAGAGTTTGTCAACATATTTGGTCTCCAGTCTTTATTCTATTAGACGACGCTAACACTCAGGGAATTTAAAAATTTTGAAGAGGTTTTTAATTTCACTATCATATGTTTTTCTATCTCAGCATTCATGAAGGTCAAAGATACAGTGATAAAAATGTCTGGGAAAACATCAAATATTAATGTGTTAGTAAACCATCACAGCTCAAGTATTTAGGCGTCACTTAAATTTTAATAAATGCCTTCTTCAAAGCCCTTTGTTTAGCTCTGATTGATCTCAAATAGCTGTCTCCACAGATTTTTTACCCGTAGAGTGAGTAAAATGTAAAATCTGTATTTTAATTTTCCTATGTGGTTCCAGGTAAAGTTTTCCTAGAAAACAAGAATGAATGCTTAATTCTTACAAAGGCAAAATAATATTCATGTCCTTTGTGTAGTTTTAATTTTGATTCATTGGGTTTCCCATAGAAGGTATCTCTGGAAAATAACATATTTAGCAAGACATATATACTAAAAATGGCCAGGCTGAAAGCTACAAGATTCTGTTTTTCTGGGGTGGTGGACAATATTACTCAAAAACATGCATTCAATCCTAACTTCTAATTGTCTGGTATTTTTCTTGTACCAATTCCACTTTTGTGGGCTTGCATATAAAAAATAATGCGAGCAGCTTCTTCAGAAGTTGAGAAAAAATCTTCTATCCTTACAAATGCTCTCTCAAGCAACAGGGATGGTACCACAGGCTTTGAGACAGATGGTAGCCAATCCAAATTCAGTATGGTAAGCAGGCACCACTCAATAAAACTTTAATTGCTGCATATGGTATCTGCTAACTTGTTTAGAAAATGGATATGCAGCATTAGCTCAAAGCATTTAAATGGCCTGATAGCACTGGACAGCATGTTGGGCTGCCACCTGGAAGACCCAAATTTCATAGCAGATGTAACAGGAGAAGAATAAAGCTGGTGGTTGATGGTCCTGGAATGGAGATGCCACAGTCAGCACCCAGCTGTTCTCCTCACCCGCGCTGACTCCTATTGCTTTGGTGTCACTTCCACCAAGTCCTGAAATCACTCATGTATGATATTGTATTTTCCTCCCAAGAAGAGGAAACAAACAAACACACAAAAAACACCCTTCTAAACTAAGCTACACCATACGGCTGAAATGGGAAGGGGTTCATGTCCCTATACCCTGAGAAATGTGGAAGATGCTTTAGAATGCAGTTTAGGGAGGGGGGGAGAAAAGGGATAAAGCTCTGGATGGAGAATGCCTGACATATGTGCAAATTTTTGCCAAAAGATGGGAGCCAAGACAGAAGAGAAGGTTCCTTCTGAGAGTGCCGAAGACATCTTTGCAATTTATCATTTGCATTTGTCTTGCCCTGGCAAACAATAAATAACGCTTTACACATGCAGAGAAGGTCAGCTTATCAGCCCCCTGACTTCAGAAACAGATAAGGAGTGAAACGTATCACTTCTAAAAAAGGGGCTCTTTAACTCCCTCCCGGCAGGTTAGGTAGGGAAAGGAGTTTAAGAGAAATAAGATCTCAAGATCTCAGCCTATTTAAAGACAGAGGATATTAAAGGAAGGAACAAAACTAATTGTTTTTCAGAAAGATCGCAGAAGAATATTCACTTTTGAACATTACTGCTCAATTTAGATTAAGAAAACCCACAAATGCACTTCGCAGACACACTATTGATTTCTGACCTGTAAATTACTCTCCATCAAAAAGGTTTTGGTGCAGACTAGGGGTTTGTAGAGTAGCCTGGGTACTTCTCAGCTGCAATCTGCATAATGTTTAGTATTCAGTGAGTTAAAGCAGGCAATGAAAGGGAACTGTCAACGCAATCTAGAAGATATAAAGAAATGAAAGGGGGGGGGGAGCCGTATGCTAATAATCCACTCAGTAATTAAGTGAAGATCGCTGCCAAGCGCCACTGCCACCTTCAAAGGGTAATTTGTACAGGAAATCATAGAGTCATTGTCAAATCATTTCAGGATAAAAGGAAAGTCATCAACTGAGATAAGATAAATGCTGGGTGTCTGGCAGCATGTGCCCTAGGAAATGCCTTTGCTTTTTAAATTTTTTTTTCCTTTAAAAAAAAAAAAAACCTTAGAAAAGTGGGGCTAGAAAAACTTGACAGGTTGAAATGTACATTTACTATTAATAATAGGGGCAATCTATGCATGGATGCATTTTAAAATAGGTTACTTGAGCAAAACAAAACAACAAAAAAGGTAAAATAAATCAGTGAAGAGGATTTAACTTGTAACTAGTATACTGTGTGTGATTTTTCTGTTCCTCTTCCTTTCAGTTGTTTCCCCTTTCCTTCTCTATTTTAGCTAAATTACAGTATTTTTAAAGTGTTATTAAGCATCCTGTTCTCTTAGGGAGACAATGTTTCCATCTCTGGAAAATTAATTTTTTTTAAAGACATCCAAGAAGGGAGAAAACCATATCCGCCCATTACATTCTCTTTCTTGCTCTTGAACTCTTAATATTTAATTTTCATCTTGCTTTATCTCACATAAAATATTGCAAAATTAATATGTGAAGTTTGTGAAGTAGCTACAGTCTTCTTTCTTAAAAATGGAGTGTGCAGTTTTTTTTTTTTTTTAATGTTAATCTCATGGAAAAAATCTCAACAAAATGAGAAGTGTATTCTGTTTGTCATTCAAATTTATATGCTTCCTCTTTGACTTGTTCTGATTTAACCTGTGTTAGACAAACGTCTCTAAAAAGAATAAATTGATGCATGCATTTGCGGGTAGCTATTTCTACATAGCTAAATTGATTCCTTGGATGAAAAGTTTCACCCAAATATTTCCTTAAAATTGATGTCTTCTGTCATACTGAAAGAAAAGTTTGTTTGCTCTAGGGAGCAAGATGTCTCCACATTTGAGGTGCACTTTATAGGACTCTCCCTGCTATGGCACTGATTCATCCGAAACAACACAGACGGGAAAAATCAAGACAGCAGAGCTTCAATGGGTACTTAAACATGGGAAATATGCAAAGTTTGCTTAAAGTATTTCCTTTTTTTTTTAACTCCTTGACCATCCTTTTCCAGATGAAACCATATGTTTTATAATATATACTTAATGAAATTATTCATTTAAACATGTGAAGAGTACCTACCTTTGTGCCGGATGCTCTGTTAAGACACTGATCCTACCAGCAACGAGTTCACTTTTAATGAGAGAAGCAAACTAACAGTTTATTTGTACATGTTCATTATCTAGGTGTTGTCTTTTTGCATATCAGCTTGCATCACAGGAGTTGTTATTTGGTTAACTGAAAAGGGCACTTAGCTAGTTATGTGCAGACTTCTGATGATTTCTTCAGAACACTTATGAGCCTGGACACTTCCTCCCTCCTGTCTTTGTCCTGCTGTCCTTTTTGCCTTCTTTTCCTTCCTTTCTTTGTCTCTTTTTCTTCTTCACATTTATCTACCTTGCTCACCTACTAAGCTATCCTGTTCTACAGTGCCACTGCTACTAACAGATACTGTGATATATGTCAGAATATAAAACATTTGCCTTTTGAAGTGATGGCTTAATAAGTGGGGGAAAGTATACAGAATTAAAGAAACACTGATCATAAAACATTAGTATTTTGTTTTATGGGCTAGGAAACTATGCTCCAGGCAGAAATTATAAATTCGTTGTGAGTATAAACTTGAAGTTATTGATTTAATAAGAAGGATCATTTTTCTGGAAATCTCTTTCCTTGAATTTCTATATTATTATGGAGTTGAGGAGGGAGACTATTAAGCAGACATACCAAGAAAACTGAGATCATCATAAAGATAAATACATATATATATAAAAATATATTTCAACATTTATACCTATCTTATCTCAGATATACATGGATAGCAACTATTAAAGCATACTAATCTGGGACCTTTTAGTTTAAGGCAGACAACCTTACACAATATATCGAAATTCATTAGGAGAATAAATATAGAAATTGACGTTCTTAATAATGATCCTGAATTGTCATGAACCAATTGGCTATTTGCTGCTGCTGCTAAGTCGCTTCAGTTATGTCTGACTCTGTGCAACCCCAAAGATGGCAGCCCACCAGGCTCCTCCGCCCTGGGATTCTCCAGGCAAGAATACTGCAGTGGGTTGCCATTTCCTTCTCCAAATTGGCCATTTAGTGTAAGATTAAGTTTATTGGATACCTTCCAGTAGAAATGCTACTGCCACTTCTGTAAAAAAAAAAAGATCTGAAAGTACACAGATTATACAGTAGTTGATTATTTTTCAGTCTTATGGTTCAATTTTACTATTATACATTTAAATTTTGTTAAAATTTATAAAATGCCAAGTTAAATAATTTAAGGATATTTCTTAATTTTACACAAAATATTTTAGAGTGTTTAATGTATATTATGGTTTTCTGTGAGAGAATTAAGAGTAATTTTATTAATTATATTTATTTCCTCAATATATTTGACTATAATACCCCCTTTTCAAAGAGCATTTTGGAAAACTAGTGATTGTAAACACATTCTTTCTAATGAAAAAGAAAAGCTTAATCAAAACTCCTATCTCACTGATGCTTAGGGAAGTTGAAATAACCATTACTTTTATATCTGAATTTTGATAAGCAACCTGATTAAAAATAGGACATTTATTCAAAAGTCTGGACTTGAAAGAATTTAATATCAAAAGCCATACCACTGAATGTTATGTCTCAAAATTGAGCTAAAAATTTTACACATCTTTTTAATCCATCCTACCACCAAAGGTGAACCTATTATCATTCTAAAAGTGAGTAAAGGCCATACCATTCTAAAAGCCCTAAAAGTAGAATTTTAAACCTAAATCTGTCTGGCACCAAAGAATATTCTGTTATATGGTTTTATTCTTTTGGAGAAGCACCAAAAATTGTTTCAACAGAAAACCTGTAAACAAATCATTTATTTATTAATACATTTAGAAGTAATTTTGAACCTAACCTCATAAAAGACTAGGAAATTCTACTGAGAGGACCCAAACATGGAATAATAACTTTTAAATCCTTGTATTTTTGAGAAATAATGAGAGCAGAGTAAGGCTGAATATTTTTAAAACAAATGGACTCTGGTCTTATCAGCTCACACAATGGGTCTTAGAGAATAATGCATTTCACAGCATGATAAAGTTTCTTTGAGATCTTACAAAGGCTCAAAGGAAAGGACTGTTAGTACCAGCCCTTCAGCCACTTAGAGCTATAGATTAAACTGCTCCAAATTCAAAGTTAAACTTATTTTTCAGAACATTGAAGTCAATATGCTTGATTTTTAGTTAATCTGGGAAGCAATGTTAGAAATCATTCTTCAGAGATTATTGTACTTTACATCAAAAAAAGATCTTATAAAGTTGAGAATAATTTTAAAAAGAAGTACAGACAGGTATGCATAGATGTACCAAAAGCTTACTATACAAACCAAATATTTTTTAGCACACCATTCTCCATGATGATAACTAATGAAATTAGGAAAATAATAATATTTTGTGTGACTGAAACATTTTCTTATCATGCTCAAACAGACAACTGATTTCTCAGAAAGTATGGAGATAATTTCTAAATATGGCTGCCATTCATTCATCCCCTCCTCCTATTGAGACAAATTCTGTTTCTCCTCTTCTTCAGTCAGGGATGGCCTTTAGACTTACTTTGGTCAACAGAGTGTAGCAGAAGTGAGATTGTGCCAGTTTTGGGCCAAGCCTTTGAGAGGACTGACAACTTCCTCCTTCTGGGGAATTCAGCCACCATGCTGTACAGAAACTTGGGTAAGACTGTTGAATGAGGAAAGATGACACGTAGAGAGAGAGCAGAGTGCAAAGAAGAGGAAGGAGAGAAGGGAGACGAGAGGAGAGTGAGAGAAAAGCCATGTGAAGGAGCATGGAAATGCCAGACATGTGAATGTCTTCTTGGGTGTTTCAGTCCAGCCCTGGGGCAGTTAAACTACCCGAGGGAGTGACCTCAGCCAATGGCAGATGGAGCAGAAGAATCAACTAACTGAGCCCTGTCCAAATTCTGGATCCACAGGATCATAAGAAATAATATGAGATGACCCAGAGGGATGGTATGGGGAGGGAGGAGGGAGGAGGGTTCAGGATGGATTAAAAATTAAAAAAAAAAAAAAAAAAAGAAATAATACATTATGGTTGCTTAAATCCTATTGGTTTTGGGGGGCATCTGGTCCCATCACTTCATGGGAAATAGATGGGGAAACAGTGGAAACAGTGTCAGACTTTATTTTTGGGGGCTCCAAAATCACTGCAGATGGTGATTGCAGCCATGAAATTAAAAGATGCTTATTCCTTGGAAGGAAAGTGATGACCAACCTAGATAGCATATTCAAAAGCAGAGACATTACTTTGCCAACAAAGGTCTGTCTAGTCAAAGCTATGGTTTTTCCAGTAGTCATGTATGGATGTGAGAGTTGGATTGTGAAGAAAGCTGAGCACCGAAGAATTGATGGTTTTGAACTGTGGTGTTGGAGAAGACTCTTGAGAGTCCCTTGGACTGCAAGGAGATCCAACCAGTCCATCCTAAAGGAGATCAGTCCTGGGTGTTCATCGGAAGGACTGATGCTAAAGCTGAAACTCCAATACTTTGGCCACCTCATGCGAAGAGTTGACTCATTGGAAAAGACTCTGATGCTGGGAGGGACTGGGGACAGGAAGAGAAGGGGACGACAGAGGATGAGATGGCTGGATGGCATTACTGACTCGATGGACATGAGTTTGGGTGAACTCCAGGAGTTGGTGATGGACAGGGAGGCCTGGCGTGCTGCGATTCATAAGGTTGCAAAGAGTCGGACATGACTGAGCGTCTGAACTGAACTGATAGTGCAATAGATAAGTGGAGGAAAAAAGCTGAGGTAAAAGAATTAGATAATATAGAAAGATTTAAATCCTCAACTATTTTCTTTGTGGGTATTCAAAGTCTCCCAAGGATACTAGAATACAATTAACCACATTTCAGAGGTTACCAAAGGTGCCACAAGTTTCCTCAAATTTTATTTTTTGGCACTTATCCCAAAATGGGAAGTTTAGGTAAAGGAAATTTAGAGAAAAATACCTGGGAGATGATTGAATTCAGGCATTTCAAATTGAAATTCCTACAAGGACTAGGTAAATAATACACATCAGTTTGCTTAGGTGTAAGAAAATAATGAGTGATCTCTAAGAGAATAGCAGAAGCACTTTTCAAAATGCTAACACTTTTTGTACCACTTAAAAAATAAACTGTGAAATAGCACTCTCCCAATTGATTTTAATGTTTCAGGGCAAAAATACCAGGTTTAAGATGTCTAGGTGTTGGTGGTATGGTGGTTAGCATAGCTGCCTTCCAAGCAGTTGACCTGGGTTTGACTCCTGGCCAATGCAACCTGTTTGAGCTTCCCTGGTGACTCAGAACATAAAGAATCTGCTTGCAGTGTGGGAGACCCGGATTTGATTCCTGGATTGGGCATATCCCCTGGAGAAGGGCATGGCAGTCCACTCCAATATTTTTGCCTGGAGAATCTCATGGACAGAGGAACCTGGTGGGCTATAGTCCACGGGGTCACAAAGAGTTGGACATGACTGAGTGATTAACACACACACACACATGTTCATAAAATGTTATCCTTAGTATCAGCATGCTTACTTCTTAATTCATTAAGAATATTTCGATTTCATTAAAAAAAATCTCAGCACTATCCTGTGCTTGAAAGATTTTCAGAGAGTCGTAAAGGAAGATATTCATCTGGATTAATTATGACCAATTTGCTTATTCAACTAAATATGTAAGCAGTCAGCTCTTTGAAGCATGGATATGTCTGGAGGATAAAATGAATGTTTGATAAGAGTGATTTTTAGAAACCAAAAATCCTAAGTAACTGTGCTATTTAGAACCAGTTGTGTTAGTACTCCTGAATAATTATCAGTTTTCCCAGTGGAGAACTTCACTTAGTATGGATGGTTTGAGATAGCTGGAAGGTGAACTTGCAATGTGACTTGCATATCTTCATAGGCAGGTCATGACCCAAATCACTGAAAAAAAAAAAAAAAAAGGTCCTTTATTTTTCTAAATTTCCCTAGATTCACAGACTTTTTAGTACATGGAAATTAGCTTCTAAAGTCTAACTGTACAAGTAGTCCAATCATAGCCCTTCTCATTTTCCCTTTGGAAATGAAAGTGATATTCATAACCTTTTGGAAATTCTTGAACACTAGCTAGTCCCAAACATAGAAAATATTAGTTAGTCCAACACTTTCTTTTGTTTAAGTAATAATGGGGTGAAAATTATTTTGCTTAACACTAGTTACTATTAAATAGGAGTATGTTTTAAAAAGCACCTTTTTTTCTTCAAGGTATCACAGCAGAGATTTATTAAGTAATGAGTTAAAATACTGGGAGCAGTGAGCCTATGCTGGCAAATGGATCAGCCATTATGTGCCCAACAATAGCTCACATACACATAAGTAATTAACGTCCTTCAGATGTACTTTATCATACTTACTTTTCACAGTGTTAAATTATTACCCTAATTTTTATTCCAAAGACTTTCCTATTTATCTAGGGCTAAATTATTTTATTGAGCGTATTACCATTTATTTAAAAAAATCACTATCATTTCAATTATTTTTGAAGAAGCTTTCTAATTCATTCCTCTGCATATAATCTCACATGCCATTTATCAGGTATTATAAAAAATTAAAAATAAGAATGATATAAAAATAAAAAACCCAACCAAAATGAAATCTATTAATTGCTTTGTTTCTCTATATGTAGCTCCAAAAAATAAATAGGTTTCTCCTTTCAATTTTGTTTAAGGCAAATGTGTATTTTTGAGTGTGTTTGAAATATTCTCTCATTAAACAAAAACAGATAAATCTATTATATTAAATGTTAGACATACATTATTTTATAAAAGTTATATAAATTGAATAATTTGTTTTGCTAAGGTATTTTTCATGAATGAAACTTCAGACCAGTTTGGAGAGGTAAGCCACCAATGATAATGATTCATCTTTCAAAATGAATGCAAGAGTTTATGCAGTCAGCAAATGGCCACGATTTCACAAAGGATATTCACTGAATGCACAGTTGAAAACAAACCCCAATACACAGAACAATAAATGCTGTGGCAATGAATAATTATCAGTCTTACAAATCCTAATCATTTTATGATTTATCTTAATAGCAGTTAAATATGTTCTTTGAATTCCTTTATCTGTAACAATATTTAGATTCCAACCCCCCCAAACCAGGCTTCTGTTGGTGATATTTTCCAAATCAAGTGAAGGAAAAGAAAACTCAGTCATTATAAAACATAAAGCAATCTGTAAAATTATAAACCTTTTTGCTTCCTCTCCCCCACTCTCCTTCCCACATCAAATGTAGACCATATGCCAAGGCTACTCCTTAACTATAACTGACTGTTGTTACTGTAGTAATCAGTCTCTGTCAGAGCAATTACTTAAAATCATCCGTCCTGGTTGTTTTTCACAATCCACAGCACACTGAGCAGAACAATGCAGCTGACAATCCAAATGGCGCAGATGGAATTATCATACCTCACACCCTGCCTGACTGACAGTTACCTGCAGGAAGGAGGAAAGACCCCATCATCTGGAGGGGGCCAGCTTTCTTGTTGCCAAAGAGGGAGAGAGAAAACCCTTGGCTGCACCTTTGTTATCTGGAGAATCAGCAGAGACTTCCTCTTGGCATGTGCAAAACAAACAGTGACATTTTTCTGGATGGGCAGTGGGGTGGGCATCATCCAGGTCAAAGCGCTGGGTTTAAGATATTAAGCAGGTTAATCAATAGGTGTTCCAGACTTTGCAAGATCCTCATTAGCAGACCATATGGATTGAAATTCATTAGTCTCTCTTGCCTTTTACCAAATCAATATTTCCAGGAACCACCCTAATGTGGAGTGTTTAGAAAAACATTTGCTTCGTGTATTTTCTAACCACCAGTATTTGGGGGTGCATGCGATGTTGGTGTGTGTGCCAGTGAGTGTGACAGGGAGTCGTGAGGGCAAGCCCTTGGGAGGGTCACAGAGTGTGATCCAGTCAAATGGTACAATCACCATTGTCTTTGGAGGTGCAAGTTTGGGGACAAAAATTATTTTAACTAGGCAAATATCCTTCTCCTTCATGCTGCCTTTTATATAAAACAAACCAACAGACAAACAAACAAAAAAATAACAAGGAAAGTCTTCTGGGAAGGTGGAGTTTTACTAGGGTGGAAAACTGAACCAAACCAAATAGCAATTTTTCCTGAACTGCTGATGTTTCCAAAGATCTGCCTCTCTCCCAGTGGTTCCAGCTGCTTGGAACCTGAGGCGTCAAGCTGCTTGAGTGAGAAAATGTGCTTTATCAAAAGTCTCAGTAAACTTTATGCACCTCCATAATCCTAAAAGCTAGAAATGTTGTCATATTCATTTTCAGGGAATTCTGTTCAAAACAACTAGAGGAAGAAAAAGGGATAGTTTCTGTATTGCTATCTTTTAATCTTGAACGATTTGTGCCAAATTAAGCATCCCGGGACCTGAGGGAATGGGAATAAATTTCTGACATAGACATTTAGATATATGGCACCTATATGCACATATATTATTTTCATAAATTTCTTTGACTGGCAAGAGTCAAAACACTAACAGGGGAGGAATTCATTTGTTTCAGTAGGGGGGAAAAAAAAAGCAAATTAGAAGCGCTGAATTCTTATGGCATGCTGATGATTAAACCTACATTAATCATAAACATAGATGGGCCACCAACAGGGCTTGTTTAATCATTTTAACCAATTGTGTGACTCTGTGACTGCCCTTCTGCTAGACTTCTTAGAAGTGTTTCCTTATTTGGGGATGGAATTATTAAAGTTGCAAGGTACTCCTGGGTAATCAGAATTTATTGCATTGCTATTCAGAAAATTGCCCAATGTAGAGGTTGCTAAAAAGGCCTCACCAAATATAGGCCTTCTGGCTGTGTTTGTTTCTTGGACATCAGGGGAATTTTATGTGAAGAAATTACAGTTATTTTCATTTCCCATTCGGTTAATTTTGGGAGTGCAGTCTGGGAAGTTCTTTGTAACTAAAACCTAGGAAGCATTGGGAGATGCCATTCTGCGAAGGCAGGGGATTATTCTCTGTCTACAGGTGTGGGAAAAGGTGGGCAACAAGAAAGACCCTCCACGTTTTCAAGCAGTGTGGCCTGTTGGGAACTAAGGGGATGGGAAGCAGATAATCTTAGCTCAGGGTCTACACCTGATCTAGCCAATAAAGCAGCCACTATTGAGGTCACGGAGCACATAAAACCTGGCTAGTCTGAGTTGAGATGTACCGTCGTTGTAGAGTACACACTTGATTTCGAAAAACTAAAAAGAATGCAAACTACCTCACTAGTAAATTTTGTTATTGATTTTCACATTGAAATGATAGTATTTTGGATGAGAAAAAAGTGAAAGTATTGGTTGCTCAGTTGTGTTTGACTCTTTGCGACCTTATGGACTGTAGCCCACTTGGCTCCTCTATCCATGGGATTCTCCAGGCAAGAATGCTGGAGTGGGTAGCCACTGTCTTCTCCAGGGGATCTTCTAGACCCAGGGATCAAACCCAGGTATCCTGCATTGCATGAATATTCGTTACCATTTCAGCCACTAGGAAAGTGGAATATTTTGGATATACTGGGTTAAATGCATAATGTTATTAAAGTTATTTTTACCTATCCTTTTTTTTTTTTATTAGTGTGGCTACTTGACTATTTAAAATATACTTGTGGTTCATGTTCTATTTCTATTGAACAGTGTGGGCCTGCATCATTCAGACTTCGCCAGAGTATGAAGTATATGAGTATACTTCACATGTATACTCTCTTTAAAGTATACTCTCTTTAAGGCAACTTGATAAGGGAGTTATCATATGCTGTCACCTTTGCCTAATCCAGTGCTCCTCAATGGGGATATGGTCACAAGGGTGGGGAAATTCTGTTTTAGATGAGATTGCCCCAAGATCTTCGCAGGATCTTTAGCATCCCTGGCTAGGATCTACTAAGTGCCAGTAGCTCTGTCTGAGTTCCTATGATTGTAATGATTAAAATGTTGCCCACCTTTTCCCACACCTGCAGACAGAGAATAATGATCTACACTGGGGGTTTGCAAACTATGACCCAAGAGTCATATCAGTTTTTATTAAATAAATTTTCTTAGAACGTATCCATACCCTTTTGTTTTACATATTGACCGTGGCTGCCTTTGTACTACAAGGGCATTGTTGAGTTGAGACAGAGACTATGGGCTGCAAAGCTGAAAATGTTTACTATCCACCTCCTTACAGAAAAAGATCATTGGCCCATCTAGAACCATCTCCATATTGCCTATCAATCAGCATCCTTGATTTAGGACTTGTGCTTGAGGACTTGTTTCTTCTTCTTTCTTGTTACACTTCATTTATTTGTGTATTGACTTTTGGCCGCACTGGTTCTTCGTTGCTCAGCACTGGCTTTCTCCAGCTGCGGAGAGCACGGTCTACTCTAGCGGCAGTGCCCCCGTTTCTCATTGCGGTGGTTTCTTTTCTTGTATAGCATGGGCTCTAGGGTGTGCAGGCTTTGGTAGTTGCAGCACGCAGGCCCTAGAGGGTGTGGCCTTCAGGAGTTGGCGGTACACTGGCTTAGTTGCCCCGCAGCATGTGGAATCTTCTGGAACCAGGGTTTGTACCTGTGTCCCCTGCCTTGCTAGGCAGACTCACCCACTGGGCCACCCGGGAGGTCTGACCTGTTTCTTCTTGATTCTCATTCCTTGCAGTTTATACCTCCTGGTCGCACTATCCCACTCTTCCCAACTCATAAACGTCTTAAAGTTTTGTTTGTTACTTCTGCGGTGGTATTAAGGAGATCCAGAAAGCCAGAATTCCGGTCTGGGCACTGCCACTCACCGGCTGTGAGTCCTTCAGCAAATGTGTCCTTTCCCTCTCAGAGGCTCCCTTTGCCTTCCTGTTTTGGAGTACTAATTCTTACCTCTCAAGAACCACAGTGGCTATGAGAGGAACAAATGATATTAGAGCAGTTGGGACATAATAGATTTCTCTTATTTCCCTAGGCTGGGTCCCGGTCCGAGATGGACTGATGCTCTTTTTATATTCGTGGATGGACACACCACCATCACTGTTTTCCCTCTGTTCCCTCATCAGTTTTAGTGAACTTTTACTGTTGTTTCTGTAGCCTTTAAGACTCAAGGTGAGAGTATTTCTCTCAACTAGCATTTTTTTTTTTTCTCAATCAGCAGGTCACTGACCACTAATATCAGTGATCTAGTGAGAAGGGTCACGGAAATAGACTGCTCAGGCAAAGAAGAGGGCAGTGAATTCAATTTGCAGTTGACCAGATGCTTAGAAATCGAAGAGGTGTCCTGTTGTCTTATTGCTCAAAGCAAGTAAATAACCTTGCAAAGAAGTTCAGAATTAATTGGAGTTGAAATAATTATAGACGATGATAAGCCAGCCACCAGAGAAATGCAATAGTCAAACTGTGTGGTAACAAATGCATTGATTAACATATGTCAGGACAGCACAGAATGTAGCTGAGAAATACAGAATTATGAAGGTGAAAAAATTTACCGGCTTCAGTAACAGTTTTTAGATATAGCTCAGTTCTCTATTTCTGACATCAGAAAGACTCCATTATTTAAAAAAGCTGTTTCAGGGAAAGAATATTAGCCTGAAAGGCCAACACGCTGCATGACTACCAAAGCCACTGATATACCATAAACAAACATTTTAACATCCATGGAGATAGCCTTTGGTTTTCTGATCAACTGATTCAGAGGATCATTCTCAGATCCTGAGTTTGAACAGTGTTCATAAGGGTCATCTTCCTGCAAATGAGGACCTCTATACCACTCAAAGCTTAAAGTGACCTATTGAAGCAGAAATACCTTTAACTGGAGAACTTCAAAGACTCCACTTCACCTAAAACGAGGCTGGTATGAACAAAAGGACTGGCGTGTGACCCATTTGTAGCCCACAGCTGAAAAGGAATCCTGGAATAATACATATTGGTCTGGCTCTGAAGTTTTCAAAGCACTTTTCCCGCCATTAGCTCATATATGAAATGACCAGGTTGATTAATTTATTGAAAGAAAACAAGATTGCTCTTTGCAGATCTAAACCTCCTCCCACTCTCTCCATTTTTTTTCCCGCAGAATTTAGGACATGACTCAGTTTCTTAACACATTGGAGGAAAATTACTTCAAAGAATGGAGTGATGTGTGAAATTAAGAAACAGAAGGAGCATAAGGAAGACAATATGGTAACACACAGTTAAGTTTCCAAGACTTGAGAATATATCTTTTGCAAAATATCCCTGTATGCTAAAGTGCATTCTGTTTATTCTAGCTCGGTGGCTCAGCTGGTCATGTAATATGTTAGCAAATGGCAGACTGAAAATGCAGAGCAAGGTTGGACTATCAGGGCTTTCATCAAGAGGAAACTCTGGGGCTTGGTGCTGGTTTTCAGAGTCTGGGCATATCAGAGAAAGACTAAAAACGGATGATGGGGAGAAAGGGAAGTGGAACATGAAGAGAATGGAGTCAGTTCTCAGACTCGGTGAATGGAGAGCAACCGTAGCCCTTCAAAGAATCTTCCGTATTAGCAAAAACATAAATAATCCTTGGAAAATTTCAGCCTAATTGGGACTCTTATTATCCTAGCTGATATGGGCTCACCCTAGATGAGAAGTGTCACAGTAATCAAACATTCATTTGGTTTCAGAATCTGCCAGGTGAAGGGAGGATGCAGTTGAACACACAATGCATTCAGGAAAGAGAATGCCACTGGGCCTGAACAGTTTCTAAAGGATGGAGCGAGTTACATCATTTTACAGCAAGTGAGTTCTTGCTAGGGAAGTGATTACCAGTGTTTTATGTTCTGCAAAAAGCTTTATAAGTACTTAATGGAATGTGCCCTCATCACTCTCTGGCTGTTTTTACCTTCATTTATAGATTAGGAAACTGAGGTTCAGTGGCTTGGAGAGAATTTCCAGGGTCATATAGTAATTTAACAGCAAAATTTTATAATATCACACAATCACAATAACAGAAAGATTTATAAATAACCTTTCAACTCATTTACAGAATGAATTATACCTACAAGGCTTCTTTTGGACTTGAAAAATAGGCGTGTATCTATGTCCTGTATGCCAATTTCTTTACACTTTTAAGGTAATAGACTCTTCAGGTGAAAGAAATTCACCTTACTAGCAAAAAGAAAATTCCATTTAAGAAACTGTATGAAAAAGCACAGAATATTATATATATTATAGTTAATATTCTTATAGCCATAATTATCTTGACTTTTTTTTTTTTCTGTTTAGCAATGTTGGCCAGTGTTTATTCTGAGTTGTTGTAAAAGGTTACACCAACTACCAAATCCTCTGTGTTAGAAAAAGACAGTTGATCACTTACTGTCTCTTTAAGATTTGCTAAGATAAATATTCCATACTTTTTCCTAGAGGTAGCTCTCAGTTGGTTGTGTTTTAATATCATGAGCCATTTTTCAAATTTCCCAAGGGCATCTGAAAACTCATAGTCAGTCTCTAAGATCTTAGCCTTGTGGGTCATCTGCTAACCAAATAATCAACTCTTTGTTTATAAAAAAAAAAACCACAACCCTTAATTTTTATAAGCCTCAGAAGCACTCCTACAATTCTAAAATCTAGAAAATAGTTGTATACTAAATATACAACTCTATTTGTGCTGTCACTGAACTATAAATAAAATATTGTTATATGAGTTCTTAAATTATCTATATTAAACCTCTTAAACTCTTATTCTCTCTTGATTGTATAAGGGCTAATATTAAAGGAGAAGTTTAGCAAAATTTTTAGAACTCTACTTTCAGGAAAGGAAAAAAAAAATTGAAACCAAGCTCAGTTAACTAAACTGAACAATTCAAGATTATTTCTATGTTAAGTTTTACAAAGAAATAAGAATTACCAGAGAGGAAGAATATTAGTGGCAGATCTCTATCCATATGAATATCCCAGAATTTTCTTTTCAGGAATATTTCAATAGTTTCATGATCATATTTTTTAAAATTCTATTTTTGTTTCTATTATTTCTCAATTAAAATCATCTTGAAAATTAGTGATGAACTATTCTCCTTTACCTTTTACTCCCGTTTGTCCTTCTCAGAATCCTCTGTGGTTCCCAGGTGTTTATAGGCAATCAAATTCTCAAGTGGTTTACTATTTCAGGCCCTCCACTTTCTGGTTCTTTTCTAGATGAGCCATTTTAGTATTTGCTCAACTCGCCTATTCATTGTTCCAAGAATATATCAGTAGCTTCTCAAAATATCCTTTGTCCAAAATATCCTTCAAACTTTCTGCCAAGTCTTCCCTCTTCTTCAAAGGTATGTCCCATCTTCTCTCTGAGATCACTCACAGAACATTGTCCTTTATTAATTTCTTCTTCCATGGCAGTCTTATAATTTCTTTTACCTGTAACATTCATTTGACCCCTAACTTTATGCCACACCATATTATTATATATCTTAACCTTTTATACTTTTAAATCCTGTATATGTCACGTGTTGTATATCTAGGATCCTGCATTTTATAATATCTATGGTATTGATAATGATTGCTAGCCCTAGATGCTATGTGACAGAAAATCAAAGTGGTCTGAGTGCCTTGTAAGTATTAACTCATTTAATTCTCAGAGTAGGCCTAAGAAGTAGCCATCATTATTACCTCTGTTTTAGAGATGGCAAAACTGAGGCATACAGCAAGTAAGTGACCTGCCCTGTGCCACCTAGCTGGTAAATGGTGGAGTTGAGAATTGAATCCAGGTGGTTCAACTTGACTCCCATTCCCTTAAGCAGTTTATAGTGCTGAGGATTATTGAAGGGAAAACAGTATGAAATTTTATCAATTAAATTTTTCATGAGATGAGCAAAACTATGTCAAAAAGATATTTATTTGGAGAATAAAAATTTTGAGATAAGCATCACTTAATTTTCTTAAATGGATAAGGACATATCTACCCTTTTGTATAAAATAGTGTTAAGACTTAGATTAAAATCTGGTTGATTTAGATTCCCAAACACCACTGCTTGGCTTTCCTGCTCACTTTGCCACAGAAATGCACTCTTGCTCTGTCCTTCTTATCTTCGGGTCGTGGCTCTGCCCTTCTTATCTTTGGGTCGTGGATACTTGAGGAGAAACACAGGGAAACTGGAAGTTAAAGCAAACACACAAAGTAACCTTGACACATTTGACTCAGTATCGAATGTGTCCAATACCTCTTTTTCAAAATGGTAGATGCTTTCATGAAAATACAACAGTTTAATGCTGAGAAATAGCAATGCTCTTTGTCTTTTCCTAGTTTTCAAGGGACTCTAAACAACCGACTTGCATATAGGACATATTATGTCAGCCTGGGCCATACACGGGTATGTGAACCTCCTGACAGAATGAAATCTATCACTCACGAGGCATTTTATTGGAGTGAGAACTCAGTGAATACCTGAAATTTTCTAAAAATTGGATATCTCTGTATTTCTTAATGTATATACTAATAACTCCATTAATGTTGAAATTAAAAAAAATTTTAATATGCATTTTATAACCATTATTTTCATCAACATTTAATCAGGAAAATCAGTAGATACCACAGTTGTTTGAGAAGCCTTGAACCATTTATACATTGTGACCCTTAATTCCACTTATAGGAATCTATACCTAGGAATTAATAAGAAATGTAAAAGAAAAAGTTGAAAACAAGAATGTTTATTGCAACATGGAGTGAAAAATAAAATCTTCTTAATATTGTAAATTAGAGAAAATAAATTATGGCACAATGGTACGATAGAATATTTATGTAATAATTATAAATGAAAACTGCTTTAATGACATAAAAATGCTTTTAATTGTCAGTAATGTTAAGCAACCAGTTCATTCTAAAGGAGATCAGTCCTGGGTGTTCTTTGGAAGGAATGATGCTACAGCTGAAACTCCAGTACTTTGGCCACCTCATGTGAAGAGCTGACTCATTGGAAAAGACTCTGATGCTGGGAGGGATTGGGGGCAGGAGGAGAAGGGGACGACAGAGGATGAGATGGCTGGATGGCATCACTGACTCAATGGATGTGAGTTTAAGTGAACTTCGGGAGTTGGTGATGGACAGAGAGGCCTGGTATGCTGCAATTCATGGGGTCACAAAGAGTTGGACACGACTGAGTGACTGAACTGAACTGAACTGAATGTTAAGCAAAATGCAGCACAAAAATTAGATATACAATTTGAGTACAAGTATTAAAAGAAGAATAGATAGGGAAGAAGTTAGAAGATACTTTGACATATTAATTGTAAAAGAAAAAACCTATAGAAAAAAGACAAGAAATAATTATGGAACAATGTTTATAAGGATATCACTGTGCTGTGTGATTTTGGGTGATACCTTATTTTCTTATTTATTCATTTCTATAATTTGCAATTTTTAATATGGGTTTACTATTTTATTATCATAAAAACTTTTGCCCTAAAAAAGTTAATTGCAATTTCAATAGAAATGCATAGGATTTAGGATGAAAGATAACAAAATATGAGTTCTGATAACGCATTTTCTGAAATGATTATTGATTATTGTTGCTGGTCACACAATGATATTCTAGTTTTCAAGGGAAACTAGCCAATATAATGGCCAAGGAAAATCCTGAAAGTTTTATCTATTGAATGAAAAATATTGGGTATATTTCCTGTGATATCATTGTTCAAATAGATTGCCAGTATGGCAACCCACTCCAGTGTTCTTGCCTAGAGAATCCTGTGGACAAAGGAGCCTGGTGGGCTGCCATCTGCCATCTGTGGGGTTGCACAGAGTTGGACACAACTGACGTGACTTAACAGCAGCAGCATATGTTTATTAACAATTAAGAATTGTGCAAAAGTTCTTAAAATATAATTATTACTTTGTGCAATTGTTTTATGCATAAACACAATCAGATTTTTTCTATTAACTATGAAGCAGAGTATATATATATATATATATATATATATATATATATATATACTGATAAAAAGTATACTAGAGCCTCTGTATTATTTGCTTCCAGCCTAATTCAATTTACACAGGCAATTTATTCAGTGGGTTTACATTTATATATATCAAAAAATAGTTTTGCATAGCTGCAGAATTCCAATACATTTTTTTGTCAACAACTTTGTTCAGAACACAGTTTATTAAAAAAGTATCTTTTGAACCAAGGCTTATTTTGTCATCTCCAGATCTCCAGAGGAGAATGAATCTGATAAGAGGATTGGGTTATATCCTCTGGTATATGAGTGAAGTACAAGACTGAGTGACAATCATGTCTTACCGAGTGATTGGGTACACCTCTGAACAACTTTTAGGCTAGAGAAATATATTCGCAATTCATGCCATCATTTTCCCACTTCTAGTATGTTATTAATGCTTTTTATTCCACAGAGAAGCAGTAAAAATAGATTTTTAGATAAGACTTTGAAATTGCCCGTTAAGCATGTCTTCCTAGGAAACGTATGGAAATGCAAAATAAAAATTTATGGGAAAGATGTTCTTTGCAGAATCATTTATATAATTTTAAAAGAAGAATCATTCTAAACACTAAAAGTTGGAAACAGTAGTCTATAAAGACTTTAAAGTGAAAGTGAAAGTCACTCAGTCGTACTCTAAGCTACCCCATAGACTAGTCCATGGAATTCTCCCAGCCAGAATACTGGAGTGGGTATCCTTTCTCTTCTGCAAGGGATCTTCCCAACCCAGGGATCAAACCCAGGTCTCCCCACATTGTGGGTGGATTCTTTACCAACTGAGCTATCAGGGAAGCCCTTATAAAGATTTTAAAACATCATTTAAAATATTATGGAGTTTTATTAAATAATTTTAATAAGTAGAAATATAAATCCCCAAACCAGCATATAAATTTATTGGTGAGTGCATGCGTGCATGAGTGTGTAAGTCGCTTCGGTTGTGTCTGACTCTGTGTGACCCTATGGACTGTAGTAGTTAATTAATAACTGAATTCTCAGTTCTCTCGGTCTCCAATTATTCCTTAATAGAAAAGCAGAGTTCACTTTTTAAAGGAAACGGTTTTGGCGCATAGGTAGTACCTTTTACTACCTTGAATGTGTCAAACTGTTTCTCAATACTGAAGTGATTCAGAGTTACAGTCCCTCGAAAGAGCTGTTCCAGATCAGTATTATAGTTCCGATTGAGACTAATTAAGAAGTCATGTACAGACTCACGGCATTTAGAAAAATTAGGGAGTTTTGTGATTGTCTAAACAAACTCCTTTTACAGATAAGGAAACAATTCCAGCTGCTTCTAAAATGACCCAAAAAGGGAAGCAGATTCCCTTCAAATCCCACTACCCAGGGCTTATTCTCGGAGACAAAGCCCCGTCTTTTCTTTGGAAGAACCTGTGTAACATTTTCAAACTGAGGTTATTCCTTTAAACTCACTGTTCCTCCAAACCTGATTTGTTTGATAAAACAAAACAAAACCCCAAGCACCATAGAAAGTGAAATTACCAATGTAATGTTTGACTGTTTTATTTTTAATTATTCTGTCTACCTTTTGTCTCAGTTGGACAAACATGGTATAAACTTGTTCTATGCAATTAAGAGTAGGTATGAGCAAAGAAAATGGAATTCTATTTTAGGTCTTATTTGAACTAACTCATAGTTCAGTGTATTACATGGAATTAGAACAAGTGTAATATTTAAAAAGCTGTTGAGTTTTAGTAAGAATATCTTCATGGAATGAAGTGCTGGGAAATGGTATATATTGAATTGAGAGTCTATTAGGGCTCTTTCCCCCCCCCCCCCTACATACAAAGCAGTGTGTGGAAAAAGATTAGAGTATTTTGAATTCAATACCCTTTGAGCTGTCATCGCAAAGATTTGCTTAAATCTATGGCAGAATTCTATGGAGCTTTTCTTAGAAGGAACTAGAAGCATATTAGAAGTACGATGACAATAGACACTTCCAGGAACTAAAAGAAATCAGGTCATGCTTAGTGAAATGAGGCAGCAACCCTAAAGTCAACTGGAGGGTTCCGACTCCTCTTTCTTATTTCGTTTTTGTGGGATTCCTCTGAATGTTTTTCTGATAAGCTTTTGATTTCCAATCTAAAATGTACAATGAATAGTAAAAGTACATACATTGGAAAGGAAACTAACATGTATTAAGCACCTAAGTCATGCTGGGTGTATATATTATCTCATTTAATATAAATGGGAGAGTTGCCTTAGCAACTCAAGCCATTCTTAGTGTAAATGTAACAGGATAAATTCAGTGTCAGCTGCAAGAACTATAACTCATGCATACTCATTCTGACTCTCCAAGTTATGTAAGGCTCTCTATTTGAAAGGCTTAATCTCTTTCTTTTATTTACTGTTAATTTATTTACAGCTGCTCTGGGTCTTCACTGCTGCACGAGGGCTTCTCTAGTTGTGGCTAGCAGGGTCTACGCTCCAGTTGCTATATGTGAGCGTCTCATTGAGGTGGCATCTCTTGCTGTGCAGGCTCAGCAGTTGTGGTGCACGAGCTCAGTTGCCTCATGCTCATTCCATGGCATGTGGAATCTTCCAGGACGAGAAATCGAACCGGTATTCCCTGCATTGGCAGGTGGATTCTCAACCACCGGGCTACCAGGGAAGTCTTAGTTATATTTCTATGTATATAAGTTATATACACAGAATTGCTATGTGAATTTGGGACGGAAGAGAAAGAAGAGTACAAGTTTAGAACAACTCATTTTCATTTATTCAATGGGTTTTTATTGAGCACTTACTATGTGCCAGAAATGTGGTATTGAAGAAGGAAACAGAACAGTCTCTATCTTGAATGCAGGACTCCATCTTGGGCCGGACTGTGGACTTTGAGCTATATGCCCAGTATCTGTGGAAACGACAAGCCAACTGGAAAACCAAGCCCCTAGAAGGAAGAGCCCCAGGTTCTCTGTAGCCTGAAAGAATACCCTAATTAATACCTTAATTATCTCTGTAACCGAATAGAATCAGACATTCTATTGTGCTTATTGGGGTATGACCACAGGCCTATTGATAATTGTCCACTGTTAACTACCTAGGCTTAAGGCATATGATCACGGGTTAACTTTTATTGTATCTTTCTTTTTCCTTTGTTCAAACTAGTTTGAGGGAACCTTATACACTTTGGGTACACAAGGTTTTCACAAAACCTGGTTGGGGTCCTTGGCTAAGAGGAGACTCTGCCTTGGGCCTGCCGGCATAATAAACTGCACTCCACTCTGTCTGCATTGTCCTTCTGAGTGAGTTTGCTTCCCAGAATGTGTGGCTACAACAGTATTAGAAACGGAGAAGTGGACAAGGAGAAGTCTCTTGGAGACTGCAATAATAAGCTCAAGCAAAGCAGATAGTAAACAGTAAGTCAGTCAACACCTACTGGTAGTAATAAATGCTCACAAAGACTGGAACCGGAGTGATTTACACAGAGTGGCTAGCTGTCTATGCAGATGGGATGGGTAGGGTTGGTTTTCTTTTGGAGGTGACAATGTACCACATTTTACTTTTTCTTTGCCAGTCTTAGAAATAGTAACTTTACAAAGCTAAGGTTAAGCACATGTTGAAGGTTCCAGACCTGCTCGTGTCCCTCCCTCAATTCATGTTGAATTTTCAAGATTTTTTTTTATATACTTTGATACTGGAGATTTTCCTTTTCAAGATCCTGACTTTTTTCTTTTTTTTTTTAAGAAATCCTGGCTTATGAAGAGCAAAGTAAGTCTTCCTCAACAATCACAGAAAAATGTCAGGGCAGTGTGGTGGGTTTTGTCTTTTGTACAAAATAATCAGTGGAGGAAATTATGCTTATTACTACTCTCAAACTTTTCAGCAGTTATCTTCCCTGTGGTAAACACTTAAAACAAAGATCCATTTTCTGGCTGGCTGATTTGTTTGTTTGTTTTGAAAAATCTTTGCCTCTCTGGAAAGCATGTTTGTCCTAGAATATAGTATTTTTGCCAAAGTCCCAAGCTGAGGACTGCTCCTCAGGATGGCCTCATACAGAATGTGTGAATTTCCATCATCAACTAAAATGTGAACTTGAACAATAGACAGTTGGCTTTCCTCCAGTCCTAAATAAAGCTGTGCAAGAGCAATGTAAAATTCTCCCTGCATCCGTGGAGGGAGGCGGGGCAGAAAGCTCGCAGTTCTTCTGATGCTATTTAGGGACGATCTCCTGAAAAATGCACCCCTTTCACCTGTTTCTGAGAACTGCAGGGATTCTTCTTTTCCCAAAGTGACATCTACTTACATTATTCTAATGGGACCTAAACAACAAGGCGGTGAACGGTATGTTTTCCCTGTGGGCCCAGTTACAGCCTCTACACTTTCAAGCCTCGAATTTCCATTGGGAATTCCAATCCACTTGGTTCTATTCTCTAAGGAGCTTAGCATAACTTGGTGAAATTTCTAGACTTTTTTGTGATTGCTCTTCTGTTTTCTTTTTCTTTCTCTTTCTACCAATTACTGTCACATTCCAAATTTCAGTGCTTTGCTTACTGCTTTCCTCCATCAAACAAGCTCCAGGTCATGGCATAATTACTTTTTGCTCGTGTCACAGTCATTTATTATAGCATTTCAGATACCGTGCATAGGCTGGTGCATGCATGCTAAGCTGCTTCAGTTGTGTCCAGTTCTTTGTGACCGTATGGATTACAGCCCTCCAGGCGCCTCTGTTCATGGGGATTCTCCAGGCAAGCTCACTGGAACTGGTTGCCATGCCCTCCTCTAGGAGAACTTCCCGACTTGGGTCTCGAATCCACATCTGAAGTCTCCTGCATTGGCAGGCTCGTTCTTCACCACTAGCACCATGCCTGGGAAGCCCCTTATTTAGGCTGTTGATAACTCAGAATGAATCAGACAGGGCTTTTACCCTATCTTAAGATCCCTCTCCTGAATTACCATGTTCAAATACTGTGGCACCGCTCCATCTCATATGACGATAACCTCTCTCTTCACCCAACCCCTAAACCAAATCTTCTCCTGTGTTTTTTCTTTTTCTTCTGTCAAGGGTGTCATGATCCTTTCAGTGTTTCCTTCCCACTGCTAAGTCTCTAAACCTTGACCATTGTCCTTTCATAATGTTTGCTGCTGTCTTTATACTCCAGGAGCAAGAAGCTTACTCATAGACCTTATCATAGACCAGCTGGGCTACTTTAATAATCTCTTCATTTGTTTCCCTGCCTCTGAATATTTTCTCTTCCATTCATCCTTGACATATGTCACTGTCATCTTCAGCTTTCCAAAACACCTGGTTATTTAACATGGGGCTGTTCAGAAATCTCCACGGCTCCTCATTAGTTTGGCTTTCAAGCTTTCCTGTACTCAGATTACCTAATCTCTGAGGTCTGCTCCCCAATCCCCCTTACACTGATGTTCCCTGCCAGCCAGATTGGCTTTATGTGTCTTTTTACCTTTGCTTGTGTTCTTTTAACTGTTCTCCCTCACCTCTACCCCTACACACAAATTATTTGTCCTACTACTTCTGTGCACATAACTTAATTTTTTCTAATAAAGTTTGACTCAAGTTTAACTTGTCCCCTGAAACCTTTCTACCTCTGCCAGCTATTCCTGTCCTACTCTGGATTGCCGTGTGTTAAGGACTGAATGTTTGTGCCCCACTAGAAGTCATATGTTGAAGGCCTAACCTTAATGTGATAGTATTTGAAAGTGGGGCCTTTGGGTGTTCCTGCTTCCCCTGTAGCCTGTAATGTAGGAGACTTGGGTTCGATCCCTGGGTCAGGAAGATCCCCTGGAGAAGGAAATGGCAAAGTACTCCAGTATTCTTGCCTGGAAAATCCCATGGACAGAGGAGCCTGGAGGGCTACAGTCCATGGGGTCGCAAAGAGTTGGACAGGATGGAGCGACCTTCAGTTCATTTTGGGTTTAGATTAAGTCATGAAGATGGGCTCCTCATAATGGGATTAGTGCCCTAATTATAAATACAGGCTAGGAATAAGGGAGAGAGAAATTTCTCCATGCACACGCACCAAGAAAAGACCACGTGGGGACATAGACAGTGCTTGTCTATAAGGCAGGTGGTGGGCTTTCACTGGAACTGAATCTGCCTGCACCTTGACTGTGGGCTTCCCAGCCTCCCAAATAGGAGAAATAAATGTCTGTTGTTTAAGCCACCCAGCTACAGAATGCTGTTACAGCAGCTCAAGCTAAGACACTATAGTTAAAGGCCCTTGACACTTGGCTCAACTTTTTTATTTATTTTTTTTTTAATTTAATTTTATTTTTAAACTTTACAATATTGTATTAGTTTTGCCAAATATCGAAATGGATCCGCCACAGGTATACATGTGTTCCCCATCCTGAACCCTCCTCCCTCCTCCCTCCCCATACAATCCCTCTGGGTCGTCCCAGTGCACCAGCCCCAAGCATCCAGTATTGTGCATTGAACCTGGACTGGCAACTCGTTTCATACATGATATTATACATGTTTCAATGCCATTCTCCCAAATCTTCCCACCTTCTCCCTCTCCAACAGAGTCCATAAGACTGTTCTATACATCAGTGTCTCTTTTGCTGTCTCATACACAGGGTTCAACTTTTGTGCTCTGGCGACCTGGTTGTTTCTGGAACATAAATGAGCAAGTCCTGCAGGAGGAAGGGCTTTTGTACTTAAAGTTGTCTTTATCGGGGAGGCCGCTTGTCAAGATATGACTATGACTTGTTCCCATGCTTCCTTGAATTTCTGTCCAACTTCCGCCTGTTAGCTAAATATAGCAACTTCCATCAATATGTTTCCTTTTATATTGCTCTACTTTTCTTCATAGCGCTTTCAGCATTTGACATGATATGATGCTCTATTCATTTATCTATTAAATGGGGACCCCAGGCAGACAAAAGCTTTACCTACTTCGTGTATGATTCTGTGCCCAGTGCTTCAGTAATGTCTGGTACATAGTGGGGTTCAATATATATTTGTTGAATAAGTGAATGACTTTTGCTGCCTAGTTTCTCCAGGTTCAGAAAACCTCTTGAGAGCCTCTCCACTCCTTCTCTGACTAGCACCGTGCAGGAATCCAGTTACTTTAGTGGCTACTGTCCACACAACTGAAACCACTCCCCCTGAAGTCATCACTGTAGAACAGACACATCTAAACCCTATTTTCCTGCCTCATTGTAGAATCTGTAGCCCTACACATTACTAAATGCATCCTGTTTCCCAAATCCTTCCCCTTCCTTGGCCTCAAAGACTCTGACTTTCTCGTCTCTCTTTCTCTCTGCTCCAGAACATTCACAAGCTCCTCTTCCTTCCTTTTCTCTAGGGGGGTCTCACTCTGCTTATATCTCCAGGTCTCTTATCCTCTTGAATGATTTAAAGTCCAGTTGATTATATGTTGATTTCATATTTGCAAATTCACCTGCCCACCAAAATTTATTTACAATCCCCAGAGGAGTACAAGTGGTACTTTCAGGATTGATCACAGACAGGCACAGAGGGGCAAAATTTGAGTCACCTCATGTCAGAGTTCATAGTGATGCCCTGCCTTCTTGATTCAATTCTCATACTGTATGCAAGTATTCTTTTTGCAGTCTTTTTTGCAGCCATGTTCTTTGCATTTTGTGTATGGGTTTTTTTTTTGTTTGTTTTTTTTTTTGTGGATATGTGTGTGGGGCTATTTCACTATTTATAATGGTCTCAAGCACGATGCTAAAGTTCTGTGTAGTATTCCTAAGCACAGGAAGGCTGTGATGTATCTTGCAGAGAAAATATCAATATGTGTGTTAGATAATCTTCACTCAGGCATGAGTTTTAGTGCTGTTGCCATTCAATGTTAATAAATCATCTATATATATTAAATAAGGTGTTTTCCACAGGAAAACACATGAAAACAATGAAATTAAAAATATGCTTGCTCCTTGGAAGGAAAGCTATGACAAACCTTGACAGTGTATTAAAAAGCAGAGACATCTCCTTGATGTCTACAGAGGTCTGTATAGTCAAAGCTGTTGTTTTTCTAGTAGTCATGTACGAATGTGAGAGTTGGTCTGTAAAGAATGCTAAGTGCCCAAGAATCGATGCTTTCAATCTGTGGTGCTGGAGAAAATTCTTGACAGTCCCTTGAACTGCAAGAACATCAAACCAGTTAATCCTAAAGGGAATCAACCCTGAATATTCATTGGAAAGAGTGATGCTGACACTGAAGCTCCAATACTTTGGCCACCTGTTGCGAGGAGCCAGCTCATTGGAAAAGACCCTGATGCTGGGAAAGACTGAAGATGAAAGGTGAAGGGGGCAGCAGAGGATGAGGTGATTAGACAGCATCATTAACTCAATGTATATGAATCTGAGAAGCTCCAGGAGATAGCAAAGGACAGAGAAGCCTGGTGTGCTGCAGTCCATGGAGCTACAAAGAGTTGGACATAACTTACAGACTGAAAAACAACATTAAACAGGGCTATGTATTGATTGACAAAAACGTTATGACAAGAGACTCAAAGTAACCTAATCATTTATTTCCCCTAAGAGCATTATCTCAATATTTGTTAATTTAGTGCTTGTGGTGACTTTATTGACCAAAATAACCATGAATAATGAGAACCAATTGCACTTCTTTATTTATTCGATGATGACTACTAAAGCCGTATCCAGCGTGGTTTCTCAAGTTCCTCATCCATATATCCACCGGCCACCTCATTTCTGTCTTTGCTTTGCCTTACTTCTGGCACAGGTTATCCCTCTGAAACAGCACATCTAATCATATCACCCCTCTGTTTTAACCTTTCACTAGGTTGATTTGGTCTTCCCTGGTGGCTCAGATGGTAAAGAATCTGCCTGCAATGTGGGAGACATTGGTTCGAATCCTGGGTCAGGAAGACCCCCTGGAGGAGGGCCTGGCAACCCACTACAATATTCTTGCCTGGAGAATCCCATGGACAAAGGAGCCTGGTGGTCTACAGTCCATGGGATTGCAAAAAGTTGGACACAACTGAGCGTTTAAGCACAGCACAGCATAGGTTGATTTACCTAGGATCATCCAAACTTCACAGCTTAGAACATAACTTCTAGGTATTCCCCCAACATCTTTGCTCCAATCAGACTTCTCACCCTACCCTAAATACCACCTGTCTCCATATTGCTACACTTTTGTATACACTTTTTTCTATCCTTTCAACCTTGCTTAATGCATAAAATTCTGAATTATTCACTAAGAGATCATTCAGGGATTACCTTCTCTGTGAAGACTTCCCAACTGTTTAGACAGGGGGTTGCTTCCACTTCTGACCTCTGACACCTTATTATAGGATTTGCATTATGTCATGGATTTCTTATATATGTTTTTTATACTCATCTGATGTGTGTTTTCCAGTACCTCCAAAAAATTCTCCAGTTCTTAGCTGATGCTGACTAAATGCCCTATGATTTAATTCAAATCTGATACTGTCTTCTTGGAAATAAGAGTCAGGTCCCACAAGTTAAGTATTCGGCCCTCCCAAGCTCTGATGCAGATAGCAAGTCCAGATAATTACCTACCCTTCTGATCAACCAGCTATTAATTGGAGTGTCCCACAACCACCCTCAGGTTTGATCATTATAAAAGGATGTAACTCGGGAAGAGTCAGACAGAAGAAATGCACAGGGTGTGATATTGCGAAGGCTGTGTGCAGAACTCCTGTTCCTTCTCCAGATGCTGTTCTTCGAGGATTGCCATGTGCCCACCAACCCAGGTGTTTGCCAAATCCCCATAAAAATGGAGGCTGTATTATCAAAGCATGATTGATTCAGTCATTAGTCATGACAATTGATTCAACCTCCAGCCCCTCTCACTTTGTCTGAGTTTAGGGCATGGGATTGAAAATTCCACCCCTCTAATCATGATACTCCTCTGGTGATCAGTTTCCATCCTTACTTGCTTCCTAAAAGTCATCTCATTAACATAAACTCAGTTGTATTTGAAGGAGGCTTCAAGACAGAATTTTTATCTTTCTGACTCATGTTTCTTATATAGGAAATAACTAATATATCTTATATAGGTTTTAGGAGTTATGTGCCAGAAACAGTGATCTAAGACCAAATATATATTTCTTATTACAAATCATAGTGTCACAGTGAGACTCCAACAAATTCTCATAGAAAAGGCCAAGTCATTCATTTCATATGGACCTCTAGTTTCAGCATCAAGCACCTGTTAAACATTTAACAATGCTTATTGAATGAACTGAAAGAGAATATTTGTGAGTGATGCTAGGATGAAATATGCCCTAATAAGACATTCGCTTGGATATAGGCAAGAATATTCTATTTCCAAATTATCATTGATGATGTAATTGCTACTGTTTATCTTTATCATCAAAGTTGATCACAGGTAAAATACTCTGAGAATTCAACTGTTGCAATCACAGGCATTAGGAAAGTTTGGAAAGTTTGATTCCATTAACATTAACCTGTAGAACATGTTACCTAAATTAGTGGATGAATTTTTTTTAAAAAGCAAAGGTTTGAGGAGTGTTGTGTGGTTTCAATTTAAGAAGGGTAAATGACAAATTCAGATTTAGAATATTTTAATTATAGAATGATTCACTCAACCCCTGTGTATCTCAGCTTCTTCAACACAAAAGTAGATTGTGTGTGTTAGTTGCTCAGTCACGTCCGACTCTTCACAACCCCATGAACTGTAGCCCGCCAGGCTTCTCTGTCGATGGAATTCTCCAGGCAAGAATACTAGAGTGGATTGCCATTCCCTTCTCCATAGGATATTCCTGACGCAGGGATCAAAACCTGGTATCCTGCATCACAGGCAAAAATAGGGTAATAATGCCCAAATCTGAGAATTAGTGTGAAGATTTATTGGTACAAGGCCTAAGAATTTTCCTTGTGAATAACAACAGTAGCAAAAGACCACTATAAAAATGGAAATAATTATTTTAGCATTTAGGTTTATTTAAAGGGACATTTCTATTTTTGGCAAAATCAAGATACATATATCTTTCATTCCAGTATCGTAATTGTTCTATAGCTTGGCTCAGAGAAATAATTCCTCCAAAAAGGCATAGCTTGTGTTTTGCTTTGCAGAAATCTCTAGAAGCAGAACATTTCATAGATGTTTTATACAATGACAAATAGTTATTCACAGACAGATGCTGGCCATGTGTTTTCCAAGATCAGTGAAAAATGCCGGTAAATGGGAAATTGCAGGGAGGGCAGAACAGATATTTCCTGGAGCAGCACACCTCCCAGTTGGAAACCTCAGAATCTCTGTGACTTCTACAGCAGTGTGTGGAGTGCGCCAGGACTCTGGGTGTGGCTCAGCGCAGCTGACTGCAGCATAACTCAATTAGGGAATTCTCAGTGGCTGGGCATCTGGGTTCTCAAATGGTTGTTTATATTCTCCAGATGGTCTTGGACAGCAGAAAAAATACATTTAAAAGGAAGAAATACAGAGAGGGGGGAAAGAGTTTGGAAAGTAGCTAAGCTGCTTTTGTCTTTTCCTTATTATAATCTGATTTTGTGGGTCGGGTAATAAAGCAACTGTTTCAGAGAAAAATGCTTTTCACTCATTTAAAGTTTCTTAACCATCTTGAATGGTTTCCTTGTCATAAAGGAAGCTCTTTTTGCAGAGATACCTGCAATCTAAACAGGAGATACAGAGGATAATGCATTTTAGAGTGAACAAAAATGCTCGGATTGTACAATTGTATGTTACTGTATATCTTAATATTGATGATAAAAACACTTTCTAATGAGAAAGGATGGGTTTCCCTGGTATCTCAGCTGGTAAAGAATCTGCCTGCAATGCAGGAGATCCAAGTTTGATTCCAGGGTCAGGAAGATCCCCTGGAGAAGGAATAAACAACCAACTCTAATATTCTTGGGCTTCCTTGTTGGCTCAGACGGTAAAGAATCCACCTGAAATGAGGGAGATCTGGATTCAATCCCTGGGTTGGGAAGATCCTCTGGAGAAGGAAATGGCAACCCACTCCAGTATTTTGCCTGGAGAATCCCATGGAGCGAGGAGCCTGGCGGGCTACAGTTCATAGGGTCCCAAAGAGTTAAACATGACTGAGTGACTAAGCAGAACACAGCACAGCCTGATGAGAAAGAATAATGATTAAATATCATGGAGACATCTTTGGAGACTACATCAAACAAAAGTAAACAACAACAAAACCTCAAGATATATTGGGACATGTTTGAGATGGAGTTTTGTGACCTCTTCATTATAACCTCAGCTCTTATAATGCTGAAAGTCAGAGGCCCTCAAAATTAACAGAATATTAGAGGTGAGGCATTCTCTAATTGGGCGAGGTATTATTTCTGCAGATAACCAGTCTTGTTCTTGGAGGAAACTGATTGCCCCAAACACAGTTTTTAAACTAAATAATGTTCCTTTTGAAATAATAGTTTATTCGTTTGTCAAATATTGTCTTCCTGCGATATGCTAGGCACCATTTTAAGTCCTGGAGAACAAAACAAACAAAATTCTCAATATCAGAGAACTTTTATTTCAGTCTAACTATAATAAGGACAGCTCCCTACACTGAATGTTTACTCTACACCAAGGTGTTATCATAACTTTTTCTCATTGTTTTAGAACTCCTACTATATAGGTGCTACCATATCATTCTAAAGTTGAAAGCAGAAGCAGAGAGAGGTTAAATGATTTTCCCAGGGTCGTGCAGTAACTCTAGGAACTGATTGCCTTCAGGTCTGTCTTGCTTCAAAGCTGTACTCTTTTGCATACACTCTACTAATGGCATCCGACTCCAGTACTCTTGCCTGGAAAATCCCATGGATGGAGGAGCCTGGTGGGCTGCAGTCCATGGGGTCGGTAGGAGTCGGACACAACCGAGCGACTTCACTTTCACTTTCATGTATTGGAGAGGGAAATGTCAACCCACTCTGATATTCTTGCCTGGAGAATCCCAGGGATGGAGGAGCCTGGTGGGCTGCCGTCTATAGGGTCACACAGAGTTGGACATGACTGAGGCGACTTAGCAGCAGCAGCAGCAGCAGCTACTACTCTAGAGAAATATAGGATATTTCTCCAGATGTTGTGATTTCTAATATGATGATAAGCAGGACACACATTGCTGCCTAATATTATGATGATACATATTTCTGCAGCCACCACCACCATGAGTGTGACTACTCTTTATGTCTTTATGCTGCTCTAAGTCACCTCTGAACCTCTGTGAAGGTGAAGGAGTTATTCAGCAGTATCCAAGAGTTGTGGCTCTTCCCAAAGTAGAGCGACATAACTAACTGATCCACCCTATGGATTATTCTCCATATGCTCTATTCATTCTGTTGAAGTCTCCTGCAGGATAAGATCATGACTTGTCCTTCCCCCTGCCCCCCATCACTTACAATAAATTCGATTGTAACCTTACAACTTACTGCTAACCTTACATCAGAATGGTCATCCTTAAAATGTCTACAAATAGTAAATCCTGAAGAGAGTGTGGAGAAAAGGGAACCCTCCTACACTGTTCGTGGGAGTACAAATTGGTGCAGCCACTATGGAGAAAGGTATAGAGGTTCCTTAAAAAGCTGAAAATAGAGTTACCTTATGATCCAGCAATCACACTCCTGGGCACATATTCAGAAAATATGAAAATTCTAGTTTGAAAAGATACATGCACCACAATGTTCTCAGCAGCACTATTTGCAATAGTCAAGATATGGGAACAGCCAAATGTCCATCAAGAGACGAATGGATATCTATTTTACATGTGGGAATGTTCATGTCTCAGTGCTATTTTCTCAAATCATCCCACCCTCGCCTTCTCCCTCTGAGTCCAAAATTCTGTTCTTTACCTCCGTGTCTCCTTTGCTGTCCTGCATGTAGGATCATTGGTACCATCTTTCTAATTTCCATATATGTGCATTAACATGCAGGATTTGTATTTCTCTTTCTGACTTACTTCACTCTGTGTAATAGGCTCCTCATTAGAATGGACTCAAATGTATTCCTTTTTATAGCTGAATAATATTCCACTGCATACATGTACCACAACTTCCTTCATCTGCTGATAGATGACTGGTGCATGAAGCAGGGCACCCAAAGCTGGTGCTCTGGGACAACCCAGAGGGATAGGGTAGGGAGGGAGGTGGCAGTGGGGTTCAGGATGAGGCCTGTGGCCAATTCACACTGATGCATGGCAAAAACCATTACAATATTGTAAAGTAATTATTCTCTAATTAAAATTAATGAATTAATTTTAAAAAGATGAGTGGGTAAAGAAGACAGTACATATATACAATGGAATTTTATGTGGCTTTAAAAAGAATGAAATAATGTCATTTTCAGCAACATACATGGACCTAAAGATGATCATGTAAGTGAAGTGAGAAAGACAAATGTAATATCATGTAAAGGTAGAAGCTGAAAAAATGATACAAATGAACTTGCTTACAAAACAGAATAGGCTCACAGACATACAAAACAAATTTGTGGTTACCAAAGAGGAGAGTGGAGGTTGGGGGAGAGATAAATTAGTGCTTACAGTACATACTCACTGCTACATATAAAACAGGTAAGTAAGAACCCACTGAATAGCACAAGGAACCATACTCAACATCTTACAACAACTTATAATGGCAAAGAATCTGAAAAAAGAATGTGTATTTACATACACACATGTATGTGTATACATATATATAATGTTGTTCAGCCACCCAGTCGTGTCCAGCTCTTTGCAATCCCATGAATTGCAGCATGCTGTATATATAGATGTTGTTGTAGTTTAGTCGCTAAATCATGTTTGATTCTTTGTGACCCTATGGAATGCAATGTGCCACGCCCTCTATCTTCCACTATCTCCTAGAATTTGCTGAAATTCTTATCCGCTAAGTCAGTGATGCTATCGAACCATTTCACCTCTGCTGTCCCCTTCTTCTTTTGCCTTCAGTCTTTCCCAGCATCACGGTCTTTTCCAATGAGTCAGCTCCTCACTTCAGGTGGCCAGAGAATTGCAGCTTCACGAATGGACCTTCCAATGACTATTCAGAGTTGATTTCCTTTAGGATTGACTTGCTTAATCTCCTAGCAGTGCAAGAGACTCTCAAAGTCTTCTCGAGCACCATAATTCAAAATAGTCAATTCTTCGGTGCTCAGCCTTCTTTTTAAAAAATTATACTTATTTATTTTTAATTGATTGATGATTGCTTTACAGTGTTGGTTTGATTTCTGCATACAAAAACATGAATTTGCCATAGGTGTACATATGTTCCCTCCCTCCCGAACCTCCCTCCCACCCATTCCCACCCCTCTAGGTTGTTACAGAGCCCTGGTTTGAACTCCTTGAGTCATACAGCAAAATTTATTTGGCTATCTATTTTACATATGGTAGTCTATATGCTTCCACCCTACTCTATGGTCCAACTCTCACATCCGTACACGACTACTGGAAAAACTAAAGCTTTGATTATATGGACCTTTGCTGGCAAAGTGATGTCTCTGCTTTTTAATACACGGTTTAGGTTTGTAATCAGTCAAGATTCTGGGAGAAATAACAACAACCTCAGTTATGCACATGATACTACTCTAAGGGGATAAAATGAGAGGAACTAAAGAGGCTCTTGATAAGGGTGAAAAAGGAGAGTGAAAAAGCTGGTTTGAGACACAACATTCAAAAAACGAAGATCATGGCAGCAGGTCTCATCACATCATGGCAAATAGGAGGGTAAAAATGGAAGAAGTGACAGATTTTATTTTCTTGGGTTTCCAAAACACTGTGGATGGTGACTGCAGCCCTGAAATTAAAAGACGCTTGCTCCTTGGAAGGAAAGTCATGACAAACCTAGACCACAGATTAAAAAGCAGAGACTAGAGACATCACTTTGCTGACAAAGATCTGTATGGTCAAAGCTAAGGTTTTTCCTGTACTCATGTATAGATGTAAGAGTTGAGTCATAAGGAAGACTGAGCACTGAAGAATTGATCTTCTGAATTGTGGTGCTGCAGAAGATTCTTGAGAGTCCGTTGGACTCCAAGGAGATCAAACCAGTCCATCATAAAGGAAATGAAGCCTGAATATTCATTGGAAGGACTGATGTTGTAGCGGAAGCTCCAATATTTTGGCCACTTGATATGAAGAGCCAACTCATTGGAAAAGACCCTGATGCTGGGAAAGATTGAAGGTGGGAGGAGAAGGGGACGACAGAGGATGAGATGGTTGGATGGCATTGACTCAATGGACATGAGTTTGAGTAAACTCTGGGAGATAGTGGAGGATGGAGGAGTCTAGGGTATTTCAGTCCATGAACTTGTGAAGAGTTGGACACAACTTAGTGACTGAACAATGATAAGTAGGTTCGTCATAGCTTTGTCTTCAAGGTGCAAACGTCTTTTAATTTCATGACCGCAGTCACCATCTGCAGGGATTTTGGAGCCCAAGAAAATAACATCTGTCACTGCATCTATTTGTCATGTTTCTATTTGCCATGTTTCTCTTCACTTTCTGCCATTAGAGTGGTATCATCTGCATCATCTGAGGTTGTTGCTATTTCTCCTGGCAATCTTGATTGTAGCTTGCTATTCATTCAGCGTGAAATTTCACATGATATATTCGGTATATAAATTAAATGAGCAGAGTGACAATGTACAGCCTTGTTGTACTCCATTCCCAGTTTTGAACCAGTTGATCTTTCCATGTCTGGTTTTAACTGTTGCTTCTTGACTCACAAACAGGTTTCTCAGGAGGTCTGGTATTCCCAATTGCTTTAAGAATATTTCAGTTTGTTCTGATTCACACAGTCAAAAGTTTTAGCATAGCTGATAAAGCAGAAGTAGATGTTTTCTTGGAACTCTCTTGTTCTCTCCATGGTTCAACAAATGTTGGCAATTTGATCTCTGGTTCCTCTGTCTCTTTGAAATCCAGCTTATACATCTGGAAGTTCTCAGTACATGTACTGCTGAATCTTAGCTTGAAGGATTAACCTTGCTATCATGTGAAATGAGCACAGTTGTGGAGTAGTTTGAACATTCTTTGGCATTGCCCTTCTTTGGGATGAGAATGAAAGCATTTTTTCCAGACCTGTGGCCACTACTGAGTTTTCCAAATTTGCTGACATATTGACTGCAGCTCTTTAGCAGCATCACCTTTTAAGATTTTTAAATAGCTCAGCTGGAATTTGGTCACCTCTACAAGCTTTGCTTGTAGTAATGCTTCCTATGGTCAACTTGACCTCAGACTCTAGAATGTCCATTTGTAGGTGAGTGACCACACCATCATGGTTTTCTGGATCATTAGGACCTTTTTAATATAGTTCTTCTGTATATTCTTTCACCTATCAATTTCTTCTGCTTCTGTTAGTTCCTTACCATTTCTGTCTTTTATCATGCACATTCTTGCATGAAATCTTCCCCAATATTTCCAATTTTCTTGAAGAGATCTCTGGTCTTTCCCATTCTATTGTTTTCTCTATTTCCTTGCATTGTTCATTTGAGAAGGTCTTTTTATCTCTCTTTGCTATTCTGTAGATCTATGCATTCAGTTGGGTATATCTTTCCTTTTCTCCCTTGCCTTTTGCTTCTCTTCTTCCCTCAGCTTTTGTAAAGCCTCCTCAGACAGCCACTTTGCCTTGTTGCATTTCTTTTTCTTTGGGAGGATTTTAGTCACCGTCTCGTGTACAGTGTTACAAACCTGCATCTGTAGCTTCTCAGACATCTGTCTACTGGATCTAATCCCTTGAATCTATTTGTTACTTCCATTGTATAATTATAAGGGACTTGATTTAGATCATACCTGAATGGCCTAGTGATTTTCCCTACTTTCTTCAACTTAAGCCTGAATTTTGCAATAAGAAGCTCATTATTTGAGCCACAATCAGCTCCAGGTCTTGTTTCTGCTGACTTTATAGAGCTTCTTCATCATTAGCTGCAAAGAACATAATCAATCTGATTTTGGTATTGACCATCTGGTGATAGCTATGTGTAGAGCTGTCTCTTGGGTGGTTGGAAAAGCTTGTTTGCTATGATCAGGGTGTTCTCTAGACAAAACTCTGTTAACTTTTGCCCTGCTTTATTTTGTACTTTATTTTGACCTGTGTTTTGTAACAGGTCCAACTTGCCTGTTATTCTGGGTATCTCTTGACTTTCTACTTTTGCATTCCAATCGTCTGTGATGAAAAGGATATCTTTTTTTTTTTCTTTTGCTATTAGATGTAGAAGATGTTGTAGGTCTTCATAGAACTGATCAACATTAGCTTCTTCAGCGTCAGTGGTTGGGGCACAGAGCTGGATTACTCTGATGTTGAATGGTTGGCCTTAGAAATGAACTGAGATCATTCTATTGTTTCTGAGATTGCACCCAAGTACCGCATTTCAGAATCTTTTGTTGACTATGAGGGCTACTCCATTTTTCTTTCTCTGCAATTCTTGCCCACAGTAATAGATATAATGGTCATCTGAATTAAATTCACCCATTCCCATCCATTTTAGCTCACTGATTCCTAAGACTGAATGTTCAATCTTGATGCCTTCTGCCTGACCACTTCCACTTTACCTTGATTCATGGACCTAACATTACAGATTCCTATACAATATATACAGTTGAATATTACACAGCCTTAAGTACAATATTCCTGTACAATATTGTTTTCTAGAGCATTGGCTCTTGCTGTTACCACTAGACGCACCCACCGCTTAGCACTGTTCCCTCTTCATTCCAGCCACTTTGTTCTTTCTGGAGCTGTTAGTAACTGCCCTCTGCTCTTCCCAAGTAGCATATTGGACATCTTCTGACCTGGGGGCTCCACTTCTGGGGTTGTATCTTTTTGTCTTTTTCTGCTCTTCATGGGATTCTCAAGGCAAGAAAACTGGAGTGGTTTGCTATTTCCTTCACCAGTGGACCACGTTATGTCAGAACTGTTTACTATGACCTGTCCTTCTTGAGTGATTCTACATGGCATGGCTCATAGCCTCATTGAGTTATGCAAGCCCCTTTGCCATGAAAAGGCTGTGATCCACATATATATATATATATATATATATATATATATATATATATATAATATATATGTATATAATTGAATCACTTTGCTGTATACTTGAAACTGACATAATAAATTAACTATACTGTAATTTAAAAGGCCTACTATGTCATGGTCAATGGGCTGGGTACAGGAGATAAAATGGTGATTAACCTAGATATTTTAATGACTTAAATTTTTTATCAATATTGTGGCTATTGGATCACAGGTGGATTCTTTACTACTGAGCTACCAGAGAAGCCCCAACATAATATATAAACACATGTATATATAGTTTAAAAGGCTGAATATTACTAAAATATTAATAATATAGTTGAACAATTCCCTACCCATTGTACTTCATTGTCAACCAGATCCCTTACAACCGGAGAACAGGTTTGTTTTTTTTAACAGTATCTTCAGGCATTTTGCACCTTTGTATTTCTAAGCATGTGTATGTATTCCTATCTTTGTTTCATATATTTCCTATTGACTTTCTAGATTAGTTTTCTCAGACTACTCTTTTCCCCCCATCTTTCCATTATAGGTAGTTGTAGTTTTGAATAAATATTATTCATTTTTAATTATTCATTATTATGCTTATGTAAAGGCTATTTACAAATGAATGCTGGTCATATGATTTTAGTTTGTTTCTAATTATTTTTTTCCATTTGCACTTATTCTTTTTCTCGCCCAGGTTTTTAATGCTTTAATTGATGCAAAGAACTGACTCATTTGAAAAGACCCTGATGTTGGGAAAGATTGAAGGTGGGAGGAGAAGGGGATGATAGAGGATGAGATGTTTGGATGGCATCACTGACTCAATGGACATGAGTTTGAGTAAACTCTGGGAATTGGTAATGGACAGGGAGGCCTGGCATGCTTCAGTCCATGGGGTCGCAAAGAGTTGGACATGACTGAGTGAACTGAACTGCACTCAGTTCAACTGAGTGACTGAACTGGACTGAGCTGCATATATTATTGTACCTGATTCATGGCTACACACTTATTCTTCTCATACTTTGCATTAACCTCTGAGCATCATTTTCACAACATTAGAGCATGAATAGTTACATGGTTTTTTCTTAGAGAAATCACTCGAGAAATTCTTTCATCTGAGCTTTCCAGGTAATATCTTAAGTTTTTTTTTCCTTTTTTCTTTCGTACTTGGAATTCCCTTTACCTTTCTTTTGAATTTGTTTAACCACTTCCTGGATTTTATGCCTTCTTCTTTTTTGGTTTTACTCTGTTGTTCAAAAGACTGCATTATTCAGTAGTTCAGTCATATTGAAAATGACAAAGGATGCGGTGACAGCTGCCCAAATCCTGTCTCCTGAATCACACTGCTTCAGTCTGAATAAGTGCTTTTGTGGGGCTTTTCCCTTCACTACACCTCCCATTCCTTTTTGTCTTGTTTTGGATTCCTTTCTCTCTCTGTTTTCTGATTTATTGGTTTTTTCCTATATTTTGCTGACAGACATTTTCCACTCTCTTACTAAGGTAGGCACATTTCTTTTTGCTTTCTGGTTTTATTCTTTGCTTGTATGCTTTGCATCTTGAATATTTAAAAATATCCTTGTTTTACCCCTGGCAATTGATGGAACACTTGGCTGGGCATAGAATTTTATGTTAAGAATAATTTTATTACAGACTTTTGAAGACATTGCTCCATTGCTTCCACTGTGATATTAAGATCACTGTTTCTTTATATGTCCCCTGTATTTTTTAATATATATATATATATATTTATTGAAGTATACTATTGCTAAGTCACTTCAGTCATGTCCGACTCTGTGTGACCCCATAGATGGCAGCCCACCAGGCTCCCCCATCCCTGGGATTCTCCAGGCAAGAACACTGGAGTGGGTTGCCATTTCCTTCTCCAATGCATGAAAGTGAAAAGTGAAAGTGAAGTCACTCAGTCGTGTCTCACCCTCAGCAACCCCATGGACTGCAGCATACCAGGCTCCTCCGTCCATGGGATTTTCCAGGCAGGAGTACTGGAGTGGGGTGCCATTGCCTTCTCCGTTATTGAAGTATAGTTCACTTAGAATGTTTCAGGTGCACAGCAAGGTGATTCAGTTGTTCAAATACACATAGATTATTTTTGAAATTACTTTCCATCATAAGTCTTTACAAAATATTGACTATAGTTCCCTATGTTATACAGTAAACCTTCGTTGCTTGTGTTTCCCTGGTGGCTCAGAGGGTAAAGTGTCTGCCTGCAATGTGGGAAACCTAGGTTCGATCCCTGGGTCGGGAAGATCCCCTGGAGAAGGAAATGGCAACCCACTCCAGTACTCTTGCCTGGAAAATCCCATGGACAGAGGAGCCTGGTAGGCTACAGTTCATGAGGTCGCAAAGAGTTGGACAGGACTGAGCGACTTCACTTTCACTTTCTTTCACTTTTGTTGCTTGTAGCAACTTAGCAGCAGTAGCAGCAGCAGCAGCATATCTATTTTAAAATTAGAAATTTAGCATTCTATTCATACTAAGTCAAACGTGGAATCAAATTGTCATAATTTTTTGTTAGGCAAAAACTCATGAATTTTCTAAAATATATATATTATACATATTTATTTATATGTATACAAATGCTTTTCTACTATACTTGATCAAAGCTTGAGAAAGAACATAAAAATAAAAAAGAGAACAAAATGGACAAATTGGAGAACATAAACTAAATGAAATGGGAACACTGAAGTGAAATAGAAAAAGTGAAACAAACTAAAAGTAGAAGATCATCATATAGTCCAGTTGTTTTTAAACAAGGCTGCTCGTTAGAGACATATCTGGAGCTCTGGAGAAAAAAAGCAATACCTGAGCATTTGTAGTTTTCAAAAAAATTCAAGATAATTCTGATACGCATCTGGATTTTGTGATTATAGGTTTTTCTATTAGATCCTGGTTTTGGTAATATAGAGCACGATCATTTTTCTATTGACCAATCATGATACAGTGGTATTAAGTGAGTAATAGTTACATAATTAGAATAGTAAAAGATGTTTATCAGTTTTCCCAATCAACAGCCAGACAAAAATGAAAGATAATTACAGATGCAAGCCAAAATAATTACATACAATTGGGAGGGGGCAGTCAAGCAGAGTGATGTGGTAAGTGGAAGAGCGTACATACACATATTTTCATACGCTCAGCCAGTCTGTGTATTTTGGTTGGTGCATTTAATCCATTTACATTTAAAGCAATTATTCATATGTATGATCCTATTACCATTTTTATTAATTGTTTGGGTTTGTTTTCTGTAGCTGAGGCTTTTCCCTCCTCTTGTTTCCTGCCTAGAGAAATTCCTTTAGCATTTCTTGTAAAGCTGGTTTGGTGGTGCTGAATTCTCTTAACTTTTGCTTGTCTGGAAAACTTTTGATTTCTCCATCAAATATGAAGGAGAGTCTTTCTGGGTAGAGTATTTTTGGGGTAGGTTCTTCCCTTTCATCACTTTAAATATATCATGCCATTTCCTTCCAGCTTGTAGAACTTCCACTGAGAAATGAGCTCATTGCCTGAAGGGAGTTCCCTTGTATGTTATTTGTTGTTTTTCCCTTGTTGCTTTTAATACTTTATCTCTCTCTTTAATTTGTGTCAGTTTGATTACTCTGTGTCTCCGTGTGTTCCTTCTTGGGTTTGTCCTGCCTGGAACTCTGTGCTTCCTGGACTTGGTTGACTACTTCCTTTCCCATGTTAGGGAAGTTTTCAGTTATTATCTCTTCAAATATTTTCTCAGCTACTTTCTCTCTCTCTTTTCCTTCTGGGACCCTGATAATACAAATGTTAGTGTGTTTAGTGTTGTTCCAGAGGTCTCTTAGGCAATCTTCACTTCTTTTCATTCTTTTTTCTATATTCTGTTCTACGGCAGTGATTTCCACCATTCTGTCCTCCAGGTCATTTATTCATGCTTCTGCCTCTATTATTCTGCTATGGATTCCTTCTAGTGTATTATTCATCTGTTTGTTCTTAGTTCTTTTAGGTCTTTGTTAAACATTTCTTGCATCTTCTCAATCTTTGTCTCCATTTTTTAAAATCAAGATCCTGAATCATCTTTACTATCATTATTTTAAATTCTTTTTCTGGAAGATTGCCTATCTCCACTTCATTTTGTTGTTATTCTGGGTTTTATCTTTTTCATTCATCTGTGACATAACTTTCTGCTTTTTCATGCTGATTAATTTGCAGTCATGAAATTAAAAGACGCTTACTCCTTGGAAGGAAAGTTATGACCAACCTAGATAGCATATTCAAAAGCAGAGACATTACTTTGCCAACAAAGGTCAGTCTAGTCAAGGCTATGGTTTTTTTAGTGGTCATGTATGGATGTGAGAGTTGGACTGTGAAGAAAGCTGAACGCTGAAGAATTGAAGTTTTTGAACTGTGGTGTTGGAGAAGACTCTTGAGAGTCCCTTGGACTGCAAGGAGATCCAACCAGTCCATGCTAAAGGAGATCAGTCCTGGGTGTTCACTGGAAGGCCTAATGCTAAAGCTGAAACTCCAATACTTTGGCTAACTCATGTGAAGAGTTGACTCATTGGAAAAGACTCTGATGCTGGGAGGGATTGGGGGCAGGAGGAGAAGGGGATGACAGAGGATAAGATGGCGGGATGGCATCACAGACTCAATGGACATGAGTTTGGGTGAACTCTGGGAGTTGGTGATGGACAGGGAGGCCTGGCGTGCTGTGATTCATGGGGTCGCAAAGAGTCGGACATGACTGAGCGACTGAACTGAACTTTCTGTAATATGGTTTTTGTTTTAGCCTATGAGACTGCTTCTTCTGTCCACCCTCTGATGGCAGAGGCTATGAGGTTTGTGTAAGCTTCCTAATGGGAGGGACTGGCAATGGGAAAAACTGGGTCTTGCTCTGGTGGGCAAGGCCTTCTCAGTAGAGCTTTAATTCAATGATCTGCTGATGGTGGCATTGTGCTCCCTCCTTGGTAGTTTTTTGTTCTGAGGCGACCCAGCCCTGGGGCCTAATATGGCAGGGTTAATGGTGAACTCCAAGAGGATCTATGCAATGGGGACCTCCCAGCGTCCCCGTCCCTGTGGTGAGCCCCTGCCAACCCATGCCTTCCTAGGAGACCCTCCAACACTAGTACATAGCTTTTGTTCAACCTCCTGTGGGGTCCCTGCCGCCTTCCTCTGGGTCTTGGTGCATACAAAATTTTGTTTGTGCCCTCCAAGACTGGAGTCTCTGTTCCCCTCAGAGTACATGGAATTCCTATAATCAAATCTCACTGGTCTTTAATGTCAGATTCCTTACTCCCTGAGGATTCTGTCTCTTTGTCAGGTCCCCAGGCTGGAAAGCCTGACGTGGGGTTCCCAACCTTCCCGACAGTGTGAGAGCTTCTTTGTTACTATTGATCTCCAGTCTGTGGGCCATGCACCCAACAGCTATGGGATTTGATTTTATCTTGATTGTGCCCCTCCTACCATCTCACTGTGACTTCTTTGTCTTTGGATGTGGAGTATCTTTTTTTGGTGGGTTCCAGCATCTTCCTGTCGATGGTGGCTCAACAGCTAGTTGCAATTTTGCTGTTCTTGCAGGAGGACATGAGCACACATCCTTTTACTCTGCCATCTTAAACCGGAAGCCTTGTGATGGCATTCTTGATAAGTACAGAAGGGATGTTTCCCGCATCACCAATGAGGAACAAGTCTTCCTGGGGTGGTCTGATAATAGATAGCACAGTATTCAGTGAGCTTCGTAGTTCAAAAAAGAGGAGTCTTAGTTCTGCATCTTGACTTGAATAGTGTAGATGGAGAAATACAATCTCAAGAGCTGAAGTCACCTTTTTTAAGATGATGGAGAGAATTCAGTAGGATTTGAACTTAAAGGATCTCTGTTTTCAGATGCCTAGCCCTGTGCCCTGGACAAGCCACGTAACTTCAGGCTCACTTCATTTTCATCTGGATAAAGAGGGTCTGTAGCATCCCTCAACTGTAAAGCTTCCATGAGCTTGCTAAGGACGACGTTTACATTTCCATTAAGCAGTCTGTAGTTATCACTCTCTTCTACATTCTCTGTGCAGTGCTTGGTGGGGTGGCACAGAAGTATAGAACTCTTAGCCCCTATCTTCAATGTGGTTGGAGAGAAAAGGAGCGTGGTAGACCCTGTTTTGTTTTTGATAAGCTTGTAGAACTTTGTTCCTAGGTTTCTGAAATTTCAAAATAATTAACCCTGATATGGGACGATGTTCATGTATTTTGTTGGTCATTCCATAGGCCTTTTCAATCTGAATACATATGGTTTACAGTTGTGGGAAATTTTCTTACATTTTTTCTTTAATAATGCTTCCAAATTTTATTTGTACTTTCATTCTGAAAACTTATTTTTTGAATGTTAGGCCTCTTAGAATAATATTCATATGTTTTCCATCTCTTTGGTTTTTAACCTATTTGTGACAATTACACTAACATTTTCTTTCAGCCCTTTATTGAGTTTTTGTTTTTGCTATGGTATTGCTAAATTCTAAAAGTTCTTTTTATAGCATCAGTTTCTATTTTGTGGATAAAATCTTACATCATTTCATGGATAAAATCTTATGCCTCAAAGGATAGTAAAACAGCTGTTGTCATTATTGCTGATTTTTTCCTCACTACATCGTTTCTGTTTTCTCCGAGTTTCTTTTGTTCTGTTTTGCTTTAGTGCTAGACTCCATATCAGAAGTTTCTCTTAAATGTCTTGCTATTCTGGATTGTCCATTTATGATTAAGATTGGAGCATTGACAAGCTGTTTGGAAACTCTGAGGGCATGAGTAGGGCTATCTGACTATGATTTTTGTTGCCAGAGAATCTGAGTGAGACATTTCCAGGGGAATTCCTAGTGTCAATATCTTTAGACCCCTTTGTGAGGCGGGAAGGGAGTTGGTTAGAACCACTAAAAAAATTGCTTTTTCTCTCCTGCTTAAAGAGTAAGCCTAATTGTATAATCTCTGGGGGTCAACTGGAGGAAGAGATCTAGGGGTTTCTTCAGTTAGCATCAACACACATGTGGCCACTTAATTTCTCTCTTTTTGGTGTGGTGTCTGTCTGTTGCGCTTTGCCAAAAATCCTTTACTTTCTCCGGAGAATAAACTTCTAGTCTCTGGGCAGGGCTGCTGGTGGTGTGAGAGTGGGAGTAGAGATGATCCAATCCCATCCCTGAAGCTCTCCGCAACCTTCCTCAGGAGAGAGAGAGTTTTGGTCTTTCTGACTGCCTCCCTCCTCATTTCTAGGACTGAGCAGGGAGCTAGATCCATGGGGATCCTTCAGTACATTAAAGCTCAGGGGGAGCTCAGGTTGTTTTGGGAGCTACCGTGTGAGAACTCCCCATCTATGCCCCAGGGGCAGAACACTTCTTTCTTCCATAGAAAACTGATGTATTCTCCCTCTCCTCTGCTCGGTCTATGAATATACGTGTTCAGGCCTCATTTGGAATATCCGTGGTTGATCTCAAGCTCTCTACTATCAGTTTGGTACTTAACTTTCTCTTGTCGTCTAGGTCATTTACTACTGGGCTACATTCTTTATGACTCCAACAATTTATTGCTCATATTGTCTCTCTAGGGCTCTATATTTTAATGGCTTGTGTTTGTTTCTAGAAAACAAATTCTTTGCTACAGTTTCAGTGAGATTTGAGGTATATATATATTTCAAACTGTCTTCTCAACCCAGAACTGGGCATTTTCCCTCTCATCACTGCATTTTCAGCACCTGGTGTTGAGCTTGACCCAATAAGGATTTTGTTGACCTCAGCCAACATTAACTGTAATACAAAGGCTATCACTTGGTGTCCTAGCTTTGTACTCAGAGATGTTACTAGCTTCAAATGAAGTAAGATATACTGTATTTTAAGTAATATACGGCATCATAACTGGAAATACAATTATAATTAAGATGAAGGTGATGGCAAGTACTTCAGTTCTCTTCTTTCTCTTTCTGTCTGGAACTTAACATGACTGGTACTGTGCTATTTGTGTTACATGCATCAATCTCTAAAATTTGATTTAATTAATCAAATAATTAAATATATATAATATATTTAATAACATATAAAAATTTTATTGTCATTCCTATTTTATTCTCTTTTTCTCATAATTCTTTATTCTCACTGTCCCCCTTGCCAACTTCAAGTAAAAAATATTTTGCTTCTTAAAGAGCAAGCCACATAAGGGAACTCTTGTACATTGTTGGTGGAAATGTAAAATGGTGCACCCACTGTGAAAACAGTATGGGAATCCTCAAAAAACTAAAAATAGAATTACTGTGTGATCCAACAATTCCACTTCTGGATATATATCTGAAGAAAATGAAAACACTAACTCAAAAAGATATAGACATCCTTATGTTCATGTCAGCATTATTTATAGTAACCAAGATATGGAAACAACAGAACTGTCCATCAATAGATGAATGAAGATGTGATATATATGTGTATGTGTGTGTGTGTGTACACATATATGCATGTGTGCATGCTAAGTCACTTCAGTTGTGTCTGACTCTTGGTGACCCTATGGACTGGAGCCCACCAGGCTCCTCTATCCATGAGATTCTCCAGGCAAGAGTATCAGAGTGGGTTTCCATGCCTTCCTGCGGGGGATCTTTTTGACCCAGGGATTGAACCACGTCTCTTATGTCTCATACACTGGCAGATGGGTTCTTTACTAGTGACACCTGGAAATCATGCACATACACACACACACACACACACATACACACACACAGTGGAATACTACTCAGTTGTAAAAAGGATTGGAATTTTGCCATTTGCAATGACATGGATGAACTTGGAGAGTATTATACTTAGTGAAATAAGTCTTACTGAAAAAGGCACATACTGTATATTACTCATGTATGGAATCTAAAGGACAAGCTAAGAAACATAACAGAAAGAAACAGACTCATAGATACAGAAAAGAAGCTAGTGGGTACAAGTGGGAGAGGAAGTAGCGGAGGAGAAGATAGGTGAAGGGAACTAATAAATACAAGCTACTATGTATAAAATCAATAAACTACAAGGATATATTGCACAGCACAGGGACTACAGCCAGCATTTTTACTATAAATGGCATATAATCTGTAAAATTTTTGAATCACTATGTTGTACACCTGAGACCAATATAATATTGTAAATCAACTGTACCTCAGTTAAAAAGAATGAAGAAAAAGCTATACAAAATACTGATTTTTTTTTTCTAAAACACACAACTTTCCTGTGTGTAGATAATGGTTGTTTAGATGACGAGGTCAGGGTTAAAAAATTAGAATTACAGCTACTCTAATTTTACATCTTTTTTTTTTTTTTTTTAAATATCATGTATGTAACGAGATGCCAGTCCAGGTTTGATGCACGATACTGGATGTTTGGGGCTAGTGCACTGGGACGACCCAGAAGGATGGTATGGGGAGGGAGGAGGGAGGAGGGTTCAGGATGGGGAACACATGTATACCTGTGGCAGATTCATTTTGATATTTGGCAAAACCAATACAATTATGTAAAGTTTAAAAATAAAATAAAATTTAAAAAAATAATAATTTTACTTCTTAACTAAAGAACTCAAAAAAGGAAAAGAATTACTTTCCTTGTGTGCCTGGCCTGAAATTTTATCCTGCTTTCAAAAGTACTTGAAGCCTGGGGCACCAGCCTGGGGATATTAATCCAAATTTAAGTTCTCCTTCAGGCCCAAGCTTACGTTACTTGGTTCAACTAATATTTTAAAATAAAGCTGGCCCTAAACGGAATTTTATTTGCAGAAAATACATGAGTATTCACAGGGCCTCTGGGCAGACTAAATAGGGAAAAAGTGGGAAGGAGAACATTAAGTCCACAAAACCCTAAACTATAAAATAAGTACCCATGTACCCCCACATGGAGCAAATATGGGGTTCTAGAGCAGAATAAAAATGCACATTGCTTTCCGATGCTGCCTGGGTTGATTATACCTGATAAAACCAGGCAGAATTCCAGACTCAGGGGAAAAGCATCTCTATCATTTGGAAGCTTCCCTCTTGCGTTCAGGGTTCCCAGGTGAATAGTGTTAAGGTAATTACATTTTGGTGTAATCTTAGCAAAACTGAAAAAGAAATGTACTGAATTCAAATGCAATGGGGAAATGCTATGCTTTGTGATAACACAGGTCTTTGTTCCTCTTCAGAAGCACTTTCATCACCTACATCAGAAGAGGGAGGTGAGATTTCAGCGGAGTACATCTGCTGCTCCAAGGGGTGTTTGAGAAGAGGTCATGCTCTTGCTGTATGGGTCACTCTTCAAACCTTAAGCAGCAGCACCTTGAAGCTCCCTCCTTAAATCATACCTAAATTATTTTGCTCAGGTTGTGCAAAAGGATACTGCAGTGTAACTCCTGTAAAATCAAAAGGAAGCTCAGACCAACCCACGCAGGTTGGCTTTATCTTTTAATATGTTAAAAGCAAAATCCTGCACCTGTGTTAATTGCTACTCCCAAGATGATAGACTGGGGACAAGAAAATGAGCTGAGCTTTAAAACTGCATTCAGAGCAGAGACCTCAAGAGACAAAGTTAGCCAAGAAAGATTAAAAAAAAAAAAAAAAAACCTTCCAGTTAAAAACCTCACCAGTTGAATGGAATGACAGATGAATGATGGATGCAGGTGGGAAAATGGGATTCCCTTCAAAGAAAAAGAGTGTGATGTGCAAGGCAATGAGGAAACGTGAGCTCCTGGTGCGAGTGCGCAGGGAACAGATAATGCCTGTCTCACGTGCTCGCTGTATTGTCAGAAGCTGCTGGAATAAATCCTCTGAGGTGCTGCTACAAAAGAAGGGAAAATCAAGAGCAGTTTCCCATTTTGATAAAAATTTAGAGGCATTGTAATTATCACTGTGCTACTCTTTAAGGTCAAATTTTTGTGGAAGGAATAAGTAAAATTCTGAAGAACAAGGGCTTTTGAGACAGACAATTTAAGACCTGGCTCCACTGTTAACTAGTTATAGAGCTATTATTAACCTCCCTGAATCTCAAGTTTTCAATCTGTAAATAGGAATAATAATAATTATAATTTCCCTTCTATTTTGTTATAAGGAATAACTATATTGGGTTTAAAGTAGCAAGAATAGTGTATAACTGAATACGTCTCCAGAAATCACAACTGTTGTATTTGGGTGTCATAAATAACAATAAGAGAATAAAACCTTGGCTGAAGTCTTCAAAACAGGTCTTCTCTTGGATGGTCAATGAGTTCTATTGATCTTTCGAATACAAGAATGGGTTTTTATGCATGGGTGAGTAAACCTAATTGATCATGCCTGAAAAAAAAAACAAAACAAATGAAAACAGAGAAACAACAACGAAGATGTCAACAACCCCAATAAACCAAAAACAAAAGCCAGTATCCAAAGACACAGAAACGCTTTCTGATTGAAATAAACAAATTTGTAGGAATTAGGAAGGTATTCATCTTCCCTGATGGCTCAATCAGTAAAGAATCCACCTGCAATACAAGAGATGCCTGTAAAGCAGGAGACCTGGGTTCAATCCCTGGGTCGGGAAGACCTTGGAGAGGGAAATAGCAACCTATTCCATTATTCTTGCCTGGGAAATCCCATGGGCAAAGGAGCCTATCAGGCTGCAGCCCATGGGAACACAAGAATCAGACACAACTCAGCAACTAAACCAAACGCACAGCAAACCAAAGAAGGTATATTAGAGCCACTGTGCATGTGTACTAAGTCTCTTCAGTCATGTCCCACTCTTCGTGACCCTACGGACTATAGCCCACCAAGGTCCTCTGTCCACAGGATTCTCCAGGCAAGAATACTGGAATGGGTTGACGTGCCCTCCTCCAGGGGATCTTCCCGATTGGGGGATCGAACCTGTGTCTCCTGGGTCTCCTGCATTGCAGGTAGATTCTTTACTGCTGAGCCACCAGGTAAGCACATGAGAGCCACTATTCTGGTTTAAATATTCATTCTTTTGATCCAGATTGCTTACACAGTCTCCCAACCTAATACTTAAAATAGTGCATGGCACTGTTTTTATTTGTGAATGAATGGACTCCTATAAATCCTCATGCTACCAGATTAATTTCCTGAATCATTATTATCACACCATCATGTCCTTGCTCCAAAACCAAGTGCTATCTCTCTCCAGGGGTTTACAAGGTCTCCTGTAGTAATAGAGGGCCAAGATATGACAGGTGGAGCAGAGTGAAGGAAAACGTCCGAATCTAGTGACTTTAAGCTACCTTTCCTTGTAGCAATAACACTCTCATAATACCTCCTCGGAAGAAGTCAAACTGTGTCATAGGATCATTCTTTTCTTTTTTCTTTACCATTTGCCATAAATCAAATTATTTCCAAATTTTCAACGACATGGTTCATAGCCACTCAGTTTCCAGCTCGATTTTCTCCTTTCAAGTTGGTATTCGTCCTCCTTCTCCTTAATGTACAAACTTGACTGTCAGTAGAAGCAGCTGAATAAAAAGCTGTCAGGAATTTCCACAAATAATTAAAGCATAAAATAAATAATAAATGACTAGTGTGAGAGAATGCTCCTTTTCTTTCTGTAATATACGTGGTACAGAAAGAACACTGGAGACCCAAGATAGTCAAAAGCCTATTGCTGGTTTTTTCGTACATATTTACATGGCTTCTTTGTTTTTCTGCTGAAGTATTAATTGTCTTAAAAACAGTAACATTTTTCACTAGTGTATCTGTAGAGACATTGTAGTTTGACTTGATTGCCTGTAAAGGAAGAATGAGGTATATTATGCTAAGGTAATTAAAATTCAACTTTAGAATAACAGAATCTACCCCGTATACTAGTCTTCCCTCGTGGCTCCGTTGAAAAGAATCTGCCTGCCAATGCAGGAGACAAAGGTTCAGTCCCTGGGTTGGGAAGATCCCCCTGGAGAAGGAAATGGGACCCACACCAGCATTCTTGCCTGGGAAATCCTGTGGACAGAGGAGTCTTGTGGGCTACAGTCTATGGAGTTGCAAGAGAGTTTGGACATGACTAAGTGACTAAGGGCTTCCCTCACAGCTCAGTTGGTAAACAACAACCCCTTATATATTCTGATTCAATTCTGTTTCTCTTTCTCCCTTGTCTCTCCGCCTCAGAAACATCTTTCCTCCATCTTTTTTCCTGTTGTACACGTATTTGCTGTTCAAAACAATAGAGGGGGAAAAATGGAATAGAAAAGAAGACTGGCAGATAGGATGGGAAAATATTAACATAGCTTCCAAATAGGACTTGAAGACATTTTTGCTTTTCTTTGTCATTTGCAACTGAGAACTGCAAAGTGGGGAGCATAGTGTCTTTTGGGGGAATCCTCCCTGGCTGTCAGTTCAGAAACTCTCTTGGGAAGGGTAGAGGGAAGTGAGGCAAACAATTACAAAGAAATGCAATAGCTCCTCAGTTAAAACCAAAACCAAAAAATAGTCACTTATTCAGGAATGTATTTTACTTGTTTCTTTTCTTTTTTTTTTGTACTGAAAATTCCGTGGAGGCCACAGCCACATTTGTTTTGTTCACTAAGTACATTCCTAATGCCTATCCAATTAGTGGTGCTTAATATATATATGTACTGCATGAATCACAAGAGCTCACATTTATTGATCAATTTGTGCTGGCATAGTTGTAGGAACTTTGTGCACATTAGCCTCTTCATTTCTTGTTTTGTTTTCATTGCAGTTTTTTATTTAAAATTTTGGTTTGCCTTTTCTTTAAGGCTATTACTTTCTTATTGTTTTTTAAATTATGGAAGTATGATAACACATTTACAGGAGATTTAGGAAATACAGAACCAAGATGCATACAGCTCCACTCTAAATTATAATTTTTTTAAATAGATAAATTATTATTTCTAGTTGGAGTTTCAGTATCAAACTCCCAAAAATTCATAGAATGAATAGACAGAAAAGTAGAAGGATATAGTTTACCTGAAAAGCATTATGAATCAATTCAATATAATTAAGATTTATATGATTGTCACACAACAGCAGGATACAAATTCTATTCAAGTTCCCATGGACTATAAACCAGGAAACACTGTGACATATCCAGGGATGTAAAACAAAGTGCAAAACTTTCATGACCTAAAGGTACTGAAATCATGCAGAGTCTGTTCTTTTATCACTGTGGATTTAGAAATCAACATCAAAGGAAACTATTTTAAAGTGCAATGTAACATTTACCAAGAGATATCTTTGACTTTTAGCCATTGAAAATCTCAGGAAAGTTAAAAGACTGGAAAAACTCAGAGGGTGATTGCAGAGAAAAAAGAATTTAAATTAGAAATTAATATCAAAATGAGAAATTATTATTAAAGATACTTTAAAAAAACCCATATATTTGGATCTTAAAAGTCCACTTTAAAATAATGGATGTATCTAAGAAGTGATAACAAGGAAAATTAGAAAATATTTGTAGCAGAATAAAAATGAAAAGAGAACTTACTAGAATTTGTTTCCTCCAGCCAGGCATTTTGCATGATGTACTCCACATAAGTTAAATAAAAAGGTGACGTATACAGCCTTGACATTCTCCTTTCTCGATTTGGAACCGGTCCATTACTCCATGTCCAGTTTTACCTGTTGCTTCTCGTCCTGCAAACAGATTTCTCAGGAGGCAGGTAAGGGGGTCTGGTATGCGCATCTTTTTAATAATATTCCACAGTTTGTTTTAATCCACACAGTCAAAAACTTCAGTGTAGTCAATGGAGCATAAGTAGATGTTTTTCCAAAATTCTCTTGCTTTTTCTATGATCCAACATTTAAATCATTAATGACATCCTCAAGATGTTCCTACTCTTACTTTTTCTGCACTCGATTAAATATTCTTAGAGAAATGTTAATATGTCTCACTATGATTATATAATTTTTCTTTTCCCTTATATTCTGATTTTTTCTTTAGGTATCTTCATTTCTTTGTTGTTAAGGTGTGATGGTTTATGATGTCTATCTTTGTGAATTGCAAGTTTTGTCATTAAAAATATTCATCTTTGTTCCATTTAAAATAAGTTAAAAGAAAAGAATGCAATGAATAGATTCAATGAAATAGGTTTTATAGGAAGAGAAAGAAGGTTGGAGATGTGAGATAATGAGTTTAGACTGGATCCTTGTTGTACCTTCACAGTGCTTATTAACCATAGGTTATTCTTTTTTTGTTTAGAAAGTTTAATATAGGATGAAGTGGTAAATAGTCAATAGTGTCACCTTATGCAGTGTTTTCCAGAGAAGGCAATGGCACCCCGCTCCAGTGTTCTTGCCTGGAGAATCCCAGGGAAGGGGAGCCTGGTAGGCTACAGTCCACGGGGTCGCTAAGAGTCGGACACGACTGAGCGACTTCACTTTGACTTTTCACTTTCATGCATTGGAGAAGGAACTAGCAACCCACTCCAGTGTTCTTGCCTGGAGAATCCCAGGGACAGGGGAGCCTGGTGGACTGCCGTCTATGGGGTCGAACAAAGTCGGACACAACTGAAGTGACTTAGCAGCAGTATGCAGTGTTTTCAAGAAACACTTCTTGGGTTGTTTTTACATTGTATCATTTTATATTCAGAATTTAAAAATTGTGAAATATAACATGCACACTGAAACATGGAATGCATTATATAAAATATAATAAAGTATTATGAAATGAGCAACCACGTAGCCACTGACCAGGTCATATATGGCAGTCTGATGACATCCCAGATCTTTGAGTCCCATCCCACACCTTCTCCTGCTAGATGTATCCCCTATCCTGGCTTTTACAATGATTGCTTCTTCATTTTTCTTTACACTATCTATGCCAGAATTTTCATGTCTAAGCACTATAATTAGTTTTGCTTATTTCAAACTCTATAGAAAAAAAATATGTTTTATTGTGTCTGGCTTCTCTTGCTCAATATAATTTCTATGACATTCATCCATGCTCTGGCATCACAAAGAAGAGCAATGCTACAGGATGTCAGCTACTGCACAACTGCCCACATTTCATGTGCTAGCAAGGTGGTGCTCAAAATCCTCCAAGCGAGGCTTCAACAGTACATAAACCAAGAACTTTCAGATGTCCAAGCTGGATTTAGAAAAGGCAGAGGAACCGGTGATCAAAGTGCCAACACCAGTGGGATCATAGGAAAAGCAAGAGAATTCCAGAAAAATATCTACTTCTGCTTCATTGACTAGGCTAAAGCTTTTGACTGTGCAGATCAGATGGAATATTCTTAAAGAGATGAGAATACCAGATCACCTTCCCTGCCTCCTGAGAAACCAGTGTGCAGGTCAACAAGCAACAGTTAGAACCAGACATGGAACAATGGACTGGTTCAAAATTGGGAAAGGAGTACATCAAGGCTATATATTCTCTCCCTGCTTATTTAACTTACATGCAGAGTATATAATACAAAATGCTGAGCTGGATGAAGATTGACTGGCAATCTTGATATCAATAACCTCAGATATGCAGATGACACCACCTTTATGGCAGAAACTGAAGGGGAACTAAAGAGCCTCTTGATGAAGGTGAAAGAGGAAAGTGAAAAAGTTGGCTTCAAACTCAACATTCAAAAAATGAAGATCATGGCATCTGGTCCCATCTATTCATGGCAAACAATGAGGAAAAATGGAAACAATGACAGGCTTAATTTTATTGGGCTCATAAATTACTTCAGATGGTGACTGCAACCATGAAATTAAAAGACACTTGCTTCTTGGAAGAAAAGCTATGACAAACCTAGACAGCGTATTAAAAATCAGAGACATCACTTTGCCAACAATGGTCCTATAGTCAAAGCTATGGTTTTTCCAGTAGTCATGTATGGATGTGAAAGTTGGGCTATAAAAAAGGCTGAGCACCAGAGAACTGATGCTTTTGAACTGTGGTGTTGGAGAAGACTCTTGAGAGTCCCTTGGACAGCAAGGAGATCAAACAAGTCAATTCTAAAGGAAATCAGTGTTGAATATTCTTTGGAAGGATGGATGTTGATGCTGAAGCTCCAATATTTTGGCTACCTGATGTGAAAATCCAACTAACTGGAAAGACTCTGATGCTGGGAAAGATTGAGGGCATGAAGAGAAGGAGGTGACAGAGGATTAGCTGGTTTGATGGCATCACCGACTCAATAGACATGAGTTTGAGCAAGCTCCAGGATATGGTGAGGGACAGGGAAGCCTGGCATGCTGCAATATGTGGGGTTGCAAAGAGTCAGACATGACTGAGTGACTGAACAATAACATCCATGTCATTGCATATTGTCTGTTACTTTTGTGTGCTTCATGGTATTCCATTGCATAAATATAGCACTATTTTGTTGTTGATGGGCATTCAATTGTTATAAATAATCCTTACATGAACATTTTTGCATGCCTCATGACTCACTTTTCTTTAGATAACTGCCTAGGATAGGATTCAGAGAAGGCAATGGCACCCCACTCCAGTACTCTTGCTTGGAAAAGTTTCCCCCTTCTCCTCCTGCCCTCAGTCTTTCCCAGCATCAGGATCTTTTCCAATGAATTGGCTCTTCACACCAGGTGGCAAAAATATGGGAGCTTCAGCTTCATTATCAGTCCTTTCAATGAATATTCAGGATTGATTTCCTTTAGGATTGACTGGTTTGATCTCCCTGCAGTCCAAGGGACTCTCAAGAGACTTCTCCAGCATCACAATTTGAAAGCATCAATTCTTCAGTGTTCAGCTATTTTTATGGTTCAACTCTCACATTTGTATACGACTACTGGAAAAAACAAAGCTTTGACTATAGGACCTTTGTTGGCAATGTGATGCCTTTGCTTTTTTAATACACTGTACAGTTTCTCATAGCTTGTCTTCCAAGGAGCAAGCACCTTTTAATTTCATGGCTGCAGGCACTATCTGAAGTGTTTTGGGAGCCCAAGAAAATAAACACTTCCACTGTTTCCCTTTCTATTTGCCGTGATGTGATGGTACCTGCTTCCATGATCTTTGTTTTTTGAATGTTGAGTTTCAAGGAGCTTTTTCACTCTCTTTTTTCACCTTCATCAAGAGGCTCTTTTTAGTTCCTCTTCAATTTCATTAGAGTGGTATCATCTGCATATCTGAGGTTGTTGATACTTCTCCCACTAACCTTGATTCCAGCTTGTGATTTGTCCAGCCCAGCATTTCACATGATGTACTCTTCATATAATGTAATGCTCTCAAATGCTTTTCCAAAGCAGTTGCTGCTGCTGCTGCTGCTAAGTCGCTTCAGTCGTGTCCGACTCTGTGCGACTCCAGAGACGGCAGCCCACCAGGCTCTGCCATCCCTGGGATTCTCCAGGCAAGAACACTGGAGTGGGTTGCCATTTCCTTCTCTAATGCATGAAAGTGAAAAGGGAAAGTGAAGTTGCTCAGTCCGACTCTTAGTGACCCCATGGACTGCAGCCCACCAGGGTCCTCCGTCCATGGGGTTTTCCAGGCAAGAGTACTGGAGTGGAGTGCCATTGCCTTAGTAGCAATTTATTCTCCCACCTGTAGTGTATGAAGGTCCCTGTGACTTTTCTCAGAAACAACATGAAATACTTTTAGATATTTTCTTATACATATATAATACTCTAAAAAGCCATTTCAGTTCAGTTCAGTCACTCAGTCATGTCCAACTCTTTGCGACCCCATGAATCGCAGCACGCCAGGCCTCCCTGTCCATCACCAACTCCCAGAGTTCACTCAGACTCACGTCCATCGAGTCAGTGATGCCATCCAGCCATCTCATCCTCTGTTGTCCCCTTCTCCTGCCCCCAATCCCTCCCAGCATCAGAGTCTTTTCCAATGAGTCAACTCTTTGCATGAGGTGGCCAAAGTACTGGAGTTTCAGCTTTAGCATCATTCCTTCCAAAGAAATCCCAGGGCTGATCTCCTTCAGAATGGACTGGTTGGATCTCCTGTAATTAATTTTAAATAAAAACTTCTGTTTAGTAATTCTGCCAAGCTTGTGTACTTGACTTAATGATTTCTCTGTAAATTCTTTTATATTTTGCATATACCCAGTCTGCCTCTCCTTCCCTTGTCACACACACAGAATGCATAGTCTAATTTGTGTCTGGTGCTTAACACCTAATATTAAATGAAAGGACATTCTAGAACAGTGCTTCTTAATCAAGGTTGAGGGTCTTTTTCAATAAAACACTCCTGTATCTTAACTGCTTCTATAGGTTTGGGCTAGGGCTTGAGTATATTTATCATTAAAATTTTTGCAAATTGTTCTGATGTTAAAAGTTGTCTGTAAACCATTGTTCTGTACCAATAAAATGATGTGAAATACAAATCAATTTTTGGTATAATTTAAGCTCTAAATATATTTTACTCTTAATTGTCTGAGTAACTGAGACAAAAGACTCATTGTTTTGGCCTGCTTGAATTTCCTTTTACTCTTGATTTGACAAGGGTACACTCTAAAAAAAAAAACAGCCAATAAAATTTTGTGTTAGATTTATTTGTAAGAAGAAATAAGAATCTAAAGGTAGGAAATGGATGTCTGGAGAAGAGGTGGCTGAATGTTTTCTATTTTGGCTGAAATCTCAACAAACAACAAGCTACAGTGAGTAAATCATTTTTAAATGGATGAGGCTAGGAATCCAGATGTTTGGAAGCAAGATGCTAACTGATAATGTGCTGTGGCCCATCATCTAGGCCCTTCCTGAGGGAAACGATAGCAAAGCCAGGCTCTCTGCTTTCTAAATATCCTCTAGAAACCAATCTTGTTGTCACTAGCATCACAACTTTGTTTCAGCTGGCAATTTACCAACATCTGCTTGGCAAGGATGTTTTTTTCCCTTCAACTCTCAGATATATATTTTCCCATTTTGAAGCACTGAACCCAACACACAGCAAGAAAAGAGTATAGAAAATCACAAAGGCTATATTCCAATCATTTTCAGGAAAACCTCCAATCTTCTTATTTAAAGTATTATTTTTGCCTTCAAAATCTTGGCAGCATAAATTATCAGTGTGTACATCACTGTTTGGAGTAATCCACAGGAGTGAAGCGTACAGGCATATACAGCTGGGCAGGTAGTCCTTCACACTTATTTGGAGTTTTGTAAAGAAAATGGTCAGACCCATCGGTTTTAAATTCCAGAATATAAAAAACTGCATTTACTAGTATTTCAACCCTAAGGATTTATGGATTTTGAAAATGAAATGGTTAGCAGGGGGAAGATTTGCTAAACATACAAAATCATCAATAATGTCCTTTACATTTTGGCTGGAACAAGGTCACCTTTTTGGTTCTTGACCACTTTTTAAATGATTTCCAAAATTATCTGATCATTTGTTAGTGTACAAATTATATTTATTGGGGAAGGCGACAGAGAATTTCTTTGGTTGCTCAGAGGCCAACTTGGACAGATAGACTACAGTGTTATACAAGCCAGCTGAGAGATAATTAAGTCATTTGAATGTGAGTTTTCTTGGCTTCCCTTTCCCATTTTTTTTCTCCGTCTCTTCTTGGAAGCAAACCATGGCTTTTGTCCCATGTCCTTCCCCCAAGTCTTTTTTAACATTTCCTCCTCCTGATGAAGGTAAGGGTACAATATTTCTTCTTATTGAGGAAAAAGTGTTGAGAAAAATTACTAGCAAAGATTCTTAAAGAAAGCATGGATTCTTACAGAGCCTTGTGGAAAATATTTCCCTTAACACTATGCTATCCTAAAATGGTCTATTTACATATCACTTCCCCTTTAGACTGGAACTTCCTGCAGGACAAGATTCTCTCTCACTCTTCTTTGCAGTCCTAGCACCTAATATAACAGGTGATGAAGAGATACAAGGCTCCTCAAGACCATGGGATTCTCCAGGCAAGAATACTGGAGTGAGTTACTTGAACCCAAGGAGACCATCTGATCCAACTTCTTTATTTTACGGAGAAGGAAACAGACATGGAATGTGAAGCTATTGTCCAAGTTTCCAAGATAGTCAGTGGTAATGTCCTACTCTGCAGAAGAGTTTTCAAAGCCAGCTTCTTTTTTTTTTTTTTTTCTTCTATCACAGACTATTTGCTCACTCTGTGCTGTGCAGACTCAGCCAGAGAGGAACACAGTAAGCATGAGGCCACTTGGAGACATCATAAGAGATTTTGGGCAGTGGGACCATCATTTGGCTGGTGGTCCCTGGCTCTCCACATTTTGTTCTCATAGTCCCAGATGGTAGCATAATTTCACATGCCCAGTGCCTGGCTAAATGATCTTGTCCAAACTCAATATCAAGAAGATAAAATGGTGCAACTTGGATGGAATCAATAATTTGGAACCTACAACATAAATAATCTGGGCTTTCATACTTAAGAAAATACATTCGCATGTTGCTACACAGAGGCTAAGTGCAGATCATTTTTATATTTTTCTATCTTTAAATCCGGAGAAGGCAATGGCAACCCACTCCAGTACTCTTGGCTGGAAAATCCCATGGACGGAGGAGCCTGGTAGGCTGCAGTCCATGGGGTCGCTAAGAGTCGGGCTCGACTGAGCGACTTCCCTTTCACTTTTCACTTTCATGCATTGGAGAAGGAAATGGCAACCCACTCCAGTGTTCTTGCCCTGGAGAATCCCAGGGAAGGGGGAGCCTGGTGGGCTGCCGTCTCTGGGGTCGCACAGAGTCGGACACGACTGAAACGACTTAGCAGTAGCAGCAGCATCTTTAAATCTAAGTGATTTAAAATTTAAAATCTTTAGGTATTTAAAACCTCTTTTTCTTTGTCCAACAAAATTCTGTCACTTTCCCATTTATACACAATAAAGACATATAAAAGGTTAACTGTTAATAAGGTTAAATATCTTAAAATGGATACTATGTTAAATATTTTTAATACATATGTTAGAACATCAATATTTCATTACTTTTTGTTTCATAGGTGATATTATTTTCTAAGAAATTTTGAGGTATTTCATTACAAGTTAATTCCTTTTGAGTATTTAAAATGGCTTTCCTGCATAACTAAAGGTTTGACTTACTTTCTATAAAAAGAGTGCATTATTCAAAATAAAAGATGTTGGTTGTTTTCCAAAAAATTGGTATCAACTACTTAGTTCACATCCAAGCTATAATACACTATTGTTCCTGTTTGACTGCTGTTTTGACTTAAACAGAATCATTCCCTATTTAATGGCCAACAAATGCTGAATTTGGAGATAGAATTACATACATTGGATTAAATGCCATATACAAATAAATACAGTATGCTGTTGTTTAAGGACTGCTGGGGCAATCTACTGCCAAGTCTTGAAACATTAAATCCTGCTACTCTTCTACTAAATAATAACATAGGCTTGAGGTGCAGTGGAGAATAGGAGGTGATACCGCTATTGAAATCAGCAGAATCAGGCATCCAGTCACCAATTTGGGCTGGAAACTCGCCAAGGTAGATTTTATTTTATTTTTGTTAACTACTGTTAAAGCTGGCAGAATTAAAGTATGCACAAACATTCACACGCACACTATGAAAAGGGACAAAAGTGGATATCAGCCAAAGGGTCGGGGGCTCTGGGACTTCAGCTTCTTCCCATGTAATCCGTCTTAAATTACTTGTCGGGCCATCTCTCTGTCCCTCACATCAAGATTCCTATTTGGATGCAATGGAGCCATTCTTAAATACTTTATGCAGGGTTTTCATTTTCTGCTAAAGGCCGGTAACCATGCTCAGGTCTGTATTATAGTTTCCCAGTTGGTGAAGCTCAACCTTAAAATTTGAACAATTTAAAACCAGGAGGAACCTTTATAGAAATAAAAAAGTTGCAAAAATATATCCATGTCTTCTTTCCCTCTTAATAAGCAGGTATAATAGATTCAAAATACATATCACCTTGGTGCGTTGTAGTATTTGGGTAGGATTTAGCAAGAACAAAAATTCTTGGCATTTCTATAAGCTTTTATTTCTATTATCTCCAATACTTTCAAATTTCAAGGAACAGTTTTGGTGCTAATTACCAGATTTTGACTTTTATGAAAACCCCACACCACATGTCCTGATTTTATAGTTGCATGTGGAATCTGAAATGTGGTTTTATCAAAATAAACTCACACTTTGGTGTGTGGAATTTCACTTGCAAAGTAGAGATCATAATTTCAAAAACAAACACAAATTGCACTTGGTTTGCTTGAAAAAATTAAACACTTGGCTGTGATGAGTTGAAAAATGTTTTACTCAAGTCCTAGCTTTTCTCTGAGAAGCATCTCTGGTCAAAGCCAAGTGGTTATGAACATCATCTTCCGTGCAAGCACCTTGTCATTTCCTGATTTAACTGGTACCTTAAAAGACGGAGGTATTTCTTCCTCAACCCTTAACATCATTTCAGTCTTTTTCTGAAACCCAAAAATCCATTCTAACATTTTTTGCTTATTTGGATCAACAGCATGTTTGTAAAAGAACTAGTTACTGGGAAAAAAAGAAGATTCTTAAATTACTAATTAAGTGTAAGAAAAAAATTGAATATACTGCTGTCTAATGTAGAAATCATCAATTATTTCTTGGGAGGTAGTTTGAGTGTAGTGGAAGACATCTGTGTTTTAATTCTGGCTGTGCCATCTACCAGTACTTTTATCTTGAGCAAGTTACATAACCTCTCAATGTTCAAATTTCCTCATTTAATGAGCATCAATAGTTAAAAGAATACTTTTGAAAGTAAAATGATAAATAAGACATGTAGAATTTCTAGTGAAGTGCTTGAACATAGTAACCAGTGAAGCTGCTGGTGACTGTGATTGGTGTTTTAAGTTCTCGGAAATAGGATAAAATCAAATGTCATCAGAACACTTGAGTTTCTTAGGGTTTTAAGTTTTATATGTGAGATGAGAAATTGGTTTGTGCTAGTTTTGTGTGCTTAGTCACTCAGTCGTGTCTGACTCTTTGTGACCCTGTGGACTGCAGCCCACCAGGTTTCTCTGTTCATGGGGATTCTCCAGGCAAGAATACTGGAGTGGGTGGCCATGTTCTCCTCCAGGGGATCTTCCCAACCCAGGGGTTGAGCCCAGGTCTCCTGCATTGCAGGCAGATTCTTTACTGTCCGAACCACCAGGGAAGCCCAATAAATACTGGAGTGGGTAGCCTATCCCTTCTCCAGGGTGATCTTCCCAACCCAGGTATCCAACCAGGTTCTCCCGCATTGCAGGTGGATTCCTTATCAGCTGAGCTACCAGGGAAGCCCTGTGCTAGTTTTACCTGTCATCAGCTCAATAAAAATGCTTAATTATATTATGCATTAAAACTATTTCAAAATTAGCTCTCATGATCAAACAGGCCCATAAGTCGGTAGCAGAAGAATGCAAGAAAAATTCTTGCAAAAAAAGGACATACATTTGAGATTTGTTTTGAAGTTTATAGGGTACACAATATATCCCTGGAGGTCTCTGAGTGCACCATAAAACAGAGAGGTAGAGAGAGGTAGACAATGGCCCTGCTGTCAGCAGATTTGGGTTGAGAGCCACTCCTGGCACTTACAACTATAAAGCTTCTAGCAGGTTAATTAGCCTCCCAAAGATGAATAGTAACATTTATCCCAAATGGATATTTTGAGAATCAAATGAGATAACACATGCATAGTCTTAGCAAGGTCTCTTGCACATGATAAGCGTTCAAGAAATGATTTAACTCTCAACATGATTATTAGTCCTCTTTTACTGGGTGGCTCAGTGATAAATAAGCTGTTTCCCAATGCAGCAGACACAGAAGATGCGGATTAAATCCCTGGGTTAGGAAGATCCCTGGAGAAGGAAATGGCAACCCACTCCAGTATTCTTGCCTGGAGAATTCTGTGGATGAAGGAGCCTGGCTATAGTCCAAAGAATTGCAAAGAGTCAGACATGACTGAGGGACTGAGCATGTTTCCTTTTAAGACTCTTTCTTGGTAGCATCTATGTACTTTCTGGAAGGGATACAAATGGAATATAATATACAATTATGCTTTTAAAGTTTCTCTTTCTATCCAAGACCCTCATCATTTTATATGAATATTGTTCATAGCTTTAGAGAGCTAGCTTCTATTTCAAAAAGAAGTGAATCTTAATTATTTGAACATGATAATCAGTCTCCAGTTGCTCTATTTCTTCGTCTTGGATATACTAGAGCAATGTGTACACAAGTCGCCATGGACCTTTGGACTTCATCGTGAGCCCTTTTATGAGTCTGTTGCTACACTCTTTACGAGATTTATCAAAGTAACACTGCTAGTTCTGTAAGAGTCTCTTATCCCATGAATGATTTATAACAAAGAGGAGCTACTTTATTAAAAGCATCTCATGCTCCAGAGGCTCTTGTAATGTCAAAGAGCTAAGAGTTGCCATTGTTACATTAGAAAAAAAAAATCCGTTTTTATTAATGAAAAATGAAGCAGCTTGTCAATTGATTTAGTCCCCAATTTTTTATTCCTCTTCCTTTGTTTCTTTCCCTTAGTCAGTTTCATTTATTCATTCAACAAACATTTCTTGAATTTTATGATGTCCTAGGCTTTGCCAAAGAGGTAAGTAAAACACACAAAGCCTCTGTTGTCAATGAGCTACTAGTGGTTCTCACAGTGGACTGCACATTAGAACGACTGAGGATTTTTTCCCAAAAGACCCCTACCCGATGATTATATCTGAGCATCTGCAGTGGATGAGGTTTGTTGAATCTACTGCTTCAAAGGTTCTCACAACGGCAGTGCGGCAAGCTGTTCTGGTCGAGAAATAGAAGGTTGGAGATGGACGTGGTAAAGAAGCAGGGACCTCACTCAGACCATCCCCATCCACCAGATACTGTTACTTAAAATAAAACCGCATTTAACAAGACATTTGTTCAGATTATCAAATGCAATTATTTTTTTCAGAAACTCCCCTACACTGTTGATGGGACTGTAAATTGATACAGCCACTATGAAGAATAGTATAAAGGTTTCTTAGGAAACTAAAAACAGAGCTACCATATGACCCTGCAGTCTCACTCCTGAGCATGTATCTGGAGAAAAACATGGTTCAAAAGGACACATGCCCTCCAGTGTTCATTGTAGCACTGATTACAATAGCCAAGACATGGAAGCAACCCAAATGTCCATTGATAAGTAAATGGATAAAGAAGATGTGGTGTGTATACACACACACACACACATACACACACACACTGGAATATTACTCAGCCATTAAAATGAATGAAATAATGCCATTTAGAGGAATATAGATGGACTGGAGATTATAATACCAAATGAAGTAAGCCAAACAGAGTAAGACACATCTCAAGGATGTTGCTTATATGCAGAATCTTAAAAATGATACAAATGAACTTATTTCCAAAACAGAAGCAAACTCACAGACCTAAAGAAGGAGAGGATGGTTACCAAGAGGGTAAGGGAGGAGGGAAACGGCTGACACACTGTTATATTAATGTTTAATATAGATAACCAACAAGACCTACTGTATAGCACAGTGAACTCTGCTCAGTATTCTGTAGTAATCTAAATATGAAAAGAATCTGAAAATGTTTTGTACCTGAAACTAACACAACATTGCTGATCAACTATTTTCCAATATGAAATAAACATTTTAAAAAAGGAAATACAACTCTGTCTCAATTTTACAGTGAGGATGGGATATTAAAAAGAGCCTTCTGAGGACTTGCGCCTCATCCCAAATATATGCTACAATTTGAAAACTGCATAATGTGGTCATCACAGTAGCTTTTTAAAGCAGGAAAAATAGGCCTCAAATATCTATAGTAAAATTTTGTTAGTCACTTGGACTACGGATGCTAATTCTTTCATCTCCTTTTTCTTACAACATTTTGCTAGTAGAATATTTCCTGCTTCCAAGGGCCACCAATTATTCACTAATGGTTATGGACACACACATCCTTTTTAGTTGGCTCTTCATACAGTTTTCTGAATCTGTTGGTTACTTTTTCATGTGACTCCAATGTCATCACTTAGTTACTACAAAGGTAACAGAGAGAAGTAAAATCAAGGATTTTGGAATTCATCAGTGTCATATATTTCCTGAAACTTGCTTAAAATTATATCTGGAGAAACTTATGAGCCATGATGCTTTTAATCTGCAGCCATAATGTAGATCTGACTTCATTGCATGTTTAGAAGGATGGATGCAAGCATGAAAAAGTCATTTAATGGTCTATTAAAACATTGATTTGTTTGATTCATTAATATGTAATGAAATGTATACTGTAAGGAACTACTGAAACATATTTCTTTGGCTACAATTCTAAAATGCTTATGTAATTGAAGAGAATTATTTTTCTAAGAGAATAAAGTTTAATAGTAATCAGATGTTCATTCTGGAAACACAAGGATACCAATAATATTGTTGGAAATGAGATTCAAATGCTTGTGTTATATTCAACTTGTAGTTTTTGTTGGTTCAGAACCACTCTTATAACCAGAATACATAGAGAAACAAATATTGCTTTTGTGTGTATTTGTAATTAAACTTCTTCTTACGGTTTGAGTGGCAGCTCTAGAAGCCAGAATGAAGGTACATGCAGAAGCCCAAGGATGTCATGTTAATAACTGTCCACTGTCCTAGCAACCTGAACCTAAGTGTAAGACTGCTGCATCACAGCTCCACTGACCTCTGTTTGAGTGATACCCCTGTTTGTGCAACATGGTAGTGTTACTTTGGCAAAAGCATTTGATTTTTGTGGCATATTCAAATTTTCACACTACTGAGGAGAGTGGTTTTAAAGATTTCTGAATGTTTTACCATAGTCAGTGGGCTATTAGGTAAATATATGAGCTGTACTTCCTTCATTTAACTGGAGGAAGTGCAAAAGAGTCATAGTAGACAATAGAGAGGCTGGTGGGTTTTAGAAATGTTAGGTGGAAGAGGAAGTCAAAGGAAGAGAATAACCTGTGCTGGAAACTGTTAGAAGGAAGAATGAATTCAATCCCATCAGTTCTATCTCCTTAAATCTCTTGATTCTGTGTCCTTCCATCCCTCTTCACTGCCATTGTCTTCCTTCTTTCAGATTTTTATCATTTTATGTAATTGCTCTTGCAGATCTTCTTAAATCAATCTTTACCCTGAATTCTTCTTCAAGAATGATCTTTTGTGATCAAATCCAAACATATAAGGGGTATATTTTTATTCCTTTATGACTTGGTTCTGATTACCTTTCCAATTTCATTTGTTCCTGGCATTCTAGGCTTCAAGAATACTTTCTTGGCCTTTCCCTAACACTGATATTTCTCTTTCTTCCCAGTCTTTGGCAAACCTCTTACCTGTAGTTAATATGGCTAGAACTTTAGGACTTGTCTTTGACATCACTTCCACCAACGACTGTTCCCTGACAATTCCACACCTCCAATAAGAGCTCTGTGCAATCTTCTTCTAACTCTTGCTAAGGGATTTTAATCAAGTATTGACAGATGTGTCTCACCTCACTGTATTTAATCTCTAAAAGACTTTGATTGTGTGTATGTTTTTTTTTTTTTAAATCTTACATTCATTCCCAGGATCTGACATAGTGTTGACATCTATTAATTGCTTAAAACTCATGTGTAGAATGAATGAACAAGTAAGTAAATAAATAAATAATTAAGGAGTGAATGAAGGAGCCAGACAGAAATAGAAAGATTTGGGAAATCAAAAGGTTAAAAAGAACATAACAAATATTTAAATTTTTTCCTTTAATTTTTATAGTTTAAATTTCTTGATTTTTTTGATTCTGTCATATTAGTTACAGTATCTTTTCTCTTGACTCAAGATGATAAAAAAACACACATAGGGTATATATCTTATGTGTTTATATATGTATATATGAAGTAGCAATCAGTATCCTTCACTTTTACCAGTCCTATTAGAATCCTACAATATCTACATATCATTTATTTTGTCTGCACAAAAGTTGCAGAATTGATTGGTCAGAAGATTCAATCTTCATTGGCAAAATTATACTGTGGATTGGCACCCTGTGAAAAAGCAGATGAGGGAGCTAACCACGGTGGGAGACATTCCTGTGATGCAAGTCACAGTGCTGTTTGCTGCTCTTCAAAAAACAGAGTGAAAAGCCACTCAGTCATGTCTGACTTTTTGCAACTCTGTGGACTGTACACATGGAATTCTCCAGGCCAGAATACTGGAGTGGGCAGCCTTTCCCTTCTCCAGAGGATCTTCTCAACCCAAGGATCAAATCGAGGTCTCCTGAATTGCAGGCAGATTTTTTACCAGCTGAACCATAAGGGAAGCCCAAGAATACTGGAGTGTGTAGCCTATCCCTTCTCCAGGGGATCTTCCCAACCTGGAAATCGAACCAGGGTCTCCTGCATTGCAGGCAGATTCTTTACCAACTGAGCTAAGAGGGAAGCCCTTAAAAAAATAGAACTCTTGAAAGGCTAGAATCAAGATAGTTATTGCTAGTAAGAACATGGAGCAGATCCACATATTGGAAGTTGCACAGTTTGAATATGCTTATGACATCCTATGAAACCTCCGCAAATGGCAGATCAGCACAGTTGGGTAGCTTCATGATCATGGATTCTACCCTGATAAGGGTCAATTGACTTAGCTCTGCTGTGAAATTTTGCATGTGGTAGGCAAACTGTAAAGGATGGTCCTAATAAAAAAGTTGACAAGACAGGACTTATACTCAGACACACATAATTTGCACCTTGATTTTCTACAAACCTGATAATCAAGCAGATTTTAAAAAATGAGGATACTAAAACACAGCTTTTCGAAGGCTCTGGGTTCCTCTCCTATCAGAAGAGCACCTAAAGTTCAAGGATCAGTGTATTTAGCACAGACAGGAAATGACTATGGAGCTTGGGATCAGAGATGGCTGACCTGACTTTCTATAGGCTGGGCATGTGGCCACGCTAGTGCACAAGTACTCAGCTTATTGCTCTCTAAGGAAATTTTCATTGTACCATGGTTATGTACGTCTGGGGATCTAGCTCTTGTTGCATCATCAAGACTTGAATAGGTCTGATTATGGCTATACACTCACTCAGTTCAGTTCAGTTCAGTTCAGTCACTCAGTTGTATCTGACTCTTTGTGACCCCATGGACCACAGCATGCTAGGCCTCCCATCCATCACCAACTGCCAGAGTTCACCCAAACTCATCTCCATTGAGACGGTGATGCCATCCAACCATCTCATCCTCTGTCGTCCCCTTCTCCTTCCTTCAGTCTTTCCCAGCATCAGGGTCTTTTCAAATGAGTCAGCTCTTTGCATCAGGTGGCCAAAGTATTGGAGTTTCAGCTTCAACATCAGTCCTTCCAATGAATACCCAGGACTGATCTCCTTTAGGATGTATTGGTTGGATATCCTTGCAGTCCAAGGGATGCTCAAGAGTCTTCTCCAACACCACAGTTCAAAAGCATCAATTCTTCAGCGCTCAACTTTCCTTATAGTATAAATGTCACATCCATACATGACTATTGGAAAAACCATAGCTTTTACTAGATGGACCTTTGTTGGCAAAGTACTGTCTCTGCTTTTTAATATGCTATCTAGGTTGGTCATAACTTTCCTTCCGAGGAGTAAACGTCTTTTCATTTCATGGCTGAAATCACCATCTGTAGTGATTTTGGAGCCCATAAAAGTAAAGTCAGCCACTGTTTCCACTGTTTCCCCATCTATTTGCCATGAAGTGATGGAACCAGATGCCATGATCTTAGTTTTCTGAATGTTGAGCTTTAAGCCAACTTTTTCACTCTCATCTTTCATTTTCATCAAGAAGCTCTTTAGTTCTTCTTCACTTTCTGCCATAAGGGTGGTGTCATCTGCATATCTGAGGGTACTGATATTTCTCCCAGTAATCTTGATTCCAGCTTGTTCTTCTTCCAGCCCAGCGTTCTCATGATGCACTCTGCATATGAGTTAAATAAGCAGGGTGACAATATACAGCCTTGACATACTCCTTTTGCTATTTGGAACCAGTCTGTTGTTCCATGTCCACTTCTAACTGTTGCTTCCTGACCTGCATACAGATTTCTCAAGAGGCAGATCAGGTGGTCTGGTATTCCCATCTCTTTCAGAAATTTCCACAGTTTATTGTGATCCACACAGCCAAAGACTTTGGCTTAGTCAATAAAGCAGAAATAGATGTTTTCATGGAATTCTCTTGCTTTTTAGATGATCCAGTGGTTGGCAATTTGATCTCTGGTCCCTCTGCTTTTTCTAAAACCAGCTTGAAAATCTGGAACTTCATGGTTCATGTATTGCTGAAGGCTGGCTTGGAGAATTTTGAGCATTACTTTACTAGTGTGTGAGATGAGTGCAATTGTGTAGTAGTTTGAGCATTCTTTTGCATTGCCTTTCTTACACTCACTTAATTATTTCATTAATATATTTTGTTGTTCAAAAACTATCTTCAGACCAGCAAATAGGACAGATAAGTAGAAACTGACCTCAGCTTCTAAAACAAAACAAGCTAACGAAAACTGTACCCATTATACTGTAAATTTTTTTTTTTTGGTCATCCAATATTCTTACTTCTCAATTTTTATTTGGGTATCTTACTCTCCCTCAAACCCAGCCCCAGCTCTCTGGTAAATGCTTTAGGAAGGAACGGTAATATTGCTTAATCTTCAGAACTTTAAGACTCAATCCAAGACTTGTCATTGGTGCCATCTCACTCAGTCTTTTTTACTGACTTTGCATAGGGTGTGGTATGAGGCTGAAGTTGTGGTGGCCAATTGTTAAAAGGATGAGCCTTTTTGAGAATGAAAAGAAGAAAATTCCAATGGTGGAGGCAGAAACACAGTATCTCGGTATGAATATTTGAGTCTTTATCCACCCAGTTCCACCTCCGTGTTTCCACTTACCTGGGTGGATAAATCTTATTGGTTTAAGAAGGTTTGAGTTGAATTTTTGTCTTTCAAATCTTGTGGAGTCCTGATAGTACAGTATGCTCTGTCAAAAGAGAATCCATGTATCTGGTTAATGAACAAAATTATCACGTGTGTACTTAAGTACTTGCCATTCTGTTTGTGACCTTCCTTTTGGCCTTCCACTTAAGGCAGTGGTAGTATGTTCCCACCAACCATAATTATACACATGGACTTCCTAAATGAGTGCATCTCAGGGTCTCTGTGACTCAAGAATCTTTCTGGTCTGCTGCTTGAAAGTTTTCAGGGCTTTAGGTACCTCTGCTTCCTATCAGAGCTACTGTAGCCAGCAGTTAAGGCCTCAGATACCCCACTGAAGAGGCAGTGTAAGTACTGGCGGGTGAAAACTCCAGCAATCACATTCTGTGAGAGTCGGAGATGATCCGAGTCATTTGAACAGTCCTCCAGTGCATCTGTCTCGTATGCTGCATACAATTTGTGAGAAGTGTCCCTCCAGTTTTCCTATAAAACTAACATCAGTGTTTACCTATAAACAGACACAGAAGTCACTGCTGACTATACTCTGCTTTGTATACAATCCTATTACATAAAGAGCTCAAGCAGCATGTCTGTCTGCCTGGATGTGTGTGTTCTCCTTCTCCAGCTGCCAACCACCTAAATTATTCAGCAAGCCCTGATCATGCCAAGTTTTTAGTCAACAATGGAGATCCTGCCAAAGAGCTAATAATGTTAAAAAAAAAAAAAAGGCAATGTTTGTGACAATTAACAGAGCCTGCAGTCTGCAACGAGTGTTGGACTCATTTGTAAAGGAAAATTTAAATGATATGCTTCATTATAAATGGTCCCATGCAGCACATCGCTAATCAACCAAAGCAGCTTCTCCCTTCCCCCCCACCCTACCCCCGCCCTCCTTTTCTCCCTGATAAACCCAAACACTGTGTCAAGGCTCTTGGCCACTGCTGGCTGTAGCTCTAAACATGGTGTGGGTTATCTATCAGTATTCTAATCAGCTTAGATCAAATTGAATAATTAGCTCTAGCATGGATGAATAGAGCACTAGCCTCTTATCTTGTCTATTAATAATCACAAGTATAACTTCACGGGCCAAATCAAGAGGTATGTTACTGTTCCCCTGGGAGCCTGTTTGGGTAAAACCCCCTGTGACTGCACCAGTCTACGGGGTGCAGATGGGACAATGAGCCCGTAATGATGGGTTGACAGCTGCCAAACCCAGTACTCCCCCCGCCCCCCAACTCTTGGCAGGGAGAGAGAGAAAGATGTTGATTGGGGAAGTGGGGCTGATTCTCCCTGCTAAATAACTACTTCTCGAATAATGGTTTGAGATAAAGGGAGAGGAAAAGGGAGGAAAGAGAACAGAAGGTTGTGGCTGGATCTCCAAAGTCCAGTCTTAGTGAATGAAACTCCACGGCCCAGCCCAGCCCAGCTGATTGGTAGCACACGAGGACTAGGTACCTTCACTTCTAAAGCACGTCTCTGCTCCTTTTGCTAAGATGCCTCACGGAATTATACACTTCCGGACATAAACATGATTCATTCATAGAAATGATCCCTCTGTCAGTTTTCCTTTTTAACACAAAGGGTCAAAATAGTTTGTAAGAAAGAGCATGATAATATTTTGAGTATTGTATATTTTTTTCTTCCAATTTTATTGAGATGTAATTGACATACGAGTCTGTATAGGTTTAGTGATTTGCCTTGATTACCACAAGGAAATGATTACCACAAGGAAATGATTACCACAGTAAGTTTAGTGAAGGTCCATCATATCATATAGATACAAAATAAAACAAAAAGGTAATTTTCCTTATGACAAGAACATTATGACTTACTCTTTTGACAACTTTCATATGTAACATAGAGCAGCGTTACTTATATTAATCATGCTGTAGTCATTACATTCTCCGTACTTATTTATCTAATAACTGGAAGTTTGTACCTCTTCATGTCCTCATCCAGTGTCTCCTCCCCTCATTCTCCACTTCTGGTAGTAATCTAATTTCTTTTTCTCAGATTGTTTTTGAAGTATAATCAGCCTACAACACCATGTTAGTTCTCTATGTACCACATAGTGATTCAATATGTTTATAAATTACAAAATGATCACCCTGATTAGTCTAGTTACCCTCTGTAACCACTCAGAGATAATTAATTAATTATATTGCCTATATTCCCCAAGCTGTACATTTCATCCCTATGACTCATTTATTTCGCACCTGGAAGTTTGTACCTCTTAAGCTCCCCCATGGGAGAAGGCAATGGCACCCACTCCAGTACTCTTGCCTGGAAAATCCCATGGACGGAGGAGCCTGGTAGGCTGCAGTCCATAGAGTCGCCAAGAGTTGGGCATGACTAAGCACCTTCATTTTCACTTTTCACTTTCATGCATTGGAGGAGGAAACGGCAACCCACTGCAATGTTCTTGCCTGGAGAATCCCAGGGACAGCAGGGCCTGGTGGGCTGCCGACTATGGGGTCGCACAGAGTCGGACACGACTGAAGCGACTTAGCAGCAGCAGCAGCAGCAGCAGCAGCAGCAGCAGCAAGCTTCCCCATCTATTTCACTCATAGCATCCCACTTCTGGCACCCTCCTGCTTGTTATTCATATCTAGAAGCCCATTTTTGGCTTGTTATATTTAATAATTCATTTTGTATTCTAGATTCCACACATAAAGGTATCTTACGTTATCTTTCTTTTGCTTATTTCACTTGCCGTAATACCCTCTAGGTCCATCTGCTACTGCTGCTGCTGCTGCTGCTAAGTTGCTTTAGTGGTGTGCGACTCTGTGCGACCCCATAGATGGCAGCCCACCAGGCTCTCCCATCCCTGGGATTCTCCAGGCAAGAACACTGGAGTGGGTTGCTATTTCCTTCTCCAATGCATGAAAGTGAAAAGTGAAAGTGAAGTCGCTCAGTCGTGTCTGACTCTTAGCGACCCCATGGACTATACCCACCAGCCTCCTCCGCCCATGGGATTTTTCCAGGCAAGAGTACTCATTGCCTTCTAGGTTCATCTATGTTGCTGCAAATGGCAGGATTTCATTCTTTATGTGTGTGTGTGTGTATACATATATAAAGCTTTATTCATCTATTGATCTATATCTGTCTATCTAAACTTCTCTATTCATCTACTGATGTGCACTTAGGTTGTTTCCATGTCTTGACTATTGTGAATGATGTGGCAACAAACATAAAGGTGCAAATATTTTTTGAATTAGTGCTTTTTTAAATCTTCAGATAAAACCCAGATGTAGAATTGCTAGATCATATGGTAGTTCCATTTTTAATTTTTTTGAGGAATCTCTGTGCTGTTTTCTATAGTGGCTGCACCAACTTACCTCCCCACCAACAGTACAAAAGAGTTTCCTTTTCTCCATCTTTCTTACCAGCACTTGTTATTTATTGTCTATCTGATAACAGCCTTTGCAACGGGTGGAGGTGATACCTTATTGTGGGTTTGATTTGCATTTCCCAGATGATTAGTGATGTTGAAGTGATGCTGAGCATCTTTTCACGTGTCTGTTGGCCTCTTTGGTAAAATATCTGTTCAAGCCCTCTGCTCATTTTTAATTTTTGTTTTTCGATGTTGAGTTGTATGAGTTCTTTATGTATTTTGGATATTACCCCTTATCAGATATAGCTTATCACATTCAGTAAGTGACCTTTTTGCTTTGTTGATGTAAAACCTTTTAGTTTTATGTTGTCCCATTTGTTTATTTTGCTTTTTGTCCTTGCCTGACGAATCAGATCCAAAAAAAATTGCTAAGACCAATGTCAAAGAGCATATTACATATGTTTTCCTCTAGAAGTTTTACGGTTTCAGGTTTCACATTTAAATCTTTCATCTATTTTGAGTTTATTTTTGTACATGGTATGAGAGGTTAGTCCAATTGGGCTCTTTTACATGTAACTGTCCAGTTTTCCTGGAGAAGGAAATGGCAACCCACTCCAGTGTTGTTGCCTGGAGAATCCCAGGGACTGGGGAGCCTAGTGGGCTGCCATCTATGGGGTCGCACAGAGTCGGACACTACTGAAGTGATTTAGCAGTCCAGTTTTCCTAACATTATGTACTGAAAAGGCTATCTCTTTTCCCCATTTTATACCCTTGCCTTCTTTGTCATGGAATATTTGCCCATGTAAGTATGGGTTCATTTCTCAGCGTTTTATTCTGTTCCATTGATCTATGTGTGTGTGTTTGTGCCAATAAAACATTGCTCTGATTAGTGGACTGCATCCTGCAGGCCTGCAAGTCCTGTACCTGCCCAGCTTCAAGACTGAAGGGCCCATAGCTTTGCAGTCTAGTTTGAACAGAGCATGATACTTTCATGCTCTTTCATCTTCCTTCTCAAGATTCTTTTGGCTAATTGATGTCTTTTGTGTTTCTGTAAAAATCTTAGAATTATTTGTTCTAGTTCTGTGAAAAATGCTATTGGTACTTTGATAGGGGTTGCACTGAATCTGTAGATTGCCTGGGGTAGTATGGTCATTTTAACAATATTAATTCTTTCAATCCATGAGCACAATGCATTCTTCCATTCGTTTGTGATCCTTAATTTCTTTCCTCAATGCCTTAGAGCTTTCTGAGTGCAGATCTTTTACCATTTTGTTTAGATTTATTCCCTGATAATTTGTTGCTTTTGGTGCAATTGTAAATGAGATTGTTCTCCTAATTTCTCTTTTTGATAGTTTGCTGTTAGTGAATAGAAATGCAACAGATTTCTGTATGTTAATTTTGTATCCTGCAACTTTACTGAATTCATTGGTAGTTCTAGTAGTTTTTTGGTGGCATCTTTAGGATATTTTTATACATAGTATCATGTCATCTGCAAGCAGAGACAGTTTTCCTTCTTTCTCTCTAAACTGAATTCCTTTTATTTGTTTTTCTTGTCTGATTGGGCTGCAGGATATTATGCTTTTAAAAACAGTCTCACATGTGCACTGTGGTACCTCCCCAACCTTTCTTTAATTCATGTATATCAATTTGTTGAAAGCTGTGGGCCTTCTCCCCATAAAAACAATGTTCATTTGTAAGTTTATACAAAATTTGCATAAGAATTAAGGGAGTTCACAGTCTCTCTAAAGACCACTTGAGAATTATTAAGGGGTCTATAGGCATCATGTTAAAAACACCTGGCTTATACAGTCATCAAGGCAGTATGGTACTGGCACAAAGACAGAAATATAGATCAATGGAACAAAATAGAAAGCCCAGAGATAAATCCACGCACATATGGACACCTTATCTTTGACAAAGGAGGCAAGAATATACAATGGATTAAAGACAATCTCTTTAACAAGTGGTGCTGGGAAAACTGGTCAACCACTTGTAAAAGAATGAAACTAGAACACTTTCTAACACCATACACAAAAATAAACTCAAAATGGATTAAAGATCTAAATGTAAGACCAGAAACCATAAAACTCCTAGAGGAGAACATAGGCAAAACACTCTCCGACATACATCACAGCAGGATCCTCTATGACCCACCTCCCAGAATATTGGAAATAAAAGCAAAAATAAACAAATGGGACCTAATTAAACTTAAAAGCTTCTACACAACAAAGGAAACTATTAGCAAGGTGAAAAGGCAGCCTTCAGAATGGGAGAAAATAATAGCAAATGAAGCAACTGACAACTAATCTCAAAAATATACAAGCAACTCCTACAGCTCAACTCTAGAAAAATAAATGACCCAATCAAAAAATGGGCCAAAGAACTAAATAGACATTTCTCCAAAGAAGACATACAGATGGCTAACAAACACATGAAAAGATGCTCAACATCACTCATTATCAGAGAAATGCAAATCAAAACCACTATAAGGTACCATTTCACGCCAGTCAGAATGGCTATGATCCAAAAGTCTATAAGCAATAAATGCTGGAGAGGGTGTGGAGAAAAGGGAACTCTCTTACACTGTTGGTGGGAATGCAAACTAGTACAGCCACTATGGAGAACAGTGTGGAGATTCCTTAAAAAACTGGAAATAGAACTGCCTTATGATCCAGCAATCCCACTGCTGGGCATACACACTGAGGAAACCAGAAGGGAAAGAGACACGTGTACCCCAATGTTCATCGTAGCACTGTTTATAATAGCCAGGACATGGAAGCAACCTAGATGTCCATCAGCAGATGAATGGATAAGAAAGCTGTGGTACATATACACAATGGAGTATTACTTAGCCATTAAAAAGAATACAGTTGAATCAGTTCTAATGAGGTGGATGAAACTGGAGCCTATTATACAGAGTGAAGTAAGCCAGAAAGAAAAACACCAATACAGTATACTAACGCATATATATGGAATTTAGAAAGATGGTAACAATAACCCTGTGTACGAGACAGCAAAAGAGACACTGATGTATAGAACAGTCTTATGGACTCTGTGGGAGAGGGAGAGGGTGGGAAGATTTGGGAGAATGGCATTGAAGCATGTATAATACCATGTATGAAATGAGTCGCCAGTCCAGGTTCGATGCACGATACTGGATGCTTGGGGCTGGTGCACTGGGACGACCCAGAGGGATGGTATGGGGAGGGAGGAGGGAGGAGGGTTCAGGATGGGGAACACATGTATACCTGTGGTGGATTCATTTCAATATTTGGCAAAACGAACACAATATTGTAAAGTTTAAAAATAAAATAAAATAAAATAAAAACACCTGGCTTAAACACAGACTCTAAATAAAGAAGACTTCAAGAATAGAAGTAGAGTCCTTAATTGTGAAATGAACTATGTTTTCATAGAGTTATTTGATCCATAGAGCATTGTTAAATCTGTGTTTTTGTAGGAGGATGAAAAGAGGGCTCGGACTTCCTACTCTGCCATTTTATTGGCACCATTTCTGGTGAACTGTGTTTTAAAGTAACAAGGCTAATTTGGGGTTATAAAGATTATTTTGAAAACTCTATGGTGGCTGTGGGTCTTTTAAGAGGCTTTTGCTCTAAATTATTCCCACAGAAGTCTATTTAACCCCAATAAATCCAAAACAGGGTATACATCCTCTAGATTCTGTGATCATGTTAGTTAGGCCAAAGGATAGAATGTGAAGAGTGACAGATGATTATATTTGGAAAGATGAAAGTGGCTGAAGACATTAACAGAGAGTTTTTTAGTGACCTGCTGGGAGAAAAATCTAGCAAGAGAGTTGAAGAGAGAAACAGGGATGAGAAAACAAATCCAAATGGGGAAAAGGCAATATGTTCTAGTGATGAAACAACAGAAAAGAAAGATAATAAACTGAAAAAAAAAGTATATTTGCAAAAGCAAAAACCTTGATTATCATGGGGCCAGACTAGAATTCAGTGTAGAAATACAAGGATTATTTTAGATGGGAACAGATATATGTTGTTCACTATTCTACAACTAACAGGGGAAAACTCCTGTCTGGAACTGCAGGAATTATGTGTCCCTTTATGGATCAGCTTCAATTTCCTGGACTGACTGAAACCACTGTAGGGGATTCAGTGATTGGTAGCTCCAAACTTTCGTCTTTACAGTGTCTTGAAAATCCAAATTACAGATGATAGGAAAGTAGGGAGAAACAGGCAGGTTCTTAATTTAAAAATAATGAAACAAGAAGGTGGTCAGGAAACAAAAGTGACTCGACATCCACAGTGCCTTGCTAACCTTTCAAACTCCTCTGCTATTTTCCGGTACCCTTCTGAAGCTTTCCCTAGGCAAGGAGAATCGCCATTAGTCACCGTGATTACACTTTCTCTGAAAACTTAAAGCTTGTTGGACAACTCATTTCCATTTTGAAGTTTATTGTGGACAAATCTGAGGCTAATCTGAATTTCTCTCCCTACTGTTGCTATTCAGTCACTAAGTCATGTTCGACTCTTTGTGACCCCATGAATTCAGTGCCAAGGCTTCCCTGTCCTTCACTTTCTCTCTGAGTTTGCTCAAACTCATGTCCATTGAGTCGGTGATGCCATCCAACCATCTCATTCTCTGTCATCCCCTTCTCTTCCCACCTTCAATCTTTCCCAGAATCAGGGTCTTTCCCAATGAGTCAGCCCTTCGCATCAAGTGGCCAAAGTATTGGAGCTTCACCTTCAGCATCAGTCCTTCCCATGAATGAATATTTAGGGTTGATTTCCTTTAGGATGGACTGGCTTGATCTCCTTGCAGTCCAAGGGACTCTCAAGAGTCTTTTCCAGCACCATAGTTCAAAAGCGTCAATTCTTTGGCATTCAGCCTTTTTTATAGTCCAACTCTCACATCCATACATGACTACTGGAAAAACCATAGCTTTGAATATGCAGACCTTTGTCAGTAAAGTGATGTCTCTGCTTTCTAATACACTGTCTAGGTTTGTCACAGCTTTTCTTCCAAGGAGCAAGTGTCTTTTAATTTTGTGGCTGCAGTCACCATCTGTAGGGATTTTGGAGCCCAAGAAAAGGAAACCTGTTACTGTTTCCACATTTTCCCCATCTATTTGCCATGATTTCCCCACCTATCATCACTCATAGCTCAGTTGGTAAAGAATCTGCCTGCAATGAGGGAGACCTGGGTTTGATCCCTGGGCTGGGAAGATCCCCTAGAGAAGGGAAAAGCTGCCCACTTCAGTATTCTGGCCTGGAAAATTCCATGGACTTGTATAGTCTATGGGGTTGCAAAGAGTCAGACACAACTGAATGACTTTCAGTTCGGGACTGGATGCCATATCTTCATTTCTTGAATGTTGAGTTTTGAGCCAGCTTTTTCACTCTCCTCTTTCACCTTCATCAAGAGGCCCTTTAGTTCCTTTTCTCTTTGTGCCATTAGGGTGGTGTCATCTACATATCTCAGGTTATTGAACTGATATTTCTTCTGGTAATCTTGATTCTACCTTGTGCTTTATACAGCCCAGCATTTCACATGATGTACTCTGAATATAATCATAAGGGATTTGATTTAAGTCATACCTGAATGGTCTAGTGGTTTTCCCTACTTTCTTCAATTTAAGTCTCAATTTGGCAATAAGGAGCTCATGATCTGAGCCACAGTCAGCTCCCGGTCTTGTTTTTGCTGACTGTATAGAGCTTCTCCATCTTTGGCTGCAAAGAATATAATCAATCTGATTTCGGTGTTGACCATCTGGTGATGTCCTTGTATAGAGTCTTCTCTTGTGTTGTTGGAAAAGGGTGTTTTCTATGACCAGTGTGTTCTCTGTGCAAAACTCTATTAGTCTTTGCCCTGCTTCATTCCGTATTCCAAGGCCAAATTTGCCTGTTACTCCAGGTGTTTCTTGATTTCCTACTTTTGCATTCCAGTCCCCTATAATGAAAAGGACATCTTTTTTGGGTGTTACTTCTAAAAGGTCTTGTAGGTCTTCATAGAACCATTCAACTTCAGCTTCTTCAGCGTTACTGTTTGGGGTATAGACTTGGATTACCGTGATATTGAATGGTTTGCCTTGGAAACCAACAGAGATCATTCTGTCGTTTTTGAGATTGCATTTAAGTACTGCATTACAGACTCTTTTGTAGACCATGATGCCTATTCCATTTCTTCTGAGGGATTCCTGCCCGCAGTAGTAGATATAATGGTCATCTGAGTTAAATTCACCCATTGCAGTCCATTTTAGTTCGCTGATTCCTAGAATGTCGACATTCACTTTTGCCATCTCCTGTTTGACCACTTCCAATTTGCCTTGATTCATGGACCTAACATTCCAGGTTCCTATGCAATATTGCTCATTACAGCATTGGACCTTGCTTCTATCACCAGTCACATCCACAGCTGGGTACTGTTTTTGCTTTGCCTCCATCCCTTCATTCTTTGTGGAGTTATTTCTCCACTGGTCTCCAGTAGCATATTGGGCACCTACCGACCTGGGGAGTTCCTCTTTCAGTATCCTATCATTTTGCCTTTTCATACTGTTCATGGGGTTCTCAAGGCAAGAATACTGAAGTAGTTTGCCATTCCTTTCTCCAGTGGACCACATTCTGTCAGACCTCTCCACCATGACCCACCCATCTTGGGTGGCCCCACAGGGCATGGCTTAGTTTCATTGAGTTAGACAAGGCTGTGGTCCTAGTGTGATTAGATTGACTAGTTTTCTGTGAGTATGGTTTCAGTGTGTCTGCCCTCTGATGCCCTCTTGCAACACCTACCGTCTTAGTTGGGTTTCTCTAACCTTGGACATGGTGTATCTCTTCACGGCTGCCCCAGCAAAGCGCAGCTGCTGCTCCTTACCTCGGATAAGGAGTATCTCCTCACCATGGCCCCTCCTGACCTTGGACCTGGGCTAAGTCCTCCAGGCCACCGCCCCTGGCCTCGGGAGGAGGGTAGCTCCTCCTGGCTGCTCCTGCACTGTCGCAGCCTGGCACTCTTGGCCACCGCCCCTGACCTCAGATGTGCGGTAGCTTCTCTTAGCCACGCTTGTGTGCCGTCACAGCCACCCATGCTTTCTCAAACTTAAGCTGAAGAAAGTAGGGAAAACCACTAGACCATTCAGGTATGACCCAAATCAAATCCCTTATGATTATACAATGGAAATGAGAAATAGATTTAAGGGTCTAGATCTGACAGATAGTGCCTGATGAACTATGGACTGAGGTTTGTAACATTGTACAGGAGACAGAGATTAAGGCCATCTCCATGGAAAAGAAATGAAAAAAAAAAAAAAAAGCAAAATGGCTGTCTGGGGAGGCCTTACATATAGCTGTGAAAAGAAGAAAAGCGAAAAGCAAAGGAGAAAAGGAAAGATATAAGCATCTGAATCCAGAGTTCCAAAGAATAGCAAGAAGAGATAAGAAAGCCTTCTTCAGCAGTCAATGCAAAGAAATAGAGGAAAACAACAGAATGGGAAAGACTAGAGATCTCTTCAAGAAAATCAGAGATACCAAGGGAACATTTAATGTGAAGATGGGCTTGATAAAGGACAGAAATGGTATGGACCTAACAGAAGCAGAAGATATTAAGAAGAGGTGGCAAGAATACACAGAAGAACTGTACTAAAAAGATCTTCACGACCAATATAATCACGATGGTGTGATCACTGACCTAGAGCCAGACATCCTGGAGTGTGAAGTCAAGTCAGCCTTAGAAAGCATCACTATGTACAAAGCTAGTGGAGGTGATGGAATTCCAGTTGAGCTATTCCAAATCCTGAAAGAGGATGCTGTGAAAGTGCTGCACTCAATATGGCAGCCAACTTGGAAAACTCAGCAGTGGCCACAGGACTGGAAAAGGTGAGTTTTCATTCCAATCACAAAGAAAGGCAATGCCGAAGAATGCTCAAACTACTGCACAATTGCACTCATCTCACATGCTAGTCAAGTAATGCTCAGAATTCTCCAAGCCAGGCTTCAGCAGTACATGAACCATGAACTTCCAGATGTTCAACCTGGTTTTAGAAAAGGCAGAGGAACCAGAGATTAAATTGCCAACATCCTCTTGATCATGGAAAAAGCAAGAGAGTTCCAGAAAAACATCTATTTCTGCTTTATTGACTATGCCAAAGCCTTTGATGTGTGGATCACAATAAACTGTGGTGAATTCTGAAAGAGATGGGAATATCAGACCACCTGACCTGCCTCTTGAGAAACCTGTATACAGGTCAGGAAGCAACAGTTAGAAGTGGACATGGAACAACAGACTGGTTTCAAATAGGAAAAGGAGTATGTCAAGGTTGTATATTTTCACCCTGCTTTTGTAACTTCTATGCAGAGTACATCATGAGAAACACTGGGCTGGAGGAAGTACAAGCTGGAATCAAGATTTCCAGGAGAAATATCAATCACCTCAGATATGCAGATGACACCACCCTTATGGCAGAAAGTGAAGAGGAACTAAAAAGCCTCTTGATGAAAGTGAAAGAGGAGAGTGAAAAAGTTGGCTTAAAGCTCAACATTCAGAAAACAAAAATCATGGCATCTGGTCCCATCAATTCATGGGAAATAGATGGGGAAACAGTGGAAACAGTGTCAGACTTTATCTTTTTGGGCTCCAGAATCACTGTGGATGGTGACTGCAGCCATGAAATTGAAAGACACTTACTCCTTGGAAGGAAAGTTATGACCAACCTAGATAACATATTGAACAGCAGAGACATTACTTTGCCAACAAAGGTTCATCTAGTCAAGGCTATGGTTTTTCCAGTGGTCATGTATGGATGTGACAGTTGGACTGTGAAGAAGGTTGAGCGCCGAAGAATTGATGCTTTTGAACCGTGGTGTTGGAGAAGACTCTTGAGAGTCCCTTGGACTGCAAGGAAGTCCAACCAGTCCATTCTAAGGAGATCAGTCCTAGGTGTTCTTTGGAAGGACTGATGCTAAAGCTGAAACTCCAGTACTTTGGCCACCTCATGCAAAGAGTTGACTCATTGGAAAAGACTCTGATGCTGGGAGGGATTGAGGGCAGAAGGAGAAGGGGATGACAGAGGATGAGATGGCTGGATGGCATCATTGACTCGAGGGACGTGAGTCAGAGTGAACTCCGGGAGTTGGTGATGGACAGGGAGGCCTTGTGTGCTGCGATTCATGGGGTCACAAAGAGTCAGACACGACTGAGCGACTGAACTGAACTGATCTCTGAATATAAGTTAAATAAGCAGGGTGACAATATACAGCCTTGAAGTACTCCTTTCCCTATTTTGAACTAGTCCATTGTTCCATGTCAAGTTCTAACTGTTGCTTCTTGTCCTGCATACAGGTTTCTCAGGGGACTGGTAAGGTGGTCTGGTATTCCCATCCCTTTAAGAGTATTTAATTGTTTGTTGTGATCCACACAGTCAAAGGTTTAGCAATGTCAATGAAGCAAAATTAGATTTTCTTTTTTAATTCCTTTGCATTTTCTATGATCCAGAGTATGTTGGCTTTTTAATCTCTGGTTCATCTGTGTTTCCTAAATCCAGCTTGTACATCTAGAAGTTCTCAGTTCACATACTGCTGAAGCCTAGCTTGTAAGATTTTGAGCATAATATTGCTGGCATGTGAAATGAGTGCAATTGTGTGGTAGTTTGGCCATTCTTTTGCATTGCTTTTCTTTGGGATTGGAATGAAAACTGACCTTTTCCAGTCTGTGGCCACTGCTGAGTTTTCCAAATAGTCGGCATAATGAGTGCAGCACTTTTATAGCTTAAGGCAATCTTTCTTTATATTTTAATTTTAGCTTCTTTACTAGGATATGACCGTTTGTATCATTATTTTTCCCATCTGGAGCATCAGATCAGATCAGATCAGTCGCTCAGTCGTGTCCGACTCTTTGCGACCCCATGAATCACAGCACGCCAGGCCTCCCTGTCCATCACCAACTCCTGGAGTTCACTCAGACTCATGTCCATCGAGTCGGTGATGCCATCCAACCATCTCATCCTCTGTCATCCCCTTCTCCTCCTGCCCCTAATCCCTCCCAGCATCAGAGTCTTTTCCAATGAGTCAACTCTTCGCATGAGGTAGCCAAAGTACTGGAGTTTCAGCTTTAGCGTCATTCCTTCCAAAGAAATCCCAGGGCTGATCTCCTTCAGAATGGACTGGTTGGATCTCCTTGCAGTCCTAGGGACTCTCAAGAGTCTTCTCCAACACCACAGTTTAAAAGCATCAATTCTTCGGCGCTCAGCCTTCTTCACAGTCCAACTCTTGCATCCATACATGACCACAGGAGAAACCATAGCCTTGACTAGATGAACCTTTGTTGGCAAAGTAATGTCTCTGCTTTTCAATATACTATCTAGGTTGGTCATAACTTTCCTTCCAAGGAGTAAGCATCTTTTAATTTCATGGTGCAGTCACCATCTGCAGGGATTTTGGAGCCCCTCAAAATAAAGTCTGACATTGTTTCCAACTGTTTCCCCATCTATTTATTCACTATGCTACTGCTACTGTTAAGTTGCTTCAGTCGTGTCCGACTCTGTGTGACCCCATAGACGGCAGCCCACCAGGCTCCCCAGTCCCTGGGATTCTCCAGGCAAGAAAAGTGGGTTGCCATTTCCTTCTCCAATGCAGAAAAGTGAAAGTGAAGTCGCTCAGTCGTGTCCGACTCTTAGCGACCCCATGGACTGTAGCCCACCAGGCTCCTTTGTCCATGGTATTTTCCAGGCAAGAGTACTGGAGTGGGATGCCATTGCCTTCTCCTTTATTCACTATAGTAATACATAAATGAAGAAACATTCTTTTAGAGCCCAGAGGAATGTATCTTCAGCAAGGCTGTCTGATAAAGAAACAAGTATATACAGATAACTGCTACTTTCTATTTTTAATTGAGGTACAATTGACATAACATCATATTAGTTTCATGTATACAATGTACTGATACAATATTTGTATATACTGCAAAATGATTTCCACAGGAAGTCCAGTTAACACCAGCACACAGTTACAAAATTTTCCCGTGCTAATAAATTTCAAGATTGATTTTCCTAGCCACTTTAAAATATGCATTACAGGGTTATTAACTATAGTCACCATGCTGTACATCCACATTCAACCCTTTTTCATTTTTCAACTGGAAATCTGCACCTTTTGACTCCTTTGACCCATTCTGCACCAGAATCTCACCTCAGTTCAGTTCAGTTCAGTCGCTCAGTCATGTCCGACTCTTTGTGACCCCATGGACTGCAGCATGCCAGGCCTCCCTGTCTATCACCAACTCCTGGAGCCTACCCAAACTCATGTCTATTGAGTTGGTGATGCCATCCAACCATCTTATCCTCTGTTGTCCCCTTCTCCTCCTGCCCTCAATCTTTCCCAGCATCAGGGTCTTTTCCAGTGAGTCAGCTCTTTGCATCAGGTGGCCAAAGTATTGGAGATTGAGCTTCAACATCAGTCCTTCGAATGAACACTTAGGACTGATCTCCTGTAGGATGGACTGATTGGATCTCCTTGCAGTCCAAGGGACTCTCAAGAGTCTTCTCCAACACCACAGTTTAAAAGCATCAATTCTTTGGTGCACAGCATTCTTTATAATCCAACTCTCACATCCATACATGACTACAGGGAAAACCATAGCTTTGACTAGCGGGAGCTTTGTCGGCAAAGTAATGTCTCTGCTGTTTAATATGCTGTCTAAGTTGGTCATGACTTTCCTTCCAAGGAGTAAGTGTCTTTTAATTTCATGGCTGTGGTCACCATCTGTAGTGATTTTGGAGCCCCAAAAAATAAAGTCTGGCACTGTTTCCACTGTTTCCCCATCTATTTCCCATGAAGTGATGGGACCGGATGCCATGATCTTCGTTTTCTGAATGTTGAGCTTTAAGCCAACTTTTTCACTCTCCTCTTTTACTTTCATCAAGAGGCTTTTTAGCTCCTCTTCACTTTCTGCCATAAGGGTGGTGTCATCTGCATATCTGAGGTGATTGATATTTCTCCTGGAAATCTTGATTCCAGCTTGTGTTTCTTCCAGTCCAGCGTTTCTCATGATGTACTCTGCATAGAAGTTACAAAAGCAGGGTGAAAATATACAGCCTTGACGTACTCCTTTTCCTATTTGGAACCAGTCTGTTGTTCCATGTCCACTTCTAACTGTTGCTTCCTGACCTGCATACAAATTTCTCAAGAGGCAGATCAGGTGGTCTGGTATTCCCATCTCTTTCAGAATTCACCACAGTTTATTGTGATCCACACATCAAAGGCTTTGGCATAGTCAATAAAGCAGAAATAGATGTTTTTCTGGAACTCTCTTGCTTTTTCCATGCTCCAGTGGATGTTGGCAATTTGATCTCTGGTTCCTCTGCCTTTTCTAAAACCAGCTTGAACATCAGGAAGTTCATGGTTCACATATTGCTGAAGCCTGGCTTGGAGAATTCTGAGCATTACTTGACTAGCGTGTGAGATGAGTGCAGTTGTGCAGTAGTTTGAGCATTCTTTGGCATTGCCTTTCTTTGTGATTGGAATGAAAACTCACCTTTTCCAGTCCTGTGGCCACTGCTGAGTTTTCCAAGTTGGCTGCCATATTGAGTGCAGCACTTTCACAGCATCCTCTTTCAGGATTTGGAATAGCTCAACTGGAATTCTATCACCTCCACTAGCTTTGTTCATAGTGATGCTTTTAAGGCCCACTTGACTTCACACTCCAGGATGTCTGGCTCTAGGTCAGTGACCACACCATCGTGATTATATTGGTCGTGAAGATCTTTTTAGTACAGTTCTTCTGTGTATTCTTGCCATCTCTTTTTAATATCTTCTGCTTCTGTTAGGTCCATACCATTTCTGTCCTTTATTAAGCCATCTTTGCATGAAATGTTCCTTTGGTATCTCTGATTTTCTTGAAGAGATCTCTAGTCTTTCCCATTCTGTTGTTTTCCTCTATTTCTTTGCATTGATCGCTGAAGAAGGCTTTCTTATCTCTTCTTGCTATTCTTTGGAACTCTCCATTCAGATGTGCATATCTTTCCTTTTCTCCTTTGCTTTTTGCTTCTCTTCTTTTCACAGCTATTTGGAGCATAGTGAGCTTTTTGTCTATTTGAAAACATTTTTTTCCTGGAAAATTTTCTTTTATAGAACCTTTGACATTTTTTTTCCTATTTACTGTGATTTCACATTTCAGAAATACCAGTTATGCATATATTGAATCTCCTTTATCATACCTTGTATCTATTATTATCTTTCTAAAAATTTTTAATATCTAGGTTCATTTTCATTTACTTTTGCTCATTTTTCTCACTCCTATCTTCTGTATGTCTAGCTGTATAATCTGCAGCGTTTGTTTTGTGTTGACTATAATGTGACTGTGACCTCTAAGTTTCTCTTCCTTTTCTTATCCTAGCTGTTGCTGCCTTCAGTTTCTATATCCATCAAATATTGCTTTATTTCACCTTTCGTTAGTTTATGGCAAGGTATTAATCGCACTTTTTATATATGCATGCGTTTGTACGTATATATATGTACACACATGCATGCATATATATGTATAGTGTTGACCATTTTTGCCTGCCATTTGTTTATCCTTTTATCTGTAATATTTGTATATAGATACTATTGTGATAATCTTGAATAATTAGTCATTTTTAAATTATAAGAATTCTACCTGAATATTTTGTTCAGAAGGAGCTTCATGGAGAGGAGAGACTAATTCAGTGTTCTGGGTTAGTGTTCTTGGCTCACTCTCAAGATTCTTGTGTGTGTGTATTGGGGTAGGGGATTGTCTTAATCTTTATTTATTCTCAGGCAATGAGAATATGCAGCTCTAGGGCTGCTTGAAATTTAGACTCACTTTCCCCTATGGTGTCTCATATGTAGACTGCTTCCTGCAAAAATAGCCTGACTATACGTTTCCTCATTCTGCCCAGCGTTCCCTGCTTCTTTTCGTGTTAGTGAGGTCCTACACAAGTTACCAACTGTAATCCATGCAATCAATATCATTATCAGAATCAGTATGTTTGCTTCCTTATTTGTATCTTCTGGGCACTTTGACGTATTTTGAAGAACTGAGTCTTCTTTATTTGAGATCAGTAGTTACAAGTGACATTCTGTACCTCTGTGTGATCTTTACTTTTGTCATTTAAAAAATTATATTTGGGTGGAATAGACAACACTCAATTTTGTTTAAGATAGAGTTTGTGTTTCTAGTCTTACTACTAGAGACATTTAATCTTATAAAAATAAAGTTTCTTAGCATATATAAATGTAAAAAATTCTTCTAGTACTTTAGAGGATTTTCAAGAGAAGAAGAAGATAATATTGTATTTATTCTGACATCTGCAAACCAGAGATCAGAAACAATTTCTTAATGCTTGTTTATTGTAGGGGACATATACGCTTGAACTAGAATCTCAAGGTTTTCCTAGGATCTTGAAAAACTGATGGAAGAGAGATTTGGGCCAGGTGTACCTTCAATCTTTCTAAACTGACATCTAACAGAAGCTAACTGTATTCATACATTCCTTGGTCAGGACTATTTTTGCTGAGAAAGAAAGAAACCCAAGTAAAAATATTTCAGCTAAAATGAGGGATTTGTTGCCTCACATGACCAAATTATGTGAAAATGAGGAATAGAGTTGCTTTGGGGACAAATGGAAGTCAAGATTTAAACACCATCAGAGTTCCCTTTGCTTCATCTCTGATCTGTTTTATGTGCCAACTTCAATTTCCTGGACTGCTGAAACCACTGTAGGAGATTCAGTGATTGGGAGCTCCAAATTTGCATCTTTACAGTGTCTTAAACATACAAAAGAAAAAGACTTTTTCTCCGTAAGCACCAATGTGAAAAATCCCCCAGTTACGCTGGTTGAATACTGGTGCCTGTCCCTCGCAGCTTTCACTGTAGCCAGGCTTTGCCTTGCTTGTATTTCCAACCTTTGCCCAAGCAAAGCAGTGTCTATTATTGGAAGGAAGAAGCTGGGAGGAAAGACATGAAGGTCCACAAGCAATAGTCACTATACCAATCCAGTTGTGATTATAAGGTGCTATGGAGATGGTTGCATTTGCCTTTCCAAGAACTATATCATATCATGTATTAAATATCATTTGATTGCCAAGTCAAGCTTCCTCTGAATACTTACATAAATTCACAGAAGCATACTTTATTATTACCTCACACAAAAGTGACATAGCTATTTTATCATGAGCCAACAGAAAAAGCATAAACACAAAAATGTGTATTCATTCTGTTACTTCTTTTTATTTTAAAAACTATTTAGACAGGGTAGTTTCTGGCTAGACTGATAATTAATTAATAGAAACAAATGCTAAAGGGGTTTCTCTGTGAAATGACTGCCTGGTTCCTAGATATTTAAAGAAATCTTTTACTGAATATACAAATTTTATTTAGCTTACCTTAGTAGGTAAGAATTAAACAAGAATAAAATGATTGTACCATTTCTGGGGTTGTGGGGAGAGAAGCACTAATGCAAAAACCCACCTTGTTCAATTATCAAGATGGTTGCATTTCACTGAGAGATCAAGTGTACCAGTGCTTTTTGTACTATAAGAGAAAAAGGTGACCTAAGGAACTTATAAACCATATTATCTTTCCTGAATCTCTTTAAGCACATTTTCAAAGTATAGATGTTTATATGAAATACTCTAATTTCAAAGTATGTGACAAATCAGTCACTAAAAGGAGAGAAGATTGCCAGCTCTTAAAAGAAAGAAATATCTCCACTCTATTTTACTTTGCTCTTTTCAATAGCACTATAGCTTCTTCCCAGTCAGTCATGGAGTAGTTTCATTCTATTATTCAGGATAATGAAAGCCTCAAACTTTCTTCTTTCAGAGAAAACCAGCTGGAAAGAAGTAAAATGAGCCATGTTTTCTTGTTCTTTTATGAATTTTATACAGAAAGTAACTTGGCACAGACCCATGTTTCTAACATCTTACCCCAAAGGAGCTAGTTAGTGTTAAAAAAGAGAAAAGAAAAAAAACCCACTTGGGCAAATGCAGACACCAATTCCCTCTCTCAAAAACTAGAGGAGAGAAAACAACCCATGTTTTATGGTGTATTACCTGCCAGTGCAGACGTGACTGTGGTAATCATGATTTTGTTGCCCACAGACTGTAAAATATTTATGGAGACAATATGATTTGGGTCAAGATATTATATAAAGTAAAAGTTGCTTTATTCAATATGGGATGAACAGTATCCATATTAAAAACCATCGGGAAAAGTGTTCAAATGAAAAAAATAGGTTTAAAACAAATTCATCTGTTCAATGTTCATAAATGTTTTAAGAAATACAGACAAATAATTCTTGAAATCCATATTTATTGTACACAGTTGAAAAACTAATAGTATTTATTTAATCCAGGTGGGGAAGTAACACAAAATTTTGCTTTTAATGATCAACAGGAAATTCTTTTCCTAAGAAATTACCAAAGTGTTTGTCGTCAACCAAGCTGCAATAGGGTTATCACTCTTCTCTTGGCAAAAAGCTAATATTATTAGTCTAATATTGATTTATAAAGAATAGGTTTACTTCAAGCCTACAGAAAATTTTAAGTCTTGCCTGAAAATACTATCTTGGTATAGGAATGTGTGTGTGAGAAACACAAAGCCACCTGTTGACTTGTGACTTGGGTGTTGCTCAAAGGCTATTAAGCAGCAAATCAGGCAATATATTTACTCGGGGATATTATTTGGTGCTGATTAGGGTCAAACTGTGGGGTCTTGTTCTGCTGGGTCACTCATTAATCTGTATTCATGGTGAAAAAAAATGGATAATTTAAACAGAAAAGTAAAACACAGCTAATCTAGTTTAAGAATCTTTATGAAATCTGCCTTCTGAACTGTATGTTCTGGGTAAGTCAGTGAGTTTAAGGTCAAGTTGATTATGACAGTTTCACTCACTCATTCACTATTTCAAATGTTTGCTGATTGTTTCTAAATTCCTTCCTTGAGAAGAAACAGAGACATACATTTCACCAAAGCAAACTTTATATAGGTATGAATCCAAATTCAGACATAAGCATTATGCAAATGACTGCATATTTTGCTTTCTTGTTTGGAAATAAATGAAAGATGTGGAAAATCTTACATGACTCAGTTCAGGTAAGCTGAAGTAAAACTTCAAGGTAATATTAATAATAAAGCCAACATTTGTTAATAGCGGATAAGATATTATATATTGGACCTGTACTAACTGCCAGGTACTGTTCTAGATGCTTCCTTTAAGTTATCAAAATGGTTTAAATAATGTTTGACTTTGAGTGAATCATTTTGTTGTTCAGTCACCAAGTCATGTCCTACTATTTGTGACCCCCACGGACTGCAGCACACCAGGCTTCCCTCTTCTTCACTATGTCCTGGAGTTTGCTCAGACTCATGTCCATTGAGTCGGTGATGCCATCCAACCATCTCATCCTGTCGTCCCCTTCTCCTTCTGCCTTCAATCTTTCCCAGCATCAGGGTCTTTCCCAATGAGTCGGCTCTTTGTATCAGGTGGCCAAAGTATTAGAACTTCAGCATCAGTTCTTCCAGTGAATATTCAGGGTTGATTTCTGTTAGGATTGATTGGTCTGCTTGTAGTCCAAGGCACTCTCAGGCATCTTCTCCACCACCACAGTTTGAAGGCATCAATTCTTCAATGCCCAGTCTTCTTTATGGTCCAACTCTCACATCTTTACGTGACTACTGGAAAAACCATAACTTTAACTATATGGACCTTTGTTGGCAAAGTGTTGTCTCTGCTTTTACAACAGTGTCAAGGTTTGTCAGTGCTTTTCTTCCAAAAATCAAGCATCTGTTAATTTCCTGGCTGCTGTCACCATCGACAGTGATTTTGGAGCCCCCCACAAGAAAATCTGCCACTGTTTCCATTTTTTTCCCCATCTATGCCATGAAGTGACGGGATTGGATGCCTTGACTAGAGTTTTTGAATGTTGAGTTTTAAGCCAACTTTTACATTCTCCTTTTTCACCTTCATCAAGAGGTTCTTTAGTTCCTCTTCACTTTCTGCCATTAGAGTGGTATCATCTGCATATCTGAAGTTGTTGATATTTCTCTCATCAATCTTGACTTCAGCCTGTGATTCATCCAGCCCAGAATTTCACATGAGGTACTCTGCATATAAGTTAAATAAGCAGGGTGACAATCAGTTCAGTTCAGTCCCTCAGTTGCATCTGACTCTTTATGACCCCATGGACTGCAGCACACCAGGCCTCCCTGTCCGTCACCAAATCCCAGAGTTTACTCAAGCTCATGTCCATTGAGTCAGTGATGCCATTCAATCTCTGTTGCCCCCTTCTTCTCTTGCCTTAATCTTTCCCAGCATGAGGGTCTTCCAATGAGTCAGTTCTTTGCATCAGGTGGCCAAGAGTTTCAGCTTCAGCATCAGTCTTTCCAAAGAATATTTGGACTGATTTCCTTTAGGATGGACTGGTTGGATCTCCATGCAGTCCAAGGGACTCTCAAGAGGCTTCTCCAGAAGGACAGTTCAAAAGCATTAATTCTTTGGTGCTCAGGTTTCCTTATGGTCCAACTGTCACATCCATACATGACAATGGAAAAACCATATCTTTGACTAGATGGACCTTAGTTGGCAAAGTAATGTCTCTGCTTTTTAATATTCTGTCTAGGTTGGTCATAACTTTTCTTCCAACGAGCAAGCGTGTTTTAATTTCATGGCTGTAGTCACCATCTGTAGTGATTTTGGAGGCCTGAAAAATAAAGTCTGTCACTGTTTCCATTGTTTCCCCATCTATTTGCCATGAAGTGATGGGACTGTATGCCATGATCTTCGTTTTTTCAGTGTTGAGTTTTAAGCCATCTTTTTCACTCTCATCAAAAGGCTCTTTAATTCTCCTTCACTTTCTGTCATAAGTGTGGTGTCATCTGCATATCTGAAGTTATTGATATTTCTCCCAGAAATCTTGATTCCAGCTTGTGCTTCATCCAGTCCAGCATTTCTCATGACGTACTCTGCATATAAGTTAAATAAGCAGGGTGACAATATGTAGCCTTAACGTCCTCTTTCCTGATTTGGAACCAGTCCATTTTCCCATGTATGGTGCTAACTGTTGCATCTTGATCTTCATACAGGTTTCTAAGGAGGCAAATAAGCTGGTCTGGTATTCTTATCTTTTTAAGAATTTTCTACCATTTGTTGTGATCCACACAGTCAAAGGCTATAGCATAGTCAATGAAGCAGAAGTAGATGTTTTTCTGCAATTCTCTTGATTTTTCTATGATCAAACAGAAGTTGGCCATTTGATCTCTGGTTCCTCTGCCTTTTCTAAATCCAGCCTGGACATCTGGAAGTTCTCGGTACATGTATTTAAAATCCATAGCTTGAAGGATTGTTAGCACTACCTTGCTAGCATGTGAAATGAGCACAATTATACAGTAGTTTGAACATTCTTTGGCACTGACCTCCTTTGGGATTGGAATGAACACTGAGCTTTTCCAGTCCTGTGGCTATTGCTGAGTTTTCCAAATTTGCTAACATATTGAATATAGCACTTTAAAAGTACTATCTTTTATGATTTTAAATACCTCAGCTGGAATTCCATCACCTCCACTAGCTTTGTTCATAGTAATGTTTCCTCAGCCCACTTGACTTCACACTCCATGATGTCTGGATCTAGGTGAGACCGAACCAGAGTGGCTATATAGGTTATTAAGATTGTTTTGTACAGTTCTTCTGTGTATCCTTGCCACCTCTTCTTGATCTCTTTTGCTTCTGTTAGGTCCTTGCCATTTCTGTCCTTTATAGCCTATCTTTGCATGAAAATTTCCCTTGGTATCTCTAATTTTCTTGAAGAGATCTCTAGTCTTTCCCATTCCATTGTTTTCCTCTATTTCATTGTATTGTTCACCAAGAAGGCTTTCTTATCTCACCTTTCTATTCCTTGAAACTCTGCATTTGGTTGGGTATATCCTTCCCTTTTCTGCTTTGCCCTTCACGTCTTTTCTCAGCTATTTGTAAGACCTCCTTAAACAACCAATTTTCCTTCTTTCATTTTTTTTTTCCTTTGGGATCATTTTGGTCACCTCTTCCTGTACAGTGTTTTGAACCTCCATCCATAGTTCTTCAGGCAATCTGTCAGATTTAATCTCTTGAGTCTATTTGTCACTTTAACCTTATAAGCATAAGGAGTTTAATTTAGGCATATCTGAATGGCCTAGTGGTTGTCCCTACTTTCTTCAATTTAAGGGTGAATTTTGCATTAAGGAGCTTGTGATCTGATCCACAGTCAGCTCCAGGCCTTGGTTTTGCTGACTGTATAGAGCTTCTTCATGTTCAGCTGCAAAGAACACAATCAGCCTGATTTTGGTATCGACTATCTGGTGATGTCCATGTGTAGAGTCATCTCTTGTGTTGTTGGAAAAGGGTATTTTCAATGACCAATGTGTTCTCTTGGCAAAACTCTGTTAGTCTTTTCCCTGCTTCATTTTATACTCCTAGGCCAAACTTTCCTGTTATTCCAGGTATCTTTTGACTTCTTTCTTCTGCATTTCATTCCCCTATGATGAAAAGAACAAGTCTTCTTTTTTTTTTTTTTTGGTGTATGTCTTCATAGAACCATTCTACTTCAGCTTCTTCAGCAATAGTGGTTGGGGCATAGACTTGGATTACTGTAATGTTGAATGGTTTTCCTTGGAAATGAACTGAGATCATTCTGTTACTTTTGAGATTGCACCCAAGTCCTGAATTTCTGACTCTTTTGTTAACTATGAGGGCTACTCTAAGGGGTGGTAAATATAATGGTAATCTGAATTAAATTCACCTATTCCCATCTATTTGAGTTCCCTGATTCCTGAAATATCGATGTTCACTCTAGGCATCTCCCTCTTGACCAAGGTAATTCATGCATGCATCCTAAGTTGCTGCAGTCATGTCTGACTCAACAACACTATGGACCATAGCCTGCCAGGCTTCTCTGTCTATGGGATCCTCCAGGTAAGAATACAGAGAAGGTTTCCATGCCCTTCTCCAGGAGATCTCCCTGACCTAGGGATTGAACCCACATCTTTTACACTCCTGCATTGGCAGGCTGGTTTTTTTTACCACTAGTGCCACCTGGGAAGTCCAAGGTAAATTGGATGTGGTCAAACAGAAGATGGCAAGAAAGAACAATAAAATTTAATATAATATAACATGGCAGGAAAATGTCTTTGCTTATTCTGTTCTTTATGGGCACAAGGCTTTTGAGGCCTTACAAACTAATTATATGTATGTATGATGTCTACCAGTTAAAGGGTCTCATGGAAGACTAAATTAAAAGATACCTAAAGAATATATGCAAAATAACACAAAAATTATTAAAATCATTATTGTTCAAAGGAAATTGAAAAGTTAATCTAATTGTCCTTTTTGAAAGTGAAAGTGAAAGTTCATATAAGCACTCTAGACAATAAAGCAAACAAATCAACATCATTAGAATCTGAAGTTGGAAAGTGAAGTGTTAAGAGACAATTTTTATACTCTCCTTATAAAACCATTTCCTATCTTAAATCCTCCATGTGTCTGTAGTTCTTCCAAATATCTTAAAACAGAAAGAACAAAAAATAAACTAATGTGTTTAATTTTTTTTTTGGGGGGCCATCATTTTCTATTCCAGTGGTTGTTTCATGAACCAAATTCAGTCTGACATTTGCTTTTATATAACCTGTGAGCTAATTGTGGTTTTAAATTTTTTTAAATGGTTGGAAAAACTATTTAAAATTTTTAATTACATGTGAATTTATAGAGAATTCAAAGTTTAGTATCTACAAATAAAGTTTTATAGGAATATGGCCATGCTTATCATTTGTGTACTAGCTATGGTGATTTTGTGCTATAACAGCAGAGTTGAGTAGCTGTAAAAGGGAATGTAAGGCCCTAAAACCCTAAAATACTTATTAACAGGACCATTAAGAAAAAGTTGGCTACCTCTGTTGTAACCCGATAAAATAATAGGCCCATTACTAACTTTCATTATGTCCAACTATGAGATTTATCTTCACTTCAATACACCTGATTGTCAAGGACTGAAGAGTTTGATATTTTACTCATAAGCTTGAAAGTTTGCCTGACATTTAATAATGCAAGTTGAGGACATGAAACTCCTGGGTCAGGGCCAAAAGACAGTTTACTCCTCACAGCATTAGCAGTTAGCCAGAGTGTCAGCATTTGTGAGCTGGTTTTCCTAGTCCTAAAGGGTCGGATGATGATTACATTCAGAGTTGAGTTCGGTGTGCTCAGTTGTGTCCAACTCTTTGTGACCCCATGGACTGTAGCTGGCCAGGCTCTTCTGTTCATGGAATTTTCCAGGCAGTATTACTACGGGTGGGTTGAACTGCAGGAAAAGAACTCTGAGGTTAAAGACCTGGATAGGCATTTCTGTGTTTTGCTCCAGCAAAGAATGCTATATGTATCTTCCAAGGCCTTTTATACAACAATCATCACTGAAAACAAAGGAACAATGTAAGTCAGTGCCTCACTTGCAAGACATGGAGAAATACAAGAGAGCTACTCTGAATCATGTCCAACATTGATTATTTTTGTTACCTTCAGTTATGAGACCAAATACATATTGTAAAACTATTTAGGAAAATAACTGAAAAATAAGAACTGTACTTAAAAAGTGTCAACAATGCAAAATTTTTAATTTTTATCTATCATTGTTAAAAGTCATTTAGATAGGTAACACAAAATGGGAAATGGATGTTTTTATTGGTATGATTTGGGAACACACATTCAGGTCCGTATATTTCAAAATCAAATTTCTCACTCTTACAAATATGTAGTAAGCTTTACTATTTACATTATAGTAGAACTGTTTGCCTCTCTGTGGTTTGATTTTCAAAATGGAATTTTACTATTTGATAGAACTTAGCATTCTTCCAAAATTGTGATTTTAAAGATTACTCATACTGTTGTCTTTCTCCATGGCTATTAGAATTTTCATGGAAATGTATCATTCCCTTATCTCTAAAGCAGAAATTCATTGCTAGCTCACTGTTCACCAGCAGTCTACAAAGGCTATAAACTATAGCCTTAGACTGGAATCTTTGAACTGGGAAGTTAGACTGGACTCCACAAACAGGGAAGTCAGACTGCAAGGAGGCTGAATCAGAATCATGAAATTTGAGAAGAAACACCTTTCAGAAGTACAGATGCACCCCTTCACAAACACATGCTTCCTTCCACCAATTTCTGTCTTAGAGGATAAGCAGTCTTGAACCCAGAGAGGTAAACGATATTAAGCATTTGAGAAATGATCTCTAGGAATACAAGTCCATATAAATAAAGTATTATTTCCTAAACATGTTGAAAAATAATTTACTAATTTAAAATATAGAATGTAACATGTTATTGCTAAACATGTTATCTCTTTGTTGTCTAAGGATTAGTCTTTCCTGAATGACACTGTTGGACAATAGGCTTTGTACTCCTATTCACTGGGCTGTCCAAAGACTCTAAAAGATTGACTGCTATGGGATTTGCTTTTCTTGAGTAGACATCAACAGGGTATGATGCCAAACTCTTTTATTTATACATATATATTTTTTTCTTTTTTTGGCCAGCATTTTCTTTTCTGATTAATTATTACCAGAAGTAAATAAAAAAATATATATATATATTTAAATAAATTAGTCTCAATCACAAATAACATACTACCAAAATGTCCTTTTAAAATGGTTGTTTTCCTTTATTTTTTACTGAAAGTGAAAATAAAAAAGAATGCTACAAACTGAAACTGCCTGAAGTCAGATAATTGGTGATGCAGATACTTTTTTTCTTATTACTATTACTGATTGAATGCAAATTTTGAGACTCTTTAAATCACAAAGCATTCAAGACATGCTGAATTAAACTTTTGGATCATCTGGTGACAGTCCTCTGAAAGGAGTTTTATATCATCAGTCCTCACCAAATATCCCAGGTGGCACCAATTGTAAAACTCGACCTGCCAATGCAGGAGACTCAAGAGATATGAGTTTGATCCCTGGGTCAGGAAAATCTCCTGGAATAGGAAATGGCAACCCACTCTAGTATTCTTGCCTGCAAAATTCCACGGACTGAGGAGCCTGGTGAGCTATAGTCCATAGGGTTGCAAAAAGTTGGACACAACTGAGCATGCATCCCTTCCCAAATTTAGTAGTAAAAATAGCTTCTGACTAGTTTTTTGAAAATTGACAGGTACGGGCTGAAAATTGACAGGTAAGGGGTGAAAATGAGAAGTTTGGGACACCATACAATCTATTTGAGTATATTTTTTAATCTTGAAGTTGAGGAATGCCGTTTATACATAACATTTTGTATTTTGTAGTCATGAGAATTTGTGTTGGTATTTTCCAGTTAAATACATTGACCTCCTCCAACTCCCAGAAATCCTGCTCCTGACAAATAGTGGAGTTGGATGACTACAGCTTCATGCATTACACCTTCTTATATGGTACAGGCTATTCTTTATTTTTTTTCCTTCCAGATTTATTAAGATATAATTGACACATAGGACTGTATAAATATACGGTATAAGGTACAGTATAATGCGGAGAAGACAATGGCAACCCACTCCAGTACTCTTGCCTGGAAAATCCCATGGACAGAGGATCCTGGTAGGCGGCAGTCCATGGGGTCGTGAAGAGTTGGACAAGACTGAGTGACTTCACTTTCACTTTTCCTTTCATGCATTGGAGAAGGAAATGGCAACCCACTCCAGTGTTCTGGCCTGGAGAATCCCAGGGACGGGGGAGCCTAGTGGGCTGCCGTCTATGGGGTCGCACAGAGTCAGACATGACTGAAGCAACTTAGCAGCAGCAGCAAGCAGCATAATGATCTGACTTACATATATCATGAAATGATTATCACAATAAGTTTAGTGAACATTTATCATTTCATGTAGATGTAAAATTAAAGAAATATACATTTTTTTCTTTGTGATGAGAGCTCACAGGAATTACTCTCAACTTTCAATAGTGTTAATTATATTTATCATGCCCATCCCTTTGCAACCCTATGGTCTGTAGCCCACCAGGCTCTTCTGTCAATGGACTTTTCCAGGCAAGAATACTGGAGTGGGTAGTTATTCCCTTCTCCAGGGGATCTTCCCAAGCCTGGGATCGAACTCAGTTCTCCTGCATTGCAGGCAAATTCTTTATCATCTGAGCCATCAGGGAAGACCCATATTGTACATTACATTCCTAGCACTTATTTATCTTATACCTGGAGCTTTGTACCATTTAAATTACCCTGTTCCCCCACCCCTTCCTCCAGAAATCACAAATCTGTTCTCTTTTTAAATGAGTTTGTTTGTTTTTGAAGTATAAGTAACTTCAAACACTCTGAGAATTCATTGTACATTATTCAAAATGATCACCATAAGTCAAGTTGTCATCTGTCACCATAGAAGAATATTACATAGTTATTGACTATTTCCCCCTACTCGTACACTTCTTACATACTTATTTAAGTAGCAACTGGAAGTTTGTGCCTTTTAATATTCCCCACTTATTTCTCTCCTCCACCAAACCTTCTCCCCTTTAATTATCACATATTTGTTCTCAGTATATATGGCTGTTTCCCTTTGTTCATTTGCTTTGTTTATTATATTCCACATATAAGTGAAAATATACATTATTTTTCTTATACAGTATTTGTCTCATTTCACTTATCATATCACCATTTAAGTCCATCCATATAATTGCAAGTGGCAAGATTTCATTTTTTTTTTTTTGTGGCTAAGTAATATTTCACTATAGCCTCTGTCTCTCTGTCTAATATCCTTCTTTATTCATTTATTGATTGATGGGCACTTAGGTTGCTTCCATATCTTGGCTACTGAAAATAATTCAGCAGTGAACAGAAGAGTGCATATATATTTTTCAATTTTTCTTAAATGTTTAGAAGTAGAATTGTTGGATTGTATGGCACTTCCTTTTTTTTTTGATGTTGAGTTGTATGAGTTCTTTGTATATTTTGGATATTAACCCCTTGTCAGATATATCATTTACAAATATCATCTTCTATTAGGTAGATTAAATTTTCAATTTGTTGATAATTTCCTTTGTTATGCAAAAATTTTTAGTTTGAAATAGTCCTATTATTTTGCTTTTGTTTTCCTTGCCCGAGGAAACAAATCCAAAAAAATTATTACTAAGACCAAAGTCAAAGAGTGTATAGCAGGCTTTATTCTAGGATTTCTGTGGTTTCAAGTCTTACTTTAAAGACTTTAATCCATTCTGAGTTTATTTTTGTGGTATAAGAATTGTCCAGTTTGGTTATTTTCTATGTAGCTGTCCAGTTTTCCAAACGGTGAACACCGTTTATTGACGGGATTATAGTTTCCCATTGGATATTCTTGCTTCCTTTGTCATAGATTAATTACCTATGTAAGTGGATTCGTTTCTGAGCTCTCTATTCTGACCCATTGATCTATATGTCTGTTTTTATGCCAGTACCACACTATTTTGCTTATTGTAGTTTTGTGGTATATTTTGAAATCAGGGCACATGATACCTTCAGCTTTGTTCTTCAATTTTTTTTTTTTTTTTTGGCTAGTTGAGATATTTTGTATTTCCACAAAAATTTTAGAATTATTTGTTCTAGTTCTGTGAAAAAATGCCATTGGCAGTTTGATAGGGATGCATTGAATCTGTAGATTGTCTTGGGTGGTATGGTCATTTTAACATTGATTATCCCAATCCATGAGCATAGTTTATCTTTTCATTTATTTGTGTCATCTTTAACTGCTTTTCTCAATTTCTTATAGTTTTCTGTGAACAGGTCTTTCACTTCCTTAGTTACATTTGTTCCCAGGTATTTTATTCTTTTTGATAAAATTGTGAATGCGTTTTTTTTTTTTTTTTTTGTCTTCTGTTTCTGTTAGTTCATTGTTAGTATATGGAAATGCAACAGATTTCTGTTATTAATTTTCTATCCTTCAAATTTACTGAATTTACTGATGGGTTTTGGTAATTTTTGTTGTTGTTAGGTGGGGAGTGGCATCTTTAGAAGTTTTTATGTATAGTAACACATCTGCAAATAATGATTAATTTTACTTTTTCCTTTCCTATCTGAATTCATTTATTTTTTTCTTGTCTGATTGATATGACTAAGACTTCCAATACTACTTTGAGCAAAAATGGTGAATGTGGGCATCCTTGTCTTTTTCTTGATCTGAGTGGAAATACTTTCAGCTTTTCACCATTGGGTATGATGTTAGCGGTGAGTTTTCCTTATATAGCTTTTATTATGTTGAGGTATGTTTCCTCTACACCCACTTTGTTGAGAGTTTTTTTTTTTTTTTAATAAAAAATGGATATTGAATTTTGTCAGAATCTTTTCTGCATCTATTGAGATGATCACATGGCTTCATGCTTCAATTTGTTAGTGGGGTGTATAACATTGATTGATTTGCAGATATTGAAAAATACATTAATTCCTGGATTAAATTCACTTGAACATGGTATGTAATCTTTTTAATATATTGTTGGGTCCAATTTGCTAATATTTTATTGAAAATTTTTGCATTTATGTTCACAAGTGGTGCTATGCTCTGTGCTAAATCACTTCAGTTGTGTCTGACTCTCTGTGACTCTATGGGCCCACCAGGTTCCTGAATCCATGGGATTCTCCAGGCAAGAACACTGGAGTGGGTTGCCATTTCCTCCTCCAGTGGATCTTATGGACCCAGGAATTGAACCTTTATCTCTTACATCTCTGGCATTTGCAGGTGGGTTCTTTACCACTAGCACCAACATGGGATTGGTCTGTAATTTTTTGGGGGGAGGGCTGTCTTTGTATGGTTTTTGTATCAAGGCAATACTGACTTCATAGAAAGAGTTGGGAGATCCTCCTCTCAACTGCATTTTTTAAGAATAGTTTGAGAGGATAGATGTTAACTCTTTTCTAAGTATTTGGTAGAATTCACATGAAGCCATCTGATCCTACATTTTTTGTGTGTGAATTTTAAATTACTGATTCAACTTCATTATTGATAATTGTTCTCTTCGTATTTTCTATGTCTTCCTTATTCCCGGGAGAGTGTACATTTCTAGGATTTGCCCATTTTGTCTAGATTACTGTGTATGATTGTAGTGGTCTCTACTATCCTTTTTTATTTCTTTGGTATTGACTGTAACTTTTCTTTCATTTCTGATTTTATTGATGTAGGTCTTCCCCCTTTTTCTTGGTGAGTCTGGGTAAGGTTTTATTATTTTGTCTTTTTAAAGAACCAGCTCTTAGTTTCATTGATATTTTCCATTTCTTTTTTAGTCTCTATTTCATTTGCTTCTGCTTTGATCTTTATAATTTCTTTTCTTCTATTAACTTTGGATTTTGTTTGTTCTCTTTCTAGTTCTTTTAGGTGGAAGGTTAGGTTGTTTATCTGAGATTTTTCTTGTTTAGTTAGATAAGCTTGCATTGCTATAAATGCACTCTTAGAACTGCTTTTAATGCAGCCCATATATTTTGGATTGTTTTGTTTGGCTTTCATTTGTTTCCAGACAATTTTGGATTTCTCCTTTGCTTTCTTCAGAAATGCATTGGATGTTTAGTATCATATTGTTTAGTCTTCAAGTGTTTGTGTTTTTTGCTACTTTTTTCTTGTGGTTGATTTCCAGTCTCATGGCATTTTGGTTAGGAAAGATGCTTGATAGAATTTCAGGAGTCTTAAGTTTACTGAGGCTTGTTATTTGGCATACCATGTGATTCATCCTGGAGAGTGTTCCTGTATAATTAAAAAGAATGTATATTCTGCTGTTTGGGGGTGGAATGTTCTATATGCATCTGCTAAAGTCCATTTCATCTAATATGTCTTTTAAGATCAGTGTTCCTTGCTGATTTTACATTTGGGTGATTTGTCCATTGCTGTAAATGGGATGATAAAGTATTCTTCTATTTTTGTGTTACTTTTAGTTTTTCCCTTTATGTCCTTCAATATTTGCTTTATGTATTGAGGTTGTCCTGTGTTCAGTGCATATATATTTGCAATAATTATATTTTCTTCTTGGATTTATCCATTGATAATTATGTAAAATTCTTCTTTGTTTCTTATTACAGCCTTTGCTTTATAGTCTATTTTGTCTGATGTAAGTATTGATATATTTCTTTTTATTTTCATGAAATTAAACATCTTTTGCATGAAATATCTTTTTCCATAGCTTCACTTCCAGTCTGTGTTTTTCTTTAGATCTTTAATGAGTCTCTTGCAAGCAACATATATCTGAGTTCTGTTTTTGTATCAGTTCAACTACTGTATGTCTTTTGGTTGGAGCATGTGGTCCATTTATATTTAAAATAATTATTGATAAGTATATACTTGTCATTTTGTTACTTGTTTTAGCTTTCTTTCTGTGTTTCTTCTTTCCCACTTTCTTCTTCTTTTATCACTGCCCCTTGTGCTTTGATGACCACTATTTTTGGGTTTTTTCCTTTGTGTGTGTGTGTGTGTGTGTGTGTGTAGATACCTAATATAGATGTTTGGCTTGTGGATTCTATGAGGTTTATATATAGCAAATAATATCTCTATATATCTATATGGTTATTTTAAGTTGCTAATCTCAATTCAAACACATTTTAACAATCCTGCTTTTCTACCATCTCCCACTAGTTTCATGGAGCAACGGACTGGTTCAAAATTGGAAAGGAATACATCAAGGCTCTATACTGTCACCCTGCTTATTTAACTTATATGCAGAGTGCATCATGCTGGGCTGGCTGGGACAAATGTCAATAACTCAGACAGGCAGAGGACACCTCCCTTCCTAAGAGGCCCTTGGACAGCAAGGAAATCAAACCAGTCAATCTTAAAGGAAATCAACCCTGAATATTCATTGTAAATCCTGATACTAAAGCTGAAATTCCAATACTCTGGCCATCTGATGCAAAGAGCTGGCTCATTGGAAAAGACACCGATTCTGGGAAAGATTGAGGGCAGGAGGAGAAGGGGGTGACAGAGGATGAGATGTTTGGATGGAATCACCGACTCAGTGGACATGAGTTTGAGCAAATTCTGGGAGATAGTGAAGAACAGGGAAACCTGGTGTGCTGCAGTCCATGGGGTCAAGAAGAGTCAGACACAACTGAGCAACTGAACAACAACAGCTAGTTTATTGTTTTTAACATTAAATTTTGCATCTTTTTGTTTTGTGTATCCCTTAACTGCTTATTGTGGATGTACAAGATTTTACTACTTTTGTCTTTTATCTTTCTTACTAGTTTTATGAGTTGATTTATTTATCTGTTATCTTTGCTGTATATTTCCCTTTAGCAATGAAAGTTTTCCTATTATGATTTAATATTTCTATTTTCAGCCTTTTCTTTTTAGGTTAGAGAAGTTCCTTTAACATGTCTTTTATAACTGGTTTGGTGGTGCTTTTAGCTTTTGCTGTGTGTAAAACTTTCAGTCTTTCCATCAAATATGAATAAAGCTTTACCAAATTGAATATTCTTTTTCTTTTCTTTTTTTTAGTTTTATTTTTTATTTTATTTTTTAAATTTTTTATTCCTTTATTTCTCATGTGTTCCCCATCCTGAACCCTCCTCCCTCCTCCCTCCCCATACCATCCCTCTGGGTCGTCCCAGTGCACCAGCCCCAAGCATCCAGCATCGTGCATTGAACCTGGACTGGCATCTCGTTTCATACATAACATTTCACATGTTTCAATGCCATTCTCCCAAATCTTCCCACCCTCTCCCTCTCCCACAGAGGGAGATATATGTATATATATATACATATATATATATGTATATAATGTTCTATACATTAGTGTCTCTTTTGCTGTCTCGTATACAGGGTTATTGTTACCATCTTTCTAAATTCCATATATATGCGTTAGTATACTGTATTGGTGTTTTTCCTTCTGGCTTACTTCACTCTGTATAATAGACTCCAGTTTCATCCACCTCATTAGGACTGATTCAAATGTATTCTTTTTAATGGCTGAGTAATACTCCATTGTGTATATGTACCACTGCTTTCTTATCCATTCATCTGCTGATGGACATCTAGGTTGCTTCCATGTCCTGGCTATTATAAACAGTGTTGCGATGAACATTGGGGTACACGTGTCTCTTTCCCTTCTGGTTTCCTCAGTGTGTATGCCAGCAGTGGGATTGCTGGATCATAAGGCAGTTCTATTTGCAGTTTTTTAAGGAATCTCCACACTGTTCTCCATAGTGGCTGTACTAGTTTGCATTCCCACCAACAGTGTAAGAGGGTTCCCTTTTCTCCACACCCTCTCCAGCATTTATTATTTGTAGACTTTTGGATTGCAGCCATTCTGACTGGCGTGAAATGGTATCTCATAGTGGTTTTGATTTGCATTTCTCTGATAATGAGTGATGTTGAGCATCTTTTCATGTGTTGGTTAGCCATCTGTATGTCTTCTTTGGAGAAATGTCTATTTAGATCTTTGGCCCATTTTTTGATTGGGTCATTTATTTTTCTGGAGTTAAGCTGTAGGAGTTGCTTGTATATTTTTGAGATTAGTTGTTTGTCGGTTGCTTCATTTGCTATTATTTTCTCCCATTCTGAAGGCTGTCTTTTCACCTTGCTAATAGTTTCCTTTGTTGTGTAGAAGCTTTTAAGTTTAATTAGGTCCCATTTGTTTATTTTTGCTTTTATTTCCAATATTCTGGGAGGTGGGTCATAGAGGATCCTGCTGTGATGTATGTCAGAGAGTGTTTTGCCTATGTTCTCCTCTAGGAGTTTTATAGTTTCTGGTCTTACGTTGAGATCTTTAATCCATTTTGAGTTTATTTTTGTATATGGTGTTAGAAAGTGTTCTAGTTTCATTCTTTTACAAGTGGTTGACCAGATTTTCCAGCACCACTTGTTAAAGAGATTGTCTTTAATCCATTGTATATTCTTGCCTCCTTTGTCAAAGATAAGGTGTCCATATGTGCGTGGATTTATCTCTGGGCTTTCTATTTTGTTCCATTGATCTATATTTCTGTCTTTGTGCCAGTACCATACTGTCTTGATAACTGTGGCTTTGTAGTAGAGCCTGAAGTCAGGTAGGTTGATTCCTCCAGTTCCATTTTTCTTTCTCAAGATTGCTTTGGCTATTCAAGGTTTTTTGTATTTCCATACAAATTGTGAAATTATTTGTTCTAGCTCTGTGAAGAATACTGTTGGTAGCTTGATAGGGATTGCATTGAATCTATAAATTGCTTTGGGTAGTATACTCATTTTCACTATATTGATTCTTCCAATCCATGAACATGGTATATTTCTCCATCTATTAGTGTCCTCTCTGATTTCTTTCACCAGTGTTTTATAGTTTTATATATATAGGTCTTTAGTTTCTTTAGGTAGATATATTCCTAAGTATTTTATTCTTTCCGTTGCAATGGTGAATGGAATTGTTTCCTTAATTTCTCTTTCTGTTTTCTCATTATTAGTGTATAGGAATGCAAGGGATTTCTGTGTGTTGATTTTATATCCTGCAACTTTACTATAATCATTGATTAGTTCTAGTAATTTTCTGGTGGAGTCTTTAGGGTTTTCTATGTAGAGGATCATGTCATCTGCAAATAGTGAGAGTTTTACTTCTTCTTTTCCAATTTGGATTCCTTTTATTTCTTTTTCTGCTCTGATTGCTGTGGTCAAAACTTCCAAAACTACGTTGAATAGTAATGGTGAAAGTGGGCACCCTTGTCTTGTTCCTGACTTTAGAGAAAATGCTTTCAATTTTTCACCATTGAGGATAATGTTTGCTGTGGGTTTGTCATATATAGCTTTTATTATGTTGCGGTATGTTCCTTCTATTCCTGCTTTCTGGAGAGTTTTTATCATAAATGGGTGTTGAATTTTGTCAAAGGCTTTCTCTGCATCTATTGAGATAATCATATGGTTTTTGTTTTTCAATTTGTTAATGTGGTGTATTACATTGATTTATTTGCGGATATTGAAGAATCCTTGCATCCCTGGGATAAAGCCCACTTGGTCATGGTGTATGATCTTTTTAATGTGTTGTTGGATTCTGATTGCTAGAATTTTGTTTAGGATTTTTGCATCTATATTCATCAGTGATATTGGCCTGTAGTTTTCTTTTTTTGTGGGATCTTTGTCAGGTTTCAGGTTCTTGACTGAAGTTTTTTTTTTTTTTCCCTTTTGTCACCTTAGTGTGTTATGCTCCTCCATTCTGTCCTGCAGAATTTCTACTTCAAATCAACTGATAGCCCTTTGTGATTTTCCTTGTATACTATATTGTCTTCTTTGATTTTAAAAATATTCTTTCTTTACTTTTAATTTTTGCCATTTTAGCTATGATGTGTCTTGGGGTGGTTTTCTTTGGATCAATTTGTGCTTTACGACTCTCTGTGCTTCCTGGACCTGAATGTCTGTTTTTCTCTCTAGGTTAGGAAAATGTTCGGCTCTCATGCTTTCAAATGTTTTCTGCTCTTTTCTCTCTCTTCCTCTTCTTCTGAGATTACTATAATGCAAATGTAAGTCCGCTTGGTGTTGTCCCAGAACATCTTAAACTGCTCTCATTTTTTAGACTCTTTTTTCCTTCTGTTCAGCTTGAGTGATTTCTACTACTCCTTATTTGCTGATCTGTTCCTCTGTATCATCTAATCTACTGCATATTCCTTCTAGTGTAGTTTTTATTTCAGCTATGAATTCTTCAGGCTTGATTGGTTCTTCTTTCTATTTTCTAACTTTGTTAAAAAAAACTTCCAATTTCTTACTCTCTTCATCTATTCTTTTCCCAAGTCCTTTGAGCATCTTTATGGTCATTATCTTAAACTGTTTACTGGATACTTTTCTTCTCTACTTCACTTAGTTCTCCTTCTAGAGTTTTATCTTGTTCTTTCACCTAGAACCCATTTCTCTGTTGCCTCATTTTCTCTTTTTCACTGTTTTTATTTCTATGTATTTGTATTCCTATGTAGTTTAGTTACATTTCTTGCTCTTGGAGAATTGGCCTCACATAAAAATGTACCATGAAGCCCACCAGCACTCACCTGTGGTTATGAGAGCTGTATGTTCTGGTGGTGCTCTTTATGTGGGCTGCATGTGTCCTTCTGTTGTGGCCAGTTCAACTTCTGTGGGCATGCTGCTAGCAGTGGCTGGGTCTCAGTCCTGTTGATTGTCAGGTCCTGCCTTCCATGGAGGCTTCATGATGCTGGTGGATGGAACTGGGTCCTGCCACACCTTGAGGAAATAGATGGGGAAACAGTGGAAACAGTGGCTGACTTTATTTTGGGGGGCTCCAAAATCACTGCAGATGATGATTGCAGCCATGAAATTAAAAGATGCTTACTCCTCCAAGGAGTTATGGAAGGAAAGTTATGACCAACCTAGACAGTGTATTAAAAAGCAGAGACATTATTTTGTCCACAAAGGTCCATCTAGTCAAGGCTATGGTTTTTCCACTGGTCATGTATGGATGTGAGAGTTGGACTATAAAGAAAGCTGAGTGCCGAAGAATTGATGCTTTTGAACTGTGGTGTTGGAGAAGACTCTTGAGAGTCCCTTGGACTGCAAGGAGATCCAACCAGTCCATCCTAAGGGAAATAAGTCCTGGGTGTTCATTGGAAGGATGGATGTTGAAGCTGAAACTCCAATATTTTGGCCACCTGATGGGAAAAGCTGACTCATTGGAAAAGACCCTGATGCTGGGAAAGACTGAGGGCAGGAGGAGAAGGGGATGACAGAGGATGAGATGGTTGGATGGCATCACCAACTAAATGGACATGGGTTTGGGTGAACTCTGGGAGTTGGTGATGGACAGGGAGGCCTGGCATGCTGTGGTTCATGGGGTCACAAAGAGTTGGACATGACTGAGCAACTGAACTGAACTGAACACCTTGAGGAAGGATTTCAAATGGCACTTATCAGTATTACTGTTCTTGTAGTAGAATGAGCTCCACAACATGGTTGCTGCCAGCATGCATGTGCCCAGGCTGAGTTTTAACTGCCTCCTTTCTCACTGAGAGCCTCTGCAAAGATCAGCAGGTGGATATGTGATCCTTTCAGATCATTGCCCCTAGGTCTCACAGCCTGCAATATTTTATTAATTTCCTTTAAAAGTGGTGTTTCTATTACCCATAGACCTGTGGTTCTCCTGAATATGTCCCACTGGCCTTCATTGCCAAATATTCTGGGGGTTCCTCTTCTTGGTGCAGGACCCCCATTCTGGGGAACCCTCTGGTGGAGCTTGGATCGTTTGCTCCTTGGGGAGAATCATTGCAATTGTAGCTATCCTCCCTTTTGTGGGTTGCCTCCCCAGAGCTATGGGTCTTGACCATATGTGTCTCTGCCCCCTACCTATTTTATTATGGCTTCTTCTTTATATCTTCAGCTGCAGATGATCTTTTCTGCTGGTATTCAGGTTGTTCTCATAGATAGTTGCTCTGTAAATAGTTACAATCTTGGTTTGCCTGTGGGTGAAGCAGAGCTCAGTGTCTTTCTAGACACCATTTTGATCACTTATTAAAAGCAGAGGCTATTCTACTTGGAGCTTACTGACAGCATCTGTAATTTTTTTGTCACCTGTATTTTATTGGAGGGATGTCATGTTGAAGTAAGTAATGATATGAAGAGTTTCATCAATTTATGGGCTCAAAGTTGTTTTGTTTTGATATTCATTTTGGCTTTGATTCTAAATAGCACTCATTAATTATGTTCACCCGGAAGACATTGCACTGGTACATGATGATATTTGGGACCTTAATCATTCTAAATGGATTTTATTCTAGTCTTAAAAATTCTATTAATTGAAGCTTTAAAATGGCTTAACAATTTTATTCTCACATTGAGAATTCTAAGATGAATAGTTATTAAAAAAATATAGAGAGAGTCTACAGACACACAGCAAGGAGGTGCTGAAGCTGAAGTTACTATGCTTTGGTCAGCTGATGAGAACAGCTGACTCACTGGAAAAGAACCTGATGCTGGGAAAGATTGGAGGCAGAAGGAGAAGAGGTCAACAGAGGATGAGATGGTTAGATGGCATCACTGATTCAATGGACAAATTTGTGCAAACTCTGGGAGATGATTAGGACAAGAAAGCCTGGTGTGCTGTAGTTCGTGGGGTCACAAAGAGTCGGACATGACTTGGGGATTGAATAACAACAACTCAGAGACACAAACAGTATTTTCTTAATAAAACATGAGTTGGTGTATTTTTTCCCCATCCCTAGACAATTTTTCAAAACAAATCAATCTACTTTTGAAATTGTACCCTCATTTCTACCAGGTTAAAATAAGGTAAAAGATGATGAACTGAGACCTTTGAGGTTAGTTTACAGAACAATAGGAACACTGATGAGGAAACAGCTTGCTGATATCCTCCTTTGACTGAATATCAATCAGATGTATTTGGGAACTAGAACGATAAGGGAACTTTAGATGTCATGCACTGATAATTTACAACATGAACACATGAATCCCCCCTGAATTAACACATACAGCCCATGAGGAGACATGAAAGATAGTTGCATCTGCTCAGAAGACTCTTAAAATTGACTTTACCCTCCCACCAATTGTTTCTTAGCCCCAACACCCTCCTGTTTCTTTCTCCCACAATAAATATCCCACACAAAACCTGACTGGGGAGACAGATAAGAGCCTTGGTTGCTGTCTCCTTGTTTGGCAACCCTACATTAAAGCATTTTCTCTCTGCAAAATAGTTTGCTATTTGGTCTTTCCATTGCACAGCATGCAAAGAGCCCACGTGCAACTTCCAAGAAGTAACTAAAACTGTTTTACATTCATCTTCAGGATACTCCAGTGCTAGGGACTTGACATACAGATATTTGAGAAAAACAAAGACAAAGGCATGAAAGTAGGAAATAGTAGGATATATTCAGCCGAGGAGTTTAGTACTATTGGAACATAAAGGCTGTGTGTGTGAGAGAGAAATAAAACTTGAAAGGTAGCCAGAGATAATAACTTGAAAAGCCTTGTATGACATTTAAACCTTTGGACTTACTCTTGAATTATAAAGGAAAATATTGAATCATTTCAGGCTGAGAAGTGATATGGTCACTTTTACATTTTAGGAAGCTTAATTATGCTATTGCTGTTTGGAGGGGTGCCAAGTAGATGAACTGGAAATTTGACTGGGAAGGATTTGTAATAACTGTGGCAGGAATCAAGGAAGCACCAGTTAAAACAGAATGTGACGCTTCCTATGAAGGTACCTAGGAGTTAGAATGAATGGGTGCCATAACTGATCAGATGTGGGTGTAATAGAGAAGGATTAAAATGAACCACAGGACAACTAATTGTACAGAAGTTCCATTAAGAAATTTGGAGGACTCCAGGGAAAAATCAATTTGGGAGGAAGATTATGTTATACTTTGCCTGTGGAACATCAAAGTGTAGATGTCCAGGTTAAAAAAAAAAAAAATTGGAATTGGGGAAGTGCCAGTCAGTCAAAGTTCTGCTGCAGTAATGAACAGCCACAGCATCTTAGTGACTTAAATACAAATTTTATTTTCTGCTGAGGTTACATATCCCTCTAGGTCTTACTCAAAGATATCAGATGAAGGAGACTTTACCAACTGGAAAGTGACTGACCCTTGCACAGGAGAGAACTTTGTAAAATTGCACACTGTCTTTTAGAGATTTCTGCCTGGAAGTCATACGTGTCTCTTCTGGTTAACATTATACTTGCCAAAGAAAGTCACACAGGCATGTGTAACTTCAAAGGAATTGGAAAGCACAACTCTATCCATATAAATGCCTAAAAGAAAAGAGCAGAACCAGAAGACAAACGGACAGTAACATAAATTGTGAACCATTGACAATATGTGCTGTTTGAAAATATTATAGGAGATAAAATTAGCTCAGGGATTCCATATATTTTGAAAATAAAAGAAAGCCAAGAACAGAATCCTGAGGGTAAGCCAACACTTAAGTACAAGAATTTGTATAAAGATGACTGAAAAGGACATCAGTGATCCGGGTGAAGAATCCACTACAAAAACTAATAAAACAATCAAGTCGAACTGACGAAGCAATTTCACATGCAGTATCACTTTAAAATCCCAGTTAAGTATTTTGAGACTCTAGGAGGCTGAGCAATTAAGTTTTGTTCTATGGAATTGAACTTATTATGCCTTCCAATATTATCGAAGTGACTTATTCTTTAGGAAACTGTAGAAAGTAGGTAATCATTAGTACAGCAATGAGCTTTTTTTTCTTCCTAAAAAATATAAAACAGAGGCTTAGCAGAGGTAAAAATACATTGTAAAGCTAGTGTCCTAGGGGAAAAAGCCACTAAATTAAGAAATATGCACAAGAAAGTGACCAGTGCAGGGCAAACTTTTGGCTATCACTTTATTGGTATATGAGTAGGTTCCACAAGGTAGTAAATTGTCATTACTATTTCCTTAAGCTAACTTAGCAGAAGTGGAACTTTAAGGTCAGATTGCTTATTTTTGACTGTTTTTAATACTCATGAGATCTCATGTCAATGAAGCTTCCAGAAAAATTGTATCCATCTTTGCTTGTGTCAGCTGGGTATAGGAGTGCTAATTTTGTATTTTTGAAATGCGATTAAAAAAAATTCAAACTATAAATAATAGCAGATAATGTTTTATATAGCATTTTACTTCTCATTTCTAGTGAGATATGATATTTATATATATTCACCTGTATTTCTATTTTTTGTTAATGATATTTTCCTGACATATTCTTCTCTGATTTTCTTTTGGGTTTCCATCTTTCTTCTCATTGATTGTTTTCCTTTCAGTTTTATTGATATAATTGACATACAGTACTGTAAAAGTTTAAGGTATACAGTATAATGCTTTACATTACATACATACATCATGAAATGATTACCACAAGTCTAGGGAGCCTCTATCATCGTATATGGATGCAACATTAAAGATATAGAAAAGATATGCTTTTGCCCTTTGATAAGACCGCAGCTGCGACCTGCGCACTAAGCACGGCGGCTGCAACCACAACTGGCGCACTAAGCGTGGCTGAGAGGAGCTATCTCACGTCCAAGGTCAGGGGCAGAAGCCGGGAGGACCCCTTGCCCGAAGGGCGTCGGCCAAAAGGAGTTACCCCACGTCTGAGGTCAGGGGCAGCGGCCGAGGGTGCCAGGCTGTTATGGTGCAGGAACGGCCGAGAAGACCTACCCAAGTCCGAGGTCAGGGGCGGCAGCCGGGAGGAGCTACCCCACATCCGAGGTCAAGGGCAGCGGCCGAGAGTAGCTACCCCGCGTCCGAGGTCAAGGGCAGCGGCTGAGAGGAGACACCCCGCGAACAAGGTCAGGGGTGGCTGCCAGGAGGAGCTACCCTATGCCCCAGGCCAAAGGTAGCGGCCAGGAGAACCAGCCCCACGTCCAAGAGCAGTGGCTGCACGGGCATAGGAGGGCCTAGAAGAGCTATCCCATGTTGAGGTCAGGAAGGGCGGCGGTGAGGAGATACCCCTCCTCCAAGGTAAGGAGCAGCAGCTGCACTTTGCTGGAGCGGCAGTGAAGAGATACCCCACGCCCAAGGTAAGAGAAACCCAAGTAAGATGGTAGGTGTTGCAAGAGGGCATCAGAGGGCAGACACACTGAAACCATACTCACAGAAAACTAGTCAATCTAATCACAGTAGGACCACAGCCTTGTCTAACTCAGTGAAACTAAGCCATGCCCATGGTGCAACCCAAGACAGGCAGGTCATGGTGGAGAGATCTGACAGAATGTGGTCCACTGGAGAAGAGAATGGCAAACCACTTCAGTATTCTTGCCTTGAGAACCCCATGAACAGTATGAAAAGGCAAAATGATAGGATACTGATAGAGGAACTCCCCAGGTCAGTAGGGGCCCAATATGCTACTGGAGATCAGTGGAGAAATAACTCCAGAAAGAATTAAAGGATGTAGCCAAAGCAAAAACAATACCCAGTTGTGGATGTGACTGGTGATAGAAGCAAGGTCCAATGCTGTAAAGAGCAATATTGCATAGGAACCTGGAATGTCAGGTCCATGAATCAAGGCAAATTGGAAGTTGTCAAACAAGAGATGGCAAGAGTGAATGTCGACATTCTAAGAATCAGCGAAATAAAATGGACTGGAATGGGTAAATTTAACTCAGATGACCATTGTATCTACTACTGCGGGCAGGAATCCCTCAGAAGAAATGGAGTGGCCATGATGGTCAACAAAAGAGTCCAAAATGCAGTCAGATCAGATCAGATCAGTTGCTCAGTCATGTCCAACTCTTTGCGACCCCATGAATCGCAGCACGCCAGGCCTCCCTGTCCATCACCAACTCCCAGAGTTCACTCAGATTCACGTCCATTGAGTCAGTGATGCCGTCCAGCCATCTCATCCTCTGTCGTCCCCTTCTCCTCCTGCCCTCAATCCCTCCCAGCATCAGAGTCTTTTCCAATGAGTCAACTCTTCGCATGAGGTGGCCAAAGTACTGGAGTTTCAGCTTTAGCATCATTCCTTCCAAAGAAATCCCAGGGCTGATCTCCTTCAGAATGGACTGGTTGGATCTCCTTGCAGTCCAAGGGACTCTCAAGAGTCTTCTCCAACACCACAGTTCAAAAGCATTCATTCTTCTGCACTCAGCCTTCTTCACAGTCCAACTCTCACATCCATACATGACCACAGGAAAAACCATAGCATTGACTAGACGGACCTTTGTTGGCAAAGTAATGTCTCTGCTTTTGAATATGCTATCTAGGTTGGTCATCACTTTCCTTCCAAGGAGTAAGTGTCTTTTAATTTCATGGCTGCAGTCACCATCTGTAGTAGTTGGATGCAATCTCAAAAATGACAGAATTATCTCTGTTCATTTCCAAGGAAAACCATTCAATATCACAGTAATCTGAGTCTATGCCCCAACCAGTAACCCTGAAGAAGCTGAAGTTGAACGGTTCTATGAAGACCTACAAGACCTTTTAGAACTAACACCCAAAAAAGATGTCCTTTTCATTATAGGGGACTGGAATGCAAAAGTAGGAAGTCAAGAAACATCTGTAGGAACAGGCAAATTTGGCCTTGGAATATGGAATGAAGCAGGGCAAAGACTAATAGAGTTTTGCCAAGAAAATGCACTGGTCATAGCAAACACCCTCTTCCAACAACTCAAGGCAAGACTTTACACATGGACATCACCAGATGGTCAACACTGAAATCAGATAGATTATATTCTTTGAATCCAAGATGGAGAAGCTCTATACAGTCAACAAAAACAAGACCAGGAGCTGACTGTGGCTCAGATCATGAACTCCTTATTACCAAATTCAGACTGAAATTGAAGAAAATAGGGAAAACAACTAGACCATTCAAGTATGACCTAAATCAAATCCCTTATGATTATACAATGGAAGTGAGAAATAGATTTAAGGGCCTAGATCTGAGAGATAAGGTGCCTGATGAACTATGGAATGAGGTTCATGACATTGTACAGGAGACAGGGATCAAGACCGTCTCCATGGAAAAGAAATGCAAAAAAGCAAAATGGCTATCTGGGGAGGCCTTACAAATAGCTGTGAAAAGAAGAGAAGTGAAAAGCAAAGGAGAAAAGGAAAGATATAAGCATCTGAATGCAGAGTTCCAAAGAATAGCAAGAAGAGATAAGAAAGCCTTCCTCAGCGATCAATGCAAAAAATAGAGGAAAACAACAGAATAGGAAAGGCTAGAGATCTCTTCAAGAAAATTAGAGATACCAAGGGGACATTTCATGCAAAGATGGGCCCGATAAAGCACAGAAATGGTATGGACCTAACAGAAGCAGATGATATTAAGAAGAGATGGCAAGAATACACAGAAGAACTGTACAAAAAAGAACTTCACGACCCAGATAATCACGATGGTGTGATCACTCATCTAGAGCCAGACATCCTGGAATATGAGGTCAAGTGGGCCTAGAAAGCATCACTATGAACAAAGCTAGTGGAGGTGATGGAATTCCAGTGGAGCTATTTCAAATCCTGAAAGATGATGCTGTGAAAGTTCTGTACTCAATATGCTAGCAAATTTGGAAAACTCAGCAGTGGCCACAAGACTGGAAAAGGTCAGTTTTCATTTCAATCCCAAAGAAAGGCAATGCCAAAGAATGCTCAAACTTCCACACAATTGCACTCATCTCACATGCTAGTAAAGTAATGCTCAAAATTCTCCAAGCCAGGCTTCAACAATACATGAACTGTGAACTTTCTGATGTTCAAGCTGGTTTTAGAAAAGGCAGAGATCAAATTGCCAACACCCGCTGGATCATGGAAAAAGCAAGAGAGTTCCAGAAAAACATCTATTTCTGCTTTATTGACTATGCCAAAGCCTTTGACTGTGTGGATCACAATAAACTGTGGAAAATTCTGAAAGAGATGGGAATACCAGACCACCTGACCTGCCTCTTGAGAAATTTGTATGCAGGTCAGGAAGCGAAAGTTAGAACTGGACATGGAACAACAGACTGGTTCCAAATAGGAAAAGGAATACGTCAAGGCTGTATATTATCCCTCTGCTTATTTAACTTCTATGCAGAGTACATTATGAGAAACGCTGGACTGGAAAAACACAAGCTGGAATCAAGATTGATGGGAGAAATATCAATAACTTCAGATATGCAGATGACACCACTCTTATGGCAGAAAGAGAAGAGGAACTAAAAAGCCTCTTGATGAAAGTGAAAATGGAAAGTGAAAAAGTTGGCTTAAAGCTCAACATTCAGAAAACTAAGATTAGGGCATCTGGTCCCATCACTTCATGGGAAATAGATGGGGAAACAGTGGAAACAGTATCAGACTTTATTTTTCTGGGCTCCAAAATCACTGCAGATGGTGACTGCAGCCATGAAATTAAAAGACGCTTACTCCTTGGAAGGAAAGTTATGACCAACCTAGATAGCATATTCAAAAGCAGAGACATTACTTTGTCCACAAAGGTCCGTCTAGTCAAGGCTATGGTTTTTCCAGTGGTCATGTATGGATGTGAGAGTTGGACTCTGAAAAAGGCTGAGCACTGAAGAATTGATTCTTTTGAACTGTGGTGTTGGAGAAGACTCTTGAGAGTCCCTTGGATTGCAAGGAGATCCAACCAGTCCATTCTGAAGGAGATCAGCCCTGGGATTTCTTTGGAGCGAATGATGCTGAAGCTGAAACTCCAGTACTTTGGCATCCTCATGTGAAGAGTTGACTCATTGGAAAAGACTCTGATGCTGGGAGGGATTGAGGGCAGGAGGAGAAGGGGAGGACAGAGGATGAGATGGCTGGATGGCATCACTGACTCGATGGAAATGAGTCTGAGTGAACTCCGGGAGTTGGTGATGGACAGGGAGGCCTGGCGTGCTGCGATTCATGGGGTCGCAAAGAGTCAGACATGACTGAGCGACTGAACTGAACTGAACTTAGGATTTACCCTCAACAAATTTCATATATAATATCAGTTCAGTTCAGTTACTCAGTCATGTCTGACTCTTTGCGACCCCATGGACTGCAGCACTCCAGGCTTTCCTGTTCATCACCAACTCCCGGAGCTTGCTCAAATTCACGTCTATCTGGTCGTTGATGCCATTCAACCATCTCATCTTCTGTCATCCCCTTCTCCTTCCTTCAGTCTTTCCCAGTATCAGGGTCTTTTCCAGTGAGTTGGTTCTTTGAATGAGGTGGCCAAAGTATTGGAGCTTCAGCATCAGTCCTTCCAATGAATATTCAGGACTGATTTCCTTTAGGATTGACTGGTTTTATGTCCTTGCAGTCCAAGGGACTCTCAAGAGTCTTCTCCAACACCACAGTGCAAAAACATATATATCATATAGCAGTGTTAATTACTGTATTGTAATTAACATTGTAGTTAACATGTTAAACATTTTTTCTTACAATTTTTAGTTTTGATAAATATGTAGTGTAGCATATATGAAAAAATATATACATATGGAAGTTTCCTGTATGTCCAATAATAGGACATTTAAAATTTTAATTTTGGTATAATTTTTCATATATTTAGTCACAACATGTTGAATCCACAGGTTTCCAGATATTGAGATAGATGTTGGGGATAGCACAGGAACAAAATAGGCGTGGCTCTGGTTATCGTTGATTTTATGACCAAGAAAGGTAGACAGACAGGAAGCGATGAAACAAAGAAATGAAGTGGTTATTATTGTGATAAGAGCTAATAGAGAAATAAGGGAGAATGAAAATAACTGGGTGTTGAAGGATACTTCTTTAGATAGTATCATCAAGAAAGCTTCTTTTGGGCTGATGATATTTAAAGTCAGAGCTGTTGGGTGAGCAGTGGCATACATGCATTCCAGGTTGAGAGAACACCCTGTACAATGACTCTATGGAGATATTTTAAAATGACCCCTATAACTGCAGTGTGATGCCTGAGAGGGAGGAGCCAAGGGATAAGATTGGATAAGTGGTAAGAGACAGTTATCCAGGGCTTATAGGCCAGGAGTTGATTGAATTTTATTCCAGAACAGTGAGGAAGTGATTGAAATGCTTTATATAGGAAATAACAAGATTTTATTTCCATTTTAAAGTGATCACTCTGGTTGACCTTGTATAGAATGATACAACGATGAAGAATAAATGTTTCATGTGTGTTTATCTGTTATATAATGTGTGCCAGCTAGCTATCTCTGTGTACTAAGATACCCCTAAAGCTATTGGCTTAAAACAATCATCGAGCAAAGGCTATAAAGAGGTCTGAAAAGCAGATCTGTTGCCGTGAGTCTGTTTGCTTCAAGTGTAGTGCAACCCACTGGCCTAAGCAAATCACATGGCCAAGTCCAGGGTTGGTGTGTGAAGGTACAAAAAGAAGCACAAATACAGGATTGAATGAAAAATGTGGGCCCATATTCAATCAGTTTAGCAGAAATTTCTGTAAGTGAAAAGGTACACTATGCTAAATGATAAAATTATATATAAAACTATTATGCATAATGTAATGTTTTGTAATTGGGGGTGTAGCTACTTTCCAATGTTGTGTTAGTTCCTGCTGTACAACAAAGTGAATCATCTGTATGTATACATATATTTCCTTCCACTAGAATCTGCACCCTCTCCCATCCCACTCATCTAGGTAATCTCAGAGCACCAAGCTGAGTTCCCTGTGCCATCCAGAAGGTTCTCGCTAGCTATCTGTTTAACACATGGTAGTGTATATATGTCAATCCCAATCTCCCAATTCATCTTACCGTCTTCCTCCAGCCACATGTCTACATGTCTGTTCTATATGTCTGCTTCTGTATTCTTGCCCTGCAAATAGTTTCACCTGTACCATTTTTCTAGATTCTACATATGTATGTTAATATATGATATTTGTTTTTCTGAATTATTTCACTGTACATGACAGACTCTAAGTCTATCTATGTCATGACAAATGACCCATATTTGTTCCTTTTTATGACCGAGTAATATTCTATTTCATATATGCACTATATTTTAAAGAAAAAAAACTACTTGAAAGCTAGGCAGTTTATCACTGAACAAGATCATTGAATAACACGGGGGGTTAGGAGCTCTGACTTTCCTTGAAGTAGAAAACCCATGCATTAACATTATCAGCCCTTGGTATCCATATCTGTGCATTCTCAGATTCATGCACCATGGATCCTGTAGTACTTTAGAAGTTATTTAGTGAAAGAAGTTTGCTTGTAAATGATCTGTGCAGGTCAAAGCTGTGTTGTTCTAGGGTCAACTATATAGTGTATTAATATGTTAACTGTGATTATCTCTGGGTAGTGAGATGTAGGGTGGTTTGAACATTTTATTTTTGTGTATTTAAAATTTTTCTGCGTTGAGTTTGTTGTAATATTCATTTTGTAATAAAATGCTGTTTCAAAAATCTAAAAAATAATCTTTGTTTTATCATGAAGAGTGAAGATGAGGGAATAAAGAGGAAGGAAAGAGAGGAATTGAGTTTATTTGTCACAATAATCTCAGAGGTCAACCTGTATACTGATCACATCCTAGCTCCCTAATCTGTCAAATAAAGATATCCGGCTATAGGTATTGCTTTATTATGTCAGCTTCTTATTTCTTCTAGGTAGCCCTAGAAGAGCTGGCTCAATCAATATTTTCCTTGTAGAGCAAAAGAAGCCCCCAGCATTCATGCCATCTTCTACCTCTCTCTGAAGCGACTTAGCAGCAGCAGCAGCTACTCTCTCTGGCAGAACCACAGTCCTATTATTTTCTGATTTCAGTGTAACAAAATAGCTGTTGGATGGATGCACCATGGGTGATATCAGTGTAGAATTTCCCACTGTTTATGAATCACTGTATGCATTATCTTGTTTTCCATTCTGCTGTGTTTTACCCAGCAGTGTCTGAAAGTGACATTGTATGTGAGGGAAGGCTGGTCAGTCTATAGTGAGGACAATATGGTCTTTGGGGTAAGAAGGTCTGTGTTTGAGCTATTTGGCCACATGGACCACTCATTTTATCTCTGGGGTCTCACTTGGAAAACAAAAGGATATCAGAATACCATCTACATATGGCTACCCAGAGGGACAAATGTGATACTTTATGTAAAAATCCTTCTAAAACTACAGTTTCAAAATATTTAGTCTCTTTTGGTACCATCTATTACTTGAGTTAAACATAGGCATTTTTGTTGTTCTCTTTTGAAAGTCAAACAGCTCTGAGAGGAGAATGTACATATATAATAATATAGTGTTGCTATCAGAGAAGAAAAGTGTCATAGCACATTGAGTTCGAAAGTTGAGGAGAGAAATGATGGAGTCAAACTTTACATGTTTTAAAGTTTGCCTAAGACTGATATCCATTTTCTTGATAAAAAAAATAGTGGTATTGAGAGGAGCATGTTCAATAAATGGACTTATTATTATCAATGAATTTTAAATTGCTTTGAAGAAACTTATTCTTAAAGAAACTTGTTCTTGATTAATTTTGTCTTAATTTATAGTTTAAAAAAATGTAAATGCCAATGGATTTAGAAACAAATAAATAATCTTTATAGATACTATTAAGTATATTTGAAGGAAATTAAGTCAAACAAGAACATTCTATATTTTGACCTCTTTCTAGGCATAAGGGAAACTCTAGGAACCCTACTGTTCCCATCAGTTCAGATGAAGTGATTGATTTCTTTTTAGTTGAAATGAGCATTTATTTTAATTATTTTAAAAGACAATCATGAATTTCAAGCTATCAGAGAAAGCTTAAGTGTGACAAGAAAAGTAGTAATGAGTTCAGCTGCTCTACTGTATGTAACCATGTGTGCTTTTGTTATCATGGGCAGAAGTGAGAGCAGAAGTGATACTGATGATCAAACTTGTGAACTGCCAATCTAAACCCATATTTAAGCTTGGTTAAGGTCACAGAAAGGTAGATCTTTGGCAAAAGTTAACTCTCCATATGGGAAGGACACTACTGACTACTCCTGCACTAAATAAATACAGTGTCAACACATTGCTCCTGGTCACTTGGTGTCCATTGAGCTCTGTTTTTGGCCCCGTTATTCATGAGCTTTGTGACCTAGGTTCAGTATATAAATTTCTGAAAAATTCAGTTTCCTCTTTTGCAAAATTTGCTTTATGCCATTACAAAAATACTCTTTATTGAATGCCTAAAAGTGAAAGCTACTCAGTTGTGTCCAACTTTTGGGACACCATGGATTCTACAGCCCGTGGAATTCTCCAGGCCAGAATACTGGAGTGGATAACCTTTCCCTTCTCCAGGGGATCTTCCCAACCCAGGGATAAAACCCCGGTCTTCCACATTGCAGGTGGATTCTTTACCAGCTGAGCCATAAGACAAGCCCAAGAATACTGGAATGGGTAGTCTAGCTCTTCTCCAGAGGATCTGCCAACTCAGGAATTGAACCGGGGTCCCCTGCATTGGAGGCAGATTCTTTACCAATGAGCTATCATATGGCAAATAACATACGTCATCTCTTTTCATTCTCACAACAGTACTATGAGTGAAAATGAGGCAAAATAGAAAAAAACTTGCCCAAGATCACATGGCTGATAGATAGGTAAAGCAATCTTAATCTAAATCTTATAATCTTCTAGTACTTCATACTGCCCATCAGGACTCGGCATAAAAAAAAAAAGAAAAAACACCCCCTAAATGTTGAATTTCCTCTTTGTTTCATCTTACAAAGTAGTATTGTTATTGAGATGGAACTCCCAACAAAACTTTCTGTGGGGAAAGTCTGCGAAGGCAAGAAAAAAAAACAATACTTTCAGGAGTCTTTCAATGCTTTCAGTGGCCCACTAGTCAGGAGTAGATGAAAAAACCTTTAGCGATGGAGAGGGGTGACAGGAGAGATGGAGGAAGGGAGGGTGAAGAGACAGGCAGTGGATGACGTGAAGGTTATGGGGGCAGAGGAAGATGGTCAGGCATAGTGAAAGGTTTTAGCAAGAGTTTGGAGTTTGAAATTCTGGGGTAAGAAAGCAGTGTCTGAGGAGAAAAATCTAAGAAATGTTTCTATCTGAAGAAATGTGTGAAACCACTGCAATGCTCTTTAAGGAAACTCAAAACAAAGATCTGCCATATTGTCAAAGAGTATGGATTTCAGTTGCTGTGTTTTTTCTTTTTTTTTTTTTTCTTTTTTAAGTGAGATGTTGTGCAGGCACTGGGCCACGCTATTTTGCAATCTTCCTGCGTCAGGAAAGGGTCACCACATCGTCATAACCATTGTCTACAATGCCTAAAGAAGTGTAATCCATAAAAGAACTGCAGGTCACGGAAGAGCGGTGAGAAGAGCACAGTTCAAGTCCTGGACTTAATTGCTAGAGCTGAGTAACATACTCCTTTGTATACTGGGGATCACAATGTCTGTCTCAAAGGGATGTGAGACGGATGTGAGACTCACTTGTGTCTGACTGTTTGTGACCCCATGCACTGCAGCACACCAGGCTTCCCTGTCCTTCACTATCTCCAGGAGCTTGCTCAAATTCATGTCAATTGAGTCAGCGATGCCATCCAACCATTCCATCCTCTGTAGCCATCTTCTCCTCTTGCCTTCAATCTTTCCCAGCACCAGGGTCTTTACCAGTGAGTTGGTTCTTTGAATCAGGTGGGCAAAATATTGGAGCTTCAGCTTCAGTGTCAGTCCTTCTAATGAATGTTCAGAGTTGATTTCCTTTAGGATTGACTAGTTTGATCTCCTTGCTATCTAAAGGACTCAAGCATTTTCTCCAACACCACAATTTGAAAGCATCAATTCTTTTGTGCTCAGCCATCTTTATGGTCCAACTCTCACATCCATTCATGACTACTGGAAAAAAACGTAGTTTTGATACGGACCTTTGTCGACAAAGGGAAATATCTGCTTTTTAATACATTGCCTAGATTTGTCATAGCTTTTCTTCCAAGGAGAAAGTGTCTTTTAATTTCATGGCTGCAGTTACCATCTGCAGTGATTTTGGAGTCCGAGAAGATAAAAGCTGTCACTGTTTCCATTTTTTTCTCGTCTATTTGCCATGAAGAGATTTAGGTGAGGTGATAGTGTATTACAAACTATAAAAGCTTCATGAATGTAAGTTATGATTATCATGCAGTACTCAGATTTATTAGTTCCCAAGCGGTTCTATGATGAGCAAAGACCACCTTACTTAAAGGCACATTTGAATTTTTTTTCTTGTTACTCAGTGGCTTTCTATAAATCAGTCATTGTTACATGACTCATGTCCTAGAATGTTACATGTTACATGACTCATGTCCTAGAATGAGGCTTGGAGAGTCAGGAATTTTGGAGAATTGTACTTTAAAGTGTATGTTCTGATGATAATCCAGAAAGAAGTAATCATATTTTCTAAATCAAAAGGGAGAGGGTGGGAAGATTTGGGAGAATGGCATTGAAACATGTAAAATACCATGTAAGAAACGAGTTGCCAGTCCAGGTTTGATGCAGGATACTGGATGCTTGGGGCTAGTGCACTGGGACGACCCAGAGGGATGGTATGCGGAGGGAGGATGGAGGAGGGTTCAGGATGGAGATCACATGTATACCTGTGGTGGATTCATTTTGATATTTGACAAAACTAATACAATTATGTAAAGTTTAAAAATAAAATTAAATTAAAAAAAAAAATAAAAACAGGATCAGACAACAGAACAGAGTATTTGAAACAGGATATATCTAGAAAAATCAAAGTTCATTGGCCACTAGAACTATAGACTAACGTTTCTAGCAAAGACTCTCCAACCCTTTCTTCAAGGTCTTTGATGAAGGGCAAAATTCCAAGTTTATAAATGAGTGCACTATAAGGCTTTTAGTTTCCCCGTCTTCACCCAGGGGGACAAATAATTAGTGCTTTCACGGGTCTAAATAGGAGAACAGAGGCCAGAAATTTGACTATCAATGTGAGCTTACTAGGAAAAGACATATTTGTGCCATGCATCACTAAGGATTATAACAGATTAGCAACTAAATTTGAGTTAATTAAAAATAATCAACTATAATAAGAAGAGAGTTTCCAGAAAATTAGCATATTGATCAAGTTGCTGTCTAAACAACTTGGAAAATACAGAACAAATTTTGGAGGCCCAATGCCAAGTATCTGAAGAAACTCATTAAAATTTGCTTAAATGTTACACAATTCAATTAATTTTATTAATAAAGGTCGTAAGATATATAACAACTAAATAGAAGACATTTAAGCTTCAGAGTCCAAATAATAATGCAAAACTTAAAACATAAAATGTCGTGTGACTTGAAGAAGCTAGGATTGAATATAAAAGGTGAAGATTTTAAAAATGAGAATAACAGTGGCAATAAATAAAACTGTAGGATGTGTTATGAAATATTTGAATGGTGACTTAAATTTTGAAATAGATAACACTGTATTTTTTTTCCACAGAACATACTTTTCTATAGAATGAATAAAGTTGAGAGACCATGGTGTGGTAGCAGAAAGAAAGCACAGGCAATCATGAGAGTCCCAAGAGATTTCCAGGTGCACCTTCAAATACAGGATCCTTTCTAAGTAGTATAAGATGTACTTTGTCTCTGAATTAGCAGCCACCAAGAAGAATCCGGTTTTAGGAGAATTTAGGTGATGGTTTACAGTTGGGTCTTCTGTGCTCCACTGATTGTGTGGCCACTTAAAACAAGTGTAAACCACCAATCAATAGGTCCCTAAACTATGTAAGCAATCTGGCCGTGGGTGCCACCACTGGGGTTTCAAATTTTAAATAAATAGCACATGAAGAATCAATAGCTAGCCAATCTTTGCAATACTGTATTTTTCAAAATAAATTCTCTTATCAAATCAAGGGGTTACAAAGCTTGCCACTAATTTATTTAGAAAGAAAAATCTATAAACATGAATCTTACTTAGTTACTTGTATAGTTATAGCTTGATTGGATTTAGATCTAGTTATGATCTATTTGAAAGCGTTTTTAAAAATCTTTTAAAACATTGCCACTTGAGAAACTCCTAACTTATCAAAGTGAGTGTCTTCTTAGCAAAATAAAATGTTTGTTATATGAAGGTTTCAGAGTCTTTAGACAATTAAAAGTTGATTTGGTAAAATAGATTACCTGATCTAATTTCCAAAATTTTCATAAAACACATTGGATGACACAAATTAATCGATGTTAAAATGTTTCTACTCATTTGAAAATTAATAATCTTTGTTTCATTTATCAAATTTACTTGTATCCAGATATTTTTCAAAAGGATTTATGATAGTTTTTTTGTTTTCTTGAACAACTGATGTCTACTCTCATGTTTCATTTTTGTAACTTCAGTTCTTCTGTTCAATAAAAAATATACATGGGAAAGGTTGATTGAGAAAATAACCTTTCTAGGAAATAAAGGTAGAATCCAGACTTGGAGGATAACCTCTGCCAAAAGTCATAAGCAAACTTTTTCTTCACTCCGGCAGCTCTGAGCTCACTCATAACCCATAAAGTGAAGATATCCATCACTCAGCTAGGCAGTACCTACACCAGTGGGAGGATGCGAGCCAGCAATTGCTATGCTGGCTGCTGAGCTTTGACAATAAACTTGTAACTATAATGGGAGTTAGGTGCCCAAAGGAGAAAAAAGACAAACACAGGCCCAGGGCTCCTTAGTAAGTTATTTCAAAAATAGGATAAAGAGTGATACAGAAATTAGAACTCAATATCAGGAACGGATAAACAGTTCTCACTCCTTCTAAGTTGTCTAGGTGATTTGCAGAAGACTGGGGAATTACTTGATTCCCTTTTACTTTCAGAAATAGATGAGGTAATTAAAAATCTTCCCCAAGAGAAAGTTCTTGGCCCTGGTGGAGCTACAGGAGATTTCTGTAAAACCTTTGGCTTAGCCCTCTCTGTACAGTTGCTTGACAAGCTCAATCACTTGAAGGACTCAAGTGGATTCATCCTTGCCAGCCTTTACATCCAGATTATCTTAATTGCTAAAAGGGATAAAGATACAGAAAACTGTACCACATCTAGGTTGAAACCCCTGATTAAAGTGGATATCAGCTCTTGGAAAGGATCCTGACAGTTCTCATCATTATGTAAAATCTGGGGCACAGTAATTAGGTGGTTGTCTGAGGATGGTTCATTCTTTGCATAAAATAATTTTTTTTTAACCTGGATGCCAGTTTTTCTGTCAGAATCACAGAGCACTAGTAACCCCATTTTTTTTAAACTAAAGGATAGTTTTATTTTTTGACAGAGCAGTGAGTATCAGGGGTGTATCATAGGGTCAGCAATTTAAGATCTTCCATTTTTTAATAATGTCTTTTGTTCATTCTCAACATGAGTAGGATAATCTCTGTTTTGCTATATCTCAGTGTCCTCAGGGCTAATGTGGGAAGGCTGGTGTTACATTACAGTGTTAGCCTATTGCTATATTGCTACACACACACACACACACACACACGCTCTCACACACAGATGTGGAAGGTATAAATTAAAAAAACATGTTTGGCAGAAACCAACAAAATTCTGTAAAGCAATTGTCCTTCAAATAAAAAATAAATAAATTAAAAAAAAACATCTTGCAATGTGATTCCAGTTATATGATATTCTGGAAAAAGCAAAACTTTGGAGACAGTAAAAAGATCAACTGTTGCCAGGGGCTGGGAAGAGGGGCAGATAAACAGGCAGAGCACAGAGGATTTTTGGAGCAGTGAAACTATCCTTCATGATACTATGATGGTGGATTCATGCCTCCACATATGTGTCTAAACCCACAGGCATACCACATCAAGGGTAAACGGTAATGTAAACTATGGGTAATAAAGATGTGACAATGTAGGTTTATCAGTTGTAACAAGTGTATCACTCTGGTGAGGGATATTGATCATGGGACACTGTGTATGAATGGGGGTAGATGGTATACACAGGAAATCTTTATACCTTCTACTCAATGCTGTGAACCTTAAATTGTTCTAAAATATAAACTCTAGTAAAAATACCTTGCAGGAAAACATTATTTTTGGTTCTTAAAAGTGAAAAAGAACCCCCAGGCAAATTTTTGGGTAATGAATGTCAAAATATATGTTTGCCAAGACTATCTAGATGGTTGAGGAAAAAATTTTGCATATGAAATTTCCACTTCATGTGGGAGTAAAAAGTTCTCAGCCTGATGCTCCAGCAAAGACATTCTATAAATATTTCCTTTACTAGAGAAGTGTCTCTAGATGCCTGCATGCAAAAACTGGCATTTAGAATGACTTGGTGGGAATCCCTCTGCCTTCCAAGGAGACCCTCCATGGAAACAGGAGAGGAATCTTTCTACTATAATCTACTTTTGTGGGTCTTCACAGTCACCATGAACTTATCTGAAACAAAAAAATTATCTTTCCCCTAAAAAGCAGTTCAGCTCCTGTTTTAGTGACTGTATCACTAACATTCTCATTCCCTAGCACTTCAAATACAGCCTTACCACACTCACACTGGACTCTGTCTCCCTACTCTCATGAACCAGGTCAATTCCACCTTAGAAATAAACCTTAAAACTAGTCTCTCCTGTTACCTTGATCTGGACTAGAGGTTCACAGACTATAACCCAGCCAGATCTGGTTCAATGTTGGCTTCTGTGAATAAGGCTTTATTAGAACACAGCTACCTCTGTTTGCTGAAGTACTGTCTATGCCCACTTCCCCGCTACAACAGCAGAGTGGAGCAGTTGAGACAGAACTCATGTGGTGGCAAAGCCTAAAACATTTATTCTCTGACTCTTTACAGAAACATTTCAGACCACTTATCTATAGACTTCATCTTTTGCTTCAGCTATTAAAATAGCTCTTAAAAAAAAAAAAGCTCTCTGCATTTTTTTCTGCCTGCATCTTTTCTTGCTACATTCTGCTTCCTACACCAGAGTTCCTAAAACACTAATAAGCTTGTTTCTTACCTTTTCCATAATGAGCATACTTTTTGTCACAGGAAAAAAGCCAAAATGGCATCAGGGCCTTCACAGTAAGCCGCAACACGTCTGCTGGTCTTGCCCACAGCTGTTTCCACCGTTGTGATCCGGGTGTCGCTGTTCAGTTGCCCAGTTGAGTCTCCCTCTTTGTGGCCCCATGGACTGCAGCACGCCAGGTCTCTCTACCGCATATTCACTGTGATCCTACTTCAGTGGCTATATTCAGCTTTTGCACATGCCAGCCACATTGCCAAAGATGACCTCCCTTCGAGAGAGATAGAGATGTCTCCACCCAGCTCTTGAACCTTCACCTCCAAAATCCATTTTCTTTCTTAAAAGTCAGCTCAGCTGCCATTTCTCACCTGAAGCTGTGCATCTGTTCCCTGGGCGCTTTCTCTAGCATCCCTTTGTTTTCTGGCCTTCTGTGGGGCTGAGCGCCCACACTGACCACCGCATCCACAGTGCTCTGTTGCTATTCATCTGCGCTTGTGGTGTCTGCTTGCATGAGCCTTGTCTCGCTTAGTTCAGCATCAGGCACGTTTAGCACGGTGCTTGCCATCGCTCGGGCATTCAGAAAATCGCTTTCAATCTAGCATGGGACTGATTGCACGTGTCCACAGTGTTCAGATTCACATTTTTAGAATCGGGCAAAACCTGGCTAGATAAAAATTTGTGCAGTTTCTGTTTTTTCCTTATTATCACTTACTAAGAGTTCCATCATAATAGCTGTCTTCAATAAGTTAATGATCTATTTGCAAAAATGAAAAGGACCTAGATCCAAAGAGACCATGTAAGGTTGAATTCAAATAAGAGGTGGAGGAAATCTTGAGTTGTAGGGGCTTTAAAGATGATTAGAGAAGACAAAATAGTTTTGCAGAAGAGACAGGACTAGCTTTCAAGTGCCGTAACAGATGGATAGCATGAGTATCCAGGGAAGAACATACTTCACTGTTTATCTACGCTTTCACTTTTTCACCTCTCAAGGAGCAAGGGTCTCCTTGCTCCACACATACAGAGCATCTTGTTCTCCTAGAGTAAGCTAGGAGTCCTTTCACTTCAGCTGGCATTTCATTGTGCTGATACTTTCAACTTAAGGTCTCCTGACCCCAAATTTGGGTACCGTGTACTTTCCCCTTCATATACCCTGTACAGAAAAACAAGTGTTTGTTTGGCTATAATCTCTCCAAACTGTACAATGTGATCAGTATCATATCTTTCTTGTTTACCTACAGTGATTGGAACATAGTATGCATATTTGGTCCTTGATTTTTCAATCATTTGACAGACATTTAGCGGGCATCTACTATAGGCCTTGGAGAAGGAAATGGCAACCCACTCCAGTATTCTTGCCTAGAGAATCCTGTGGATGGAGGAGCCTGGTGGACTGCTGTCCATAGGGTCACACAGAGTCGGACACAACTGAAGCGACTTAGCATGCATGCATGCATTGGAGAGGGAAATGGCAACCCACTCCAGTGTTCTTGCCTGGAGAATCCCAGGGGCAGAGGGACCTGGTGGGCTGCCGTCTATGGGGTTGCACAGAGTTGGACACAACTGAAGTGACTTAGCAGCAGCAGTATAGGCCTGTGTACCATAGTATTGTGAGTACCATAAGGAAAGTACTAGAGTACCATAAGTAAAGTACTAGAGTGTCATAAGTGAAGCTTTAGGATATAACTGAAAGGACCTAAAGATAAGTAAAAGATGTTGGAAAACTTAAATGGAAAAGATTATGCATGACTGCTACATACGGCTCTTTAAATCAAGAAGAAACATATTTGGGAGGAACAAAATCTTGTTTATTTTTATGTTCTGTATGTTGGAATGGGAAGAACCAGTGCTGATAAGTGGTGGTTGAACGAATGAATTACTTAATAAAGGGGAGTAGATTTTCAGGCTTCAAAATTCCTGCCTCTAATGTGGGATCAGAGCACTGCTTTTTCTATCCTTTCTAGAACTGCCAACACCTGGTGGAATTCTTCTGTGTCTGAGATTTTAAACTTCATGCCCAATCCAGGGCATTTAGCTAGGGGTTGGGGACGGGCTACTGAGAGCCAGTTCTGTGCACCGAGTGGTCAAATGTCCCCAGTTCTGTTTTCAACAGTTGTGGTATTTTGTTTTAAAACTGGAATTAACGGTATAGGAAAGTGAGCGGGCTGGAAAAAGAGTATGCTAACAACAATAAGAAAAGTCCACTGCCATCAGCAAAATTGTTAAAAATTCATGATTCTTCTCAAAATTTGTGAAATGTTTATAGTCATACCACCCGGGGTTAAGACTTCATAGATTTCAGTATCTAAAATGCATCTCAGTGTGTAAGTGTTTGGGGGAAAATTCTCCAAGGAAAAGCACAAAATGCAAGAAGAGGAAGTCTGGCTTAAAGAAATTTTCTTTAGGAATTTGAGCAGTGAGTCATGTAATGCTCTTTATGAAACTTTCAGACTGACACCCACTATAGTGTCAAGTAGGTAAGGGTAAAAATAATCTTCTGTGTGGTTACCAAACTTTTCACATCTCAGCTTGTGAAGGAATTGTCATAGGCACTGCTCTGAATCCCCAAAGTGGAGGGCTTTGTCTGAAGCTCTGTGCTTAATAAATGTGGCCCCAGATATAGTATAAAAATTCTCTAGTTTGAGGACATAGGAGGCTAGGACGATTAATAAAATAGTTGTATTTTAAAAAGTGAATTTGGTAGCACAGAGTCCAAATTCCCTTTTTGCTATAATTTTCAATTTTTAATTATTTGTGTAAAGCCAACTAGATATAAGACATAAATGGGCACAAAATATACAAGGACCCCAGATTCGAGGATGTATGCTTCTCAGAAGTTGAAGCTTCCAACTAGGGGAAAGGCTCTAAGGTAAGAGTTGTGATGGTAAGACCAAAATTAGAGTATTAATCCAAAGAGCCAGCAAGGGAGTGAGGACCAGTATTAAAACTCAGAATTAAAGTAGGGTATGGGAGAGTCACACTAAACGGAGAGAGGGTTTGAGGGAACCAAGAAAGAAGGAATAGTGTAACCAGGATGGTATGTGATATGAGCCCAGAGAAATTTTAGAGGTTCAGGACTTAACTAAAATACTGGGATCATTTAAGCATTCAAAGGAGGGTGGGAAGCAGACTTTTCATATGTTAATAAGCGAACACTGTGAAGATACTCAGGGTTAGGAAGGGGCCTGTTCCCTATTTTCCCATTCCCATCAGTTGCTATGTCGTTTGTTCCATGGATTGGTCTGTCAATAGTTGGAAACCATGGGACCTAGCCCATTTATATAAAATCAAATATGGGTTGCCTTGTCCTCATGCCTTCTACATTCAGTCTCTTTCTGTTGGATTGCAGTTTGCATCTTGCTGCCAGGAGCTCTCTGTCGTAGTGCCGCTTGGCTCAGGAACTTACGGTGGCTCCCTATTTCTGCAAATCCCCCGTGCAGACATCCAGAATCTCTATTAACCCCAATGTGTCTTTCCCGACTCTCCTTCCATGGCTTCCTACAGGGTCTTCTATTCCAGTAAGTGTGGTAATTTTCTCTCCTCCAATCCCTACCTAGTCTCTTAAGCTCCTTTTCTATCCTTCAACCCAATGTCTCCATTTCTTTCAGAGCCCACATTAAGGTTCCCTGGGTACAAGAAGCATTTGTTTATAAGTTTACCTTGCTTAAACTTTGATATTTTATTTTTCCATAATATACACTCTCTTAAACTGGCATGTAGCCTTAGAATTATTTCCAAGTTGACTCGTATATGTGTAGGTTTTTACCCTAATTGCATGGTAAATTCCTGGGCAACAGCCTTTGCTTCTTTAGTATTCTCTTTGAGCCTCAAATAGAAGCTTGAGTGCATAGGAGGCACTCGAGTGATGCTTAGAAAATAAATGATGACATCCCCCCTACCGTGACTCCCTATTACAGAGTACATTCAGAAAACGAAGATCATGGCATCCGGTCCCATCACTTCATGGGAAATAGATGGGGAAACAGTGGAAACAGTGGCAGACTTTATTTTTTTGGGCTCCAAAATCACTGCAGATAGTGACTGCAGCCATGAAATTAAAAGACGCTTACTCCTTGGAAGGAAAGTTATGTCCAATCTAGATAGCATATTCAAAAGCAGAGACATTACTTTGCCAACAAAGGTCCGTCTAGTCAAGGCTATGGTTTTTCCAGGGGTCATGTATGGATGTGAGAGTTGGACTGTGAAGAAGGCTGAGCGCTGAAGAATTGATGCTTTTGAACTGTGGTGTTGGAGAAGACTCTTGAGAGTCCCTTGGACTGCACGGAGATCCAACCAGTCCATTCTGAAGGAGATCAGCCCTGGGATTTCTTTGGCAGGAATGATGCTAAAGCTGAAACTCCTGTACTTTGGCCACCTCATGTGAAGAGTTGACTCATTGGAAAAGACTCTGATGCTGGGAAGGGTTGGGGGCAGGAGGAGAAGGGGACAACAGAGGATGAGATTGGTGGATGGCATCACTGACTCGATGGACATGAGTCTGAGTGAACTCCAGGAGTTGGTGATGGACAGGGAGGCCTGGCATGCTGCGATTCATGGCATTGCAAAGAGTCGGACACAACTGAGCGAATGAACTGAACTGAAGAATTGATTTATAATACAGCAAATGTTTAATTTTTGTGGTTCTTAATCAATGGTATATATAAGATTCCATAATTTACCTTACTCAAAGTTACAGTGTACTTTATCTCAATGTGGGAATTTTAGGGTAAATTATTTTACATTTACCAACATTTCTACCTATTCGAGTTATCTGGGGTAAGAAGGAGTTGGGTTGCTGCCTTGGTGATAGTAGGGTAGCAGAGATTCAAATAAAATGAGACTGGTGTTAACACAGGTACATTTTAGGTTCAGTCAGCAGGGCACAGTTTTCCAAAGCTAGCTCTGCAGGCGGAAGGAGCCATTGTTAATCTATGGAATCTTATTATAGGCATTTATGCAGGTAGATAGGTATTTTTAAAATATAGCTATAAGTAAACACTTAGTTATAGAGATAGACAGATGGACCTATAATAGAAACTCCCATACATGCCAGTGAGTGCAACCTCTGTTTCACATGCTCTGTGTCTTACTTCTAGTCTTTATTGTCAAATCTTCGATTAGGCAAAAGGTTGTTGTGCAGTCTTTTATCAGTGTCATTGGGACTCTAATAACTTTTTAAGGATGACTTGGTTCTATGCCCCCGATCTTATTTCCTTGTGTTTCAACCCAACAGTGAGTATTTTATTAATGACTGTTCTGCATATTGAATGGAGAATGTTTTGCTTAAAGAGACCTATTTTTATTTCAGATCAGTAAGGATATCATGTGCCAGATGGTTAATTCCCATGAGTTAATGAGTGTACCCACACACTTCATGATTTGAAATATCCTGCGGACATGTCCTTTGGTGAAAGGATTGCTAGATTTTAATTTACATCTGTATGAAGTACATATTTGCTTTTTTTCTGCTGACACCTGGAAATACAGATTTTCCTTATAATGTGTGAAATGTATGTCATTTTACTTATATAGTCCTTTGATGTTGGTGACTTAAATAATTTACAGAAATACAAATTCTGGTTGAACTTTAAGACTACATTTTAATTATCAATTGCATTTAAATTAGAGAGTGAGAACACAGTTTTCTGATGTATGTGAGAAGGGTAATAGTTGACAGTATTCAAAGAAGGATTTTTCTGTCCTTGTGTCAATAAGATTCATATTTTTAACTGATAGAACTTCTTTATCACGTCCAATTAATGGGCTAAAAATTTATAGCTATTTAAGATGAAAGAGATTCTTCTAAAGCAGTGACACTGAAATGTTACATTACATTTTAGTGTAATGTAGAAAGGCAGAAAATAACATTTGAATATTCTTTGAGAAAAGTCCCAAATAAAAACCATCACTATGTTAGATATTTTCAAGTAGTTGTATAAGGATGGTTGATACATATAGCTGAGTTTATATAACAGTTTATGCTTTAGTGATTCCAGGATGTAAAAGATGAACATAAAACACAAACAAATTCATAACAAAATATTTGTACTAACCAACAATGCATTTATAGGTTTTTAAACATAAAACATTTTTATAGAACTCTACAAATGACTAATTTTTATGTGCAATAAAATTATATGGTCACAGCAGGCACTGGTTCAAAAGCTCTATTACCTTTTTGATGTCCAGAAGAATAGCATTGTTATGGCTTTGGAGGTTACTTAATGGGACCATTTTGAAGCGACATAGCAGCAGCAGCAGCAGCATAGAGTATACACGGAGGTGTAGAATTTCTTGGACTGTCATATCTCTGTGAGGAATATAATACATCAAGAGAACAAGAGCACGTGATAAACCACGTGGAGAAGCACGTGGTGCAGAGCGTCTCTGCACAGCAGGAGAAGGAGACAAATGCCAAGTGCATTGCAATGCAAAGCTGCCCATAAAGAAGGCTCAAGCACAGCCAGTTCTGTAAATGCATCTACCCCAACTGAGACAGCTAGAAATAATGGAGACTAATCTATTTGACAGAATCTTTGTGTATTGCTGCCAATTGAATTTACAGTTGACCTTTCCTAAAAATGAAGTTTGAGTTTCATATAATATGAGAATTAAAACAATCTATTGTCTGGTAAGATGTTTCTCTGATCCTTCTTGCTCTGCCACTGAGTTGTTCTATGATCACTTTTGAATAAGCAGTTCACTTTGAATAATTTGGTACTGAACTAAAGATTATGAAATTATAGTCTACGTCTGTAATTAATTCAACCATTTGCAATAAAGTGACAGTTGAAACAAATGAAAAATAGAACTTTTACACAATCCAAGAATTCCACTCCTGAGTATTTATTTGAAAAATGAAAAACACCAATTTGGAAAGGTAATGCACTCCTATATTCATTTAAGCATTATTTACAATAACCATGATATAGAATCAACCTAAGTGTCCATTGACAAATGAATAAATAAAGCAGGTGTAGATATTATTAGTTATAAAAAGGAATATATCTTTGTGTATGGTGTTAGGAAGTGTTCCAATTTCATCCTTTTACAACAAGCTGTCCAGTTTTCCCAGCACCATTTATTGAAGAGGCTATCTCTGCCCCACTGTATATTCTTTCCTCCTTTGTCAAAAATAAGGTGGCCATAGGTGCATGGGTTTATTTCTGGGCTTTCTATCTTGTTCCATTGGTCTATATTTCTGCTTTTGTGCCAGTACCATACTATCTTGATGACTGTAGGGCAACAATGGAGAAACATACCTAGAGAATAGACTTCTGGACATGGGGAGAGGGGAAGAGAGGGTGAGATGTATGGAAAGAGTAACATGGAAACTGATATTACCATATGTAAAATAGATAGCTAACGGGAATTTGCTGTATGTCTCAGGAAACTCAAACGGGGCCTCTGGATCAACCTAGAGGGGTGGGATGGGGCAGAAGATGGGAGGGAGGTTCAACAGGGAGGGGATATATGTATACCGATGGCTGATTCATGTTGAGGTTTGACAGAAAACAGCAAGATTCTATAAAGCAATTATCCTTCAATAATAAATAAATACATTTTAAAAAAGGAATAGAAGTTTACCATTTGCGACAACATGTATTACCTCAAGGACCTTTTCGCCATCATTGTTGTTGTTGTTCAGCTGGTCAGTCACGTCCGACTTTTTGCCACCCCATGGACGGCAGCACACCAGGCTTCCTTGTCCTTCGATTGTCCTGGAGCTTACTCAGACTCATGTTCAGTGACGTGGTGATGCCATCCAACCATCTCATCCTCTGTCAGCCCCTTCTGCTCTTGCCTTCAATCTTTCCCAGCATCAGGGTCTTTTCGAATAAGTTGACTCTTTGCATCAGGTGGACAAAGTATTGAAGATTTGGCTTCAAAATCAGTCCTTCCAATGGATATTCAGTATTGATTACTTTAGGATTGACTGGTTTGATCTCCTTGCTGTCCAAGGGACTCTCAGGAATCTTCTCCAGCACCACAGTTCAAAAGCACATTCTTGGGTGCTCAGCTTTTTTTATGGCTCAAATCTCACATCTATACATGACTACTGGAAATACCATAGCTTTGACAATATGGAGTTTTTTCATCAAAGTGATGTTTCTGCTTTTTAATATACTGTCTAGCTTTGTCATAGCTTTCTTGCAAGGAGCAAGCGTCTTTTAATTTCATGGCTGCAGTCACCATCTACAGTGATTTTGGAGCCCAAGGAAATAAAGTCTGTCACTGTTTCCATTGTTTCCCCATCTATTTGCCATGAAGTGATGGGACTGATTGCCATGATCTTAGTTTTTTAATGTTGAGTTTTAAGATTACCCATCTGAATGCAGAGTTCCAAAGAATAGCAAGAGATAAGAAAGCCTTCCCAAATTAACAATGCAAAGAAATAGAGGAAAACAAAAGAATGTGAAAGACTAAAGGTCTCTTCAAGAAAATTAGAGATACCAAGGGAACATACCATGTAAAGATGGGCACAATAAAGGACAGAAATGGTATGGACCTAAAAGAAACAGAAGATATTAAGAAGAGGTGGAAAGAATACATAGAAGAACTATACAAAAGATATCTTAATGACCCAGACAACAACAATGGTGTGATCCTTCACCTAGAGCCAGACATCTTGGAGTGTGAGGTCAAGTGGGCTTTAGGAAGCACCACTATGAACAGAACTAGTGGAGGTGATGGAATTCCAACTGAGCTAGTGCTGCACTCAATATAACAGCAAATTTGCAAAACTCAGCAGTGGCCACACGACTGAGAAAAGGTCAGTTTTTATTCCAGTCCCAAAGAAGGGCAATGCCAAAAAATGTTCAAACTACCACACAATTGTCTTTGTTTCACATGCTAGCAAAGTAATGCTCAAAATTCTCCAAGCCAAGCTTCAATAGTATGTGAACCAAGAACTTCCAGATGTTCAAGCTGGCTTTAGAAAAGGCAGAGGAACCAGAGATGAAATTGCCAACATCTGTTGGATCTTTAGTAAAAGCAAGAGAATTCTAGAAAAACATCTACTTCTTCTTTATTGATGACACTAAAACCTTTGACTGTTTGGATCACAACAAACTGTGGAAAATTCTTAAAAGAGATGAAAATAGAAGACCACCTTATCTACCTTCCAAGAAACCTGTATTCAGGACAAGAAGCAACAGTTAGACTCTTACATGGAACAACAGACTTGTTCCAAATTGGGAAAGGAGTATGTCAAGTCTGTATATTGTCACCCTGCTATTTCATGCAAAATGCTGGGCTGGATGAAGCACAAGCTGGAATCAAGATTGCCCAGAGAAATATCAGCAACTTCAGATATGCAGATGACACCACCCTTACGGGAGAAAGAGAAAAAGAACTGAAGAACCTCTTGATGAAGGTGAAAGAGGAGAGTGAAAAAGCTGGCTTAATACTCAGCATTCAGAAAGGGCCTTACTTTATGTGAAATAAGTCAGAGAAAGACAAATACTGTATGTTTTCAATTATGTGTGGAACTTGAAAAATAGAACAGAGAATTACAATAAAATGAAAATAGATTCACAGATACAGAGAACAATCTAGTAGTTGACAGAGGATAACAGGTGAGTGGATATGTGAAATAGGTGAAGGGTTTAAGAAGTACAACCTACCAGTTATAAAATAAATAAATTATAAGAATACAATGTACAGTGAATATAGTCAATAAGAGGGTAATAATGTTTTGAAGTTTGTGTAATGCATACAAATGAAATATCACCACTTTCTATACCCAAAACTAATATAGCATTTAAATTTAATTCAACTTTAATTTAAAAAAAATAGACAAGCAAATCAATTCAAGAATAAAAAGTGGTGTCCCAAGGGTATTTAATAATAAGATAGTCAAGTGGGCCTTAGGAAGCATCACTACAAACAAAGCTAGTGGACGTGATGGGATTCCAGTTGAGTTATTTCAAATCCTGAAAGATGATGCTGTGAAAGTGCTACACTCAATATGACAGCAAATTTGGAAAACTCAGCAGTGGCCACAGGACTGGAATAGGTCAGTTTTCACTTCAATCCCAAAGAAAGGCAATGCCAAAGAATGCTCAAACTACCACACAATTGCACTCATCTCACACACTAGTAAAACAATGCTCAAAATTCTCCAAGCCAGGCTTCAGCAATATGTGAACTGTGAACTTCCTGATGTTCAAGCTGGTTTTAGAAAAGGCAGAGGAACCAGAGATCAAATTGCCAACAAACGCTGGATCATGGAAAAAGCAAGAGAGTTCCAGAAAAACATCTATTTCTGCTTCATTGACTATGCCAAAGCCTTTGACTGTGGACCACAATAAACTGTGGAAAATTCTTCAAGAGATGGGAATACCAGACCACCTGACCTGCCTCTTGAGAAACCTATATGCAGGTCAGGAAGCAAAAGTCAGAACTGGACATGGAACAACAGACTGGTTCCAAATAGGAAAAGGAGTACATCAAGGCTATATATTGTCACCCTGTTTATTTAACTTCTATGCAGAGTACATCATGAGAAACGCTGGACTGGAAGAAACACAAGCTGGAATCAAGATTGCCGGGAGAAATATCAATAACCTCAGCTATGCAGATGACACCACCCTTATGGCAGAAAATGAAGAACTAAAGAGCCTCTTGATGAAAGTGAAAGAGGAGAGTGAAAAGTTGACTTAAAGCTCAACATTCAGAAAACTAAGATCATGGCATCCGGTCCCATCACTTCATAGGAAATAGATGAGGAAACAGTGGAAACAGTGTCAGACTTTACTTTTCTGGGCTCCAAAATCACTGCAGATGGTGATTTCAGCCATGAAATTAAAAGACGCTTACTCCTTGGAAGGAAAGTTATGACCAACCTAGATAGCATATTCAAAAGCAGAGACATTACTTTGTCCACAAAGGTCCGTCTAGACAAGGCTATGGTTTTTCCAGTGGTCATGTATGGATGTGAGAGTTAGACTATAAAGAAAGCTGAGCACCGAAGAACTGACACTTTTGAACTGTGGTGTTGGAGAAGACCCTTGAGAGTCCCTTGGACAGCAAGGAGATCCAACCAGTCCATCCTAAAGGAGATCTGTCCTGAGTGTTCATTGGTAGGACTGATTTGAAGCTGCAACTCCAATACTTTGGCCACCTGATGCTAAGAGCTGACTCATTTGAAAAGACCTTGATGTTGGGAAGGATTTAAGGCAAGAGAAGAAGGTGAGGACGGAGGATGAGATGATTGGATGGCATCACTGACTCAGTGGACATGGGTTTGGGTGGATTCCGGGAGTTGGTGATGGACAGGCAGGTCTGGCGTTCTGCGGTTCATGAGGGCACAGAGTCAGACACAACTAAGTGACTGAACTGAACTGAAACCCAAATAACATTTAAACAAAAGTATAAGAAAAAGTCTTTGTGTTAGAAGAATTTAAAATTATTATGTATCATTCAGAGTAAAATAAATGTAGCTATGTCTTTTGGTATTCATTTAATGTTGGACTTTAATAACGATTCACTTGTAACTAGCTGAGGAGATAAAAACTAGAAGTCATGGGTTTTTAATTTAATTTTTTATTTTTTAAACTTTTTATTTTGTACTGGAGTATAGATAGTTACCAATGTGATAGTTTCAGGTGAACAGTGAAGGGACTCAGCCATACACATACATACGTCTATTCTCCCCTAAAATTACCTCCCATCCAGGCTGCCCGTGTGAGTTTTTTTTTTTTTTTGATTCACACATATTTCTAGTATCATGTATACAAAGATAATACAGTGTGATGTCAAAGCTGTTCTCATATTTTTACTTTGCATTTAAAACCAAAATTAGATAATGGATCTATCACATTTAAGAATTCATTTCTCACTGGAATTTGGTTATTTTGCACTGATATTTTCAATTAGCTTATTGTTCCTGTACTACATCTTACTTTTTGTCTTCTTTTTACATCTGCTCATTTTTAAAATTGAAGTTTAGTTGATTTACAGTGTTGCACCAATCTCTGCTGTACAGCAAATGCTGTTCAGTTTTACACACATATACATTCCTTTTTTAAAATACTCTTTTCCATTACGGTTTATCCCGGGAGATTAGATATAATTCATGTGCTGTACAATAGGACCTAGTTGTTGATACATCCTAAATGTGATAGTTTGCATCTACCAGCCCCAAATCCCCAGTCCCTCCCTCTCTCTCCTCCACATCTCTACATTTCTTTGCTTCACCCAGTTCAGTTTACTCTGCTGATGGTAGGAAAGATTTTATAACTCAGCCTTAGTGTAATAGTTTATAGCCTTCTGATTTTGTGATCTTTTTAAGGGCTGTTATATTGACAAGTAAATTATACTTACTTCAGTGCTTCAGCCAGTTGTATGTACTTATGTCACTTCAAAGTTAACTTTATCCCTAGTTGTCAGATTCTCCCCTGTGGCCTTTTAAAGGTTTCAATGTATTCAGCTACATGTATATATATATATATATATATATATATATATATATATATATATATATATTTAACTGATATTTCAATTTTGTTTTGCAGCATGCTAAATTTGCAAGAAAACAAATGACTAAATGTTAAACCTGAGTCAACCCAGGCTAAAATTAAGTTTAGGACTCTTTGGGAAGACCTTATTTTTGTTGAATGGGCTGACTTCTGAACTCACTAGGACCCAGAACTATCCAATCAAGATCCGGATGTTGAACTTCACTTACTAGGGCATAAGAACAGGGACAGGGATCCTCACAAAACCAGTCCAGAATATATATATAGATATAGATATAGATATAGATTTACTAACTGTATGCTTTCATATCTCATTTTGTGGTCAGTGAAGGAAAGCTCATGAGAGATGTTTAATGAGAAACGCTGGAAGAAGCACAAGTTGGAATCAAGATTGCCAGGAGAAATATCAATAACCACAGATATGCAGATGACACCACCCTCATGGCAGAAAGTGAAGAAGAACTAAAGAACCTCTTGATGAAAGTGAAAGATAAGAGTGAAAAAGTTGGATTAAAACTCAACATTTAGAAAACTAAGATCATGGCATCTGGTCCCATCACTTCATGGCAAATAGATGGGGAAACAGTGGAAATAGTGACAGACTTTATTTTCTTGGGCTCAAAAATCACTGCAAATGGTGACTGCAGCCATGAAATTAAAAGATGCTTGCTCCTTGGAAGAAAAGTTATGACCAACTTAGCATATTAAAAAGCAGAGACATTGCTTTGCCAACAAAGGTCTGTCTAGTCAAAGATATGGTTTTTCCAGTAGTCATGTATGGATGTGATAGTTGGACCATAAAGAAGGCTGAGCGCCAAAGAGTTGATGGTTTTGAACTATGGTCTTGGAGAAGACTGTTGAGAGTCCCTTGAACTGCAACGAGATCCAACCAATCCATCCTAAAGGAAATCATTCCGGAATATTCATTGGAAGGACTGATGCTGAAGCTGAAACTCCAATACTTTGGCCTCCTGATGCGAAGAACTGACTCATTGGAAAAGAGCCTAATGCTGGGAAAGATTGAAGGTGGGAAGAGAAGGGGATGAAAGAGGATGAGGTAGTTGGATGGCATCACTGACTCAATGGACATGAATTTGGGTAAACGGGAGTTGGTGATGGACATGGAGGCCTGGCATGCTGCAGTCCATGGGGTTGTAAAGAGTCGGACACAACTGAGCAACTAACATTTTCACTTTGATTTGACAGTTTTACTGGCTACTTTTACTGTAAGCTTTTTCAGTTCAGTTCAGTCGCTCAATCATGTCCGACTCTGCGACCCCATGAATCACAGCATGCCAGGCCTCCCTGTCCATCACCAACTCCCGGAGTTCACTCAGACTCATGTCCATCGAGTCAGTGATGCCATCCAGCCATCTCATCCTCTGTTGCACTATTCAATACAGTGGAGAAGGCAATGGCAACCCATTCCAGTACGCTTGCCTGGAAGATCCCATGGGAGGAGCTTCGTAGGCTGCAGTCCATGGGGTCGCTAAGAGTTGGACACGACTGAGCGGCTACACTTTCACTTTTCACTTTCATGCATTGGAGAAGGAAATGGCAACCCACTCCAGTGTTCCTGCCTGGAGAATCCCAGAGATGGGGGAGTGTGGTGGGTTGCCATCTGTGGGGTTGCACAGAGTTGGACATGACTGAAGTGACTTAGCAGCATTCAATACAGTTGGCACTAGCCACAAGTAGCTATACAAAGTTAAATTTAATTAAAAGTAAGTGAAATTTAAGGTTCATTTTTTCCCCAATATACTTGCCACATTTCATATACTCAATAGCCTCATGTGGCTATTAGCTACTGTATTGAAAAATTCAGATTACAGAAGTTTTTCTATATTGTAGAAACTTCTTTTGGACAACCTTGCCTTAGAATGCTCTCTTAGAAGAAACCCCAAGTTGATTATTGCAGAATGATAAAAATTCCTTCCTTTATGACTCCATATTGCTTTGGGAAATGTCTGTTAGTTCAAACCTACAGTAGAGACCCAACTATTCCTGGCACTAAGTGGATAAAAATGGCATTAAATTGACTGCCACCAAAAGCACAGAGTAAGATTAAAATGCCAGAAGTTATACCTGTCAGAGGACTTGTAGTGGCTCTCTTGCTTCTTTCCTAACAGTTTCAGTCATGCACCAATGTCTTTATAGATTGGCTTGGCCTGTTTCTTTAAGAGAATGGACAATGGAGAATGTCATACATAGAGCATATTTTCTGGATATTCTGTCCTCAAAAAGAGATAAAAGTCACTGGGAATGTTGAGGGTAGATACTTCATATCTTACCACACTTCTTTTAGCTGCCACAAGCAAATGTGAAAAAGGAAGTGTTCTGGTATCTGCATGTCACTGCCTGAGAGATACATTTTCCAGTTCAGATTTGTATCAGAAAGTTATGCTTCCTGCCAAAAGGAGATTTAAAGACTGCACCCTCCCTCCCTGCATCCCAAAGAGAAAAAGGATCACCCAGAACCCAGACAGCGGATAATAAATATATCGCTCTAATTAGGAATAGATGTAATATTCAATAAACAGAGCCCAACCACCTCTGGGCAGTAAAAAGAGTGAACCTTTAAGAGTCCTCTTGCTGATGTTCATAAAAAGAGCCTTTAATAAATTATACACCATGACTAGGATGAAGGGCCTGCGTATGAAACAGTGACTTTCCATCATAGACTAGCAAAGGTCCAGAAAAGTGTGATATATTAAAAAAAAAAAAAAAAAAGAAAAAGATCCACATGAAACCAGAACACACGTTACTCTTTATGCTATACCACTGAGTTTTCACCAGCTCTGCATAAAGGGGAACTAGAAATTATCAGAATTCCATTGTTTTGCTGATTCAGTTCAGTTCAGTTCAGTTCAGTCGCTCAGTCGTGTCCAACTCTGTGACCCCATGAATCGCAGCACGCCAGGCCTCCCTGTCCATCACCAACTCCCGGAGTTCACCCAAACTCACATGCATCAAGTCAGTGATGCCATCCAGCCATCTCATCCTCTGTCGTCCCCTTCTCCTCCTGCCCCCAATCCCTCCCAGCATCAGGGTCTTTTCCAATGAGTCAACTCTTCGCCTGAGGTGGCCAAAGTATAATTTACCATTTTCAAAATATGTCTGAAAAAGTGGTAAGTGGCTAGGGAGAAAGCCACCATGGTAAATAAGTTTAGGAAATCCTGAGTTCAATAAGATTAAATAAACTGAAAAAATAACTATAAGACTTCTCAAGACTTTCATGCTAATGTGTCCTGTGATTCTCTGAAAACCTGTGTAGGAATGATAAAGTATTTCTTATGCTTTTTTAAATAAGTATTTTGGATTTTAGGTAGTACCCCCAGGCAGAGGAAATAGCTATAACATAAGTAGCTTCATATTATAAAGAGTAGCTTCTAGACACATTGTCACAGGACTTAAGGGTGACAACCTGATGATAAAGAAGACGTAAATAATAAGCAACTACTTATGAAACTCCTAAAACAGTGCCTTGCACATAGTAAATTCTTAGAAGTGATAATTATTATATTGTTTGGGGACTTGATGGACTGTGGGAGATAGAAGACATATGGAGACATTCTTGGCCAAGCAGAAGCAAGGATGCTGTATAAATCTCAATGTCAGAAAGCAAAAACAATGTGGAGTGTTCTCATAGGGCCTGGAGGATTGGCTCATGCCTTAACCCCTCCCACACTTGAGACTGAGTAGTGGTCCCAGATCAGTTAAAGAGCCAAATGTGGAATGGTGGTTGGTGGTAGTATGGGGTGGATGGAGCTGGCTGATGCGCAAACAAGCTAGAGGCTGTAACTAGAGGTGAACCAAAGCCTTATGGAAGTGGAAACCTTAAATCCAATTGAATTCATCTCTTGGCAGCAGTCAACAAGCTTTTCTAACTGATTTTGATGTTGGGGCAAAGTAAGCATTCCAGAATTTATTTATTTATTCAGTGTGGAAATAGGAAAAAATATTGGATACAATCTCCATCAATTTCTACTCTGACATCTAAGTTACTACTATCCTTGAGAAGAGGTCTACCCAGGACCCATCATTGCTGAAAACATCACCAAGTTATTACCTGTGTTCACTGGGCAGTTCTTTTGCTGTTCTTGCCTAGCTTACTCATGAGGCTTCCTTCAGCTGGAGAATTGTGTTAAGTGGCTGGGATGGTTGTGATAGCAGGGTCTCTCTTTCCATGTCCTTGTACCTTTGGAGTCTTCAGAGCATGGGGGTCTCTGGTTCTGCAAGGGCAGAAGCTGCAGGGTCTTTTCAGCCCCTTGGAAGTCACACAGCTTTCCTTCCACCACATTCCATTAATCAAAGTTAATCACAAGGCCAGTCTGGATTCCAAGGAAAGAGAAACAGATTCTAACTCCTGACTAGAAGCATAGCAAAGTCACATTGTAAGGGGGCTCATATCTAAGGAAAAGAGACTTGTGGTCATTTTTGCAAATAATCTATCACAGCCTCTTAGTCATTACTGAGCAATGAGAAGGAGACAACAAGAGAGGGATGGATAGACAGAAGGCTTTTTCTAAGGAATTATTTTGCCTCTATTCACCCTTAAAAGTTGAAACTTTAGACCTTTGGTTTCCATCTGATTGAAAATGTTGACTCTAATGTTTATATTGATATGTAAAAGGTAAAACTATGGTTTTTAAGGAAAATGGTAAAACTATGGTAAATACAGATGCACCATACAGCTGTATTTGGGAAGTAGATGAATTTCTTCAAAGATCGTGCTGGTTTTTTATTCATAAATTAACGTTCAACTTTGTAATTTATAAGCTTGAAAAAAATAGTCCCCATTTGTTTTGCCCTCTTTCCAAGATATATTCTTTCTAATCATCAGAGAATCCAAAATATTTTAATTCTAAAATTGTTTTAATTATGTTATTCAATTCTGTCAACGTTGTTGAAATTATGAGATTTTGAATTGTGAATTCAATAAAGTAAAATACAGTTGATGTTTATATTTTAATTCCTTTTATTGTTTGTGTTCCAAATAGCCAAACTGGCTGCAAAGACTGACAAGTTTCTTGTGCCTGTGTTTATATTTCTCTAAAAGTCTGGATACCAAATAGAATAATTTATTGATAAATAATGCTTAGTAGTGTAGATAATGGAGAAGGCAATGGCACCCCATTCCAGTACTCTTGCCTGGAAAATCCCATGGACGGAGGAGCCTGGTAGGCTGCAGCCCATGAGGTCGCTAAGAGTCAGGCATGACTGAGCAACTTCACTTTGACTTTTCACTTTCATGCATTGGAGAAGGAAATGGCAACCCACCCCAGTGTTCTTGCCTGGAGAATCCCAGGGACGGGGGAGCCTGGTGGGCTGCCATCTATGGGGTCGCACAGAGTTAGACATGACTGAAACGACTTAGCAGCAGCAGCAGCAGTTTAGATAAATAAGGCATTTTTAGTGTGGTTGGGGCTTCCTTGATAGCTCAGCTGGTAAAGAATCTGCCTGCAATGTGAGAGACCTGGGTTTGATCACTGGGTTGGGAATATCCCCTGGAAAAGGAAATGGCAACCCACTCCAGTGTTCTGGCCTGGAGAATTCCACGGACAGAGGAGCCTGGTGGGCTACAGTCCATGGGGTCACAAACAGTCAGACACGATTGAATGACCTTCACGTTTACTTTTCATTTTTCTGTGGAAGGAGGGAGATACTGAAGAAATTTCAGGCACAATCTGACATTGCATTTGGGGGATAGAAAGGTCATTCTAACAAGTTTGTGAAGAAAAGTCGGAATGAGAATGAATCACAAAGATCCATCATGAAAGACTTAGTACCTCATTATAAAGACTTCCAGACACCATAGAGCACTACTGAGAGGTTTGAAGACGGTAAGTAATCTTACTAGATTTGCACTTTAAGAAGTAAGTTTTCCTTTTCTGGAGACAATGTGAAGGCTGTGTTGAGACGACAAGACTGGCTTGAGGAATGAGCAGGAGGTCTGGAGTGGGGGCAGTGGAGGGAGGGGACAGATACCTGAGCTTGTCATGAAATGAAAGCCAGCAAGCTTGGCTTTGGTGGGATGTGGTGTATTCAGTTCAGTTCAGTTCAGTTCAGTTCAGTTCCGCAATCATGTCCGACTCTTTGCAACCCCATGCACTGCAGCACGCCAGGCCTCCCTGTCCATCACCAACTCCCAGAGTCCACCCAAACTCATGTCCATTGAGTCAGTGATGTCATCCAACCAACTCATCCTCTGTCATCCCCTTCTCCTCCTGCCCTCAATCTTTCCCAGCATCAGGGTCTTTTCAAACGAGTCAGCTCTTCACATCAGGTGGCCAAAGTATTGGAGTTTCAGCTTCAACATCAGTCCTACCAATGAACACCCAGGACTGATCTCCTTTAGGATGAGGTCCAAGTAGAGAATGACTTAGTGTTTCTAGATTCCAAAAATCTAGGTTCTGCCATATGCTAAATAGAGGCAGATTTTTTTTTGGGGGGGAGGGTATGAGTTCATTGTTTAGATCTATAGAATTTAGGGTAACTTGGAAAATCTGATTGCTATTAGAGGCAGATTTGCCACAAAGCAGGTGAAACAGCTCTCAGGACCACGTCCTCATACAGAGCCCTTGCTAGGTCTCAAAAGCTAACTTAGAAAATATGTATTTATAGTTTTCTATAAAACTTCTATAGAAAAGAAGCTTATCTTCTATAAAAGGGGCTTCCCTAGTGGCTCAGTGGTGAAGAATGTGCCTGCAATGCTGGAGACCCAAATTTGATCCCTGACTTGGAAAGATCCCCTGGAGAAGGAAATGGCAACCCACTCCAGTATTCTGGCCCGGGGAATTCCATGGACAGAAGAACCTGTGGGCTACAGTCCACAGTGTCCCGAAGAGTCGGATATGGATGAGCAACTAAGCAATGACAGCAGATGATGTAAAGAGAGCCTCAAAAGTATAATACTCAGGTTCCACAAACCTAGATCTGTCCCTCCTAAGAGGCAAATGATGCTGTGAGTCTGAATCTATAAGGAAAGAGAGGTGTAAGAGACCAGCATCTATGGAGGAAATGAGAGATTAGTGAAGATGTTACTGTGTTGACGTTTGCTTGAAATTAATGAGCTATCAGCTATGCTTTAACTATCTGTTTGATGTAAAGATGTTTGCTTGGGTTTTTAATATATATCTCTATATTTGGCTGCTCTGAATCTTAGTTGTGGCCTGTGAGGTCTCGTTCCCTGCCCAGGGCATTGAACCTGGGTCCCCTGCATTGGGAGTGCAGAGTCTTAGCCACGGGACCACCAAGGAAGTCCCAAGGTGTTCCTTTTATTTGATATACATAAGGCTGAGGCGATGGCACCCCACTCCGGTACTCTTGCCTGGAAAATCCCGTGGACTGAGGAGCCTGATAGGCTGCAGTCCATCGGGTTGCGAAGAGTCGGACACGACTGAGCAACTTCACTTTCACTTTTCACTTTCACGCACTGGAGAAGGAAATGGCAAGCCACTCCAGTGTTCTTGCCTGGAGAATCCCAGGGACGGGGGAGCCTGGTGGGCTGCCGTCTATGGGATCACACAGGGTCGGACATGACTGAAGTGACTTAGCAGCTAAGGCTGTGCCACTGATCCCTGCATATCATTGCACAAATTATTTCTGGAATGTTATAAAAGGATCACTGAATTGATGAGTAATTGGGCAAGAGAAACTTTAAAATTCCCTTGAGCTAAAAATTTTATGATTGGCACAACATGGTTATGTTCTGTGGCCCAGTTATTCCAAATCATCTGTAGTTCCTGGGAAATGTTAGTTTGTCTGTTCTTTTCCTAGTACACGTCACAAAAAAACTTATTCGTCTTTTATATCAAGTTCCTTGTGACCTGCAGAGAACTACCTGCAGAGAACTGGCACTTTCTCTTTCATGCCTTTCTACTATCTTATTACTTGTAACACTTTACTGCCCTTAAATTTCATGTCTCCAATTACGTAGAACAGGGACTATCAACTGTAGCTCAGAGGCAAAATTCAGCTTACCATCTGTTTCTGTAAATATAGTTTTATTGGAGGACAGTCACATCAATACATTTGTGTATTTCTAGGGGACTTTTGTGCTATATATAGGACAGACTTGAGTAGTCGTGACAGTGTCCTTATGGCCAACAAAGTTTAAAATATTTACTACCTGGTCCTTTACAGAAAAAAGTTTTCCAACTCATGACATGAAGAATTCTTTGAGAGAAATTAACATGATACATTCTTTTCTGTATCCTTAATACTTAGCAAGTTCCTGGATTAGAGGAGGTACTCAATAAATATTGAGGCAATTTTATCACCATCATCCTTCTCATCACATTGGATAGTTACATATCAATGCACAATTTTCCAAAATGTTTAAAAATAATCAGGGGTGTTTCCAGAAAAGACAATGGAAGCCCCCTGAATTGGAGGTTTTTGAAGATTTTGGAGACTCAAAATTGAATAATTAAGCATGGTGGTCTCCAGGAAGCGAAGAAGAATGTAAACAAAACAGGGAAGAGGTCAAAACATGTGAAATGAGTAGAGAGGCTTCAACCTTTCTCATTTTCTGTCTGTCTCTCTGTCTCTGTCTTCCTCCTTTCTGTTGGACATTCATAGACATATACACAAACATATGCTACAAGTTGACTTCAACCTGTTTATCATCAAGAGGATAAAAGAAGAGAGGGAGAATTTTAAAAGAGGGTCTATGACCATTAATAAAAGACTCTCTAAATGACAATATAGTGGATTTCTTGATCACATTTATGGTTATTTTTTCCCACAAACCCAGAAGTGTCATCTACACTAATCTGAAAGTCGCTCAGTCTTGTCCAACTCTTTGTGTCGCTATGGACTGTACAGTCCATGAAATTCTCCAGTCCAGAGTACTGGATTGGGTAGCCATTCCCTTCTCCAGGGGAAACTTCCCAACCCAGGGATCAAACCTGGGTCTCCATCATTGCAGGCAGATTCTTTACCACTGAGCCACTTGGGAAACCCATTTTATAGAAGATAAGCTTCTTTTCTATAGAAGTTTTATAGAAAACTATAAGTACAAATTTTCTAAGTTAGCTTTTGAGACCTATCAAGGGATCTGTATGAGGAAGGGATCCTGAGAGCTGTTTAATCTGCTCTGTGGCAAATCTGCCTCTAATAGCAATCAGATTTTCTAAGTTACATTAAATTATAAAGATCTGAACAACAAACTCATACTTTTCCCCCTCAAAATCTGCCTCTATTTGGCATATGGCAGAACCTGGATTTTTGGAATCTAGAAAAACTGAGTCATTCTCTACTTGGATCTCTCTAATACACAACATCCCACCAAAGCCAAACTTGTTGGCTTTCATTTCATGACAAGCCTAGGTATCTGTTGCCTCCCCTCACTGCCCCCACTCCAGACATCCTGCTCATTCCTCAAGCCAGTCTTGTCGTCTCAACATAGCCTTCACATTGTCTCCAGAAAAGGAAAACTTACTTCTTAAAGTGCAAATCTAGTAAGATTACTTACCTTCTTCAAACCTCTCAATAGTACTCTGTGGTGTCTGGAAGTCTTTGTAATATGTACTAAGTCTTTCATGATGGATCTTTGTGACTCATTCTCATTCCGACTTTTCTTCACAAACTTGTTAGAATGAACTTTCTACCCTCAAAATGCAATGTCAAACTGTGCCTGAAATTTTCACAGTATCTGCCTCCTTCCATAGAAAAGTGAAAAGTGAACATGAAGGTCACTCAGTGATGTCTGACTGCGACCTCACAGACTGTAGCCCACCAGGCTCCTCTGTCCGTGGAATTCTTCAGGCCAGAATACTGGAGTGGGTAGGCTTTCCCTTTTCTGGGGGGTCTTCCCAACCCAGGGGTTGAACTCGGGTTTCCCTCATTGCATGCGGATTCTTTACCAACTGAGCCACCAGGGAACCCCTTCCCATAGAAGAAACATTTAAACTTCTTTGCACGGTATGCAAGAACCTCCCTGAGCTGGTCCCTACTAATTTATCCAGGATCATCTTTCTCCAGGCCTCCAAACATGTCCTATTCTCTCAGGCTACCTTGACCCGTGCATGCTATGAGTGATGCCCGGCACACCTTCAGCGTTTGTCTACCTGGCTAATTCAGTTTCAGTTCAGTTGCTCAGTCGTGTCCGACTCTGTGACCCCATGAATCATAGCACGCCAGGCCACCCTGTCCATTACCAATTCCCAGAGTTCACTCAGACTCACGTCCATCGAGTCGGTGATGCCATCCAGCCATCTCATCCCTGTCATCCCCTTCTCCTCCTGCCCTCAATCCCTCCCAGGTTCAGGGTCTTTTCCAATGAGTCAACTCTTCGCATGAGGTGGCCAAAGTATTGGAGTTTCAGCTTTAGCATCATTCCTGCCAAAGAAATCCCAGGGCTGATCTCCTTCAGAATGGACTGGTTGGATCTCCTTGCAGTCCAAAGGACTCTCAAGAGTCTTCTCCAACACCACAGTTCAAAAGCATCAATTCTTCGGCACTCAGCTTTCTTCACAGTCCAACTCCCACATCCATACATGACCACAGGAAAAACCATAGCCTTGACTAGACGGACCTTTGCTGGCAAAGTAATGTCTCTGCTTTTCAATATGCTATCTAGGTAGGTCATAACTTTCCTTCCAAGGAGTAAGCGTCTTTTAATTTCATGGCTGCAGTCACCATCTGCAGTGATTTTGGAGCCCCCAAAAATAAAGTCTGACACTGTTTCCACTGTTTCCCCATCTATTTCCCATGAAGTGATGGGACCAGATGCCATGATCTTCGTTTTCTGAATGTTGAGCTTTAAGCCCACTTTTTCACTCTCCTCTTTCACTTTCATCAAGAGGCTTTTTAGTTCCTCTTCACTTTCTGCCATAAGGGTGGTGTCATCTGCGTATCAAGATTGCTGGGAGAAATATCAATAACCTGCATATCTGAGGTTATTGATATTTCTCCCAGCAATCTTGATTCCAGCTTGTGTTTCTTCCAGTCCAGCGTTTCTCATGATGTACTCTGCATAGAAGTTAAATAAGCACGGTGACAATATACAGCCTTGATGAACTCCTTTTCCTATTTGGAACCAGTCTGTTGTTCCATGTCCAGTTCTAACTTTTGCTTCCTGACCTGCATACAGATTTCTCAAGAGGCAGGTCAGGTGGTCTGGTATTCCTATCTCTTTCAGAATTTTCCACAGTCTCTTGTGATCCACACACTCAAAGGCTTTGGCATAGTCAATGAAGCAGAAATAGATGTTTTTCTGGAACTCTCTTGCTTTTTCCATGCTCCAGCGGATGTTGGCAATTTGATCTCTGGTTCCTCTGCCTTTTCTAAATCCAGCTTGAACATCATGAAGTTCACAGTTCACATATTGCTGAAGCCTGGCTTGGAGAATTTTGAGTATTACTTTACTAGCATGTGAGATGAGTGCAATTGTGTGGTAGTTTGAGCATTCTTTGGCATTGCCTTTCTTTGGGATTGGAATGAAAATGGACCTTTTCCAGTCTTGTGGCCACTGCTGAGTTTTCCAAATTTGCTGTCATATTGAGTGCAGCACTTTCACAGCATCATCTTTCAGGATTTGAAATAGCTCCACTGGAATTCCATCACCTCCACTAGCTTTGTACATAGTGATGCTTTCTAAGGCCCACTTGACTTCACATTCCAGAATGTCTGGCTCTAGGTGAATGATCACACCATCGTGATTATCTGGGTCGTGAAGATCTTTTTTGTACAGTTCTTCTGTGTATTCTTGCCACCTCTTCTTAATATCTTCTGCTTCTGTTAGGTACTTACCGTTTCTGTCCTTTATCGAGCCCATCTTTGCATGAAATGTCCCCTTGGTATCTGTAATTTTCTTGAAGAGATCTCTAGTCTTTCCCATTCTGTTGTTTTCCTCTATTTCTTTGCATTGATCGCTGAAGAAGGCTTTCTTATCTCTTCTTGCTATTCTTTGGAACTCTGCATTCAGATGCTTATATCTTTCCTATTCTCCTTTGCTTTTTGCTTCTCTTCTTTTCACAGCTATTTGTAAGGCCTCCCCAGACAGCCATTTTGCTTTTTTGCATTTCTTTTCCATGGGGATGGTCTTGATCCCTGTCTCCTGTACAATGTCACGAACCTCATTTCATAGTTCATCAGGCACTCTATCTATCAGGTCTAGGCCCTTAAATCTATTTCTCACTTCCACTGTATAATCATAAGAGATTTGATTTAGGTCATAACTGAATGGTCTAGTGGTTTTCCCTACTTTCTTCAAATCAATCTGAATTTGATAATAAGGAGTTCATGGTCTGAGCCACAGTCAGCTCCTGGTCTTGTTTTTGTTGACTGTATAGAGCTTCTCCATCTTTGGCTGCAAAGAATATAATCAATCTGATTTTGATGTTCACCATCTGGTGATGTCCATGTGTAGAGTCTTCTCTTGTGTTGTTGAAAGAGGGTGTTTGCTATAACCAGTGCATTTTCTTGGCAAAACTCTATTAGTCTTTGCCCTGTTTCATTCCATATTCCACGACCAAATTTGCCTGTTACTCCAGGTGTTTCTTGACTTCCTACTTTTGCATTCCAGTCCCCCATAATGAAAAAGACATCTTTTTTGGGTGTTAGTTCTAAAAGGTCTTGTAGGTCTTCATAGAACCGTTCAACTTCAGCTTCTTCAGTGTTACTGGTTGGGGCATAGACTTGGATTACTGTGATACTGAATGGTTTGCCTTGGAAATGAACAGAGATCATTCTGTCGTTTTTGAGACTGCATCCAAGTACTGCATTTCAGGCTCTTTTGTTGACCATGATGGCTACTCCATTTCTTATGAGGGATTCCTTCCCTCAGTAGTAGATATAATGGTCATCTGAGTTAAATTCACTCATTCCAGTCCATTTTAGTTCGCTGATTCCTAGAATGTCGACATTCACTCTTGCCATCTCTTGTTTGACCACTTCCAATTTGCCTTGATTCATGGACCTGACATTCCAGGTTCCTATGCAATATTGCTCTTTACAGCATTGGACCTTGCTTCTATCACCAGTCACATCCACAACAGGGTATTGTTTTGGCTTTGGCTCCATTCCTTCATTCTTTCTGGAGTTATTTCTCCACTGATCTCCAGTAGCATATTGGGCACCTACTGACCTGGGGAGTTCCTCTTTTAGTATCCTGTCATTTTGCCTTTTCATACTGTTCATGGGGTTCTCAAGGCAAGAATACTGAAGTGGCTTGCCATTCCCTTCTCCAGTGAACCACATTGTTCAGACCTCTCCACCATGCCCACCTGTCTTGGGTGGCCCCACAAGGCACGGCTTAGTTTTATAGAGTTAAACAAGGCTGTGGTCCTAGTGTGATTAGATTGACTAGTTTTCTGTGAGTATGGTTTCAGTGTGTCTGCCCTCTGATGCCCTCTTGCAACACCAACCATCTTACTTGGGTTTCTCTTATCTTGGGCATGGGGTATCTCTTCATGGCTGCTCCAGCAAAGCGCAGCCACTGCTCCTTACCTTGGACAAGGGGTATCTCCTCACCACCACCCTTCCTGACCTTCAACGTGGGATAGCTCCTCTAGGCCCTCCTGCACCCGCGCAACCACCTCTCCTTGGATGTGGGGTTGCTCCTCCCGGCTGCCGTCCTTGGCCTCATGCGTGGGGGTGTGAGGTAGCTCCTCTTGGCCACCGCCCCTGACCTCGGACTTGGGTAGCTCCTCTCGGCCATTCCTGTGCCGTTGCAGCCTGGCACTCTGGCTGCTGCCCCTGGCCTTGGACATATAAGAGACCTCAATCTGTATCAGAAACTGCAAATATCCTTGGGATGTAAATGGATAGTGAGCATCCCAGACTTGGGTGGGAAGTCCAGTTCAGCTACACAGCCAAAGCCATCCAACATCCCTGAAATCCCGCACTGGAAGGGATTACTTGGCTAATTACTTCATTATAGTTTCATTTTCCTTGAGCTCATACCAGTTATGATTTTTCTTCTACATTTTGTCTAGTTCTCTAATAAAGAGATTACCTTTTATCTTATATTGGTTTATTTTAAAATCTGTCCACTTTCTATAATCTAGATTTTGACTCCTTTAGGAAAAAATCATACTTTTAATTTTTAAATTCCTCTTTAATCTGTCCAATTTCTATAATCTAAAGTTAGGTTCCTTTAGGAAAAACCATACTTAAAATTTTTAAATTCCTCTTTCTCTGTACATTATTTCACACAGAGTATCAAACAATACACACTTCCTGAATGAATGAATGAATTTGAATATGAAAAAAGGCAGGCAGATGAACCACTGATAACAAAAAATTTCTATGCATCAAAAAGACATTCTGGTTCCTGCATATTAAAATAATTAATGAACTCCGTCATTTGAGTTTGAGGATATACAATCCTTCTAAGTCACAATCTTCCATAATTTGTTTTAGAAGAAGGTAGTATCACTTGAATGCTGAAGCCCTAATCAAGCATGTCCCTTCATAATGTTTATATTTAATACAGAAGTCTTTGTAATCGGTGCAGCTGGAAAATATTTCGCTATTCCTTGGCATGACTATTGTTTTTTTTTTTTTTTTTTAAGACTGAGAAAGGAGCTGAGGGGAGTGGATTCTGTAATCATCTGACCTGATGAACTGGGTCTTGGGCAGTCTTCCTTCTTGGTGATTTCTCTCACATTTAATGGACTTTGATCTGTCTCCACTCTGGAGTAGCCTTACTCTGATTAGCCCTATATCCTCATTTCCAACAATGCATTTCTTCCATGTTAGATGTGTTCCTGCCTCCTTCTTATTGGTGTCTTCATCTTTTATCTCATTTTAAAACAAAAATCCTCCCTAACACACAGACTTCCCTGTACACTATGGTCGGTGTTTCTTTAGCATTTGTGTGAGTGCTGTAACCTGCAGCTCTGGCTACCTACCTTAAATCCAGAATAACACAGGGGCAGCATGAATGCAGAACAATAAAGGAGGTTGAGGCAGAGTTTCTGAAAGTGAGGTCCTCATTACAGGCATTGGAATCACATAAGGGTGACTGTTGACCTTTCAGATGCTTGGACTCTACTAAGTCAGAGTCTTAATTGACCAACCAGCCCATGAAATTCTTAAGCAGACAGAAATTTGAGGATGTGTGCATCATGATATATTTTTAAAATATAATATTAATTTAACATGCCTTCTGGTTAAGCAGAATTTGGAAAACAATGAGAATCATGAAGGTGTTTTATAAACCTGCAGGTTGGTAAATTTTATTAGATCACAAGTCTCTTATAAGAATAATGAAAAACTTAGCCTTGTCTGAGCTCAACAGCATTATAGGAACTCAGAAAATAGACATTAAAGTAATTGTATTTTGAGTCAGTAACTCTGAAAAGTGAAAAAACTTGGGTGGGGCAATTGCTATTTAGACATTAGACTTTGTTCTGGTCCTAAAGGCAAATCCTATAATCAATTAGTATTGTCTAAGGACAGAGAAATTCCATCATGTTTAAGGAGCAAAGAATTTCCATCCATTTCTTGCTCTGAGATTAATTGCCTGGGTGGCCTGGTCGATTTTATAGCATTTCCTTGCCTCAAGGTTTTCATCTTTCAAATGGGAAGCCTACCTGTGGAAATTCCCATTTCATGCATGCTAATAATATTAAATATGGCATGATATGGAAAAACAGTTTGGAAAAACACAGCTTTTCTTCAAATACATTTTACAAAAAAATCAACACCAAAGTATTTTTAAAATTTTTATTGTGTAGTTTGGAGTTAAATGGTTGCTCATTTAAAATATTTTTTCCCTATTTAGGCCTCTTAATAACTATCTGCTTAATGAGTGAATATGTGACATTAGACCCATTTCTTGAAAAATATGCAACTGTTTTCATGGCACCCAAGCCTTCTTAAACCAATAATCTGTGATTTTATTTTATATTATTATTCAATTACTGTATAGTTTTAGAAAAAATACTTTTAGTTTATCAGTATGTTGATAATTTATTATGACAGTGGTAAACATTTGAAAAAAATACCATTCACCTCTGTAAGGATTCAGTATTAAATTTACAGTTCTGCACTAATAATTGTATACAGATAAGGCTATGGTTTTTCCAATGGTCATGTATGGATGTGAGAGTTGGACTGTGAAGAAAGCTGAGCTCCGAAGTATTGATGCTTTTGAATTGTGGTGTTGGAGAAGACTCTTGAGAGTCCCTTGGACTGCAAGGAGATCCAGCCAGTCCATTCTAAAGGATATCAGCCCCGGGATTTCTTTGGAAGGACTGATGCTAAAGCTGAAACTCCTGTACTTTGGCCACCTCATGAGAAGAGTTGACTCATTGGAAAAGACTCTGATGCTGGGAGGGATTGGGGGCGGGAAGAAAAGGGGACGACAGAGGATAAGATGGCTGGATGGCATCACCGACTGATGGACGTGAGTTTGAGTGAACTCCGAGAGTTGGTGAAGGACAGGGAGGCCTGGCGTGCTGGGATTCATGGGGTCGCAAAGAGTTGGACACAAGTGAGCGACTGAACTGAACTGAACCATACTGTAGTTCTTGAAATTCCCATTTTTATCTTGCATTTTATTTTCTTTGACTATTTCTAGTTGTCCTTTCTGTTCCTTCTGCTCCACACTCTTTCCTAAGACAAGGCTGAGAGGCTCTGACGTCAGCCTGCTGTTGGATGAGGACTGCATTTCACCTGCCCGGAGTCTGGACATTTCCGAGCCCCTTCACATCCCCAGGGAGTCTGAACGGGAAAGGGAAGGGAGGGGAAGGAGTGGCCGGAAGGGGAGAGAAACACGATGCGGCTTCCACAGCTCCAGTTCTCGCTGACTGAAGAACGCTGCTCTCTGCCTCGTCTGCCCTGATGGGGAGGGGGGAAGTTGTCAGGGATGTCTCTTCTTGCCTCTCCCTGGGAGCCATTGGAAGCAGTGCACTCCAGGGCCTTAGAACCTACCTTTAATCTCATCACCGAGGATGACTTTATAAAGGAGGTGCCATGGGCAATGGAATAGCTGTCCCACTTCAGACTGAAGGAAAATAAAAGGAAACCAACCTGTCTCAGTGCCCTGCTATTAAGCAGATCCTCTGCTAAGACACTGACACACTTTTGCTGCAGCCGTGTGAAGTGGCTATTGTTACTGTGTTCATTTGGTCAAAAGATAATTAAGCTCAAAATTTAATTAGCTTGCTTAAGTCAAACGGCTACTAAGAAATAGAACTGCAATTAAACTAAATGTGAGAACTGGACCCAAACTCCTTGTTAAATGAGTTTAAATCCACATAGATACACACATTCCCTAATATGACCCAAGCAAGCCAACTTTTAGAATTGTGTTTATATTGCATATTAATAGGTACAGACCAAGGTCCATGGGGCTTATCCTTTGAATAAAGGTCACACTCAAAATGAAACAAACAAAGCCCAGAGCTTTCAAGCTGAGTGGTCTTTGGCTGATTGAATGTTTGTTATTTCAGAGTATTCGTGATAATAAGTCCAGATAATGTTTTTGATTGATACTTAGTTGAGTATTATCAAGCTTGTTTTTTATTACATCTAGTGAATATCTCAGAGTATGTTTACCTATCTCCCCTAAAAAATTATATACCATCACTGTATTGCTAGTGATGAATTCAGTTTTACAACTTGTTCCAGTGTGGATACTTTTGTTTCCTGTCTCTGATTCAGGTGCTTGTCAGGTCTGTGTAGTTAGCAATGTGTACTTAATGATTAATATAAGGCAAGAATAGCACTGATGGAAAGAAAGAGAATATTTAATCACATATGTATATTTTTTAGTCTTACACAAAGAAAACTACGCAATATGTAGTATTATATAATTTAGCATATAATTAGGGCTGACCCTTGGGAAAATCATAAATGGATGAAATTTGTTTTCAACATCTTTAGCTCCTAGTTTCTGAATTCTGTGTAGCATTTTGTAATATGTATTATTATTCTTAACGCTATAAATTTAAACAGCCAAATAAATGAGTCTCTAATTGTTGAAATGCATCAGATAGAAGGAGATGTGTAGGGGCTTGTTGATTTGTTCTGAAATCCCAGCATAAAGGTAGTGTTTTGTACTATTTGTAACAAAGGGTCACTCTTAAGCTTTACAGAGCCCTAAAGGTAAGGTCTCACAATATAAAAGACTAGAGAGTATAAACTGAGTCCCTAGGCAGAAACATTGAAACAATTCTTTGAAAAATGAAACCAAGCTAACAGGATGACAGGGGTTCACTTCTAGCAGAGTTGGAGACGAAGACCGTATTGGTTCTGATTGTCAAAACACTCCAAATTATCTGTTTACAGTTGCCATCAAAAATGAATGAAAAGAAGCTCCTGCTTTGATACAATTTTTTCCCCTTCCTATCAAGATAAAAACAGAAATCTTAGTTCAAGGTCTTCTATTAATATTCCAGAATAAGCAGGCAGAATTGTGAAAGGTTCTATAAACCTTTAAATTGCCATTAGCTAATCAGAATCATTGTTCAGTGATCATTATCTTTTATTAAATGACCACTGAATCAGAATGTTCATACTGCTTTTCAATTAAAATGTAGAATAGACAGAACTGACTCAATAGCATACAGAGCAGCAGCAGTATGACCCAGGGAAGCTGCCATTACCCAGAGGTAATTGACCACTTAAGAACTTAAGTTAACTTCTCGATGTAGCCAGTTATTTCTGCTAATGTCATTTCTAAAGGATTTTTCCTACAGAAAGAGCACTCATAAACAGTATACACTGTAATAGGGTGTTTGGGATGAAAACTGATCATGATTTTGAAAAATTCCATCAAAGCATGATGCTATTTTTATTTCCTTGTCTTTTGTTAGGGATTCGTGCAACATCCTAGGGGGACTGAGTGAAGAAAGGTGATATAAAAATAGAGGTAAAAAAATAAATAAATAAAAAAAAAATAAAAATAGAGGTAACGTGGCTAACTCAGGTATGACCCCTAAAAGACAGGACTAGTAAAATTTATTCTGAGTTAAAATATCCTTACACATGTGCTCAGACACACACAGATGTATTCAACTATCTGAAAGATGAAAGCAATTGATGGCACAATGGAAAATTTAGTCCTTAAATTAACTCAAACATGGCAGTAGATAATGTTTGGATATTTCTTTCTCTTACAGAACGAACAAGATTGTCCTTTTAATTTTATTTTTGTTGTTGCGCCATTCCATGGAAAGTAGAAAGAGCTTAATTACCCGAGATAGGATGGACTAGCTACCAAAGAGTTAAGTTTTGCATAAGAAGAGAAACACAGTTAAATACTACATCACAAATTACCATTTTTATGTCACCACCCCACCATGACTTTAGCACTAAGCCTGCTACATCTTCACACTCTCATTAGGATATAATGCATATTCATGGTCCTGATTATATAGCCACTTTCTTGACTTGTTCTAATTGTGCATAAAGACACTGTGACAGGAGACCTGACCTTTTCAAGATCATTTTCTCTCCATTGCTTTTCACAAAGCTATTAACTTGTCTCCTTCCCAAAGATTGCAATAATTTATTTCCCATTAATAAAAAAATTCCTGGTGCCATGTAAATTAAAATTTATTCAGCAAATAGAATTCTTTGGATTATTTTCTAATGGCTTTAAATACTTCCAGCTTAGGAAGAAAAATAATATTAACGGGTACAGGCTGAGTGGATAATTGCATAGACTGAAGAAAAATGAATATACAACCAATGCTGTAGCTTACCTCTCATCAGTTACCCAGAAGAGTTGCTTTTCTTTTTTCCAAAAAATATATTAAATAATTTATTTCAGGGGGTATCATTATGGTCTTGAAATGATCTCAGTTGAATGAAAAGCTCAGCAACTTACACGTATAAGCAACACACACGTTGGTATAAGAAAACCAGACCAAGTTAAAAAAATCTGTGTATGTAAATGAGGTTATTTAAGGGGGTCACTAAGCTGAAGCGGCAACTGAATTGCAGTGTAATGTGAGCATGGAAAAATGAAATGCAAGGACGTGAATCTCTTTTCTTACCAAGTGGCGCCTGTCTTCCTCTTTGTACTCGAGAGCACCTCATGAGAAAACCAAATTTCCAGAGGACATTGTTTTTCGAATCTCACTCTGAGAAAAGTTAACTATATCTTCTTCATCCTATGCACTTTTTCTCTTTTCTTTGCGTATTATGTTAATGTGATGAAACTTGTGTGTTAAAATGTTTATATGCAAAATGTTTTAGACCTAAAGTGCTGTGGGTAACACGTTACATTTACTGTCAACTTATTTGCTCCATCTAAAAATAATATCAGTGCCTAAAGGATGTCAGTTCAACTTGGAGCCATAACTCTGGTTTTTGGCATACTAATTGCTTTGGACAAGTGGGGTTAGAAAGCCCAAGAGAACTTTGTGGGCTTGAAATTTTCCAATGGAAACAAAGCCCTTTGAGTGTTTTCTTCATAGTCTGGGAAATTAGAAAAGGAAGGAGTGGGTTGGCAATCTAGTTAACCTGCCAACTGGGGCAATTTTCCCTCTTAAATAGAAGGCTTCATTGTCTGATCCAATCTAATTTTAAAGACTTTTCTCCCTTTTATCTCTCATAAGCCAAAAGAAAAAAGAAAGAGGAAGAGCTATTATTTTGATGCTGCAGACTGTGCAGTGAGTTTTACACATATTATCTCATGGAAACTTCAAGATTATTCTTTGAGCCAGTTAGCGTAATTGTTCACACCTAGCTTTACAGATAAGGAAACTGAAAGCCCATATAAATGAAATTATGTGTTCAATATTTTAGGCTAATAAATGAAGGAACCAGGGCTCAACCCAAGATTCTGCGGCCCCTCCTAAATGCCTGCCAAAATCACTCAAATAAGCTAGACTTATCAGCCTCTGCACCAGTGGTTGTCCACTGGGAACAATATAGTCCTCCAGAGAACATTCCACAATATCTGAGGTCATTTTTGGCGGTCACAACTTGTGTGTATGTGTTGGAAGATATCACAGATATTCAACAGCATCCTATAATATAATGCACAGGACAGTCTCCACAGCTCAGAATTATTTGGTTCAAAATACGAGTATCATTGTCAAGAAATCCTACTTTATAAACATGAGTTAAAAAAAGAAATGAAATAGAGATAAACAACTTTTGAAATAAAATTCTTTATAGATGGATCTTTAGTGTTATTGAAAAGTATAATGGCTCCATAAAACAATGGAAATTAAAGTAGGAGAAAACCAAAAAGCAAACAAACAGAGCAAGAATGTAAGGCAAAATAGTCCTTAAGAGAAAAGAAATCCTAAGTGGAAATAGTAAAGGAGTAAAAGAGAATTGTTTAGATTAAAAACCCATACAATATTGTAAAGTAAAAAAAAAATAATAATAATAAAAATTAAAAAAATAAAGTAAAATAAAAAAATCAATGAGGATCCTAGAACACAAAGCAGATGGAAAAAAACTCTAAAGTTGGTTCAAAAATAAAGATCAAAGATGATATGAATGACTGCGCATCAGAAAAGTACACCATCCTGAGACTGAAGACACTTTATAAAGTCCTAGAGAAATTCAGGAGCAGGAAATACTATTATTCATAGATGGATCCATCTGAGAAGTGCATGGAGGAAGCAAAAGGCCAGGAAATATTCTTTTATGCAAGATGCAGCATTCCAAGTGCCCAGCGTTTGGGAAGTAGGGAGAAACAACAAGAGCAGCTCCTTAACAATGAATGTAAACATGGAAAACCAACCAGAGAGGAGTTCAAACTCAACACAGAGCATTCTTGCTGCGAGAGTTCATCTTCCTTGTTCTGAAATCTTCATATACTGTATATCATAATCAATTAGTTAGAGGAATATATTTTACCTTATTCAGTCATTAAAAAAAAAGAAGTGTTACAGAATAACCTAATGCTTTGTGAAATTTAAAGCAGGGCTAGAATTTCCAATAGAACTAGGAATTTAAAATTAACAAGTTTCAATAAAATCATGTGTATGTATGTGTGTGTGCGTGTGTGTGTGTGCGTGCGTGCATGTGTGTGAAACATGACAGATCCAGTTTGTTGAAAATAAAGCTTCTCAACAATGTATAGCTCTCTGGGGTTCATGGAACCAATTCTGAAGCTAATGTGTGTGTGTGTGTTTTGTGGGGGTCGGGGGAGCAGGGCTTGCTCACAACAACAAGCGATTCTCAGACAGCACTAGGGTGTCTGGGAATTCTCAACTCAGTTTTGACCCTACCTGAGAGAGTGTTAGATTCCTAGGTTAAGGACTCAGTTCTACAAGGCTGTATGTCCCCACCCCTCTCCCCGCCCCAACCAAGGGCATTTCACTTGCCAGCCAAGGGCCCAGCTGTTACCTGGATTTCTGACAGACTGTAAACTGCATGGTCCCAAGATTTCTCCCTCGGGTTTCGTTAATTTGCTGCTGCTGCTGCTAAGTCCCTTCAGTCGTGTCTGACTCTGTGCGATCCCATGGACGGCAGCCCACCAGGCTTCTCTGCCTCTGGAATTCTCCAGGCAAGAACACTGGAGTGGGTTGCCATTTCCTTCTCCAATGCATGCATGCATGCATGCATGCTAAGTCGCTTCAGTCGTGTCCAAATCTGTGTGACCCCATGGATGGCAGCCCACAGGCTCCTCCATTCTTGGGATTCTCCAGGCAAGAACACTGGAGTGGGTTGCCATTTCCTTCTCCAGTTAATTTGCTAGTGTGGCTCACAGAACTGCGAAAACATCTCACCTACTAGATCATCAGTTTATCATAAAAGGATATAACTCGGGAGCAGCCAGATGGACAAGAAGAACAGAGACAAGGTGTGGGGAAAGGGTGGGGAGCTTTCGTGGGCTCTTCAGGTACTACCCCCTCGGCCCTTCTAGGTCACTCACCCACAAGCTCTCTGAGCACCTTCTTCTGGGCATTTTTAAGAGAAGATTCTTACATGGGAATGATTGACTGAACTATTGACTGTTAGGTCCTCTCTCCTCCCTGGAAGTCAGAAGTCACAGGGCTGGCTGTCCCAACTCTCAGTTCCCATCCTACGATGCTTTCCAAAAGTCATGATTATCACAACAAAAGACTCTCATCACTTTGGAAATTTCAAGAGTTTTAGGAGCCCTGTGCCAGAAATGGGGACAAAGACTATGCATTTCTTAAATCACTATATCACAACAGTCTAAGCTAAACTTCCTTGCTTCTTGGCCATCTAGTTGAAACTATGACAGAAGACTGATGAAAGACAGACAGTTTAGGATCCGACAACCTGAGAAGAGGCCATGAAGCCCACCTCTAGCTCTTACTGGCTTACGTTGTGTGAACATTTCCAAACTTTTCAAACATCATTTTCCTATTTGGTAAACTAGGAATGAAAGTGAGAGTGAAAGTCACTCAGTCCTGAGCGACTCTTTGAGACACCATGAACTATACAGTCCATGGAATTCTCCAGGCCAGAATATTGGAGTGGGGAGCCTTTCCCTTCTCCAGGGGATCTTCCCAACCCAGGGATCTAACCCAGGTCTCCTGCATCGAAAGCGGATTCTTTTACAGTTGAGCCACAAGGGAAGCCCGAGAATACTGGAGTGGGTAGCCTATCCCTTCTGCAAGGGATCTTCCCAATCCAGGAATCACACCAGCGTCTCCTACATCACAGGTGGATTCTTTACCAACTGAGCTATCAGGGAAGCCCAAATTAGGAATAGTAAAACTACCTGCCACTAGATAAATCTGTATGCAGGTCAGGAAGCAACAGTTAGAACTGGACGTGGAACAACAGACTGGTTCCAAATAGGAAAAGGAGTTCATCAAGGCTGTATATTGTCACCCTGTTTATTTAACTTATATGCAGAGTACATCATGAGAAACGCTGGACTGGAAGAAACACAAGCTGGAATCAAGATTGATGGGAGAAATATCAATAACCTTAGATATGCAGATGACACCACCCTTATGGCAGAAAGTGAAGAGGAACTGAAAAGCCTATTGATGAAAGTGAAAGAGGAGAGTGAAAAAGTTGGCTTAAAGCTCAACATTCAGAAAATGAAGATCATGGCATCCGGTCCCACCACTTCATGGGAAATAGATGGGGAAACAGTGGAAACAGTGGCAGACCTTATTTTTTGGGGCTCCAAAATCACTGCAGATGGTGACTGCAGCCATGAAATTAAAAGACGCTTACTCCTTGGAAGGAAAGTTATGACCAACCTAGATAGCATATTGAAAAGCAGAGACATTACTTTGCCAACAAAGGTTCGTCTAGTCAAGGCTATGGTTTTTCCTGTGGTCATGTATGGATGTGAGAGTTGGACTGTGAAGAAGGCTGAGCGTCAAAGAATTGATGCTTTTGAACTGTGGTGTTGGAGAAGACTCTTGAGAGTCCCTTGGACTGCAAGGAGATCCAACCAGTCCATTCTGAGGAGATCAGCCCTGGGATTTCTTTGGCAGGAATGATGCTAAAGCTGAAACTCCAGTACTTTGGCCACCTCATGAGAAGAGTTGACTCATTGGAAAAGACTCTGATGCTGGGAGGGATTGCGGGCAGGAGGAGAAGGGGACGACAAAGGATGAGATGGCTGGATGGCATCACTGACTCGATGGACATGAGTCTGGGTGAACTCCAGGAGTTGGTGATGGACAGGGAGGCCTGGTGTGCTGCGATTCATGGGGTCGCAAAGAGTCGGACACGACTGAGCGACTGAACTGAACTGAACAACTATTTCCAGGGGTGATACTAAAAATATTTCATGATTAGTATTTCATGGATCCTGATCAAGCAGAATGGGTACATTGGCTAATCAGAATAGATTAGTTATAAACAACAAATATGACCAGACCAGTCACTGATTATCAGTCTTATCTTGCTTACAAAGTTCTGGGGAGACATACAATTTTGTTCATTTATGCATCTGTTTATTACATATTTATTACACATATACTAGGGTCCACATGCTCTATTGGTACTGGGAATATAGAGATAGATAAACACAATTTTAATGAAAGAATCAAAGACTAATGAGATAAATAAACATATAAATTAATAATATAATATATATGTATGAGGAATTATTGATATTGAGCTTTATTCAATTATCACTTGATTTTGGGTTTCACTCACATCCAAGTCTCATGCCTTAAGTTTGATGTTTAGTCCTGCATTTTGAGCTGTCTGCTGGACATTTTCAGCTAACTGCAGTTATTTCAAACAAAATAACATCCCAAACCAAACAACTTTCTAGAAAAATACATTTCTCTACCTTATATTTCGGAAGGATGCTGTTTCTAATGTCTTTATTGTCAGGCCTAAAATTGTAAATTTATCACTGGATCTTTTCTATCATTCGGGTCCTATATCTAGCCCTTAGCCAATCCTGTTGACATTTCTGTGTCCAATTTCCCTTCATTCTTTTCCATGTGCTTAGTTGCTCAGTCGTGTCTGATTCTTTGCGACCCCATGGACTGCAGCTCTCCAGGCTCCTCTGTCCATGGGGATTCTCCAGGCAAGAATAGTGGAGTGCAGTTGCCATGCCCTCCACCAGGGGATCTGCCCAACCCAAGGATCAAACCCATGTCTCCCACATTGCAATTGGATTCTTTACTGTCTGAGCCACTGAACTCCTTTCAAGGCCCACGCCAGTTCAAACCTCACTAATTCCTGCCTGGGCCCTTCTGTGTGTGAGTCACTCAGTTGTGTCTGACTCTTTGTGAACCCATGGACTGGGGCTCACCAGGCTCCTCCATCTATGGGATTTCCCAATCAAGAATACTGGAGTGGGTTGCCATTCCCTTCGTCAGGGGATCTTCCCAACCCAGGGGTTGAACATGGTCTCCCACATTGCAGGCAGACTCTTTACTGTGTGAGCCACTAGAGAAGCCACCAGGGAAGCCCCTTCTTCTAGGCACTTTGATTTGGCTCCTGCTGTATGTATTCCCGATTCTTAACTGTTTTCAACACATTGTCTGTTTTTTGTTTATTCTCCAAAACCTGTTCTATCTCTACGTTCTGTTTTCTATATGCTACTCCTTTTGGAAATTAACCTGCTCTTGTATTTTCTTATGTAAGCCTCATTATGTAAGAATGTTATGCGTCTCATTCTCTCTCCCCTCCTGATCTATCCTGACTATTAGCGACATGAGCAAAAACTTGGCATATAGTGGGACGTTCAGGAAATATGTGGTGAATGAATGAGCAAATGAGTGGAGGAATAAATGATTCACCACCTTCTTCCCAACCCCTCAGATACAATTGCCTGAATTCCTACGCAACTTTATCTGTTTGTCTTTTGCCCAACTCTGGATTCTCACAGTTTTAGCGTATCATCTCACCAGTCATTACTTCTCACAGTTCTTAGAACTCTTGAACAAATATTCCTTCACATCACTAAAAAATTACAATTTTGCTTGACCATGATTTTTCTTCTATTGATATTACTGCAACATTGTTGCTAAAACAAAATTCTCCGTCTTTTAAAAATGTATAGCTTTGACATTAAAAAGCAACTTTAGCCTTAGTCCTTTAGAACAACCTATCAAAAACTCATTTTCTTCTGCACCTCGATGAAAGCAAATTAAAGAATGTAGATTAAAACTCAGAGTATGTAAACCCTGCTGTTTCTCATTTGCCGTGTTAATCAAGGCTGCAGGAAGAAGTTTCTGCCTCCATTGCCCTATGTTTTCATTTTCTGTTTCTCCTCTCAGTCCTGGTGTTCCATGCCATCCATCTGAGACTCTGATACTTTCCCAGATAAAAAATGGGTCTTATTCAGACATAAACTATCCAAAATACTTGTGTTAATTGTAGTACATTGACAGAGAACCATTGTAAAGTCACAGAGTAACCTGTTTTACTTTAAAACTTTTTTTCTGAATGATAAAATATATGTTTATTTTTAGCAAACTTAAAGATAACGAACAGAGAAACACACTAGGCAGCATATGCTAGGTGCCAAATTAGTGGTCCTGACAATGAACAGGTCAGCAGTGCTGTAATGCCTGATTTCCAAATGACTGGATCCGAATTGATACTACGACATTCAGAGGAAAGGAAATCTGGACCTATATAATCCTAAAGGAGACACTTCTGCTTTTACAAATCTCAATTTACTTACATTTTAGTCACATTTCAAAAGAATTCCTTATTTAGCTCCCTTTCTTATTTCTCATTTTCCCATAGCATTTGACTCATTGCAAAATTTTATATTCATGTTTAATGAAATGCTCTTTTTTACAGAAGTTAATACAAAAAATTGCTGCAACAACTTAGCAGATCTGTTTGGGGAATTTCTTTCAACAAAGAGAGGGCTACCATCAGCCATTTTCACTAAAAACCGATTTAGCAATCATCATTTAGGAGGTAGCCATGGGATATTTATTTTTTCAAGAAAGGCTCTTAAAGGTGCTCTAATTTATGTGGCCATTTAAAAATATTGATTATTGCCTAGTGGCATGGAGATATGGATGCTGAAATCAGGAGTGAGTTATGGATTAGATAGTTGAAAAGTTATGCTCTGGATGCATATCTGCCTAATTAAACAGAAGGCTCAGTGGTAAAGACTCTGCCTGCCCATGCAGGAAGCATGGGTTCAGTCCGTGAATCGGGACGAAACCTGGAGAAGGAAATGAGTCACTCCATAATTCTTGCCTGGAAAATCCCGTGAAGAGAGGAGCCTGGCGGGCTACAGTCCACTGGGGGGTCACAAAGAGTAGAACACGACTTAGCAACTAAACAACAACTACATACATATACTTTTAAGTGAGACCCTCAGCTTTGCGTATCAAACAAGAATATAGAGCAAAAATATCTACTTATGAAGAGGAAAGGCAAAACTATTACAAGCCTGTAGCTATCAGAAAGCCTCAGACTCAGAAACACCCCATGTCATTTGATGTACCCAGCTGAGTTTCTACTGTTCGAGCACCACCTTTACTTCTGCTGGGAATTGTCTTAGCACTTCCTGATGTACCTGAATAATGAGGTTGCCTCACCTGTGAAATAATCTTCACACGAGCCACCATCACCCATGGGATGTTCAGATCATCATCTGTGCCAACTCATTGTCTGCTGGTGGGCTGTCTTCCTTCTTATACCTGTCCTGCTTCTTCTCTTTAGTGCAAACACGTTATTTAATCAAACGAAAACTAACTTGGCAAACAGCATAAAATTCATCTGCTCCTTCTTCAAATCACCACTGAATATAGATTTCTCATCTCCAATTTTATATTTGAAGTATTGAATTAATATAAGACAGGCATATTTATGGTTACCAAAGCTGATCTGCTAAAGAGAAAGGGAAATAAAAAGCTGATGGGAAGGTACGTGTACCAAAATTTATTATTTGGAAAGAGAACCAATAAAAAAAATAAAATTATTTTTCTTATTGAGAAAGTGCCAATTTAGTTTAAGATAGTGTGATATATATCTTTCCTTTAAGTTTCATGAAAATGTTCCACATACAGAATGCATGTGCATACTGGGATTCTTTTGGAAACCAAGCCATGGAAAACTCCATTGTAAACTTAATTTTCACATGCACACACATAGAAAATAGAGTTTTTTGATGTTCACAATGATGGCTTTACTGCTTTTACAATAATTGCAAAAAGACACACAGCAGAATCTGATAGTGGTGAACGTTAATCCATTCTGAATTTCTGGAAACAACTCAGAATAGTACATGGATGGTTTTACGTGATAAGTGGTTTAGATTTCTGAGTATTAAGTGTCTAGATTAGCTCCTTTATCCATTACAACCTTTTTCTTTTTGAAAGTGTTGGAAAGTTAAAAATTGGATTTCTTATGCTATCTCACAAGCATGGTTCTGATTACAAACCAGTTTCTACCCATTATAGAGACTTGGTGGGTAGACCTGAAGGAAGGGTCACCTTCTGAGACTTCTAGGCCAGTGGTTCCCCAAGTTTGGTCCCTGAACCAGCAGCAGTAACATGACCTGGGAACTTGTTAGAAGTGTAAAGTCTTGTCCCCACCCCCAACCTACTGAGGAACTGTTGAGGTAGCTCCAGCAATCCGTGTTTTCGTTTAAGCTTTCCATTTGATTTTGATGTACACTGAAGTTTGAAACCACCGTTAGGCTATTGGTAGCTGATTAGGAACATAGTGGACACAAGGCTGCCTTGCACAACAGTCCATTTTCTACCTTCCTGAATGCCGAGATGCAATCAAGCAGATGCATCTTCCTGATCTGACTTCCTAATTGAAAAGAGTGTGCATTCTCCCGACTCTCTGAAATGAGAAGCAAGACACCTTGGTGTCTTGTGTTTAGCGTGGTTTCAGAGGCAGCCTCCAAGACAGGAGCTGACCTAGTGGGCCACCTGTATTGTTCTGGAAGTCTGAGGAGGATCACCCTAAAATTTGCTTCTTCTATCTATCCTAAACTCTCATGAGCATCTATTTCTATTACATACTTTCTACTTAAAATACCTAGAGTTAGAGCTGTTTCCTGCACTGAACCATGGTTCCACCATTTACTGAGGCAGTTCTGAAACATGGACCCCAAATACTTTGCACATATTTTTCATGGAGAGGTGGAATCTCCCTTTGGATTCAGAGTTTGTGACTGCTTGACCAATAGCACACAGAAGTGACACAATTCTAAGGTTTTAAGAAATCGGCAGCTTCCGCTCCTTGTCTACTGGGACACGGACTCTTGTAATGCAGACGCTAATTTGTGAGGAAGTCACACAATAGGCAGCACTGAATTACCAACCATATAAATGAGAAATGTTGGATGAGGATTTTCCAGCCCCAGGAAAAGAAGCCCAGCTGATGGCACAGGGAATAAAGATGAGCCCTCCCTGCTGAACTCTGCCCAAATGGAAGACTCAGGAGCTTGGTGGGCGGGGGAGGGGGGGGCAGATTATAAAGTTAGCAAAAGTTTACAAAGGCTTTTTAAAAGTCACTATAAAGTTTATAGTAAATATCATTTTGCCAGTCTGATGTTCTTTGATTTGCCTTTCTACTATCCCTAATTCCTCATTCCAGTATTCTTGCCTGGAGAATCTCATGGACAGGGAAACTGGGGGGTTACATCCATAGGGTTGCAAAGAATTGGACACGACTGAAGCTACTTAGCACACACACACCCCCCTAATTCCAAGGCTTTATTATGAACATTACTCTTAAATAAGGTGAAACTGATTAAATGTGGACACTGATCCTTCTTAATTAGATAAAAACGTCAGAAGACTCTGCTGCTGTTTTAAGTCTCCAGGTTTTCTCGTGGTGTGCTATGTAGCAATAGCTATCTGGAACACACTCTAAACCAGAATATTTGTAGAATTAATACCAGGATGTCTAATCTAGGCCAGAGAGTGTTTTCATAGTTTGGGTTCCCCTTAAGCAGACCCAGATATGAGGTGGTTGGGGCATGACATTACAAACAAGATAGGAGGGGATTTTGAAGACAAGAGATCTGTCCATAGCTCTTATATCAAGTGACAGAGCTGGTTCTAATATTTTCTCTAAGTCCAGTTATGTGAAAGCAGAATGTTTTCTGCCTTAGAGGCACCTGTGTACTAGAAAGAATGTACAATTTTCTCTGTACATATTTTCAAGAAGGCATAACTTTCCTCTTTTCCAGATGAAACAACAGAAGTTCAGAAATGTTAGCTAATACTCACAGCATCACATATTTAAAGAGTGAATGGCATGACTGGGCACCGGTCCCTGGTCTCTCTGAATCCTATGCAATCTTCAATCAAATGGAACATAGTGAAGCAGAAACTTGGCCATTCTTATTGAAACTGTAGATCTTAGTGAAATCAGGCAAATTAGATAATTCAAGACCATAATAACCCCGTGAAGGTTTGTAAGGGGAGGGAGCATACGATAGAGAGGTTAATGAAGTTGTTCAAAAGTACACAAAGAACACATGTAAATCAGGGGATCTGGATTTAGGCTTCATGTTCCAGAACTTATGCTTTTTGCAGACCCTGTCCTGAACCAAAGGACCACCTAGAAGATCACTCAGTGAGGACCATGGCTAAAGAAATACGAGGTCAGGTCTGAAAGACAGTTTTACCAAACAAAATCTGTAAACTTAGGCAACCTTTAATGTTTCCTATTTGTTCATGGAAAAAGTCCATGTAAGACAATCCCAGGAAGAATAAAAAAGGTGTGGAATAAACAGATACATCCCTCCTTTTTATGTAGTAAATACTATCCTCTGTTTTCTAAACACTCTGCTACAGGATGAGAAATTCTAAGTCCCTTTAAGTTGCTTGACCTCTCAAACCACATTATTACTAAATACAGATACTCAATCTCAATTTGAAACAGGAGAAAATACATTATGTAGATATTAGATTCCTGCCAGATATTTTTTGTAGCAAAAAAAAAATGTGAGAATATTACTTCACAGTTTGTGTGGCAGGAAAAATGCTGCTTTTCATTTCTTCCAGAGAATAAGCGGGTGCACGTCCGTGGGCCCTCTACTATGCCGTTACCACTTTCTTCGTAGTATATAATAAAACCCAAGGAGAATCTCTGTTGTTCACAATGTGAGTCTGGAAAAGAGAAAACGTATCTGTTGACCAGTCTGATACTCCAATAGAGAAGGGCTGTCATTAGAATCTTGCGTACTATCAAGTGGGAAAGCAGACTTATATTGCAATTACTTTCCTATTAGCTGCTGCCCATTGCCCCTGACAGGTATAAATTAGATCTCGCTGGGTTGCCTACAGATTAATGAGTTCCCAAATTGGCATTCAATTGTTTGGGAGTGAAAGGCAGAAAAGGGAGGGAGATGCAAAATCTTTATACACCTGTGATTAGAGGATATTTACTTTCATTTCATATTTTTCTTCCTTCCTCAGTATCGCTTGGGTGATAACTGACACTTCTATCTGAGGATTCCTTTCCGAGTAGCAGAAACTTGCAGCTGAGGCGAGGCCAGAATTAATAATTTGCGTGAGCAAACACACAGCTGCTGTTTGTGGAGAGAGATTCTATTAACGAACAGTGAATTCTCATAATTAGCTGAGCGGTTTCTGCAGCTGCCCGCCTGACCCCCAGACTACACAAATTGTGGGTGGTGTTCGGCCTCGAAATCAATCTTACCTAATTACTCTAAGCATGTTCCTCCAGTCCTAATGACTGCAAAAAATTAGACATTTCTTACTCATTCAAATGCTCTTCTTATTAGATTTTCCTTTGTACCTAAATTTATATTTTTCTATTAGCATTTCTAAGAGTGTACAGGTGTAGTTACAAATCAGGCACAGAGACATATAATTCATGTTCCTGCAGGCATGCACCCGCCAATGTCTGCAAACAGAAGCAAGATTGGCGCCCCCCGAAAGCATCATCTCCCCAACTACAGAGAACATTCTTCAGACTGGTAGTTATTCAGAGCCCTGTTTCTCTTCTATCCCCTGGGTTCCTTTCACTCATCTTCCACTCCTCTCTTCCCCCATCCAACTCCTCCGAACTCTAGTCAATTAAAAAGAAAGAGATTATTCAGGCTACAGGTAAGTCCCCACCTCACGGAAGCCAGATTTCTACTTGTCATTCTGTCACCCTGAAATCAAACCAACTTACTTGACACTGATTTACTTGACAAGGGTGTGTGGCTGAGTGTCCCACTCTCAGCATTGCCTGCCCACATTACAGCAACTTCTAAGACACGCTCGGTATTAGTTTGTGCAGATAGCTAGCTATGTTTTCTTTTCAGAAGCCAAGTTACGACACAGCCTCCCTGCTGGCTGGAACGGATTTTGCTGGTCTTCTGTCCACATTCCCTTAGCACAGGGAGTTATGTCTGCTGCTACACTGAGAACATGTGCCCACAGCCCAGATAAATTGTAGATACATCGCTTTTCACTGAGCCTTAAGAAATGTAAAAGTGCTTATGCTGAACCAAGGTTATTACACTAGGCAGTGTGGGGACCTGTACTCAGAGAACAAGGTTGACTCTTTTTCCTCCATGAACAATATCCAGGTCTGAGATGAATGAAACTACTATGAGCATCACTAGGAAGCCTTTCACTGAAGCAGACATGAAGCACAGATGCTGATCATGAAGAGTGTAACAGGTGTTTTCTTGGCAGTGAAGTTACACGTGCAAACACTTAGAGGTAGGACATGCTTTTGTGTTCCAGGAACTAAAACACAGGCCAGTGTGGCAAAGGATCCAACACTGGGTAAATCAGAGTAAAAAACTAAATGGTTCAAAGACTAAGCATAAAGAATGCTTTTAAATATCCTTTAGAGAAACCAATGTCACAATTCAATGATCATTATAAATTCTATTAGAATTATTGGTCTTAAGATGAGAAACAACAGAATCCTCTAAAATTGTGCACTGAGAAGAACAAATGTGATCTGATTTAGCGGGTTGTGAGTTATTTTTTTCTTCTTCATCAAGCCCTAAGTCTATTTGTCTTAATGGCAACTACATTAAAAAAAAAAAAAAAGTTTGTATGATAAGACTTCATTGAAATAAAGATCACATCAGAGCTCAAACAAAAGAAACAGAAGGAATTTTGCAAATCAAACCTAGTGAACTCTGGGGTGTGGAAAATAGAACATTCCCTACCCTCAATCCCAAATCACAGGCTAGCACTCACATTAGAACCTGAATCTTTGGAGCAAGCTTGACCTAACTAGGTGTAAGTGGATGTGGGAAAGGCTTACTCACATATCTCAGTTAAGGAAAAGGATTGTTACATTCACATGGCAGGATGAGAAATGAAGAGACACTGGCTTCCAGTTACCCAATTTGGAAACAATCAGAGGCTAATACATGCTCTGTAGGGAAAGACCAAGGTACACCACTGTTAAGAACCTGTACATCTCCCTCTGAGCCTTGGTGGTTTGGGGCATCAGATGAGGTTATTTCCTGTGGTCTTATAAACAGAAAAAAAGTATATTTAAAGACAGACCAAAGCCATTCACATGAAGTAATTAATTTAGGGTTAAATATATAAGCAGCATTATGTAATGTTTTAAAGTATATGAACATTCCAAAATTGTCAGTTTATATTTGGTCATAAGCCAAGACCAACTCTTTAAAGAAGAATTTAATTAACTTTTCAGCACATAGTAGTAAGATGAGGGAAAACAGTCCTGAGACTTCCTCTGTCAGGGGTAATTAGGATCCAAGTTGCATCGTTCTCTTGATCCTGTCTACCAAGGGGGCTGGACATGAACGTAGGTGATAATCAGGGCTATGATTGGATGATAGGACATATTCGCACATAGAAGAAGTCATTTAAAAGGTTTTTTACTGTAGGCTGTTGTACCTGAAATTTATGGCCAGGACCTGAGTTTCCAAGGATGATTCTTAGTGTGATTCCTGCACATGCATTGGAATCACTTGAAATGCACACAGTTAAAAAGCAGATTTATAGGCTCACCACTCACTGCCTAAACCATAACCGGAGGGGAGCAAGGGAGAAGACTGGACCATAAATTTCCAGTGATTTTTATTCTCACTAAAGTTTGAGGATACTGCTTAGGGTAAGAAGATGAGATTCATTAAGATTTACACTAGAAGAATGAAAGGAATTCAATTTATGAATGGATATTATAGAAATTTTAGGTTTTATTTTAAAGGAAATTTTTCAGTATAAAAATTTACAATTCCAAATTTAAATTCTGCTTAACTCATCTTGTTTGTGTGACTCCTACAGTAACCACTAGTCTGGATAAAGATCATTGAACTCACAATATTAAATGCTCGTGAAGTTGTGGAGCCACAGGAACTCTTGTTCATTGTTCATGGGAACACAAAATGAAACAATCACTTGGGAATTCTGGCGGTTCTTAACAAAAGCAGTCATACTCTTACCATATCATGCAGCTATCACAGTCTTTGGGATTTACCCAAAGGAGTTGAAAACTTATGTCCACAAAAACCTGAATATGGACGTTTATAACAGTTTTATTCATAACTGTCATAACTTGTAAGTAGCCAAGATGTCTTTCAGCAGGTGAATGGATTAATAAACTGAGGTACATCCAGCAGACAATGGAATACCATTCAAATCTAAAAATAAATATGATATGAAGCCATGAAACAATATGGAAGAGTCTTAAATTCATATTACTAAGTTACAGAAATTGATGCAGAAAGATTACATATTATATGATTACAACTATATTATAGCATGGGAAAAGCTCAACTAGGGGGATAATAAAAGGGTGAGTGGTTTCCAGGAGTTGGGAGGGAGAGAGATAAATAGATGAAGCACATGGGATTTTTAGGGCAATGAGACTACTCTGTATGAGACTGCTACAGTGGTGGGTATACGTTATGATGCTTTGGTCCAAATCCATAGAATGCACAACATGAAGCGTGAACCCTAATGTAAACTATGGACTTTGGATGGGAATGATGTGTCAAGTAGGCTCATCAGCTGTAACAAATATATCACTCTAGTGTTGGATGTTCATAGTGGGGAAGGATATGCCTGTATGTGACAGAGGGTATATAGGAAATCTTTTTATTTTCTGCTGAAATTTGCTGTGAGCTTAAAACTGTTCTAAATTTTTAAAATAAGTAAATGCATCTTAAAAAAAAAAATCACTGAGCAGCTCAGAAACAATTGGGTTGTTGGTGCTTGAAATACCACATTCAGATCAGATCAGTCGCTCAGTCGTGTCCGACTCCTTGCGACCCCATGAATCCTAGCACACCAGGCCTCCCTGTCCATCACCAACTCCTGGAGTTCACTCAGACTCATGTCCATTGAGTCAGTGATGCCATCCAGCCATCTCATCCTCTGTCGTCCCCTTCTCCTCCTGCCCCCAATCCCTCCCAGCATCAGAGTCTTTTCTAATGAGTCAACTCTTCTCATGAGGTGGCCAAAGTACTGGAGTTTCAGCTTTAGCATCATTCCTTCCAAAGAAATCCCAGGGCTGATCTCCTTCAGAATGGACTTGTTGGATCTCCTTGCAGTCCAAGGGACTCTCAAGAGTCTTCTCCAACACCACAGTTCAAAAGCATCAATTCTTCGGCACTCAGCCTTCTTCACAGTCCAACTCTCACATCCATACATGACCACAGGAAAAACCATAGCCTTGACTAGACGAACCTTTGTTGGCAAAGTAATGTCTCTGCTTTTGAATATGCTATCTAGGTTGGTCATAACTTTCCTTCCAAGGAGTAAGCGTCTTTTAATTTCATGGCTGCAGTCACCATCTGCAGTGATTTTGGAGCACCCCAAAATAAAGTCTGACACTGTTACCACTGTTTCCCCTGTTTCCCCATCTATTTCCCATGAAGTGGTGGGACCGGATGCCATGATCTTCGTTTTCTGAATGTTGAGCTTTAAGCCAACTTTTTCACTCTCCACTTTCACTTTCATCAAGAGGCTTTTGAGTTTCTCTTCACTTTCTGCCATAAGGGTGGTGTCATCTGCATATCTGAGGTGATTGATATTTCTCCTGGCAATCTTGATTCCAGCTTGTGTTTCTTCCAGCCCAGTGTTTCTCATGATGTACTCTGCATATAAGTTAAATAAGCAGGGTGACAATGTACAGCCTTGACGTACTCCTTTTCCTATTTGGAACCAGTCTGTTGCTCAATGTCCAGTTCTAACTGTTGCTTCCTGACCGGCATACAAATTTCTCAAGAGGCAGATCAGGTGGTCTGGTATTCCCATCTCTTTCAGAATTTTCCATAGGTTACTGTGACCCACACAGTGCTGACTAATGCCATGGGCTCTCAGATGTCAGCCCTTTGCACCAAGTGGTCCTCAGAAGTTATTGGTTAAATTGATGCTGAGTGGTCAAATCTGTGATTATCCAACATCTGAATTAGAAACTGGGTATTTCATTGCTTCATCTATTTTTTAAACTGGAAAAGAACAGTGCCGGCTGGGGTGATTTCTCACAGAGTGTGGCCATTCATCCTGAGCCTGAATTTCTCAACTTTTTTTTTATTAAAGATGATGATATCTCAACATTGCTGGGAGCAGGAGATAAAGTAATTTTTGTAAATTTGTTTGATTGAACAAATATAAATGCATCCAAGAGATAGTTCATAAACTTTATACATGTTTGGTAATTGATTTCTTTAAAGCACCAGCTTGGTTTAATTAGGAGCAGAACTTTCCCCAACATATTAACTGGTCAGTATTGACTTTTGGAACACAGTTCAGGTTTCCCATATCTAAAACTGAGGTGGATTGTGAATCCCTTAAGGTTTCTTTCACAATGTATTTAACTATTAAGGGGGAAGAGAGGGAAAACTGGAGAAAGCTATGAGCACTCTTCCCAGGAAATGTATGTGGACATTTCAGAAGGCTCAAGTTTAGATCCCACCTGAAGTTTCTCCAGGGAATCCAAGTTAAGAATACGTGCATTAAAATTTAACTATACTCCTTGAGAGGGCTTCCCAGGTAGCACTAGTGGTAAAGAACCTGCCTGTCAATGCAAGAGACATAAGAGACTCAGGTTGAATCCCTGGATCAGGAATATACCCTGAAGGAGGGCATGGAAACTCACTCCAGCATTCTTGCCTGGAGAATCCCATGGACAGAGGAGCCTGGTGCGTTACGGTTCATAGGGTCACAAAGAGTCAGACACGACTGAAGAGACTTAACTTAGCACAGCATACTCCTTGAGAAGGGCTTCTTTTATTCATTCATTCATTCATTTACATGTTCACTCATTCATTCAATCAATGTTTATTAAAACCTTTTTCGTACTGGAAATACTGAATGCTTAAAAGATGCTAAGACATGGACTCATCTTCCAGGAATTTACAGTTTAGTGATGAAGAAAGAAGATAATGTCTTAGTGAATCAAGAGTGCTAGAGCAGAGAAAAAGTTGAGTATAAGTGCTCTGACAAGTTAGGAAAGGCTTCTAGAGAGGCTAACCTGTGTCAGTCCATCCATATTTTTAGTGGGTAAACAGAAGATGGCCAGGAAGGTCAGGGGAAAGTTAGGGTGAAATAAAGAAGAATAGTCCAGGAAAAGAATGGAATATATACAGAGTGCAAGGTTGAGGTTATATTGCTAAGGGTGTTAGGGGGCAGAAGAGTGAGACTAGGCTGGAGAAACTAGTGGCAGACAGATCATTAAGGGACTGTATGACATGCCAAGAATTCTTGGCTATCTGAAAGGCTTGAGAATGCACCAAGGAAGATTTCAAGCAGGAAGCAACTTCAGTGTGCACTAAAAAATACCATAGCATCTTTGTGAAATATAGATAGAAACAAGCAAGATGAGGAGTGAGGCAACAAGCTTGGGGGAATTACAAGCGATCCAAGAGAAGGAGAATGAAGATTGGAACTAAGGCTGTGGGAATGAGGCCAGAGCAAAGGGAACGAATTCTAGACAAGTTACAAACGGTGAAACCAGCAATTCAGATCAGATGTTTTGGCTGCGGACTCAGAAAGTTGTAAAAGTTTAGAAGGACTGGAGTTTAAGACTTGGTTGGAAGTAAAATGGGCTCACTGAAATCAGAAAATGGAAGAGGAGCAATAGACTGGGGATGGGATGGGGGAGAGAATGAATTTAAGGTGCCCATGAGAATTCTAAGTAGTGATGTGTATACAGACATCTGGAGGGTCCAGAGCAAGACATAGACTAAAATGAGAAAATTAGGAGACATTCATAAATAGGTGGAAATGGAAGCAACAAGAGGGGCTAAAGTGGTATGCAAATGAAAGTGTTATGAGGAGAGAAGAGGATCAAAGAAAGAAACTTAGGGATTGGCTTCATTTATGTGGTCTAAGAAGGGAAAACCCACAAGGGCATTAAAGCCAGGGATATAAAAGCAATGCCAAGTTTCATAGTAGACAAAGGAGGAGTTTCAAGAATGAGAATGTGGTCAATAAAACAAAGGCTTCAGAGATCTACGGACTAATGGTGTTCACCCATTTTCAAAACAGAGAAGCCATTGGTAATCGTAAATGAGGAGAAAAATATTTTGACAGATTTCAAGGCACAGAGAATCAATGGAAAGAATACGACACATGACAAGAGCAATGTCTGACACAGTAAATGCTTTAACATGAGTATTCCTCTGGGAAATTTTAGATCTTTGACATTTCTTCAAGCAATTTATTCTTGTTATTATTCCTAGAGTTTCACTCTTTTATTTTAGTCATTATAATATTCATATGATTTTAACAATCAGATATTTAGACACTAGTCTTTGGGAAAAGATTATACATTTTTTTAAATTTTATTTTATTTTTAAACTTTACATAATTGTATTAGTTTTGCCAAATATCAAAATGAATCTGCCACAGGTATACATGTGTTCCCCATCCTGAACCCTCCTCCCTCCCCATACCATCCCTCTGGGTTGTCCCAGTGCACTAGCCCCAAGCATCCAGTATCGTGCATCGAACCTGGACTGGCAGCTCGTTTCTTACATGATATTTTACATGTTTCAATGTCATTCTCCCAAATCTTCCCACCCTCTCCCTCTCCCACAGAGTCCATAAGACTGTTCTATACATCAGTGTCTCTTTTGCTGTCTCGTACACCGGGTTATTGTTACCATCTTTCTAAATTCCATATGTATGCATTAGTATACTGTATTTATGTTTTTCCTTCTGGCTTACTTCACTCTGTATAATAGGCTCCAGTTTCATCCACCTCATTAGAACTGATTCAAATGTATTCTTTTTAATGGCTGAGTAATACTCCATTGTGTAGATTATACATTTTTAAACACACTTACAACCTTTAGAGACAGACAAAGTGATTTTAAAAGTTTTCCTCTGTGTTTTTATTACATTTTTTTAATCTTTTTATTTTATTTTTTAACTTTACAATATTGTATTGGTTTTGCCATATATCAAAATGAATCCGCCACAGGTATACATGTGTTCCACATGTATTCAGGAGGTTCCTGAACCCTCCTCCCTCCCCATACTATCCCTCTGGGTCGTCCCAGTGCACCAGCCCCAAGCATCCAGTGTCGTGCACCGAACCTGAACTGGCGACTCATTTCATACATGATATTATACATGTTTCAATGCCATTCTCCCAAATCATCCCAGCCTCTCCCTCTCCCACAGAGTCCAAAAAGACTGTTCTATACATCAGTGTCTCTTTTGCTGTCTTGTATACAGAGTTATTGTTACCTTCTTTCTAAATTCCATATATATTCGTTAGTATACTGTATTGGTGTTTTTACTTCTGGCTTACTTCACTCTGTATAATAGACTCCAGTTTCATCCACCTCATTAGAACTGATTCAAATGTATTCTTTTTAATGGCTGAGTAATACTCCATTGTGTATATGTACCACTGCTTTCTTATCTATTCATCTGCTGATGGACATCTAGGTTGCTTCCATATCCTGGCTATTATAAACAGTGCTGCGATGAACATTGGGGTACATGTGTCTCTTTCCCTTCTGATTTCCTCAGTGTGTATGCCCAGCAGTGGGATTGCTGGATCATAAGGCAGTTCTATTTCCAGTTTTTTAAGGAATCTCCACACTGTTCTCCATAGTGGCTGTACTAGTTTGCATTCCCACCAACAGTGTAAGAGGGTTCTCTTTTCTCCACACCCTCTCCAGCATTTATTGCTTGTAGACTTTTGGGTCGCAGCCATTCTGACTGGTGTGAAATGGTACCTTATAGTGGTTTTGATTTGCATTTCTCTGATAATGAGTGATGTTGAGCATCTTTCCATGTGTTTGTTAGCCATCTGTATGTCTTCTTCGGAGAAATGTCTATTTAGTTCTTTGGCCCATTTTTTGATTGGGTCATTTATTTTTCTGGAGTTGAGCTGTAGGAGTTGCTTGTATATCTTTGAGATTAGTTGTTTGTCAGTTGCTTCATTTGCTATTATTTTCTCCCATTCTGAAGGCTGCCTTTTCACCTTGCTTATAGTTTCCTTTGTTGTGCAGAAGCTTTTAAGTTTAATTAGGTCCCATTTGTTTATTTTTGCTTTTATTTCCAATATTCTGGGAGGTGGGTCATAGAGGAGATGGGACATACATCACATATACATCACACATACATAGTGTGATGTATGTCGGAGAGTGTTTTGCCTATGTTCTCCTCTAGGAGTTTTATAGTTTATGGTCTTACGTTTAGATCTTTAATCCATTTTGAGTTTATTTTTGTGTATTGTGTTAGAAAGTGTTCTAGTTTCATTCTTTTACAAGTGTTTGACCAGATTTCCCAGCAGCACTTGTTAAAGAGATTGTCTTTAATCCATTGTATATTCTTGCCTCCTTTGTCAAAGATAAGGTGTCCATATGTGCGTGGATTTATCTCTGGGCTTTCTATTTTGTTCCATTGATCTATATTTCTGTCTTTGTGCCAGTACCATACTGTCTTAATGACTGTGGCTTTGTAGTAGAGCCTGAAATCAGGCAGGTTGATTCCTCCAGTTCCATTCTTCTTTCCCAAGATTGCTTTGGCTATTCAAGGTTTTTTGTATTTCCATACAAATTGTGAAATTATTTGTTCTAGCTCTGTGAAGAATATCGTTGGTAGCTTGATAGGGATTGCATTGAATCTATAAATTGCTTTGAGTAGTATACTCATTTTCACTATATTGATTCTTCCAATCCATGAACATGGTATATTTCTCCATTGGTGTCCTCTTTGATTTCTTTCACCAGTGTTTTATAGTTTTCTATATATAGGTCTTTAGTTTCTTTAGGTAGATATATTCCTAAGTATTTTATTCTTTTCATTGCAATGGTGAATGGAACTGTTTCCTTAATTTCTCTTTCTGTTTTCTCATTATTAGTGTATAGGAATGCAAGGGATCTCTGTGTGTTGATTTTATATCCTGCAACTTTACTATATTCATTGATTAGTTCTAATAATTTTCTGGTGGAGTCTTTAGGGTTTTATATGTAGAGGATCATGTCATCTGCAAACAGTGAGAGTTTTACTTCTTCTTTTCCAATTTGGATTCCTTTTATTTCTTTTCCTGCTCCGATTGCTGTGGCCAAAACTTCCAAAACTATGTTGAATAGTAATGGTGAAAGTGGGCACCCTTATCTTGTTCCTGACTTTAGAGGAAATGCTTTCAATTTTTCACCACTGAGGATAATGTTTGCTGTGGGTTTGTCATATATAGCTTTTATTATGTTGAGGTATGTTCCTTCTATTCCTGCTTTCTGGAGAGTTTTTATCATAAATGGATGTTGAATTTTGTCAAAGGCTTTCTCTGCATCTATTGAGATAATCATATGGTTTTTATTTTTCAATTTGTTAATGTGGTGTATTACATTGATTGATTTGCGGATATTGAAGAATCCTTGCATCCCTGGGATAAAGCCCACTTGGTCATGGTGTATGATCTTTTTAATGTGTTGTTGGATTCTGATTGCTGAAATTTTGTTAAGGATTTTTGTATCTATGTTCATCAGTGATATTGGCCTGTAGTTTTCTTTTTTTGTGGTATCTTTGTCAGGTTTTGGTATTAGGGTGATGGTAACCTCATAGAATGAGTTTGGAAGTTTACCTTCCTCTGCAATTTTATGGAAGAGTTTGAGCAGGATAGATGTTAGCTCTTCTCTAAATTTTTGGTAGAATTCAGCTGTGAAGCCGTCTGGACCTGGGCTTTTGTTTGCTGGAAGATTTCTGATTACAGTTTCAATTTCCGTGCTTGTGATGGGTCTTTTAAGATTTTTCTATTTCTTCCTGGTCCAGTTTTGGAAAGTTGTACTTTTCTAAGAATTTGTCCATTTCTTCCACCTTGTCCATTTTATTGGCATGTAATTGCTGATAGTAGTCTCTTATGATCCTTTGTATTTCTGTGTTGTCTGTTGTGATCTCTCCATTTTCACTTCTAATTTCATTGGTTTGATTTTTCTCCCTTTGTTTCTTGATGAGTCTGGCTAAAGGTTTGTCAATTTTATTTATCCTTTCAAAGAACCAGCTTTTGGCTTTGTTGATTTTTGCTATGGTCTCTTTTGTTTCTTTTGCATTTATTTCTGTTCTAATTTTTAAGATTTCTTTCCTTCTACTAATCCTGGGGTTCTTCCTTTCTTCCTTTTCTAGTTGCTTTAGGTGTAGAGTTAGGTTATTTATTTGACTTTTTTCTTGTTTCTTGAGGTATGCCTGTATTGCTATGAACTTTCCCCTTAGGACTGCTTTTACAGTGTCCCACAGGTTTTGGGTTGTTGTGTTTTCATTTTCACTCATTTCTATGCAAATTTTGATTTCTTTTTTGATTTCTTCTGTGATTTGTTGGTTATTCAGCAGCGTGTTGTTCAGCCTCCATATGTTGGAATTTTTAATAGTTTTTCTCCTGTAATTGAGATCTAATCTTACTGCATTGTGGTCAGAAAAGATGCTTGGAATGATTTCAATTATTTTTAATTTACCAAGGCTAGATTTATGGCCCAGGATGTGATCTATCCTGGAGAAGGTTCTGTGTGCGCTTGAGAAAAAGGTGAAATTCGTTGTTTTGGGATGAAATGTCCTATAGATATCAATTAGGTCTAGCTGGTCTATTGTGTCGTTTAAAGTTTGTGTTTCTTTGTTAATTTTCTGTTTAGTTGATCTATCCATAGGTGTGAGTGGGGTATTAAAGTCTCCCACTATTATTGTGTTATTGTTAATTTCTCCTTTCATACTTGTTAGCATTTGTCTTACATATTGCAGTACTCCTATGTTGGGTGCATATATATTTATAATTGTTATATCTTCTTCTTGGATTGATCCTTTGATCATTATGTAGTGACCTTCTTTGTCTCTTTTCACAGCCTTTGTTTTAAAGTCTATTTTATCTGATATGAGTATTGCTACTCCTGCTTTCTTTTGGTCTCTATTTGCATGGAAAATCTTTTTCCAGCCCTTCACTTTCAGTCTGTATGTGTCCCCTATTTTGAGGTGGGTCTCTTGTAGACAACATATGTAGGGGTCTTGTTTTTGTACCCATTCAGCCAGTCTTTGTCTTTTGGTTGGGGCATTCAACCCATTTACATTTAAGGTAATTATTGATAAGTATGATCCCATTGCCATTTACTTTATTTTTTGGGGTTCGAATTTATACACCCTTTTTGTGTTTCCTGTCTAGAGAATATCCTTTAGTATTTGTTGGAGAGCTGGTTTGGTGGTGCTGAATTCTCTCAGCTTTTGCTTGTCTGTAAAGCTTTTGATTTCTCCTTCATATTTGAATGAGATCCTTGCTGGGTACAATAATCTGGGCTGTTGGTTATTTTCTTTCATCACTTTAAGTATGTCTTGCCATTCCCTCCTGGCTTGAAGAGTTGCTATTGAAAGATCAGCTGTTATCCTTATGGGAATTCCCTTGTGTGTTATTTGTTGTTTTTCCCTTGCTGCTTTTAATATTTGTTCTTTGTGTTTGATCTTTGTTAATTTGATTAATATGTGTCTTGGGGTGTATCATCTTGGGTTTATCCTGTTTGGGACTCTCTGGGTTTCTTGGACTTGAGTGATTATTTCCTTCCTCATTTTAGGGAAGTTTTCAACTGTTATCTCCTCAAGTATTTTCTCATGGTCTTTCTTTTTGTCTTCTTCTTCTGGGACTCCTATGATTTGAATACTGTAGCATTTAATATTGTCCTGGAGGTCTCTGAGATTGTCCTCGTTTCTTTTAATTCGTTTTTCTTTTTTCCCTCTGATTCATTTATTTCTACCATTCTATCTTCTAATTCACTAATCCTATCTTCTGCCTCTGTTATTCTATTTGTTGCCTCCAGAGTGTTTTTGATCTCATTGATTGCATTATTCATTATATATTGACTCTTTTTTTATTTCTTCTAGGTCCTTGTTAAACCTTTCTTGTGTCTTCTCAATCCTTGTCTCCAGGCTATTTATCTGTGATTCCATTTTGATTTTAAGATTTTGGATCAATTTCACTATCATTATTCGGAATTCTTTATCAGGTAGATTCCCTATCTCTTTCTCTTTTGTTTGGTTTGGTGGGCATTTATCCTGTTCCTTTACCTGCTAGGTATTCCTCTGTCTCTTCATCTTGTTTATATTGCTGAGTTTGGGGTGTCCTTTCTTTATTCTGGTAGTTTGTGGAGTTCTCTTTATTGTGGAGTTTCCTCGCTGTGTGTGGGTTTGTACAGGTGGCTTGTTAAGGTTTCTTGTTTAGGGAAGCTTGTGTGGGTGTTCTGGTGGGTGGAGCTGGATTTCTTCTCTCTGGAGTGCAATGAATTGTCCAGTAATGAGTTATGACATGTCTATGGTTTTGTAGTAACTTTGGGCAGTCTGTATATTGGAGCTCAGGGCTGTGTCCCTGTGTTGCTGGAGAATTTGCATGGTATGTCTTGCCCTGGAACTTGTTGGCCCTTGTGTGGTGCTTGGTTTCAGTGTAGGTATGGAGGTGTTTGATGAGCTCCTGTCAATTAATGTTCCCTGGAGTCAGGAGTTCCCTGGAGTCAGGGTTTGGACTTAAGCCTCCTGCTTCCAGTTATCGGTATTATTATTACAGTAGTCTCAAAACTTCTCCTTCTATACAGCACCATTGACAAAGCATCTATGTTAAAGATGAAAAGTTTCTCCACCGTGAGGGTCACCCAGAGAGGTTCACAGTGTTACATGGAGAAGAGAAGAGGGAGGAGGGAGTTAGAGGTGACCCGAATGAGATGAGGTGGAATCAATAGAGGAAAGAGCAGGCTAGGCAGTAATCACTTCCTTATGTGCACTCCACAACTGGATCGCTTAGAGATGTTCACGGAGTTATACAGAGAGAAGAGGGAGGAAGGAGACAGAGGTGGCCAGGAGGATAAAAGGGGGGAATGAAAAGGAGAGAGACAGATCCAGCCAGTAATCAGTTCCCAGAAATTCACAGAGTTGGGTTGAGTAGAGAGGGGTTAGGGAGGAGACACAGGCGACCTGGTGGAGAAAAAGGAGAGTCCAAAGGGAGAGAGAGCAGTCAAGCCAGTAATCTCGCTCCCAAGTAAAAAATGGGTACTGAAGATTGGGTTCTTAAAGGTACAAAATTGGTAACAAATACCTAAAAGCAAAAATTAAAAATCTAGAGTAAAGTTTGGAATTTCAAAAATACAATGTTAAAGAAAAGAAGAAGGAAAAGAAAGAGAGAAAAAGAAAAAAAAAAAAAGTCGCAAAAATTATAAAGAAAATAGAAACATTTTTTCCAAGTGTGTAATCAGAATTTTCAATTAAGAAATACAAGAACCTAAATTATGTGGTAAATAAGTTATGAAATGTCTATTTTTGGTTTTATATATATATATATATATTTTTTTTTTTTTTTTAAATAAGGGATTCTCTGGTATCTCAGTCGGTAAAGAATCTGCCTGCAGTGCAGGAGACCCAGGTTCGATCCCTGGGTCAGGAAGATTTGCTGGAGAAGGAAATGGCAAATCACTACAAGGAATCCTTGCCTGGAAAATCCCATGGACAGAAGAGCCTGGTGGGCTGCAGTCCATGGGTTGCAGAGTTGGGCACGACTGAATGACTGACACTTTTTAAAAATCAGCACTTAAGATGAATTTGATGGAGGTTAAACAAAGGATAGCAGATTTGATTAATAAATTTGATGTTTTAAACACCAAAAATTGGATCTTCTTTTAAACTCCAGATGGACATAGAGAATGATATTAAAGTTTAGAAAGTTACTTTCAAGGTAAGAGAGATTTATCCAGGACAGAGACCTAAATGAAGCATTATTTAAAATATAACAAAAGACATAAAATAAAAATTAGAAAAATATTAAATTCAAGATTTATGATTAAAGACAATTATAAATATCACTTTGTTTCGTATTTTCATGGTATTAGTTAAAGATCTTGAGAAGTCAGTAGTTTCCCCCTGAAGTGTGCCTCAAAGATTACAAACAGGAACCTCAGTTTTAAAGTCATGTTTACTGGGTGTTATGTCTTCTTTTACGGAGTGTGTGTATGTGTGTATGCTACTAAATCACTTCAGTTGTGTCCGACTCTGTGTGACCCCATAGACAGCAGTCCACCAGGCTCCCCCGTCCCTGGGATTCTCCAGGCAAGAACACTGCAGTGGGTTGCCATGTCCTTCTCCAATGCATGAAAGTGAAAAGTGAAAGTGAAGTCGCTCAGCGGTGTCCGACCCTCAGCGACCCCATGGACTACAGCCTACCAGGCTCCTCTGTCCATGGGATTTTCCAGGCAAGAGTACTGGAGGGGGGTGCCATTGTCTTCTCTGATATGTGTGTATGGGCATCATTATTTACACATAGCAGCTATAGCTCTTCTGGGCACCCTCCTATTTTCTCTCATCACCAGTTCCCAGTATTCACTCTCTGGAGCTTACAGGCCAAAATGATAGGACATTCTCAAAACAAAAACAAACAAAAAAACAAAGTCTGGCTGAACATTACAAAACACTGGGGAGTTTTTTAAAATGTTGGTATCTGGGCCCCAACCCTACAAATTCTGATACATTTTTATTTCTAGTAAGACTTGGGCATTGAAGTTTTTTGAAAGCTCTCTAGATGATTCTAATAGGAAGTAGGGTTAAGGACCCCTGTGATAGAGGTTTCTTGTACCTGCTCCTCATAAGGAAAGAATTTATCACTCACTGGCATGAGTCAGATGGAGATATAAGCAAGACTGCTAGGTAAATTTCAGTTTGTACTGATGTAGCAAATACATTTCAGAAGTCTGTCATCCCTTTGCACCTTTAGCTTTAAAGATTCTTTCAATTTCAAGATACAAAATAGGAAAAGGCAGGCTACCTGGATGAACTTTTGCTCTACTTTATCTTTAAAAATAATTCTTTATTTTTGGCCATATCAGCTCTTAGTTAGTATTAGAGTAGGTGCAAAAGCTTCTCCCCTAGTTGTGGTTCATGGGCTCAGTTGCCCCACAGAATGTGGGATCTTAGTTCCCCAACCAGCCAGGGATGGAAGCCACATCCCCTGCTTTGGAAGCTGGATTCTTAACCACTGGACCACCAAGGAAGTCCCCTTTTGCTCTCATTTTATTAAGTATTACTGCCAATTTGTCAAACATCTTTAAGTCAATAATCTTTTAAGTTGGTCAATAATAGAATCCTATACTTTGTGTGTGTGTGTGTGTGTGTGTGCATGTGTGCATGTGTTTTGTATATTCCTATAAAGACAATCATGGTGCAAGTTTTCTCTGCATTGTTTCTGCAGGATGATTTTGGTCAGTGAATTTAATATCAAGAGGTTAGCATTAGGATACAATTTCTTAGTTAGAATGAACTGTTCTGATTTTAAAATTTTTCATTCTTAAGATAATGCTATGACAAAGAACCCAATAAAAAAAATGAATATCCAGTTGAAATTGACTTGAGTTCATTTAAAACAATGGATTGGGAAACAACAATTTTTTTTTTCCCACATCTAAACAGGAACATTACTTTTGCCGGCAAAGTAGAGACATTATTTTGCTGACAAAGGTCTGTCTGGTCAAATCTCTGGTTTTTCAGTAGTCATGTGTGGTTGTGAGAGTTGAACCATAAAGAAAGCTGAGCACTGAAAAATTGACGCTTTTGAACTGTGGTGTTGGAGAAGACTCTTGAGAGCCCCTTGGACTGCAAGGAGATCAAACCAGTCAATCCTAAAGGAAATCAGCCCTGAATATTCATTGGGAGGATTGATGCTGAGGCTGAAGTTCCAATACTTTGGCCACCAGATGCGAAGAACTGACTCATTTGAAAAGACCCTGATGCTGGGAAAGATTGAAGGCGGGAGAAGGGGACGACAGAGGATGAGACGGTTGGATGGCATCGACTCGATGGAAAAGAGTTTGAGCAAGCTCCAAGAGTTGGTGATGGACAGGGAAGCCTGGTGTTCTGCGGTCCATGGGGTCACAAATAATCAGACATGATTGACTGACAGAACTGAACTGCTCATCTTTCTTTTCCCCAGAGTTTTCTCATACAGAGAAATGGGCATAAAAGTGCTTTGGGGGCAAGAACAGCTTTGCCACGCCCATTGGCTAGGAGAGGAAACATTTCCTTCGTTTCTATTTTTTGGTATTAACCAATGTACCAGAATGCTTCTACTTTTCACACCTGAGGTTAAGTTACACATGTTTCAGGAAGCCTTTAGGGGCTCCAATGTGAGAATCTACATTATTCACAGTAAAAACCTCTGTAATGCAAGCATCCACCGATTAACCTAAGATCATTTATTGGGCTAGTTTTGTTTGCACATTTGTACATTGGGCAGACATTCGTGCATGAAAATCTGTTCTCTGTGATGTTTCACGGCAAGGAAAAGAACTTATTTTCTCTGACCATGAGAAGATGGATGCTAGCTTTTATGTGCATACTGCTTTAGGCTTCAGGGCAGTCTAGGATTTCACAAGATCTGTGAAATCCTTTTTTCTTCACCCCCTCTCTATTCATGGGAAATAACTCATTGAGGCCTCATCTGATAGCCTTTCTTTCAGTGGGGGTGCTAAAATCAGTGGTATTTGATGATGGGACACATTGCCTTGGGCCAGAGCATTTTAATTATGTGGGCAGACCAACATTTACCATTCATTTCCTTCCATTTCAATTCCAAGAAAAGAAAAACAAAAGCAAGGTTGGAGATTTACGCTCTGTATATCTCAATCTTTAAAACTGCTAGATTCCTTTGTTCTAAATTGTATAACGTGAATTATGAAGACTTACTTAAACATCTCCCAAACAAGTTATGATTCTATCTCCTTTGTGGGTCTATTGGATGAACAAATGAATTTTTATTTTGGCAAGGTTCTTCTTTTTTCTTTTTCAGCTTCAATACCTACATGCCCTCCTACCAATGACATGTTTTAATAAAAGTTACAATGATTTGATTTCCTGCTTAAGTGAAATCAGATGTAATTAAAAATATTTTTAGATTTTATAAAACGTATACATAGCATGACTAAGGTTGGCTTAAAGAAAGTAATTTAAATAAAAACTGGCCTGAGTACTCTGAGCTTTATATATGTCATAATTTCCCCAGATGTCTGAAATAGGTTTGAATGAGTTAGTACCCACTTAAAACCTTGGTACATGGAGCATGAATCTTTGAGACCCATGTGTGATTACATATAAAAAACAAAATGCTATTTCAGAGGGAAAAATCACAACCATCAAAAAGCTTTTAGACATCAAATAGATTTTAAAAATCAACAATTTGATGAGTTAAAATGAATTAGAAACATATGGATTAACATTCTCTTACCAAGCACATGAGTTTAAAAAGAAAAGAGAACTTAAAAAATGTGTTTTGAGTTTCCTCAAACCCAAAATGTTTGAAAAATAATTTAAAGCAATCATTGGAATCAAATGTGCTTGACTTCTCCCAGTTTTGAGGACACCCACTTACTGAGCCTACAGTGATAGTATTTCATTTTTAAAATGAATATCAAATACTGAAGGAGATTCAGCTTCTCCGAATTTTCCCACAACATATGAACCATCGGGTTGAGAACTGTCCAGAGTACTTTTTTATAATTACTAAGAATTATTTTGAAATTTCTATAGAATATAACTCATATTTTTAAAAGGTACTTTCTGTTTTCAATGTGAAATTAGCAGAAAAGGAGAAATTAAAATTTCCTTATGGTTATACATACAGCTTACTCTTCTGTGGGCTGATAATCAAGCATCTTTTAAAGGATTCTGTGTTCAGGTTGCTTGCATAAATATTCAAAGTTTTATATATATATATATATATATACATATATAATATGTATATATATATATATATATGGAGAAGGCAATGGCAACCCACTCCAGTGTTCTTGCCTGGAAAATCCCATGGACGGAGGAGTCTGGTAGGCTGCAGTCCATGGAGTCGCTGAGGGTCGGACACGACTGAGCGACTTCACTTTGACTTTTCACTTTCATGCCTTGGAGAAGGAAATGGCAACCCACTCCAGTGTTCTTGCCTGGAGAATCCCAGGGATGGGGGAGCCTGGTGGACTGCAGTCTATGGGGTCGCACAGAGTCGGACACGACTGAAGTGACTTAGCGGCAGCATATATATGTGTGTGTGTGTGTGTGTGTGTATATATATTGCATTTCACATTAAACATGAAACTTTCAGGTAAAAATCACATTTTTTTATATCATTTTGAGAATGTGTGTGTGCTAAGTCACTTCAATCATGTCTGACTCTTTGCCATCCCATGGACTGTAGCCTGCCAGGCTCCTCTGTCCATGGAATTTTCCAGGCATACTGGAGTGGGCTGCCATTTCCTTCTCCAGGGGATCTTCCTGAGTTAGGGATCAAACATGGGTCTCCTGCACTGCAGGCAGCTTCTTTACCATCTGAGCCACCAGCCCACACCCACACACTGAGAATCTGTTGATTTCTAAATTAATTATTATAATCACCAGGCAAGATTATTAAAACTGTATTTGGTGCTTTCTCACTCTTCAGTTGTTGTCTGAGTTCTCATCTGTACTGCGCTGGGGCAGAAACTGAGCTTTTTGTCTTCCTGTAGTAACATTACCGAGCTCATTAACCCACTGAAAATGTCACACTGTTTACCTTTACATTAATCAGAAGTGTTGAATTTTGTGTTTACATTACGTGTCTTATTAGAAGAACCACTGGACTGTCTTTACCTAAAACAAAGACATGTATGGCCATATTTCTTTTCAAAGCCTTCCATTACCTTGTTACAGCTTTCATACTAAAATGTAATACACAGTCGAGGCCACTGTAAGGTAAGATGGTATGTAGGGTACTCATTAAAAGCATGGATGCTGGGTCAAACGTAAACTCGAAACTGAATCTTGGTTTCATCACTTACTAGCTATGTGGCCAGGAGTGAGATCCCTAACCTTTTCATGATTTATTTAATCTATAAAATGGGGAGAATAATGGTATTGATCTTACGGGAGTTGTTGTATCAAATGACATAATACATGAAAAATGCTTAGAATTGTGCTTAGTAGCTATGAAATCAACAGAAATTAGCTTTTAATATTATTTACAATGAAAAGAGCCTGGATTGTAGAAATTAAATGAGCTAGTATACATGAGAAAAGGAGACAGTTAAGTTCTAAATTACTATATCAAAAATAATAAATATTTCCTTTGAATTAACTAGAAGCATGGTTTCATATCTGTGGGGGCAAAAGAGAAGGGATGTAAGCAAGAACAAATAAAGAGAGATTTCTGGTATTATTGAACCAGTTCACACATTCCTTCTAGACCACTTAATACAAGACACTTATCTGTAGAAAGGGTAATAGAATTCTGGTGTAAATTTTAATAATTGCAGCAGTGATTACCTTTAGATCCTATGAGTTCATTATTGGCTGAACAATTCCAGAGGCTCTCGTTAAATGGCCCATGGAATGAATTGGGCATGGAATTAACCTATCTTTAGTTCCCTAAAGCTTATGTCCCATGAAGGAGTACTCACATTGCTTTATGCCTATACATTTTGTACCCTTGATCCTTTTGAATATAAAAAATTATTTAAAGGGGTTAAACCCAGAATTCTAGGTGAATTGACCCTTAAGCGATTAAAAATGAAAAGGAAAAAATCCAGCTGCAGAAATTATTTTAAATGACTACCATCTTTCTTTTGCAGCTACTTTAACTGCAAATCATTATTGGCTATGCCCTGCGGTTTCAATGCCAGTTGCAAGGTTGCTGCCCTGTCCCAGCCCGGGAATTCTCTGCAGGGGATTCTTCAGGAAAAGAGGCATTTTGTGCAATGGAAGGATAAGTACTGGGTTAATAACCACTAAATATATCTTTTACCAAAGCTCCAGTGAAATTCAAGTAGCATTTTAGTTACTTAAAGTGTTGCTCTCTAATGGGGACACCAAATTGGGTTCACTGAATTTGTGAAACTATTCTTTTGCCATGTAAATTTCTTTTAACATGGAAGAAATATACATTACTACTTTAGAAGTGTTGTCCTAGAAGCATCTGCTTGTCAATTGCTCTTTTAGAGACTTTCTATTTATGCATTCTGGAATATTCTTTATCTAGTCCTTCTTTTGGAGCTCTAAAAGGTTGTCGATTCATCAATCTGAGGGTATGCAGATCATTTCATCCAATCTCTCAAGCCATGCTTGAAACTTACACCAAACCAAACAGCTTATAATTTGCACTTCCACTATTGGAGAACTCACTGTATCCCAAGGCAGCCTATTTATCAGAGTTACACTTCTTAGAAAGCCCTTCATGTTCTGATACTTTCTTTGTAACACTCACCAACTAACTAATAGTAATTGCTACCACACAGCTCAGATCTGATCGCCTTTCTACATCTCCAGTACTTGCTCCTGATTCAGTTTAACTCACATACTGAGCACTCTCTGTGTGCAGAAGTCATTGCTTATTTGAGATCATTTCAGCTCTTTTACAGTCTGGTTTACTCTTCGGATGCTCTAGTTCACCTCTGTCCTTCCTAAAGGATAGTGCTCCGCAATGATATTCAAAGAGTGGTGTGATCAGTGCATTATATAGGGCCTATTCTCATCAGTGTTGGACTAGCTTCTATATGGACCAATGAAAAATAAGTTTACATTTACCTTTACAGAGAGTCTTTTTTTTTTTTAAGTTGAAGTATAAATGGATTATAGGAACGATCTTTATAGCATTGTCTCACAATAAACCTGAAGCCATTCCAGCGCAAAGCAGAGAAATACAGATCTGGTGCAACCAGCGTCCACCTCATACACGCGTTTTAGCATGGACCTCCTTTACAGATACCAGAACGAGCAAAGGCTGGAGTGATTTCATGGATCCCAGAATTTGATTAGGAAACATTTTCTTCTTCCATTTACCTCATTTGTCTTTTCCCAGCCCCATATTTCTATACAATTTTTCCTACAGTATCAAATGTAGGATTGTACACTTGTTGCCACTTGTCATCTGTTTAGGTTTAGGTCATTGTTCTACTTATCAGATCTTTTGGGATCTTTATTTTGTTATTTATTGTATATTCACTATACCTCCCAGATTTTTTTTTTTACTAGTTTGATCTGCTTATTATTAATTAGTAACTAGGCCTGTACATATCCAGTATTTATCAAGACAGTTAACCCTTGAATAACACAGGTTTCAGTTGTGTGGATCCACTTATATTCAGATTTTTTTCAATAAATATAGGGTGCATATGTGTGGATATATACCCTCTGTATATTTGGGTTTTACATTTGAGGGTTCAACCGACCGTGGAGTGAAAATTCTATCCACAGTTGGTTGAATTTGTGAATGCAAAACCCCATGGATATGTAGGGCTGACTGTACTAGGCCATTTTACATAAGGGACTTGAACATCCTAGGATTTGGGGATAGCCAGGCATCCTGGAATCAATTCCCTGCAGATACTGAGAGAAGATTGTACTAGAGAATTGGCTCATATTCTATCTTCTGAGTCTGCCACATTTCTGATGGCTTCAGAAAGAGCAAGTATCTTAAAATAATTAGTCCATGTCTTTGAAACTATAATCTCTAGGAAATATCAACACCTGGCTTCATCAATATTTCTTCTAAACCATATGAGGACTTTCATACAAGTTAAATTGATGTAAAGCAAACAAACATACTTGTGATGACGTTAACCTACCAATGAAAGAAAACACTTCTTTCCTTTACAGGAAGGATTTAGGCAGACATCCTTTATCTTATTTGTCATGAATTGTTATTCCTCACAAGCTTGAAGTAGGTAAAAACAGAACAACGAAGTAGTTCACAGCTTGAGGACTTTATGTATAATTTCATATTAGATTGATTTTATGGAAGATAAGTATGGATCACGATACCAACACAATTCATCTCCTTTGAGAATCAGGATGAAATAAAAATGGAATTTAAAAAACTTAAAAGCTTCAGAGAATTGATTAAGATTCTCCCATACCTGGTGGTAGAGCCATTGAACTCAAAAAGATTCATAAACCTCCTAATCACTAATCTTCTCCAGGCATTGATTTACTGGATTCTTTTAACCTGCTATTTAGAGGGTACGGAAAATGCACCAGGCTTTGCCAGTGACCCCAAGTGCTTTAATTCCTATGCATGCATATTTTAACATTATTACAGAAAGGTTTCATTTGCAATTTACAGGCTGAGTAGCAACGAGTCCGTTTCAAAGAGGTCAGTGATTTCACCATTCCTCCCAGTGATGGAATTATAGTTTAAACAGCTGGAGCACTGTCCCAGGAGGACACTGGGGTATGGCTCCTTAACGGCAGAATAAATCCATCAGACATATTTCATGTGTCTGATAACATTAATAGATACCAGGGCTGTTTAAATATTTAATGAACTCACTCAGAGGCTGTTTACCAAGGGGGAAAAGAGAGCTATCAGAAAGGATGATCACATCCTTTTGATCTACAATGACAACAAAACCGCAATCTCAGCCAATGATTTCTCTTCCTTGCTGCAAACTCCATCAGGGGAACCCTTTTGCTACATGACATGTTTCATTTCCACCGTGTGCCTGAGAGTGTTTTCAGTTTTGCAGTTCAAAAGTTAATCATTTCCATGTGGCTCACTACTTAATAGAGACGCCAGAAGTCATAGAAGAGCTTTCAGTTGGGATGGAGAAAAAGGAGAAGGAAGATAATCAGAGACATGGAGAACAAGAAACGCTGTGCTGTGCACAGATCCCCCAAGGCCGTGGGTATGCTTATGAGAGGAGTCACTAGGAAATGGGTAAGCCTCACGGAAGTGTAGCTTCTGCCCGCTTTGACAAAAGGGAGGCAATTGCTTAACGCACACTTCTTTCTGGGAGTGAATAAAGGTCATTATAAAAAAATCCTAGTTTGATAGTTGACACAAGTTTAGTCTGAGAGTAATTGCATTTTGGTTTACAAAATTTCACTAAAAGTGGTTTGACTAGGCAGAATAAGGATGGTTTTATTCTGTGGTTTCAGATGCCTGTTTGGTCATGCAAAAATGAAACAATAGCTAAATTTCAAATGGTGGGAAATTGCTGGCACTGGGTCCTTACTGTCTGTTGGCACCAACAAACACTTACATTGGAAAATGGTTTATTGCACACTTTCCACAGCATTTTATTTCCCCCTCAATTATGTTGACTATAACCCTAATCCAATTCTCTTCATGGAATGAAAGCTATACCTAGGCCTCATGTACACCATCTTGGTCTGCTTTAACACCTGAGAAACTCAGCCTAGATTAGAATAAATTAAGAGTGCCTCCTAGACTTGGTTGAAAATATCTGGCCATTTGTCAGTATAAGGCTGATTGTAGATGGTGAAAAAGTCATGACAATTTTCTTTGGGGACTAAGAGTATTTTGGCTTAATTAAAAATGGATACATTTTTGAACATCTCAGATGAATGCCATTAGCATTATTTATACTCTGTTTTCTCTCAATTCTGTTTTGCTATAGGTTTGTAACTTTTAATGTGAGCCTAAGAAAGCAGATGGTGGATTTCCTGAGTGCACAGTGTTGCTCTACTTTTTGAAGGGCTGTCATTCTCAGAAATGAAAGACTTACACTAGACCATACCTTTCCAAACAAATCATTTTCAAGTATATAAATAGCACAATTAATCACAATGGAAATATAAAATGTTTAATCAGTAGCAGATGGACTGGAACAAAGAAATCTTATGTATAAGATTATTTGAAATGTTCAATGTTGCATATTTTTAATGTTTGTAAAAAAGGATTTTAGGGCCTATGTTTTTATTTAAACTTTACTGTTAGAATTTTGTTCCTTCTTTTTCTCAAAAGGATTAAGCAGTCCATTTAGCTGCTGTTTTAGGAAAGCAGCTGAGTCACTACCTGGCATAAGAGAAAAGCTAGCTAAAATACACATTTACCAGGGAACAGTTTAAATTCTTCAAGTCCTCCCTTTTATAGTAACCAACAATAAAATTTCCTCATGTTCTTGAAAAAATAACCTGGGAGAGACACTATGTGGGAAAATGCAGTTGCTATACAAAAGGCACAGATCTTTGATGTTGATTATCATTTTAAATCTTTTAAGTGAGTGCATTTTAGAAAAGAGAAAATTCTGACAAGTAAAGGAGCAGAGAACTCCTTTTGGAAATTCGGTCTGGTTTGGACTCAGCTCTGCAGCAATAAAAGCTGAAACTAATTTCCAGATGGAATAAATTGGTTCCAGAGTTTCTGAAATCTTGGCCAGCATGTTGCACAGCTGAAGTTGATCCTTGTTCAGAACTGTTACCAAAGGGGATGGGTGGGGGGCTGCTCTCCAGGGATACATTTCCCTAGAGATCACAGGGTTGGCAGTTCGTGTGGTCCAGTTTGCTCCAAACATCCATTGCTTTGTGTTTCAGAGGGTGATGGTTCAAATCAAATCTCTGAACCTTATGTGTCTCTGCTTCTGTCCCTGCAGTTTGTCAGACAGTCTGACAGACACAGTCTGTCAAGGTAATCCTTCCAACATGGAGAAAGTCTAACGCTTTGGACGTGTGCATCCCCCATGCCATTGGTCACGTGCTGAGTCTCCTGAAGTGAAGCGATGCGATGGGGGCCTGGAGACTGACAGGTCTTTTCTTCCTAGGGGGAAAAAAAAAAAAGCAGAAGATATATTGCTGGACGCCTTAGAAAATAACATTGAAACTTCAAGTAGACATGGGCTACACTTCCTTCTCATAGCATCACGGTGTCATAAAGGGCAAGGAGAGCACCTGACCCTCCCTGTCACAGCCCGGTCCCTGGGAGAGGGTGACATTAACATCCTATCGTCAGCATCACAGCAGTGACTGGGGATGAGCCCTGGGCATGGCCTTTTACATCCACCCAAATAAGGCCCCCCAGAGGAAATCTTGCTTAGTGAAATCTAAGTGTATTTCAACTTGGAGACTTCTTGACATCTAAGTGACCTAAGGAGTTCAAAAAATATTCAAAATGTTTCTTCATGGTTTTCAATGGTTTTAATTCTCTACTCTTTCTACAAACCTTCTTGATGATTTGGAGAGGTTAAATTTTCTACTTTTCTTTTCTTTCACTGATGGTGAAAAATTCTGAATTACAAATTGTTTTCCTACAGTTCTTAGAATTTTCCCTCCCCCATCTGAAATATGGCAACATTCTCTCTTTATCTATTACTGTGATTTTTTTGGATTTATTTCTCTTGTAGTTTTGCTCAGAAGGCAGTTTTGTGGGGTGTGGGTAGGGTAGGAAAGATCATCTGAAGACCTCTCTCAAACAGTGGCCCTGCCAAGCGCTCCCCAGCCCAAATCAGGGAGCTAGAACCCATCCGCCCCCTCAGCTCTGATGTCTGTTGTCATCAGGTTCTGAATATTCCACTTCTTGGCATCATTTGAATCTGCTCCTTCGTTTTTCTTCTTATTTCTTTGGCCTTATGTCAGGTTTTACCATCTCTCAGAGGAAGACTCCGCTGAATCACTTGTCTTTCTGCTCCCTTTTCTTCTATCTGTTATCTATAGGGCTGCTAAATTAATTTTTCGTGGGCAAGAATGGCTAAAGTCCGTTAGCCATTGTTCCCTATTACCTATAGTGTGAGACTCAAAGTTCCTACTTAGTAAAGCGTATACATCCTAGCTCATCTCTCCCATCTCAATTTTATACATATTCCACCTTTGTATATGACCCAGCCTAAAAATCCCAGGAGGAACTACCTGTAATTGATCTTTACCCTCACACCTTCTCACATATTATTTCATCTATCTGGATTGCCCTTTTGCCAACCAAGTGTTCCTTCTTTAACAAACCAATGGATCATACTTATTCCCGCTACACCTACATTTGAACCATCTAGAATGTTTGCAGTTCTCCAAGTTTTCCTTTCTTTAAAAGTTAGGAAGAGCTGTGGAGACTAAAATGAGACAAGATATATAAACTCCCTAGGCCAAAGTGCTCAACGAATTCAAATTGCTCTTACCTAGTGCATAGTTTTGGAGAAGGAATGGCACCCCACTCCAGTACTCTTGCCTGGAAAATCCCATGGATGGAGAAGCCTGGAGGGCTGCAGTCCATGGGGTCGCTGAGGGTCGGACACGACTGAGCGACTTCACTTTGACTTTTCACTTTCATGCCTTGGAGAAGGAAATGGCAACCCACTCCAGTGTTCTTGCCTGGAGAATCCCAGGGACAGGGGAGCCTGGTGGACTGCCGTCTATGCAGTCGCACAGAGTCAGACACAACTGAAGTGACTTAGCAGCAGCAGCAGTGCGTAGTTTTATCTACAGGGTTAACTGCATGCTCTCTTGCAGTTGGAGATGTAACATCATGGGGATGTTGGGGATGGTTGACTGAACCTGTCGGCCTCTTCCTTACAACACAAGCCCTAGTGGCTGCCACATGGCAAACACTCTGTGTTGGGTGACAGCAGAGATGCTGGCTTCTCTGAGACATCTGCCACTACAGAGCAATCTTTCCTCCCGAGATATGCTGGATTCTGCACTTTTCTGATACACCTTTCATCAGTCAGATATGTTTCAGTTAAATTTAGTATATTATCTTCTTCCTTATGTTTTCTAAATGTGGGCTATTCCAAAATCTTTATTTTTAGCTCTGTCCTTCCTCCAAAACTATTACTCATCTCTCCTATCTGGTTTTCTTACCTTTACCCCCCAAACAATCCTTCAATCACCTCAAGTCTGATACTCTTGCAATACTGGTTCTATTTTGCTGATTATTCCATCAAAAGTCCTTAACTGACTTCGAGCCTTCCCCATCGCCTACAGAAAAAGCCCCATTTTCTTTGCACAAGCATTCAGGCTCTTTTTCCTGTAGTCCCCACATCCAAGTGCTCACCATGTCCTGTCTTGCTGATTTAACTGTGGTTCAGGGCCTGTCATTTCCTGTGTCACTGTGTCCACTTTTACTCCTCTCAACTGATTACATGACCACTTAGTGTAAAAATTTTTAATGACTCCCTTCTGCCCTCAGGGTATAAATTCAAATTTCTCAGCACAGCCTTTGAGGCCTATTGTGATCTGATTTCTGTTTATTGCTCTAGCTTCATCACCAATTACTCCACCGTGTTGAAAACAATTGCAGAGTTTGTGACTCAACCAGCTCTTAACTCACTCTTTCTGAACCTTTGTATTAAGCTGGAGACCTGACCTCCCCTCTCCCACCATCTTTCTGCTTGGTGAATTCCCCCATGTCCTTCTAGTTTTAGGTTTTTAACCAAAAGCTTTTCCTAATCCAACAAACTAGAGCTAGGTATCTCTCTAGTGATTTTCATGTTACATTTTTAACCTCATGTTAGCCAAATATTATACTTTTTTCTTGTCTCTTCTGTCCTGGAAAGATGGCAAGTTCTGTGTTTGATTTATTTAAGTGTTACATCTGTCATTCCTAGCTCGGTGTCTCATATAGTAGGTACTCAAGTGAATACTTTTTAAATGAATAAATTCTAAGCTATTACAGCTCTATCTTCATTCAGCCACACTCTTAACATGAGCCATTGTCCTTTCCTATTCTCCAGTTACTTCTTGCTTCTTCTTGCCTCTAGGAGTTCGCTGCTGCTGCTAAGTTGCTTCAGTCGTGTCTGACTCTTTGCAAACCTATAGACTCTAGACCACCAGGCTGCTCCGTCCCTGAGATTCTCCATTCAAGAATTCTGGAGTGGATTGTCATGCCCTCTTCCAGAGGATCTTACTGACTCAGGAGTCGAACTTACGTCTCCTGTATTAGAAGGTGGATTCTTTACCACTAGCACCGCCTGGGAAGCTATATCCCTAAATAAGGAATGCTCATGTCTTTCCCTAACCTGCCTGGCAACACCCCTGTGTGGGTCCAAAGCAAAAGTCAGGAAACACTGAAATTCTTCAACATGGAGCTTATTCTGAGGCTCTTATAACTGTACCCTTCTACAAACTTCCTATTTTGTTTATTATAATTCATTGCCAGTTGGTCCTGGAGGAAGGCATGGCAAACCATTCCAGTATTCTTGCCTAGAAAATCCTATGGACATAGGACCCTGGTGGGCTACAGTCCATGGGTCGCAGATTTGGACATAACTGCAGCAACTTAGAAGGCCAATTAGTCCGTCAAATCATACCTTGCTATGATTTTAACTGTATTTTTGTTGAGCAAGAACCTCAGATGCAGAAGGTTAATCATACTTTTACATGAATTTCTCATCTACCTCTCAGTAAAATGGCAGATTTCTTGAAGGTGAGAGTTGTTTATTTATTGCTAACTGTTTATTTACAGCCCCAATACAATGTTAGGCACATAGGAAATAATGTCTTTTCCTATGAATGAAATTTTATTTCACTTGAATGAAATTCAAAATGTGATTTTGAATCTATCGTGAAAATGTCCTATCTAATAGGAAAGGCACTACAAAATATACATAAAATAAAAACAAATGATTAAACTCTTACCGGTTGATAAAGAGGTGCTTGATCTAGGTTTGAACTAATGTCAGGTTGTGGTTGAGACCAAATGGCTTATGAATCTAGATCCTAAGAAGAAAAAACTTCTTCTGACTCTAAATAGGGCATTAAACTCTTTGAAACCACTGAGGCAACAGGGCCAAGAATTTGCTACACAAGGTTATAACATACTGAGATGTACACAACTAACCTTAAATAATTGATATTCCTCAGTGTGGTTTATTTAAACAGAACAAGTAAATTATTCACCTGAAGGATATAGAATGATTCACTTATTTCTTGTTCTCTTCTCCCTGCATCCTTCCACAAACACTTATGAATGATTACATTGGGCAAAGAGGTAAGTGCATGGGGGAAAAAAAAATGCCCAGTGCCTTCTTGCTGATGGAGTTGTATTTCTGTGCCATGAATTAAAAATAGCAAGTGCAGTTTTAAATGAGTTATTTGACATCAATGATATTTTTCAGCTTAGGCATGATTTGTCCCATTTGCAATTGTTATTAATAAAGAAACATGTGTAAGTTTAGCAAGAGTGATTCTTTAGTAAATTCAGTAGTTCAAAGGAGGGCCCAAATTGTTCCCTCTACATCTTCCAATTGTGTTCAAATAAGATGGTACTTTTTTTTCTTGAAATGAGGTTTTATCCATCCATCCATACCATTTGAACTCTATATACAGACATATATGAACATGATACAACTTATCATTCATAATCAACAAACGTGACATATTGAACTTGTTTTTGCCCTCATTATGTAACCCGAGTCTCTCTCTGCTCAGAGAGTACTTCTTAGTGTATACATCTCAAGTGGCCTCTATATAAACAGTCAAATTAGTGAGAACATTCACCCCAACTCATTAACTTTAGCTACATTATTAGACAAAGCTATCCTGTATACTGGAGACTGTCATGTTAGTGTTCTAAGCAATTATGGTAAACTTGTGATTTTAGTAAAGAGAAATAATGATATCATTGTACATGAGGCTGAGTTAGTAGAATTACATCTGTTGATTCCATTTACATGGATATTTTGATTTTTGATAGTGAAAGTGACAATATTAAACATGTTTATTTATTTTTATTATTATGTTTTGAAGCAAATTTTATTTTCATTTCTTTTTCCCCACCCATAAAGATATCACATCCGATATCTTCTCTGATTTAAATCCAGAAAAAAAAACTGACATGAAAATATTATGTGGTTAAATAAGTTACTAAAGGTTCTAGAGAGATAAGCCTTAAGACTGCAGTTACTTCCACAGTTGTATCTCTCTTCATCCCTGTTGTCTCTCAGTTCTGTGATTCAAACTCACAACATGAGTCTAATTTGTGAAATCAGTATGTACTAACAGTAGATTGTATCATATCACTAAATCAACACTGATGGTAGACTTCAGAATCTCAGATCTTAAAGACAAGAAATAAACACACTAAGAAAACAGCATGTAGTGTTTCTATTGCAGATATCAAAATCAGAAATTTTGTGGCTTCCATTAACTTTCATCTTAACCTGGAATAGAGTAAGAGATATAAGGGCATAATTTTTAAATCTGGATGACAAAATGCACCCAACACTATTCAAGGAAAATAAAAGAACAAGCTAAAAAATGTCATCCTTTGAGAAGTAATAAAATACTGAGGTTAAGGGCACAGGACCTCACATCCACTGCCTAGCTCTATAACCTAATAACTGGTAGACTTGAGCAAGCTACTTAATTGTATTTGTATCTAAATTACATTTATAAAATAGATATAGTGCTTAACTCACAGAATTGTGATTTTTGAATGAGATCATACTTTATTTCATAAAATATTACTTATAATAACCAAATAAGCTTTGACTTCCTAGAGGTTGTCAGACATATCCCAATTTTAAAGATGTTAATTGTAGATGAGTTGATAAAAATATGGCCCACATGAGTATCTGGAACAGTGTCTGGAAAATTATATTATGTGTATTGAATGTTAGCAATTATTATTTTAAATGGTCAAATAGTAATCATACTAAAAATGATTAGTAAGATGTATTTGTGTTTCCATTTTTTTCTTCAGGAGAGGGATAATTGTGTCTTTCCACAAAACAAATATTTCATCTGATAATATTAGTTGGCATTTTACTATTTAAAGGTGACTCAAGGGGAATAGATCCTGGTAGCTTAGTCAGTAAAGCATCTGCCTGCAATGCAGGAGACCCAGGTTTGATCCCTGGGGCGGGAAGAGTCCCCTGGAGAAGGAAATGGCAACCCACTTGAGTACTTTTGCCTGGGGAATTCCATGGACAGAGGGGCCTAGCGGGCTTGGGGTTGCAAGGGTCAGACACAACTTAGCAACTAAAACCACCACAAGGGGAACAGTGCTTGGAAAGGACCATATCTCCCAAAGCCACAAACTGCTGATGAAGACAGAGCCTTGTCTGGTGGGTGAAGGAACTGTCCCTCAGTCAAGTAGGCCCCATTGTTCCTACTAGAAACTCCAAAGAACTCTCTGAGCTTCTGTGTAAAAATGAATGATCCGTTATAATCTTTATAACAGTTTCAGATCAGATCAGATCAGTTGCTCAGTCGTGTCCGACTCTTTGTGACCCCATGAATCGCAGCACGCCAGGCCTCCCTGTCCATCACCAACTCCCGGAGTTCACTGAGACTTACGTCCATCAAGTCAGTGATACCATCTAGCCATCTCATCCTCTGTTGTCCCCTTCTCTTCCTGCCCCCAATCCCTACCAGCATCAGAGTCTTTTCCAATGAGTCATCTCTTCGCATGAGGTGGCCAAAGTACTGGAGTTTCAGCTTTAGCATCATTCCTTCCAAAGAAATCCCAAGGCTGATCTCCTTCAGAATGGACTGGTTGGATCTCCTTGCAGTCCAAGGGACTCTCAAGAGTCTTCTCCAACACCACAGTTCAGTTTAGAAACTCAAAAATAACAGAAAATAAGATTAACTTACTGATGCACGCAGCTTACTCTCTTATTCACGAAATTGAGATTTTTATGGGCTATGAATATATGTATACTTATGTCTTCAGCTCTATAGTCATTCTCATACTAAAACTTGGATGACTTTAATAAAGAATAAATAAGCACCTGAATGCAGTAAGTTCCTAAGTCTTTTTTTTAAGTAGGAAATAATAAATACTCTTTACTGAAAAACTGAATGAGGAAATGAAACAGCAAATTAAGTGAACAAATAAAAAATAAATAAATGAAGCAGTAAACTCAAATGTAATGGCCAAAGAAGGGACTTCACATTTCAGCCAAAGTGCTGGCCTTGTCATAGCAAACAGAACCAGCATCAGAACATTTTTGGACAGGAAAACATATTGCCTAACTGATTAGCTCAGAAAAAGTCTGTTCAACTAAGACATTGAATGACAAAGCAAAGAGAACAACTAGGATGGAGAGATTTCCTTCCCTGACCAATGGCAGTAAGGTCAGGCATTTCCTTTGCTAGCAGCCAGTGAGCCCATGAATGACACATTAATAGATGTCTTAAGTTATGGGAATCAGGTTTCCCAAATGAATGTTCCTTCAATGCACTAAAGGGAAATGATCAGCAACCTAGAACTGGAAGAGCCCTTACATTAAAGAGCTTCCTTTACATCTTCAAGTGGGCACCAATGGTTTAGTTAAAAAGGAAAGGTGACTAAATTAAAGGAAAAGTGGCATGTTCTCGATGACAAGTTGGAGTGAATCATCACTCATGACTGGTATGTGCCTAAATCTGGAAGCAAATAAAATTCCAAAGCCCCCACCATCCCCAAATTAAAACAGAATTGTTATTACAGTAAGATAGGATATGGCAAGTGAGAAGCAATGGGATTCACTTGTATTAAGTTCAGTTATGTAAGCACTTATAACTGTAGTTGAAAATGTACGAAGACTTGTCTAAAGGAGAAAGGCAAGACTTTGGTTTCTTGGGTTTCTACATACTTAATATCATCAGAACACAGCTAAATAAGAAAAGCAAAACAGTAGAAACTCCCAGGGGATGGAGAGGGATTTCTGATCTTCACATAGGATTTCCTGGTTGACTAAATATGACATTATTGTGGGATTTTCTCTTAACCCTTAAGTACCTGTCCATATTGTAGGCACAATAAAACTCATGAGCATTGTGACTGGGTACACAAAGCCCAATTTGTCATCCCATTTAATCATAACAGGGTTCTCATTTGGCACATCAAGTCATGATCTTTTTGTCAATTCCCTAAGTGAAAAATATCTTGGAAAATGCTATTTATTGCTCTATAGGCTAACAGTGTTTGTCCTTCTTTGATAAACAATTTGGTTTCTGGGGTCATTTTTTCATCTTTCTCCATGTCCTGTACTACTGACTCAAATAGAGTGATACTGACTTCAAAGGGAGCTTAATAGTACATGTAGAAAGACAGGAAACATGGTGGTAATATTTAAGAGAGGACTCTACAAGGTCAAGATTCCTTTCTGAAATTTCCTTATGCACATCTCAAACAACTTTGTCTTTCTATTTCAGGAAGCAAGGGATGTTTGGCCCCTTTCTTATCCACAACCCTCACTAAAGTCATTAAAATGTTTTGTTCTGCTTTTTTTTTTTTTTTAAGTTCTTCATACACTACAATTAATACTTGGGTTCTGTGTAATGCAATTCATATTAGCTTGTTTGGAAGCTCTCTCACCAAGGCTCTGTAGATGAAATTAGAATTTCGATACTAAATCATAGCATCTTCTTCGGATGTAAATATATTTACTAAGATAATGAAAGCCAGAAACTAAAACATTGCTTTTCTTGATATAGCATCAAATTCAGTGCCATCCATGATGCTTCTTATATCTTCTCCTTTCTCTGATATTACTAATGTGATCATGTTGACAATGATAGAGAGTGAATGGATTTAGGTTCTTGTTTTCCTTTAAGTCTTGGTATAAAAATTCTAAAAAACATATTTCATTTATATAAGTTGTCTGCACACATACAAAATTTCTACCTATGCCAAAGCATTTTCTTTATTATAATGAAATGCATCTTTCTGGATTTTCTGCACAGTCAGTCTGCAATTAAGCATAGAGAGATACAGGTAAGTGCATGAGATGTATGTTTAATCAAAAGAGAAAATTCTGGGTAAGTTTCAATTTTTATGGCATTCAATTTACAAGGAAGATTCAAAAAACAACTTTTTCTCTCTCACGTATTCCCTTTTATATGTGTGTATAAGTTTACACGCATGTATATTTTCACACTGAAATCATATTCTCATTTCATATGCTAGAGTTGCTGCCACATGTCCTGCCCCCATCCAAGAAAATGTTAATATATTTTGAAAATCCCCATGAAAAATAAAATGTTTGCATAAATTCACATAGGGCAAATAAAAAAGCAGCCAGAATCCAGCAGGCTGAGTCAATGTATAGCTTGCATATGGAAACAATGACATGATTGTTTACTCACTGGTTTAATGATATTCACTTTCTCCTAATGACAACGTGGAAAATGTAAGTGCCAGATGCTGCGCCCAGAGCGGAGAAGAGAGATGAAGGGAAGGTCTAGAGTAAGGAATTTATCCTGACACCAGAATGTAGTGTAACTCTTCAGTTTATTAATGCTGTGTGTTTTTTTTTTTTTTAGGAAAAAATACTTTGATGTCTGCAGCTTAAATTTCCATATTTTTATAACAGTTCAGCAACAAATTTACATATTTCCTGGAATCTGCAGATATAAAAGCGGTAAAACACTCCAGGCATTATTAGACAGTAGATTATAACCCATTACTATTGTTTCAATTAGCAATGTAAAAGTGACCTGCAGTGTTCAGATGACCCACTAATGGATTTAAATGCTTTCAAATATTAATGCAGTTTTTCTAAAGATGAATCCCAAACCCATTATTCCTGGAACAACTATGAGCTGAAAAGCTGGCAATGATTGTGCATTATGTGGAAAAGCTCATGGTTAATTAAATGAATACCTAGCATTACACTATTCACTTTAGTGCTACAAAATTATTTCTCATCGATTTTTACATTCTGAGTCTGTGATTCAATTTACTTCTGCAATTTGTGTTGCCGTGTCAATAAAAGAGAACTGCTTGAAGATGGAAGCATTAGAGACTGATAAATACATTAAGATCCAATGAAAACTGCAGTTTTCCTATTGTTTTCTTGTGCTGAAATATCATTTGTAGCAGTACTTTGTTATGTATTATTAATACAATTTTTGTTTGCTTCCATCTGCTCACTTCTCCCCTTTTCTATTCAGGAACTGGAATGTTAGTGATTGCTTGAGGGTGAGTAGCTAATTTTTCAGTAACAAGTTCTCTCACTATCAAGAACAAAAGCACCATCAACACAAATCTGTTATTTCATGTTAAATGAACTAGAAGGCCAAATTCTCCATCAAAGGCAGTGTGGGGAGTTACTGTATGTATGTTTTAATTTCAAGGAGTAAATGACACTCCTGTTTGTTAAACTATGAAAGCTAAAAAATAGCAAATAGTTCTAACCTCATTATCCAATTTATGCAATATAAGTGTAATTTCTTGTATTTATGAAGTGCACATTTTATTAAAAAAAAAACCTTGTCTCACCTATTACCATTGAATCTACACAGATCTTTTCATGAACTACCCAGACTCGGTTCTGTTGAAGACTAAAGTTGTATGCTGAGATTTGCTTTAACAGTTTTCTTTACTCCATAATGTCACAAACTTCAGTGTCATAGTATTTGGTGTCCAAAGAAGTCTTAGATATGTTATAATCATTCACATTAGACTCCTAACCTGGGAAGTGGTTGGTGTATACTGTAAATTTAACTTTTCATGAAAAATGTAGGTAAGTGTAATAATCTGTTTCTTCTACCTAGGACTATCTAGGTAATAATCTATATATAATAAACTCCAATTCATTGTAATTTATTTTGCTCAAACTGTCTCCATGAGGATGGCAACTAAGACTTCATCTCATAGCATGTTTGAATTTGTCTATACTCTGCATTAGCCCCAAAGAATCAAGTATCTACAAAGGTATGTCCATTTTAAAAGGAGTCGTCTTCCATTGTCTAAACCCTCCTTACAAATCCCATCTTCAGTCGTTACGTTTCATATAGAGCTGAGCTGCTGACTAATTTGAGTTTGACTATTGAGCTGATATAAAATGTACAACATGGAACATTTTAAAATAAAAATTATTTTGAAAAAGTTTTAAGAAAGGAGAATTCTATACACATAAGAAAATTAACAAAAGATGAATTCAAATTATCAATAAATGCAATACAGATTGTAACTTCCTTATCAATCAATTAATGCTAATTTAAAACAGTTAGCTCTTTTGCCTATAATTTGCAAAGATTAAAATAAAGAATAATATTTAATATGTGTGAAGGAAAATGAATCGTGTATATACATATACCACTCGTGAGATGTACAATGATGCAATTTTTCTAAAGGTAACCACCTTTAGAGCCTATGCATTTTTCAATTTTGAGAGTTTTACGTGTTTTCACTCTGAAATTTTACTTTTGGGAGTTTCACCTCAGGAAATAATTATGAATGCATGCAAAGAGTTATATACACTGTCCATCTAGACCCTATAAGCCTTAAAGACAGTAAAAATGTTGGAAGCATCCTAAATGTTTGAAGTGAGGAATTAGTGAATATATTATGGTGCATTAGTACAGCTGAATGTCCTTCAATAATTTAAAATAATATATAATACCATTTAATGATGGAAAGACATTTTATAAATGGAAAGACATATTGTAAATGGAAAGACATTTAGAATATATTGTTGATTGACTAAAACACATCACACATCACACATCACACACACACATGCACACAGACACTCACAAGTGACCAAACTGTATATAATGTGCTTGGTGTTTAAATGGTTATGTGAGATATAGTTTCTTCATTAATTTTGAAGATATTTCAAAGGTTTAGAATTATTGTTTAGAATATTTTTTCTTGTAAAAAAGTAACATGTTCACAGTAGAATAATTTAAAATGCCTTTAAATAAAACAAAACAAAAAAACACTGAACATCAGTACATCTACATGTAGTTGTATAAAATAAAGGGTGGACTGGAAAGATATACAACAAAATGTTAACAGTTCACTTTTTAGCTATGTCATGAGTGGTTTCTTTCATTTTAACTTGTATTTTGAAATATTTCTACAAATAACACGGGTGACATTTTTAACAGTTAAAAAATAAGACTGAAAAGTTTCTTTTGGTTTTCCTACCCGGAAACCAGGTGGAAAGAAGCACTTGTAACGTTTATGGAAAGGAAGATGGAATAATCAAAAACAACTGTGATATAGAAAAAAAAAATACAAAATTGCCTGTCAAAAAACCTGGATTAGAATCCTAGCTCTCTGAGTTACCAGCTGGGGGACCCTGGGCAACTCAACTTCTCTGAGCCTCACTTTCCTCTAAGTATCTTGTATCCTCCAAAGCAGCAACAGTTAAATGAGAAAAGAAAATGCCTGCCTAGCTGCATCTGAATGTGGAGATGGAGTGACTTCTGAGAGGGCTGCAAACCATCACTGATCCCTGGGTCCTGTTCCAGTTCATTGGTTCATTCACTCAGCAGAGTCGTGCATATTTAAAAGCCAATATGACTTTCACATTGTGACATTTGCTCCAAAGGATTTTCTGTCATTAAAATGAAATACACCTTTTCAGAAGAGAACAGAGCAATAAGTAATACAGCAATGTTCATAACATCTTGGCCCCTGATAGTAAAGCACCATCCTTATTACTGTGGTTCTGTGAGCTCCTGGAGAACAGGGTCCGTATGGTGTTCTGTCCACTATGCCAGCCACGTGTCTGCACCGAGTAGGTTCACATCGTCAGAAGAAAACGTACACCTCACTGAAATGGGAGTTTTGGAATTTGAGCGTGGCATTTTTTTTTTTTTTTACTGAATACTTATTCACCTTTATTAATGCAAAATTGAAACCAATAAACTAAACAAATGATCATGCAACACTTAGATAGTTATTGAGCTGCTAAATAAAAGCTGTCCAATACTTGAACAGAATAGCTCTGGCTCTTAGATGTTGGGCTCATCACAATCAGTACCCAGGAATCAGTCGCTTCTTGTCAGAGGCCCTGTCGTGCTGTGCTAAGTTGCTTCAGTTGTGTCTGACTGTAGCCTGCCAGGCTCCTCTGTATGTGGGATTCTCCAGGCAAAAATCCTGGAATAGGTTGCCATGCCTTCCTCCAGAGGATCTTCCCAACCCAGGGATCAAACCCCTGTCTGTTCTGTCTCCTGCATTGGCAGATGAATTCTTAACCACTAGTGCCACCTGGGAAGCCCTGCCAGAGGCCCTAGATAGCACCCGCAAGTCAAAGTTGCACGGCCTGAAGCTGGCTCCTGGCTTGTGCCCCTCAGGCCATCCCTGTGCCTGTGGGTGTGTTGCTGACTGGTGAAGAGGGTCCAGTCCCGGCCTCTGGGATATGTACATAACTCTCTTTCTTGGGCAATGGGACAATGAGGTTAAAAAAATTCTTTTTTTTCTAATTTATTTTTAATGGGAGGATAATTGTTTTACAATGTTGTATTGGTTTCTGCCACATGGTAATATGAATCAACCATAAGGATACATATATTTATTTTAATAGAATCTTACGGTGTCCAGACTACCAAGTAACTACCATCAGCGAGGGTAGATTCTAAAGGTGAACACACTTTTTAAAGCTGGTTTGAGTTCATGCCAGTTTCCAGTTTGACATGTTTGCAGGAGAGGAAACCTTGGGCTCTCAGTATCTCAGTTTGCTCATCTTCAAAATGGGACTATTCACAACATATAAATCACAGGGTAGTTACGAAGGTGAACGAGCTAAATATGGAGAACACTTCAAAGAGTGAAAGCCCAAAGGATGCTCTCAAAGACTAGTCCCCTTATGATGCCTTCTATGGTCCCGGGTCTGGAGATTGGAGTCAAGTTTCAAGAGGCCTCATCTGAAGTAAGATCTAGCAAATGAGAGTCTCTACAACCTAAATGGTAAAATAAGAAAATGGTTCAGCTTATTAAAATCAGGAAGATATTTGACTAAAAGTTCCTTAAGTAGGTTTGCAGGTATGAAGAAGGCGCAGTTTTACAGCTGAAATGAACCGTATGGGGCATCTGGTATGGTGACCTTAGTTTATTTTTCCATCAGAGATTGCTCGACGTTGCCCAGCTGGATGTCAGGTTAAGCCTAGTTCTCATGCTGCTGGACTAGACTCTCTCCTGTATTTGTTTTTCTCCTAATGGCCTAGACAAGATTATCTTTAAATTCAAATAGAACCCCTCACATAAACAGAGCAAACTGTTGTACTCTTAAGTCTGGATGCATTGAAAGAGACACATTTCTTGCAGTATTGTATTTTACAAATTACCTTAGATAGCAGACTACACACACAGACACACATATATGCACTCCTTCTCCCTCCCGATTATTAAACAAATGCTGCTAGATGTGGGCTTTACAAATACATTTTTATAGAAAAATTCGAGATTCCCATGTGTAACTACTTTCTCACTAGTGTTTTGCAGAGGAATGCCTGGAATGCTAAGGAGCCTGCCAGGCTGATGTTGTCTCTGGGGAGCTGTGTTGTCTCTGGGTCCTAGAAAGCACTGATGGAAGATCTCATTGTCTGCTGCAGTATAAAGGGACCACTTGATCAGAGCATGTTTCGTTCATTCATTTTGCAAATAACATATAGAGATACTAAGCTCTCAGAGCTACAGAAGGGAGCATTGTTGTCAGTATAGAGAATGGTATTCTACGCTGCAGTTCAGGCTGATGTCACCAATTGTACCTTCGACAGGTTAACAGCAAATAGGGCACTCTTCATATTTGGCCAAAATTCACGTGATGGTAATTTTGGTTTTGCTTAGATTATCTTTACTTGCATCTTTATTCAACATAGCTATCTAGGGGAGAATAGCTAAATAAGTGGCTTTGAAAAAGGGTATTTCACAATGAAATAGACAAAGGCACATTTTTCTAAACATTTTCACAAATTTGATAATTATATTCATTTTATTTAAAGTTAGCTAAGATTAACTTACATCAAGAGGAAAAAAAAATCTCCTATGCTATCCTATAAAAGCTATAAAATCTAATTAGATAGTGGAAATTCAACTGAAATTATTATAGCTATAAAGAATTAGAACCCAATAAATGCTATAGATTTTTAAAAATTTACTATGTAAGGTAGGTAGTGCATACATTGTCAAGCTATGGGGAAGTTGTTTAGAGCAATATTTATTCACAAGTAAACTAAATAAGGATCCAAGACTATTAAGGCCACCATAAAGACATTAAACCACTGAGAGGGATGAGAAAGATTCTGAAAACAGACTCAGTGGAATACTGAGTCCAAAATCCACAAAACACAGAATATGTGTTTGTGAAGACATTTTGCATGAAAATACTTTTTGAACAGTTCTACAAATAGTTTCATTTTTCAAAAGTAACAGGAAATACATTTTACATAATATGATCAGAAAAGGAAAACTTCATTTTGTGCAAAAACCTGATATGAACTTCAGTTTCTTTGTGATGGCTTAACTGGCCCCAGCTTCTCGTCTCTAATCGTAACAGACTCCTTCTGGTTTAATTATGTTTCTAGTTCTAAAGATGAGTTAACCACTTATAAAATGAATTTGACTTTCATTGATCAGGGAAAAAAGAGGTCTGTATTCCGATTAACTGTTTAACTGTCCGCCATCTTGGTTCTTTAGACGGTTCTCTCACAGGCTCAGAGTTAAGCACCCAGCGCACATACAGGATGTGCGAGGACCTCCTCAGATACTGCAAAACAGCTGAAAATAGCCTATAAATTGTTCTTCACTAAATGCACAGTAGAGAGCCTGAGAACTAAAACAGGAAAGGACTTTCATTCACTGAAGGAAACCGTGCCTACAGAGACCAAATGGTGAAGAAAATTACTAGAACAAGCAGGACAGTTTAACCTGAAACTTGACTGGGCATCATATCCTTTTGTCCAACTGAAAAATCAATTTCTCAGCTTACTCTTGATGTTTTAATTGCGAGGCTGATGAAATCACAGAAATGTAGACATGAGATTGGATTTGAAAATATATAATTTACTTTGGCAATCAAACAACAACAAAACTACTAAAAATACATCATTCTTTTCACATGTATACCCAGCATGCATTTTTAACATATTCTGAAATGTGTGTGTGCTGTCTAACCTAAACATATTGTAGTTTTGACAGGAGGTAATTGAAAAACTAAATTTCTATTTTGTCTAAATATCAGCATTCTGGGCAGGGGCTACTGAATCTTACATTGTATTTTGTGATGTTTTTCCCAATTTTGAGGCTGTAGAAAAGTAGATTTGGTATTCTCATTGTCCTTTTTAGTTTCTTAAGATATTAAACTTAGGGCAATAATATTTATCATGAAAGAGTTTGCTATTGGATATCATTCTTTCGAACTGTAAATTTTGGTGCAAGCTTAAATTAGCTCTAAGGATTTAACCAATGCCTATTTTTAGTGTTTATTCTCTAGTGTAAGATATTTTGGGCACTGTTTCATATTTCCACATTCTAGTGTTCAATGAGAAGACATAACTTCTTATGATCACTAATATGGTATACTTCTTTAATATAACCAAAGTAACTTGCTTACATTTAAAATGAAAAGGAATGGAGGAAATAGTTTAAAAACAAGGAAGAAAGACCAAAAGATAGCAATATGTCCCTTAAAAGAATTGTTTAATATTTTAAAATGAAGTTATGCAAAAGCTGTAGAAAACTTAAGTTCACAGTCATATACATACTGCAACCTCATTTAAGATTACACTAGAATTCTGTAAGCTGAAATTCACTGTTGATAAGAAAAACAAAAAGTGTTTGACTCTACTGCACCTTACATGCATCGGAGTTTAATATATCTGATGTAATAAATGCACACTTTTCTATGTTAAATTCGTTCTTACAATAGGAGCTTATAAAAAAGAATATAGACTAAGGAGTAAGTTGCATAATGAGATTTAATCTATGTAAAATATGTCCCAGAAGAAATATCCTTTACTTTGATCATATCCCTTGAAACAAGATCCCCTGCTGCAAACCACAATAAAATGAGAGCTTGGGAAAAAAAAACTCCTCTGGCAAGAAAGCTTGCTTTTTAAAACAAAGGTCCACCAAGCCCACCAAGCCCATGATCCTGGGGTGGGCTTAATTAATGTCAATGAAATTTCAAAGGTTCCCTGAGGCTTAAAGGAGAAATAAATCTCAGTGGGTTCTCCATGCCTTCCTCTCTGAGATATTCAGATTGGATACACACATGCACACACAAACACAAATCCCAGATGTGAACATGTGGGCACATGTATACATATCGCACATGCACACACACAGTAGGTGTTTACTTAATTATGAAATGCTTGCTCTTTTAAAGACTTTACTTACTGGAGAGTAGGTCCACACATTGCTTTATCGTCATTTGTAACATGGCTCCAGAATGTCTATAGCTATATTATAATCTTATGTACATGCGAAGTTGCTTCAGTCATGTCAGACTCTTTGTGACCCTATGGAGTATAGTCTACCAGGCTCCTCAGCCCATGGGATTCTCCAGGCAAGAATACTGGAGTGTGTTGCTGTGCCCTCCTCCAGGGGATCTTCCCAACCCAGAGACTGATCCAGTGTCTCTCACATTCCTGCTTTGGCAGGTGGGTTCTTTACCACTAGCACCACCAGTCAGAATGACTGTGCATATTTCTCAAAGTGGCCATGGTAACATCTCTGTCTTACCTTTGGGTTCTGTCATTGACTCATATTTATATTGAACCTACAGTATTGCTCTGTCAAGTTCAACTGAAAAGATTTAACTGAGTAAAACTTCCAGTTATTTTTCATTACAATTTCACTCTATGTTAAATAGTACCTTATTGAACTGAAAGAGTTACTTTTTTTTTTTTTCAAGTGCATACTCCATTTCATTTTAATCAGAGTCAGTGAGATTCTGGGCCTCATTACATATCCTTCTAGCAGAAACAAATGAAAATGAATGCCAATAAAATGTTTACTTTCCTTCTGTATTAGCTATGCATGCAAAAGCTTACCAAGAGCAGGTTCACAGATCACGGGGAATCATATTGTCCCTGAGAAATGGATGAAGAGGCCAGAGATGAATTTTCATTAATACCTAAATATATGGTTAATGTTGATTTATTGCCTTAAAAGTTGGAATTCCATTCTGCAAATAACACACATTTCACTGTGAAATACACGCGCACACCCATACACTCCTTTCAGAACTATTAAGCTGCTGTCCCGCCATGAAAACAGTCATATTCACTCCTCACCTCCACTCTGAAAAAAATGATAGTTTTTATGAAAATTCTTTCCCAGTTGTTCTTCTCCTACCTTTCCAATTATGTCAGCCACATCAGCTTAAGCCTCTGAGTCAGTTTAAAGATTTGTTATACAGAGTTCAATTTTTCTAAAGATCTCAGAAATATACCAGTGGTCCTAACAAATAAGTTGTGACTGTTGTGTGGTATCGTGTTGCCTTTGTAGTTTCTAAGACACTCAAACATTATTTAATTAGGTGAAATTTCTCCTCTCTGGAGAAATGCAAACTCCATGAAATGTCAACAATGCTGTCAGTCTGCTTCAGGCTAAACTCATCACACAAAAACTAAAGGTAAAAATAGTCCAAGGCAGAATCTTTGTCATAATTTTGAGGCCCACACCTTATGCCAATGAAATCCATATGTGATTCTATGAAAACGCTAAATTGGGAAGAGTAGCTAATAAATTATCTCAACACAGGCAATAATTGATCAGTCCTGGCATGGAAATATATCTAATTAGCCAAATAACATTTCAAGTTTTGTTGACGATTATGAGTACTGCATTTATTGTATGACGAACCTTTAATTTTCAGTTCTGGTGAGGTGGAAAATGCTCTGTGTTGCTCTTTACTCCTAAAATAAATCTTTTTCCTTAGGAAAGGAAAAAAAATAACCTTTGTCTTTTAAAACCAAGTACAGCCAAGAACAGAATAAAAATGCCTCACTTTATCTGAATTATCATGGAGGGCTTGGGATCCATGGATTCATTACTAAAGATAATAAAATTTGGCATTTTCTATTGTCTGAGGGTTTATAAAGGCTAAATTTCTTGATTTATTTAAATAGATGATAGGAAAGAGCAAAGTACAAGAACAAGCGCTATATACTGAAGGCATGTGAATTACCTCCTTCCCAAGGATGATGCAAATGAGAAATACGTAAAGCTTTGTCTGCACCTGGGATCTTTAATGAGGCTAAAGAAAAATCAGACAGAGATTCTCCTGGGGAAAGAGAGGATCGTTATTTGAATAACCTGCAGTGAATTCTAATCAATGCGACGTGACTTTGAAAATGAATGTGGTCTTTCCACCCGCTGTACTTGAGCTATAATATTAATCATAACTTCATGGTACAATAAAGCTTATGACAAATGCTTGTTCAGTGGACTCAGAAAAAGACTGGCTGTGATGTGCCAAGGAAATATGGAACCATGGAAACAGAAAGACTCTGCTTTTTTCCCTCCTTGCTAGCCCATTTATTGCTAGTGTATTCTGTTATCTTTCTTTGATTATCTCAGAAGAGGTTGATGCAAATTGCATGTCATAACTATAATTGTTTTTTTTTTTTCCAAAGGTGACATTTTACACATATCTTATTTCCTGATATGGTCGTAAGATTGTTATTTAACATGAAATTATACCAAGAAACCGGTGTGCCAATCTACTAAAGATGCACTGAACACTGCAGCAAACGCCTGCAACACAGGAGGGAAGTGCAGTGTTTCCACATTAGAGTCCTGCATCATCTGCTCTGCAGTTACATCCCGGAACTGAACAAGGCTGAGCATGTACGCAGCAGACTTTCCAGAATGCTGGGTAGAAAAGTGATGTTGACTTAAATAATAATTTTCTGAAAAATCAGCCATCGCATGTTTTCTACCTAAAAGAGAATGTAATTAGTTTTTGACAAGTTGACATTAAAAGGCTTTATCAGAGGAACTTAATGTGTTAAAGCTAAATGCTGAAGAACCACATGAGGAAGGAAGAAGATGATAAAATGAACACCTTAAAATGATTTAAATTGTCTTTTGTCAGAAAGCAATTCTAGGGAAAGGGGAGGCCTGGCATATTTGCGTTGGCCTAATGGAAATAGTGTTTAGTAATCAGAGCTGTCATCTTGGTTATTGTTGTTGCTATAATGCTCTGAAGTGAGCTCCAAAGGGTGTCACTCAGACACGCAGTCTAGCATGTGCCATTACTTCATGATTAAACCTTAATCTTAAGGCAAAACAGAAGTTAATTCTTCAAATGTATATTTTCACAGGAGATCAGTTTGTGTATTTCAGGCCCGAAGTAAAGGGGAATGTTAGGTGGTACTCACAAATCTAATGCCAGTACAACTGGACAGACACCCTCCAAACTTATTCTTGTTTTGCAGAATTTAAGAACCAGAAGGTCTCATGAGACAGCATATATTTCATCGGCTGCTTCAATGTCACACTCAAATGATCAAAGTCTCTGGGATCGAATTCATGTTGAATTTGAAGGGAATGTCTGTGTGTGCATGTGTGTGTGTTTGTATGTGGAACAAATATGGAATATAACCTGGGAGATAAATATGTATATGTATGGAATGTACAAACTCATATATTTGTATGTAGATATGAGATAAAGGGTAGAGCACTAAACTTGAAGTCATACTGAATCACATCATGAACCCTCACATATGGTCTTTAGTGATTTTAAGTGTCATTTAATGATCTTTTATTGACAATTTTATTCCTAGTCAGAAGCATTAATTGCAAATAATTATAACTTGTTTGTGTGTGATTTTAAGCTTTGAACCTGAATTCTGATGAAGTTCAGCATTATTTGGCTCTTCCAATATGCTAAGAAGTTAGATGCCATATGAAACAAACATTATTTTTATCCCCACTTAAGAGATGAGAATCCAAGGTCTTAGGGATATTGTATTACTTTCTAAACTTAATCCAAGTTTTAAGTTGCAGAGTCAAAAATGAAACCAATAACTAATGTTAACACTGCATGTTCTTTAAAAACAGACTTTAGTTATAATTCACATGCCACAAAATTCATGCGTTTTAAGTTTATAATTCAGTGATTATTAGTAAATTTACTGAATTGTGTAACCAGCACCATAATCCAGTTTAGAATGTATTCTCACCAGTAAGATCCCTCATGCCTGTTTATAGTTAATCTCTATTCCTAGTCTCTGCCCTAGGCAACTACTAATCTATTTCTGTCTCTATAGGTTTGCCTTTTCTAGACATTTCATATAAATGGAATCATACAATATGAGGTCTTTCGTGCCTGGCTTCTTTCATTTAACATAATGTTTGTGAGGTCCGTCTGTATTGTTACCTTATGCTTTCTATAATGCATTTGTCTACTTTTTATTCTGCTCACTGCTCCTGTTCTATTTTTAACTGTTTCTATTTTGATCTCAATTTAGGATGGAAAGCAATTAGATGCACTGCAGCATAAAGGAAAGAACACCGGGACTGAGAGGAAGAGGATCTGGGTTTGGGGCCTAAGACTAAGGTAATTCTGCCTCTCAAATACTTTCTCTGTAAAATTTTGTTTGTTGAGAAGATCGAATGGAATAAGACCCATGTCAGTGTTGTAAAATCATATAAAATGATAGTTTATTATCACTGTGTTTATTGTAACATCATGACTGTAAATTACTCATGCTTTGAAGATGGAATTATCTTGCTATATTCAAGGAATTCTCAATCTTGGGTAAGAAAGTTTGATTAATATATCTCAACGGTGATGAGGAAATCAAAGTTCTTTCAATTTAGGTCATCCACACCTGATTATAAAGTTGGTTTAAACCCAAGTTCAAGTTTAGGTGATACAAGTGGTAAGATTTAATTATGCAAGATTTGTAAACCATTCCAAAATTGTATACGAGGCAGCTCATAGTAGCAGTCACCCGTCTCATATTGTGAAAACTGTGTAAGCATCACATGTGGTGGCCTTTAAAAATTTAGATTCCCATCCTTCTAGAACTGGAGCTTAAAATGTTTATTTTGAACAATTCTGAGGATGATCCATTTATATCTTAAAATTTGAGAACAAACTTGAGTGAAATAGTTCTCTGATAGGTTGCCTAGTTTGTGGTCAACATGATATTAATAATATTTAAGCATTACAGAGGCAGGTCACAGATTCTCATGACGCAGAGGTTCCTGTTGGCCTCCAAGATCCATTCTCCTCTGGTGCCTTTTAGTACCATCTCCTCAGAATAGTAGCCAACACATAGTTGCCCAGCCACCTTCACACTGAGAGTGGTCTTGGGTTAATTTCTGGTCAATGAGATGTGAATGGAAGTGAGGTGTGGTATTTCCGGTTGCTATCCATTTCTCTCTTCCTCCTTCTCACTAGTTGGACTGGGGACACGGCCGTGGTGAGCCATCCCTGCCCATGAAAATGAGGCCAGCACTAGTGAGTGACAAAGCAACTGTATAGAATTTCAGGTATGGGAACCTGACTAATTACCAGCTCAGGTTCTTACATTAGAGAAATAAACTTTAATTATTATTATTATTATTATTATTATTTTTTTTTTGCTATTCTCTGCTAAATAACTAAACCAGTATTTTAACCAATACACTTGCTAAAAAAGGCACTCAATGTTCAGAAAGTTCAGGCAAAGTGCTTTTAAATGTCTCAATTTCTAAGGTTGCTTCTTTTCTGGATATGTTCACTTTGTAGAGTTTAAGATCTGGGTGTCTCTGCTCATCTGTGTAATATCATGTTCAATTTGAAGAGCCTGAAGATTTGGTCAGGGGACACTCCCATATCAAAGCTTGTGAAGAAGGTAGAATAGAGAATCTAATTTGGTATGGCAAGGAATTACATTTTTATACTAGATAAGTTTGAAATTACAGGTGTGAATGAATTGAGACCATGTAACTAAAAAGCCTCTTGATGAAAGTGAAAGAGGAGAGTGAAAAAGTTGGCTTAAAGCTCATCATTCAGAAAACAAAGATCATGGCATCTGGTCCCATCACTTCATGGCAAATGGATGGGGAAACAGTGGAAACAGTGTCAGACCTTATTTTTTGGGGCTCCAAAATCACTGCAGATGGTGACTGCAGCCATGAAATTAAAAGACACTTACTCCTTGGAAGGAAAGTTATGACCAACCTAGATAGCATATTGAAAAGCAGAGACATTACTTTGCCAACAAAGGTTCGTCTAGTCAAGGCTATGTTTTTTTTTTTTTTTTTCCTAATTTTATTTTATTTTTAAACTTTACATACTTGTATTAGTTTTGCCAAATATCAAAATGAATCCGCCACAGGTATACATGTGTTCCCCATCCCGAACCCTCCTCCCTCCTCCCTCCCCATACCATCCCTCTGGGCCGTCCCAGTGCACCAGCCCCAAGCATCCAGCATCGTGCATCGAACCTGGACTGGCAACTCGTTTCCTACATGATATTTTACATGTTTCATTGCCATTCTCCCAAATCTTCCCACCCTCTCCCTCTCCCACAGAGTCCATAAGACTGTTCTATACATCAGTGTCTCTTTTGCTGTCTCGTACACCGGGTTATTGTTACCATCTTTCTAAATTCCAAGGCTATGGTTTTTCCAGTGGTCATGTATGGATGTGGGCGTTGGACTGTGAAGAAAGCTGAGCGCCGAAGAATTGATGCTTTTGAACTGTGGTGTTGGAGAAGATTCTTGAGAGTCCCTTGGACAGCAAGGAGATCCAACCAGTCCATTCTAAAGGAGATCAGTCCTGGGTGTTCTTTGGAAGGAATGATGCTAAAGCTGAAACTCCAGTACTTTGGCCACCTCATGTGAAGAGTTGACTCCATGGAAAAGACTCTGATGCTGGGAGGGATTTGGGGCAGGAGGAGAAGGGGACAATAGAGGATGAGATGGCTGGATGGCTTCACCCACTTGATGGACGTGAATTTGAGTGAACCCCAGGTGTTGGTGATGGAGAGGGAGGCCTGGCATGCTGCAATTCATGGAGTCGCAAAGAGTCGGACATGACTGAGAGACTGAACTGAACTGAACTGAACTGGTCTTCATCATATATGATTCCTCCAGAGAAGTTGGCACACAGTAAGCATTCCAAACTATCTGTTGATTTATCCTCAGCAAAAGACTCCTGCAAAGACTGGGGGCTGATATGTTGAAATCTGTAGGCTTAGCCATCAGTAATGCACACTGATGCTGGGGTGATTTCTTTAAAAGGGATATAGGAGAGTTTGCAACGTTAGGCAGGTGGAATCTGTAATTGCCGGGTTCCTTTCAGCTTTAACAATTCATGGTTCTCTCTGCCTTTCTGAAATCCTTTGCAGATTCTCTATTAAGAATAAAGTACACAAGGATTCAACAGCCTTCATAAAAGCACTCTTTCTAGCCTTTATCTCTTTCTATACTTGCACTGCATTCTCCCTCTACTTTCCAGACCTTACATTCTTTTCCATCTGTTCCCTCTGCTTGGACATATCTACCTATCAAATTCCCATCCACTCAACATGAGTGAACGCCCTTCAGTGTTCTGTGAATACACAAATCCCCTGATGGCAGGGAAGGTAAACAGTCTTGACAGCTCCTAGACGTCACTCTAATGGATTCTGAATGATGATCTCTCACTAAAAAGAGTCCACACGGCACAACTCCAAGGCAGAAACTAGAGGACTGATGATGCCTACCGATCAAGAAAGAGTTCTCGCCAATTTTGGGCCCCTGATGCCTGTTTAAGGTGGGTTAATATCAGAGCCAGTTTCCAGGTGTAGCCCTTTCTTGATGGTTGCTTCCATTTACGATGTCCTATGGGTGCGCTTGGAGAAGGCAATGGCACCCCACTCCAGTACTCTTGCCTGGAAAATCCCATGGATGGAGGAGGCTGGTAGGCTGCAGTCCATGGGGTCTTGAAGAGTCAGACATGACTGAGCGACTTCACTTTCACTTTTCACTTTGATGCATTGGAGAAGGAAATGGCAACCCACTCCAGTGTTCTTGCCTGGAGAATCCCAGGGATGGGGGAGCCTGGTGGCTGCCGTCTATGGGGTCACACAGAGTCGGACATGACTGAAGTGACTTAGCAGCAGCAGCAGCATGGGTGCACTATCACCAAAATACTTTCTGAATGCTTTCTCTCATCATCTCCACTGCATCTAGATACCACCTATGCCTCTTCAACCACTGCAGTCTTAGCCGAGCTACCGTCAGCTCCTACCTGAACTTACCCGAACTACTGCAGGAGCCTCACTATTTGTCTCTCTTCTTCCATTATAATTCGCCTCATTATTAACTAGGTGAATAACTAGTTAATAATTAACTAGTTAACTCCACACAAAATAGTCAGAATAATTACAACCTCAGAGGGCATACAGAATGAAAACAACAATCAAGAAAAATAACACGAATGATCATTTGGGTCACAGCTTTGTGCAACATGATGAAACTATGAGCCATGCCATGTAGGAACACTGAAGTTGGATGGATCATGGTGGAGAGCCCCAGCCAACACGTGGTCCACTGGAGAAGGGAATGGCAAACCACTTCAGCATTCTTGCCTTGAGAACCACATAATAGTATGAAGAGGCAAAAAGATATGACACTGAAAGATGAACTCCCCTCCAAGTCTGTAGATGTCCAATATGCTATTGGAGAAGAGCAAGAAATAGCACGCGAAGCAATGAACAGGCTGAGCCAAAGCAAAAAACAGCTCCCAGTGGTGGATGTGTCTGCTGGTGAAAGTAAAATCTGATGCTGTTAAGAGTAACATTGCATAGGAACCTGGAATGTTAGGTCTATGAATCAAGATGAATTGGAAATGGTCAAACAGAGACAGCAAGAGTGAATGTTGATATTTTAGGAACGAGTGAACTAAAATGGAAGGGAATGGGAGAATTTAATTCACATGACCATGCTGCTGCTGCTGCTAAGTCGCTTCAGTCATGTCCGACTCTGTGCAACCCCATAGATGGCAGCCTACCAGGCTCCCCCATCCCTGGGATTCTCCAGGCAAGAACACTGGAGTGGGTTGCCATTTCCTTCTCCAATGCATGAAAGTGAAAAGTGAAAGTGAAGTCGCTCAGTCGTTGTGTCTGACTCATAGTGAACCCATGAACTGCAGCCTTCCAGGCTCCTCCATCCATGGGATTTTCCAGGCAAGAGTACTGGAGTGGGTTGCCATTGCCTTCTCCGTCAGATGACCATAATATCTACTCAAAAGAATGATCTCAGCTTGTTTCTAAGGCAAACCATTCAATATCACAGTAATCCAAGTCTATGCTCCAATCACTAATGCTGATAATGCTGAAGTTGAATGGTTCTATGAAAACCTATAAGACCTTAAAGAATTAACACTGAAAAGATGTTCTTTTCATCATAGTGGACTTGAATGCAAAGGTAGGAAGTCAAGAGATACTCGAACTAACAAGCAAGTTTGGCCTTGTAGTAAAAAATGAAGCAAAGGTTAACAAAGCTTTGCCAAAAGAACGCACTGGTCATAGTAAACACCCTCTTCCAACAACACAAGGGATGACTCTACATGTGGACATCACCAGATGGTCAATCCTGAAATCAGACCAATTTTATTTTTTGCAGCCAAAGATGGAGAAGCTATATATAGTCAGCAAAAATAAGACCTGGAGCTGACTGTGGTCAGATCATCAGTTCTTTATTGCAAAATCTAGACTTAAATTGAATAAAATAGTGAAAGCTACTAGGCCATTCAGGTATGACCTAAAGCAAATCCCTGATCATTACACAGTGGAAGTGACAAATAGATGCAAGGGATTAGAGCTGGTAGACAGAGTGACAGAAGAACTACGGATGGTACTTTGTAACACTGTACAGGGGGTATTGATCAAAACCATTCCGAAGAAAAAGAAATGCAGAATGGCAAAGTGGTTGTCTAAGGAGGCCTTACAAATAGCTGAGAAAAGAAGAGAAGCGAAAGGCAAAGGAGAAAAGAAAAGATATACCCAACTGAATACAGAGTTCCAGAGAATAGCAAGGAGAGGTAAGAAAGCCTTCTTAAGAAAACACTGCAAAGAAATAGAGGAAAACAATGTAATGGAAATGACTAGAGATCTCTTCAAGGAAGCTAGAGATATTAAGGGAACATTTCAAGCAAAGATGGGTACAATGAAGGATAGAAACAGTATGGACATAATAGAAGAAGATATTAAGAAGAGGTGGCAGGAATACACTGAGGAACTATACAAAAAAGGTCTTAATGACCTGAATAACCATGATGTTGGGATCACTTACCTAGAGGCAGACATCCTGGAGTATGAAATCAAGTGGGCCTTAGGAAGAATTACTATGAACAAAGCTAGTGGAGGTGATGGAATTCCAACTGAGCTATTTCAAATCCTAAAAGATGATGCTGCTGAAGTGCTGCACACAATATGCCAGCAAATTTGGAAAAGTCAGTAGTGGCCACAGGACTGGAAAAGGTCAGTTTTCATTCCAATCTCAAAGAAGGGCAATGCCAAAGAATTTTCAAACTACCACACAATTGCACTCGTTTCACATGCTAGGAACATATGGAACATCCTCTTCCAACAACACAAGAGAAGAATCTACACATAGACATCACCAGATGGTCAACACCAAAATCAGATTGATTACATTCTTTGCACCCAAAGATGGAGAAGCTCTATACAGTCAGCAAAAACACGACCAGGAGCTGACTGTGGCTCAGATCATGAACTCCTTATTACCAAATTCAGACTTAAATTGAAGAAAGTAGGAAAAACCACTAGACCATTCAGGAATGACCTAAATCAAATCCCTTATGATTATACAGTGGAAGTGAGAAATAGATTTAAGGGCCTAGATCTGATAGATAGAGTGCCTGATGAACTATGGAATGAGGTTAGTGACATTGTACAGAAGACAGGGATCAAGACTATCCCCATGGAAAAGAAATGCAAAAAAGCAAAATGGCTGTCTGGGGAGGCCTTACAAATAGCTGTGAAAAGAAGAGAAGTGAAAAGCAAAGGAGAAAAGGAAAGATATAAGCATCTGAATCCAGAGTTCCAAAGAATAGCAAGGAGAGATAAGAAAGCCTTCCTCAGCGATCAATGCAAAGAAATAGAGGAAAACTATAGAATGGGAAAGACTAGAGATCTCTTCAAGAAAATTAGAGATACCAAGGGAACATTTCATGCAAAGAAGGGCTTGATAAAGGACAGAAATGGTATGGACCTAACAGAAGCAGAAGATATTAAGAAGAGGTGGCAAGAATACACAGAAGAACTGTACAAAAAAGATCTTCATGACCTAGATAATCACGATGGTGTGATCACTGACCTAGAGCCAGACATCCTGGAATGTGAAGTCAAGTCAGTCTTAGAAAGCATCACTATGAACAAAGCTAGTGGAGGTGATGGAATTCCAGTTGAGCTATTTCAAATCCTGAAAGATGATGCTGTGAAAGTGCTGCACTCAATATGCCAGCAAATTTGGAAAACTCAGCAGTGGCCACAAGACTGGAAAAGGTCAGTTTTCATTCCAATCCCAAAGAAAGGCAATGTCCAAGAATGCTCAAACTACTGCACAATTGCACTCATCTCACATGCTAGTAAAGTAATGCTCAAAATTCTCCAAGCCAGGTTTCAGCAATACGTGAACCGTGAACTTCCCAATGTTCAAGCTGGTTTTAGAAAAGGCAGAAGAACCAGAGATCAAATTGCCAACATCTGTTGGATCATGGAAAAAGCAAGGGAGTTCCAGAAAAACATCTACTTCTGCTTTACTGACTATGCCAAAGCCTTTGACTGTGTGGATCACAATAAACTGTGGAAAATTCTGAAAGAGATGGGAATACCAGACCACCTGATCTGCCTCTTGAGAAATCTGTATGCAGGTCAGGAAGCAACAGTTAGAACTGGACATGGAACAACAGACTGGTTCCAAATAGGAAAAGGAGTACGTCAAGGCTGTATATTATTACCCTGCTTATCTAACTTATATGCAGAGTACATCATGAGAAACGCTGGGCTGGAAGAAGCACAAGCTGGAATCAAGATTGCCGGGAGAAATATCAATAACCTCAGATATGCAGATGACACCACCCTTATGGCAGAAAGTGAAGAGGAACTAAAAAGCCTCAATGAAAGTGAAAGTGGAGAGTAAAAAACTTGGCTTAAAGCTCAGCATTCAGAAAACGAAGATCATGGCATCCAGTCCCATCACTTCATGGGAAATAGATGGGGAAACAGTGGAAACAGTGGCTGAGTTTATTTTTTGGGGGGCTCCAAAATCACTGCAGATGGTGACTGCAGCCATGAAATTAAAAGACACTTACTTTTAGATAGCATATTCAAAAGCAGAGACATTACTTTGCCAACAAAGGTTCGTCTAGTCAAGGCTCTGGTTTTTCCAGTGGTCATGTATGGATGCAAGAGTTGGACTGTGAAGAAAGCTGAGCACCAAAGAATTGATGCTTTTGAACTGTGGTGTTGGAGAAGACTCTTGAGAGTCCCTTGGACTGCAAGGAGATCCAACCAGTCCATTCTAAAGGACATCAGCCCTGGGATTTCTTTGGCAGGAATGATGCTAAAGCTGAAACTCCAGTACTTTGGCCACCTCATGCGAAGAGCTGACTCATTGGAAAAGACTCTGATGCTGGGAGGGATTTGGGGCAGGAGGAGAAGGGGACAATAGAGGATGAGATGGCTGGATGGCTTCACCCACTTGATGGATGTGAGTCTGAGTGAACTCCGGGAGTTGGTGATGGACAGGGAGGCCTGGCATGCTGTAATTCATGGGGTCGCAAAAAGTCGGACACGACTGAGCGACTGAACTGAACTGCACTGAACTGAACACATGCTAGGAAGGTAATGTTCAAAATGCTTCAAGCTAGGCTTTAACAGTACATGAACTGAGAAATTCCAGATGTATAAGCTGGATTTAGAAAGGGCAGAGGAACCAGAGATCAAATTGGCAACATCCATTTGATCATCAAAAAAGCAAGAGAATTCCAGAAAAACATCTGCTTCTGCTTCATTGATTACACTAAAGCCTTTGAATGTGTTTGTTTCCAAACAAACGGTGGAAAATTCTTAGATGGGAATAATAGATCACCTTATCTATCATCTGAGAAACTGTATGCAGTTCAAGAAGAACCAGTAAGAACTTGACATGGAACAATGGACTGGTTCAAAATTTGGAAAGGAGTACATCACGGCTGTATATTGTCACCCTGCTTATTTAATTTATATGCAAATTAAATCCTGCAAAATGCAAGGCTAGAGGAAGCTTGAGCTGGAATCAAAATTTCTGGGAGAAATATCAATAATCTGAGATATGCAGATTGCTGCTGCTGCTAAGTCACTTCAGTCATGTCTGACTCTGTGTGATCCCATAGACGGCAGCCCACCAGGCTCTCCTGTCCCTGGGATTCTCCAGGCAAGAACACTGAAGTGGGTTGCCATTTCCTTCTCCAATGCATGAAAGTGAAAAGTGAAAGCAAAGTCGCTCAGTCGTGTCCAACTCTCAGCGACCCCACGGACTGCAGCCTACCAGGCTCCTCCATCCATGGGATTTTCCAGGCAAGAGTACTGGAGTGGGGTGCCATTGCCTTCTCCGGATATGCAGATTATGCCACCGTAATGTCAGAACATGAAGAGGAACTAAAGAGCCTCTTGATAAAGGTGAAAGAAAGAGGAGAGTGGGAAAGCTGGCTTAAAACTCAACATTCAAAAAACTAAGATCATGACATCCAGCCTCATCACTTAATGGCAAATAGATGGTAAAAAGCAGAACAGTGACAGATTTTTATTTTCTTGAGCTCCAAAATCACTGCAGACAGTGACTGCAGTCATGAAATTAAAAGACACTTGCTCCTTGGAAGAACAGATATGACAAACCTAGATAGCATATCATAAAGCAGAGACATTACTTTGTCAACAAAGATTCATATAGTCAAAGATATGGTTTTTCCACTAGTCATGTACGGATGTGAGAGTTGGACCATAAAGAAGGCTCAATACCATAGAATTGATGTTTTCAAACTGTGGTGCTGGAGAAGACTCACCAGAGCCCCTTGAGCTGCAAAGAGATTAAATCAGTCAATCCTAAAAGAAATCAACCCTGAATATTCGTTGGAAGGACTGATGCTGAAGCTGCAATACCTTGGCCACACGATGCAAATAGTCAACGCTTTGGAAAAACTCTGATGCTGGGAAAGATTGAGGGCAGGAGGAGACGGGGATGGAAGAGGATGAGATGGTTGGATTGCATCACTGAATCGATGGACTGAGTTTGAGCAAGCTCCGGGAGACAGTGAAGGACAAGGAAGCCTGGTGTGCTGCAGTGCACGGGATTGCAGAGTCAGACATGACTTAGCTACTGAACAACAGCAAATGGCTCCCTATTGCACTGACCATGAACCTTACAACTCTTATGCATCTGCCAGTTTCTCTGGTTTCATCATGTACTTCCCTCTCTCTGCTCACTATCCTTCTGCCACACTGCCCTGTTCCTCAACGTGTCAAGCTCTCTGTGTTTTGTGACCTTTGCATTTGCAGTATCTTCTTCTGGGAACTTGTTCCTGTTTCAGCTTTACCTGGCTGGTCACTTCTTGGCAAACAAGTCTCAACTCAAAAGCCAGCCCTCAGAGAACTTCCCTCGGCTTGCTAACCAGTGCTCCTCTGTCTCACTGTTTCAGGCCATTGTCTTCAGAGGTTTTAACCTTTGAAATTAATTTATTTTAATTGAGCACATCAGTAGATGTCAATAAGTTGCTGTTAAATGAGTGAATTTAGCTTAGTGGTTAAGACACTCTCTGGAGCCAGTCTTCTTGTGAGTCTCGGCTCTGACGTTTGGCATTTATGTATCTGTGAACAAGTCACTTATCCTTTTTATGACTCAGTTTCCTCATCTTCAGGGGATGGTAATAGCACCTACTTTATCGAGTTGTCAATTTTAAATTAGTTCAGGCATGCAACAAAGAGGAAGAATGCATATGTTGACCATCACATGTGCTCCGAAAAGTCAGCTCACAATTTAAAGAATTACATTTAAATTTTTAACCATGAGTCAAGCTGAAAAGCACATCAGTAACTATATAGGTTTATCAAGTGCTTGTTTTTAGGTGGAACCAGAAAACTTAGTGATCATTATATGCAAAGCTTTAGGTCCCTGAATTGTTAACACAAGCTATTGTTCAGGATTCTGAATTTTTCTTCATTAATTCACTCATTTATCAGAGAAAATTTTACAGAATTAGTGCGTGTAGTAGGCTGTGCTACGTTCTAAAATGGATGGATTGCCCATAAACTTGAGAACAGACGTACACAGCGTTTACACTACGATAAACGTCAAAATCCAGAACCAGGGGAACACTGAGGAGGGAGCACGGAGAAAGAAGCACCTACCCCGTCTCCTTGGGGGTGGGGTTGGGTGGCCCAGAAACGTCTGTTACCCTTGCAAGGCAGGCTCTAGCTTCGGGCTACTTGATGTTTTGTGGGCACAGACACAAAGCAGGGAGCATGCAGTCACTTCATGAGTGCATAACCAGGAAGGGCTGCAGGGACGTCTGCTCTGCCCAGCAGCCTGTGAATAAATATGCCACACATGTGTTTTTACACAAATGCAGAGTTATGGGCTTGCTCCAGAGGGGAAAGGGGGAGAGTGCTGAAACCTGATGGCATAGCAAGCATTTCCTGAGGGATGTTGTCTGTCAGTCTGTTTGTGCTGGTGGATTGGAAATCACATGTGGCTTTCAGATGTAGAAAAGGAAAAGTATTTACATTTAAAAATGGGAGGGTGTTTTTGTTTTTTTGGTGTGATGCTTAACATGAATCACTTAAGCAATCATATGATATTATGATATTTTGGGGCCTATCTTTGGGCACAAGCTTCTGGAGGAGCTTCTGAAGGCCATCATCTTGGATTTCCCCTTCTTCTCTGGCCCTCTGTCAGGGATGGGGTTTGTTCAAGCTGAGCATCCCCTTCCCATCCTCTGTTGCAGGGAGGCGATAAGAGTATGTAATGTATTTTCTTTTTACTGAATGCCAAATCTTCCTTCAAAAAGGGGAATGGGAAATTAAATTCAGATAAGATTCATTTCATAAATAAAAAGCTCTGAGGTTGAATTTTTTTTTTTTAACGGGGGACGGGGGAATCTTGTTAAAAGGATGCTAAAAAAGTGTAGTGAGAAAAGCAGATTTTACTGTTTACTCAAACTTGTCCTAATAAAAAAATAAATAAACCTTCAGAAGAGGAAATGATCCAGTATTTTAGCTGAGTGTATTAGCTTTGGAGACCATGAGACCTAGATCTGAAGGCTGCCCCTGCTACCTACTAATTATTTTAGCTTGGTAGCACAGCCTGTCACAGATCCTCAACACTTTTCTCTTCCTGTACACACAGCCAGACCTCATTTCCCAGCCTCCTTTGCTCTCAGGTGGGGGTCACAGGACTGAGGTCCTCCCAATGATGACCTCTACTCTGCCTCATGGCCTAACTACTTTGGAATGCAAATAAGATAAAAATGAAGCTTTGAGGTTGATGGAGCAGCTAGTTTACTCTTCCACATTTGAATAAGATGACTAATTTTCTGCTTTAGTTTCACTTGTAGAAGGGGGCTAACACACCTATCTTTTAAAGTTCATATGAGGACCCTTGAATGGTTTATTTTACTTGTCTTCCAGTTACTTTCCTCCTCTTTTGAGGTACTTATATTTTTCCTTGTTACAATAAAAAGAAAATGTTCTAGTTCTCATTCTCTTACTCCAATTCTGCTTGCTAGTCAGAGAAAAATTGTAGGAAAAGAACCAAGATTTTAAATAAGCCATTCGTAGGAGGGCATGACACACTGCTGTGCATTCTTAGTTCAGGGTAAGACAGATGCTGGCATCCTTTGGAGCCAGTCTCTAAGCGGAGTCACATTAAGCGGAAACACATTAAAAAGGACTCCAGAAGCTCTGAAGGTTGATATTGATCACTACTAATTTTCTCAAAGGGGCTGCCAGGGGATTTTACATAAGCATGTTGTACAAAGAATCTTAGAAACACTTTCTAGACATCAGACTCTCTCCTCCAGTTTCGCACCCATGAAAACTCTTAAAAACCTCTCCCATCGCTCATCTACTTGGTTTCATCAGAGTCATCATTGCCCTCACTCTTCCTTGCTCATTGCTATCTCCTTGCTGGAGAAACGTGATGAAATTTCTCCCCCTGCCTGCTGCCAGAACAGTGCATACACGGACATGAACCTCAGGCTCTGTCTCTTGCTTCATGAAGGAAGGTGCCCGCCTCCTGCAAATGTGGCTCTAATTTCCTCCACCAGCTTCTCTGGTAATGTCCTCATAGAACATTTTCGGTGAATAAAGTTCTCTACCTCGTCCTGTGATTTGATCTAATAACAACTTCCGTGGTTGGAGAAGCGAAAAATCACAATAAGGAATATTCAAATCTTCATTCTGACAAGAAGCAGAATGAACTGGTCTCCACAGTCAAAGCAAAGCTGAGGATTCATTACAGGAGAAAGAATGACCAATGAAACTGGCCTGGGAGGCCAGGTGACCTGTGCCAGCCATTGACCCCTCTGAGGGGTGGGCAGTGCCCGCCAGGTGGGGAGGAATAGTGCAGTCCAGTGTGGGCAGGGAGAAGCCTCTCTCACTAACAGCACCCCTTACTTTGGGCTTCCTGTGGTACCTGAAATAGCTACATTTCTAATACATAAGGATAAATGCTGTGAACATGCTGTCTTATCTATGAGAGGCAAATAGAATAGTGACTGGTATTACTTCAGACTAATCTTCAGCAGTGCTTATTCAGTCACTGAGGGACTAGGGCCCTGGGTGACTAACCTCAGTTGAAAATAGGATGAACTAACAGCTTGAGCTCCTGGTGGAGTAGGCAGCCAGCGGCGACAACCTTCTGGGATCTTTCATACTACAGAACTCATGGTCATTAAGAATTGTGAAGGGTCTGAGGTTTTTGCTCTACTTGTAAGCTATCAAGAGACACATGATACCTGCATGAGAGATGAAAGACTTTTTGGCTCATGGAACAGCAGGAGCTGCTGGGGTTACATTTTCTCTTCCTGGCACCCAAGTATCATGGGGACAGTGGACATCCAAGTGGGCTTTGGTCATATCAGGTCACAACCCTGAAGTTAAGAAATTCCAATCTTTTGTAGTAAGTTGTAAGCAAGCTTTCCTAAACTTTGCCCCAGAGGAGATATTATCTTTATTACCCTGGACAGCAGACAAGTGTGTTCTCTTTGAAGAGAGACACTAGCTGTATCCTTCAAGGCTGTTTATTGGCATCCTTGAAAAGATAGTCTAGAGCAAAAGATGGTCATTGTCTCTGCCCATCAAATGTGCAGAAATTCAAGAGATCCGTGGAGAATTATTTCCTAACAAGGGTAGCAATGTGTAGAAATAAGGCATGTGAAGAGTTGAATCTATCTCGGGTCAAATCCAGCTCCACCATTAGCGTTTAGCACCTTTCAGGGGAACTACTTAAACTCTCAGAATTTCAATTTTCTCATCTATATCAAATAGAGAGGATGTTATGTATCACATAAAGATACTACAAGAATTAAATAAGATGGTCTGCAAAGTAAATAGTAGCTATGATTACATAGTAATCATATTATATGTAATTTATAATATTATTCTCCAAAGTTTCCAGGTAGCTCAGTGGATAAAGAATCTGCCTGTAGGAGACACAGCAGATGCAGTTTAGATTCCTGGGTCAGAAAGATCCCCTGGAGGAGGGCATGGCACCCCCCTCCAGTATTCTTGCCTGGAGAATCCCATGGACAGAGAAGCCTGGCAGGCTACAGCCATAGGGTCGCAAAGAGTAATACACAACTGGAGTGACTGAGCACAGCACAAAAAAATTATAATATAATGGTAAATATTTCTTTATTTTGTACTTCTTACTTTTGTTTTGGCTAATAAATCTAGTTGGCTTTGACCTGTTATTTTGCTTGTTTATACGGAACTCCAGGAAGAGCCCTAGACAAGAAGACAGGGTACCTGATTCGCAAGTCTACCACAAACCAGCTGCATAGCTTCAGTGAGTCACTGCAATTCATTGGTTAAAGGTGGAGTTTGGAGAAAAATTCAGAGATAGCAAAAAGATTTTAGTTCAGTGCCAGGCTTGGGCAATGCGTCTTGACTGGCTGGAGAGTGGTGCTGAGAAAAATTGTGAGTCCATGTCTAGGCTCAGCAGAAAAGTGTGCCCATGATGAGCTAGCCATATCTTCAATACAAAGCCAGGTCTTTGAGATGAGGTCTGGGCTTAAAGGGGTGGAAATGTGGTAGCATCCTCGCCTTTGCTTGTATCTAACAGTTGCTAAGTAACTACATGTTAATTCATTAACTGATAAATTGAATAGCAAGGTATCTGGAATTCAGGGTCAAGGATGAAAAACGTGGAGCCAAGAATGATGGTCAGGGGAGGACAGCGGCAAAGAACCGCTTTGCAATTTCATCTGGGGAGGAGGAGAGGTCTACTTTTAGTGAGGTCATGACTTCTGAGCCAGGTTAAGTACTTGTGGAAATTCCCAACTGTTATCAGGCTGTGTATGGGGAGCCCAGCTGGCTTTTTTTCAAATGACCTGGTCTGCTGCTGCTGCCTCTGGTTTCTCCTGGGCTCCAAATTACTGCCACGAAGCAGCTGCTCGAGCCCTTTAATAGCCACAATTAAACAGTCCCAGAGTCTGACCTTTAGACATGGCAGTGGTTAATTGAGCCAATGGCCCTGGGGTCTGCCATCTTTGGCGAAGCCTTGCAAGTCCAGTGTGACTCTATCTTTTGTTTGGTTTCCCAGTACATCTTCCAAGGGGAAATGTTTCTTTCATCCGATCACACTATTAGAAGTGGCAAAAAAACCTGGGGATGAGACAAGATGGCTGAGGAAGTTCCGAGATCGTTGTAACATAAAAATCTTGGAAATGGCAAGTTTGAAATTCTCTCAAAATTGTCTTGGCTTATTGAATCTTTTAGTAAGTGTAGAATCAAGCTTTGGCTGAAAAAAGGGGAGAGAATTTGTGACAAGAACTTCATGTTTTCAGCTAGAATTCAATTAACATTCAATTAATATTGAATGAATGACCAATAAAAAGCAAGGACTGCTTCAGATATGAGGAGACAGCCTTGGAAAATGGACTAGAATGTCAATCATAGGAGCAGAGATGGATTTTGTTTGCTTCACTGCATTCTCCAAATGCCTAGAGTGCTGCCTCAGGTATAACTGACCATCAAGTAATAATTTTCAAAATGAGTGGTCAATAACGCTGCCTTCATGGAGCTCACAATCTAGTAAGCACATGAACAAGATACTTATCATTTGTGATGACTTCTGTGAAGGAAAGAAGTGTTATGTGATAGACACTAACTGCAAAAGGAGGTGGTTAAGAGATTCAGCATGACCTCTCAGAAAGCTGCATTTCAGCTGAGAGGCACGTGACAAGGAGAAGCCTTCTGTGAGCCGATTGTGAGGATGGAAGGGGGATTTTCAAGCACATGATAGCAATAGACAAAGTCCCTAAGGGTAGAAATACCTGTGTGTTACATAAACAGAAGGGTAAATGTGAGGAGAGATTAACAGTGAGGTTGGGAAGTGTGAAAAGTTTAATCTGAGTGGCAGGCAAGAGCCCACGATATAGGGTCTCCTAAACTTGTAAGTGGCTATCTATAACTTACATTCAACTAGATGACTTAAAACAACAGAAATCCATTCTCTCACTGCTATGGAGGCCAGAAGACTGAAATCAAGGTATTGGTAGGATTGATTCCTTCTGGAGGCTCTGTCCTATACCTCTGATGAAAGTTCTGGTGGAATTCTCTTGCTTTCTCTAAAATTCAATGGATGTTGACAATTTGATCTCTGGTTCCTCTGCTTTTTCCAAATCCAACTTGTATATCTGGTAGTTCTCGGTACATGTATTTAAAATCCACAGCTTGAAAGATTTTTGAGCATTACCTTGTTAGCATGTGAGTGCATGCAACTGCACAGTAGTTGGAGCATTCTTTGGCATTGCCTTTCTTTGGGATTAGCATGAAAACTGACCTTTTCCAGTCCTGTGGCCACTGATGACTTTTCCAAATTTGCTGGCATATTGAGTGCAGCACTTTTACAGTATCATCTTCTAGGATTTGAAATAGCTCAGTTGGAATTCCATCATCTTCACTAGTTTTGTGCATAGTAATGCTTCCTCGGGCACACTTGACTTCACACTCCAGGATGTCTGGCTCTAGGTGACGGACCACAGCTTCATGGTTATTCAGGTCATTAAGACCTTTTTTTGTAAAGTTCTTCTGCGTGTTCTTGCCACTTCTTCTCAATCTCTTCTGCTTCTATTAAGGCCTTACCATTTCTGTCCTGCATGCACCCATCTTTGCATGAAATGTTCCTGTGGTATCTCTAATACTCTTGAAGAGATCTCTAGTCTTTCCCATTCTATAGTTTTCCTCTATTTCTTTGCACTGTTCACTTAGGAGACTTTCTTATCTCTCCTTGCTATTCTTTGGAACTCTGCATTCAGTTGGGTGTATCTTTCCCATTATCCTTTGCTTCTCACTTCCTTCTTTTCTCAGCTATTTGTAAGGTCTCCTTAGGCAACCATTTTGCCTTTTTTGCATTTCTTTTTCTTGGGGATGATTTTTGTCATCGCTTTCTATACAATGTTACAAACCTCCATCCATAGTGCTTCAGGCACTCTGTCTACCAGATTGAATCCCTTGATTCTATTTGTCACTAAATCTATTTAAATCGAATCCCTTGATTCTATTTGTCACTTCCACTGTATAATCACAAAGGATTTGATTTAGGTCATACCTCCATGGCCTAGTGGTTTTCCCTACTTTCTTCAATTTAAGTCTGAATTTGGCAATAGGAATACATGATCTGTTTTTGCTGACTGTGTAGAGCTTCTTTATCTTTGGCTGCAACTAATATAATCAATCCGATTTTGGTATTGACCAACTGGTGATGTCCATCTGTAAAGTCGTCTCCTGTGTTGTCAGAAGAGGGTGTTTATTATGATCAGTGAGTTCTCTTGGAAAAACTCTGTTAGTCTTTGCCCTGCTTCATTTTGTACTCCAAAGCCAAACTTGTCTGTTACTCCATGTAACTCTGGACTTCCTACTTTTGCATTCCCCTGTGATGAAAAGGACATCTTTTTTGGTGTTAGTTCTAGGTCTTGTAGGTCTTCATAGACCTGTTCAACTTCAGGCCTTCAGCATTAGTGGTTGGGGCATTGACTTGGATTACTGTGATATTCAATGATTTGCCTTGGAAATGAACTGAGATCATCCTGTCATTTTTGAGATTGCAGCCAAGTACTGCATTTCAGACCCTTTTGTTGACTATGAGGCCTACTCCATTTCTTCTAAGAGATTCTTGCCCACAGTAATGGATATAATGGTTATCTGAATTAAATTCACCCATTCTGGTCCATTTTAATTCACTGATTCTTAAAATGTCGATATTCACTCTTGCCATCTCCTGTTTGACAGTAGAAGTGTTGAACAGTAGAAGTGACAATAGATTCAAGGGATTAGACCTTATAAACAGAGTACCTGAAGAACTATGGATAGAACTTGATGACATTATTCAGAACAAGGTGATCAAAATCATCCCCAAGAAAAAGAAATGGAGCAAGGCAAAATGTTTGTCTGAAGAGGCCTTACAAATAGCTGAAAAAAGAAGAGAACTGAAAGGCAAAGGAGAAAATGAAAGATATACCCATCTGAATGCAGGGTTCCAAAGAATAGCAAGGAGAGATAAGAAAGCCTTCCTAAGTGAACAGTACAAAGAAATAGAGGAAAACAATAGAATGGGAAAGACTAGCGATCTCTAAGATTTGGGAGAATGGCATTGAAACATGTAAAATATCATGTATGAAACGAGATGCCACTCCAGGTTCGATGCACAATACTGGCTGCTTGGGGCTAGTGCACTGGGACGACCCAGAGGGATGGTATGGGGAGGGAGGAGGGAGGACGGTTCAGGATGGGGAACACATGTATACCTGTGGTGGATTCATTTTGATATTTGGCAAAACTAATACAATTATGTAAAGTTTAAAAATAAAATGAAATTAAAAAAAAAAGAAAATTAGAGATATCAAAGGCATATTTATGCAAAGATTGGCACAATAAAGGACAGAAATATTATGGACCTAATAGAAGCAGAAGATATCAGAAAGAGATGGCAAGAATACACAGAAGAACTGTATAAAAAAGATCTTAATGACACAGATAACCATAATGGTGTGATCACTAACCTAGAGACAGACTTCTTGCATTATGATGTCAAGTGGGCCTTAGGAAGCATCATTGTAAACAAACCTAATGGAGGTAGGTGCTTTACCACTAGTGCCAACTGAAATGCCCACAATTCCAGCAGAGCTATTTCAAATCTTAAAAGATGATGCTGTTGAAGTGCTGCACTCAATATGCCAGCAAATTTGGGAAAGTCAGCAGTAGCCACAGGACTGGAAAAGGTCAGTTTTCATTCCAATTCCAAAGAAGGACAATGCCAAAGAAGGTTCAAACTATCACAAAATTGCACTCATCTCACATGCTAGCAAGGTAATTCTCAAAATGCTTCAAGTTAGGTTTCAGCAATACATAAACTGAAAACTTCCAGATGTGCAAGTTGGATTTATAAAAGGCAGAGTAATCAGAGATCAGTTGCCAACTGATCTATGTTTTCTATGTTGGATCATAGAAAAAGCAAGGGAATTCCAGAAAAACATCTACTTATGCTTCATTGACTATGCTAAAGTCTTTGACTGTGTGGATTACAACAAACTATGGAAAATTTTTAAAGAGACTTGAATACCAGACCACCTTACCTGCCACCTGAGAAACCTATATGCAGGTCAATAACCAACAGTTAGAATCTTACAAGGAACAACTGACTGGCTCAAAATTGGGAAAGGAGTCCATCAAGACTGTATATTGTCACCCTGCTTGTTTAACTTATATGCGGAGTACATCATGCAAAATGCCAGGCTGGAAGAAGCACAAGCTGGAATCAAGATTGCAGGGAGAAATACCAATAACTTCAGATATGCAGATGACACCACCCTTATGGCTGAAAGTGAAGAGGAACTAAAGGGTGTATTGATGAAGGTGAAAGAGGAGAGTAAAAAAGCTGGTTTAAAACTCAGCATTCACAAAACTAAGATCATGGCATCCAGTCCCATTACTTCATGGCAAGTAAGGGGAAACAATGGAAATAGTGACAGGCTTCATTTTGGGGGGCTCCAAAATCACTGCAGATGGTGACTGCAGCATGAAATTAAAAGATGCTTGCTCCTTGAAAGAAAAGCTATGACAAATCTACACAGCATATTAAATAGCAGAGACACTTCTTTGCTGATAAGGGTCTGCATAGTCAAAGCTATGGTTTTCCAGTGGTCATGTATGGATGTGAGAGTTGGACCATGAAGAAGGCTAGCACCAAAGAATCCATGCTTTTTAACTGTGGTGTTGGAGAAGAATCTTGAGAGTCCCTTGGACAGCAAGATCAAACCAGTCAATTCTAAAGGAAATCCATCCTGAATATTCATTTGAGGGACTGATGCTGAGGCATCACGCAAGCTCCAATACTTTGGCCACCTGATGGAAACAGCTGACTTATTGAAAAAGACACTGATGCTGGGAAAGATTGAAGCCAGGAGGAGAAGGGGACGACAGAGGGTGAGATGGTTGGATGGCATCACTGACTCAAAGGACATGAGTTTGTGCAAGCTCCAAGAGATGGTAAAGTGTAGAGAAGGCTGGTATGCTGCAGTCCATGGGGTTGCAAAGAGTCAGACATGACTGACTGAATGACAACAAATATTTAAATATAGTCTAATTTGTCAATCTTCCTTTTATGCTAGCTCTATTTTTTGGTACTGTTTAAGAATTTTATCTATCCCAAGAACAAAAAGATAATCTTTTTTTTTTTTGCACTCCATTTTGACAGTTAAGGGTTTTCCCCCCCAATTTAATTGAGATACAATTGACATATGGCACTGTACAAGTTTAAGGTGTACAGAATAATGGTTTGACTTACATACATCATGGAATGGTTACCACGATAAATTTAGTTAGCACGCATTATCTCAAATAAATATTTAAAAGAAATGAGAAAGATAAAGTGTGTCATGAGAACTCTTAGAATTTACTCCCTTACTAGTAAGTCACTTCAGTCGTGTCTGACTCTGTGTGATCCCATAGACGGCAGCCCACCAGGCTCCCCTGTCCCTGGGATTTTCCAGGCAAGAACACTGGAGTGGGTTGCCATTTCCTTCTCCAATGCAGGAAAGTGAAAAGTGAAAGTGAAGTCGCTCAGTCGTGTCCGACTCTTAGTGACCCCATGGACTGCAGCCTACCAGGCTCCTCCATCCATGGGATTTCTCCAGGCAAGAGTACTGGAGTGGGGTGCCGTTGCCTTCTCCGAGAATTTACTCCCTTAACCACTTTCAAATATGCCATATAGCAGTGTTTTAAATATTTTCCTTTGGAAGCCTAAAGTGAAAAGTCTTAGGGTAGGACTACTGAGACTGCCTCTGTCAGTTAGGCTGTCTAATTAACGGGAGAGAAAGAGTAGCGTTTGTTGTGCAGCAAGAGTCTGAGTCCTCTGAGGAAATACGGACTTTTTCTGAAATTACAATTTCCCTATTTTCAGATTCTTTACACGATGCAGAGGAGTCCTCAAATAATAAGCACTTTTAAGTCTTTTTCAGTTGCAAGTAATAGAAAAACGTAACTCAAATTGGCCTAGTGAAATAAGAAATTCAATGAGTAACATATTAACACTTGCAGAGCTGAAGCAGTACAAGGTCCCAGGTAGTAGGGGTCTTGGGGGTCTGGGGCCTGGAACATGGGGTCTGGAATGAAGTTTCACTCTCTGTTTGCTGACATCATACTTGGACACATCTCACGTCATGGTGACAGCCAGGACAGCAGACCTCCAACTCCTCAGCAGTGTCCTTGCTTCTGATTGGCTCATCCTGGACCATTACTTCTAGTCTGATTGGCTGATTGGCTGGGCTTGAGTCCCACAGCCTCTCCTGGAGCTGTGAGCAAAGTTGGCCCCATAGGAACCACAGAGACTAAGAGATGGGAAGGAGTGATTTCTCAGGAGAGAACTGGGGTGCTGTTAACAAAATGAGGGAATGAGCATGATGAAGCAAAAGAACAACAATAGCAGCAGGCAGACGTCAGTTCACTAGCTGGGTGACCTTGGAGAAACTGTCCAGATCTTGTTCCTGTTTCTTCTTCTGTAAAGTGGGCATAATGATATGTGTACCAGCTTTGCAGAATAATTGAAAGGATTAGGTATATAAATACATGTGAAGCACATGGGATGTTGCTCGGCCTCATCTGCATTAGCTTTGTTATTCACTTATTTACTTATAAAGGGACTTCCCTGGTGGCTCAGACTGTAAAAAGCGGCTGCTTACAATGCAGGAGACCGGGGTTCGATCCCTGGGTCGGGAAGATCCTCTGGAGAAGGAAATGGCAACCCACTCCAGTACTGTTGCCTGGAAAATCCCATGGGCCAAGGAGCCTGGTAGGCTACAGTCCATGGGGTCGCAGAGAGTCGGACACGACTGAACGACTTCACTTCACTTCTTCTATTTACTTATAATGGGAGCCTTGTACCTGCTGAGTTTTATATAGACAGAAGTTGAGTTATTTTGTTGAACAGATCTGAGCCATAAAGATATTGGAATTCATATCCGTGGACATAGAACTAGAGAGCAAACAGACATTTCAAAAAGGAGATGAAATATACCCTGATTCCCACTACATATCACCATGTCTTTTGCTGACCCCTTTTTCAACCCACATCACCACTCGGTGGGTTTCTGAAGCATCCTCTTCTCTGATCTCCTGGCCTGCTTGTGACTCCTCACAGTCCAATCCCTACACCACAGACCAAGTAATATTTCTAAGGCATATATCTCTAGCTGAGTATCGACCAGTGGTTTCCCCAACAGAAACCAGAATACATGAACCTCAATTCCTAATTTGCTTGGCCTGGCCCATTCCTGCCTCTACAATGCTGCTTCCCTTTGCTCTCCCCATGGTCCTTCACTTTGCAGCCTCTGTCTGTGTCTCACACATGCCACGCTCATCCTCATTTCTCTCTTTCTTTAATCTATTTTACATATGGTATTGTAAGTATCCATGTTACTCTCTCTATACAACTCACCCCATCACACCTCCCCTCCCCCAGTGTCCACAAGTCTGTTCTCTATGTCTGTTTCTCCATTGCTGCCCTGCATATAAATTTATCAGTGCCATCCTTCTAGATTCTGTATATATGCATTAGTATATGATATTTATCCTTTTCTTTCTGACTTACTTCACTCTGTATAATAGGCTCTAGGTTTGTCTGCCTCATTAGAACTGACTCAAATGTGTTTCTTTTTATGGCTGAGTACTATTCCATTGTATATATGTACCACAGCTTCTTTATCCATTCATCTGTCAATGGACATCTAGGTTGCTTCCATGTTCTAGCTATTGTAAATAGTGCTGCAAAGAAAATTCGGGTATACGTGTCTTTTTCAATTTTGGTTTCCTCGGGGTATATGCCTAGTAGTGGATTGCTGGGTCAGATGTTGGCTTAGTCCCTAGTTTTTTAAGGAATCTCTATACCATCTTCCATAGTGGCTATATCAATTTTCATTCCCACCAGCAATGCAAGAGGGTTCCCTTTTCTCCACACCTTCTCCAGAATTAATTGTTTGTAGACATTTTGATGATGGCCATTCTGACTGGTGTGAGGTGGTATCTCATTGTAGTTTTGATTTGCATTGCTCTAATAATGAGGGACACTGAGCATCTTGTCATGTGTTTGTTAGCCATCAGTATGTCTTCTTTGGAGAAATGTCTGTTTTGGTCTTTTTCCCACTTTTTGATTGAGTTGTTCACTTTGCTGGTATTGAGTTGTATGAGCTCCTTGTATATTTTGGAAATTAATTCTTTGTCAGTTGTTCCTTTTGCTATTATTTTCTCCCATTGTGAGGGCTGTCTTTTCACCTTGTTTGTAGTTTCCTTTGCTGTGCAAAAGCTTTTAAGTTTAATTAGGTTTTACTATCTTATTTTTGTTTTTATTTCCAGTACTCTAGGAGGTGGGTCATAGAGGATCTCGCTTGATTTATGTCTTCAAGTGTTCTGCCTATGTTTTCCTCTAAATGTTTTATAGTCTCTGATCTTACATTTAAGTCTTTAATCAATTTTGAGTTTATCTTTGTATCCTTACATTAGGAAGTGTACTAATATCATTCTGTTGTGAGTAGCTGTCCAGTTTTCCCAGCACCACTTATTGAAGAGGCTATCTTTGCCCCATTGTATATTCTTGCCTCTCTTATCAAAAATAAGGTACCCATGGGTCTGTGGGTTTATCTCTGGGCTTTTTGTCTTGTTCCATTGGTCTATATTTCTGTTTTTGTCCCATATCTTTTTAAAATGGTCTTCCCTTAGATTTTCAAATGACTGTTTCTGTATCATCATTCTGATCTCAAATCAAATGCCAGCTCCATGAAGATAATTTCCTGATCAACCCAGACAAAATATTTTCCTGCCCTAATTCAGTAATTCTCTATATTATTTTACTTCTGGATATTTTAATACTTGAATTTATCTTATTTACTTTAGGATTCTTTCTTCTAAACTACATTTTTGAAGAGGTCACAAGGTAGTGAAGAATTAACTAAGACAAAGGTATAGAGAATGAGCTTCATGTTTAGGGCCACTTTTCTGGTACATTTGCTCATATCCAAGAAGCCAGTTGAGAGTTTAGAAGTAGAACAAAAACTCAGCAAGTCTATGAGTCAAAAAAACAGAGAGAATTACCTTGATTTTGTGTTGGAGTTCTGAAGACTGCACAACAGGAATAAGTGTGAAATGGAAAAGACAGCAATTCAAAGTTGTCATCTTTTTCACTGAAATTGAATTGAGGTCATTGTTAATGCCCCTAAGTGCTCTGTAGACTCAAACATAAATCTAATCTAGACAAAGATGATATTATCCTAGACCTCAAATAATTTCTCTGAACAATTTTGTGAATACAATTTAAATCATCAATAAAAAGTAACCAGGGACATAAAGAGACATGATAAAAGAATGAAAATCAGTAAGGGAAAACAGACAATACAAGAAGATTTGTAAGAGTTCCAGACACTTGGGTATGAGACACACTTTAAAATAGCTTTTACTATGTTCAAAGATATAAGAAAAGATTAAGAACTTCAATAGAGAATGAATAAACTACTAAGAAAAGAAAAAAAACTAAAAAATTAAGTAGTTAAAACTAAGTATTGAATCGGTAGTTTTGTTGTTGCTGTTCAGTCACTCAGTCATGTCCAACTCTTTGTGACCCCATAGACTGCAGCATGTCAGACTTCCCTGACCTTCACTGTCTCCTGGAGTTTGCTCACACTCATGTCCGTTGGGTTGGTAATACCATCCAGCTATCTCATCCTCTGTCACCCTCTTTTCCTCCTGCATCAATCCTTGCCAGCATCAGGGTCTTTTCCAGTGAGTCAACAATTCACATCAGGTGGTCAGAGTATTGGAGTTCCAGACTCAGTTCTTCTAATGAATATTCAGAGTTGATTTCCTATAAGATTGACTTTGACCTCCTTGTTGTGTAAGGGACTTAATCAGTAGATTTAACAGCAAATTCAGCTAGAAGGAGAACTAGTAGACTGGAATATGTGGCCAAAGAAAATGGAGAGAAAAATGGGTGGAAAACACAATGACAAAAGTAAGAGGTGTAGAGTACATGTAATACAGATGGAAATCACTGGAGGAGAGGAAATATAACGGGCTAACGTTTCTCACCTTAATTACCGGGTCTCTCTGCTGTCAGGTTGGTTCCTACTTCTATCCATTATGATGTCAGAGTAAGAATTTTAAAGCAACAGTGGTTAGGAATATTTATTTAAAATTTTGTCTTCATCACTAATTAATTGTACAACTCTGATCAGGTTGTTTAAACGTTTTGAGCTTCAGTTTACTCTTTTGTAATGGTTACAATTACATCTAGCTATATGTACATTTAGATAGATAAATATAGATGTGTAGTATTTGGCATTAAAAAAAACAAGTAATTAATAAATAAATAGGAGTTTTTAGTTTTTTATTATTCCTATTTAAATCCCTGTGCATGCATGCATACTAAGTCACTTCAGTCATGTTCGACTCTTTGAGACCCTATGAACTGTAGGCTGCCAGGCTCCTTTGTCCATGTCCATATTCTCCAGGGAAGAATACTGGAGTGGGTTGCCATGCCCTCCTCCAGGGAATCTTCCCCACCCAGGGCTCGAACCTGTGTCTCCTGTGGCTCTTGCATTGCAGGTGAATTTTTTACTGTTGAGCTACTGGGGAAATCCCACCTAAATCCCTCAATTACACTCCATTTCTAGACCAACAAGCTGTTTTATACCCAAGATGTGTATAACTATGTGTGACTGCAGCCATGAAATTAAAAGATGCTTAGTCCTTGGAAGGAAAGTTATGACCAACCTAGATAGCATATTGAAAAGCAGAGACATTACTTTGCCAACAAAGGTCCATCTAGTCAAACCTATGGTTTTTCCAGTGGTCATGTATCGATGTGAGAGTTGGACTGTGAAGAAAGCTGAGCGTCGAAGAATTGATGATTTTGAACTGTGGTGTTGGAGAAGACTCTTGAGAGTCCCTTGGACTGCAAGGAGATCCAACCAGTCCATTCTGAAGTAGATCAGCCTTGGGTGTTCTTTGGAAGGAATGATGCTAAAGCTGAAACTCCAGTGCTTTGGACACCTCATGCAAAGAGTTGACCCATTGGAAAAGATTCTGATGCTGGGAGGGATTGGGGGCAGGAGGAAAAGGGGACGACAGAGGATGAGATGGCTCGATGGCATCACCGACTCGATGATGTAAGTTTGAGTGAACTCCGGGAGTTGGTGATGGACAGGGAGGCCTGGTGTGCTGCGATTCATGGGGTTGCAAAGAGTCGGACACAACTGAGTGACTGAACTGAACTGATATGTATGCAATTTTTATGGAAAATTTTTTTATTGCTTCACCTTGACCCTCAAATTTTATGACAACCAGGGTCCCTTTCTCTACACTACTCTCTATATTGATGGTTCTCAGTCTTAGCTATAATTAGGCTCATCTGTGGAGTTCTTTTTTTTTTTTTTATCCATATGAGTGTCAGAGTTCTACTTAGAAATTCTGATTTAGAACATTTGGATATTTAGTTTTTACAAAAAAATTTTCCATTCATGTCTGAATGACATGAAACTATCTACTGTGCTCTACAGAATTTCTCTGGGACATGGTTTCTTTGGGTGGTCTCAACTGTTTTCTTCCAGCAACAGTAGAGACCCAAGTCACATTTACAGCATTGGTTTTCTCTGATCTTTCTGCTGAGTTCCATTCTTACATGCTCAGCTGCCTTAGATACTCAAAAATGTTCACATGTGACATGCTATCTCCCCTCCACCTAATCTTCTCTTTTTTTTCTATATTCTCAGAGTCAACAAATAGCACTATAACCCATCCAATAAGTTAACAATTTAGACTTGAATGTTACTGAGAATGAAATGTGATTCATAAGTAACAATAATCTCAAGTTTGTAACTTTTATGGGGGAAAAGTTCACCTAAAATCTCATCTGTTTTATGCTTTGTTCACAATGCTGTACCTATTTTTTATATTGAGAATTAAAGTGTTTCTTTGCCTTCAAATGCCAAATTCCAAGGCCAAATATGTATAAACTTTTAAATATGATAAATGAGCCACTAAAATTTATTTGGAAGTGATGGATTTTTAAATAACTGATTTTGGGATAAATTCTCAAGCATTTGGTAAAAATTTTCAATCCTATTCCTCTCATACTTTATATTGTAAATATATTTCAGATAAATTAAATACACAAACTAGACAAAGATTCTAAAAATTCTGAGCTGGGAAAATTCTTTAAAGAATGATACTGAATCCAAGAAACTTAAGGTGAAGAACTGATAAATTTGATCACATAAGAATTAAAACAAATACATTCGTTTGATGAAAATCTTTCAGCAATAAAACAGCAATAAACTGTTAAACACAACATACATAACCATGCTTTTTAAAATAAAAAGAGCTTATGTATGAAAAACATTTATATCACAATAGAAACATGTGAGGAATAGAATATGCAAAATATATAAAACTAGTCAGATCAGTAAAATATTAAAATGATATAATATTTATTTATCAGATGACAAAGATTAAAAAATGGGATCATAGCCCTGGTGGCTCAAACGGTAAAGCGTCTGCCCAAAATGCCGGAACCCCGGGTTCAATCCCTGGGTCGGGAAAATCCCCTGGAGAAGGAAATGGCAATCCACTCCAGTATTCTTGCCTGGGAAATCCCATGGACAGAGGAAGCTGGTGGGCTACAGTCCATGGGGTTGCAGAGTCGGACATGACTGAGCAACTTCACTTTCACTTTCTCTTAAGGACAATTATAGATGATGCATCAAAATTTAAGACATACCAATCTTTTTTTAAAATATTAATATCTTTACATGGAGGATAATTACCTTATGATCTTATGTTGGTTTCTGCCACACACCACCATGAATCAGCCATGAAAGTGAAAGTGAAGTCGCTCAGTCGTGTCTGACTCTTTGAGACCCCATGGACTGTAGCCTACCAGGCTCCTCCATCCATGGGATTTTCCAGGCAAGAGTACTGGAGTGGGTTGCCATTTCCTTCCCCAGGAGATCTTTCCAACCCAGGGACTGAACCCGCGTCCTGCACTACAGGCAGATGCTTTACCGTCTGAGGCACCAGGGAAGTCAGCCATAGGTATACATATGTCACCTCCCACCTGCCCCCCATCCCACCCCTCTAGGTTGTCACAGAGCACAGGGTTTATCAAACAGCAAATCCCCACTGGCTATCTATTTAACATATGGTAACGTATGTTTCAAGGCTACTCTCTCAACTCATCTCATCCTCTCCTTCCTCCACTCTGTCGCAAGTCTGTTCTTTAAAGACATACCAGTCTTTCATCATGCAATTTGGTTTATAGAAATTCACCGAAAAATAACTGATCAAGTGAGCAAAAATACATGCACAAGAATATAAAACCTAGCTTTTTTTTCATTGAAGTATAGTTGACTGGCAATACTATAGTAGTTTCAGGTATACAACACAGGGATTCAGTGTTTTTATAGGTTATACTCCGTTCAAAGTTGTTACAAAACGATCGCTCTATTTCTCTATGCTGCACAATATATCCTTGTTGCTTATTTATTTTACACACAGTGGTTAGTGTCTTTTAACTTAATCTTAACTTTTGATATAAAAAATAGGTATAAATGTGCTTCAATAAAAGATTAGAAAAATGTTTAAACGATATAATAATTTTATAGGCATGGAAAAATATAATGAAAGAAGCAAATAGTGGTGGTTGGGTTCTTGTTTAGAAAATAATAGCTATGATACACCGTATAAGGCACCCAGCAGTTTCCTTTGTATAGTGGTGCTATGTAAAGGTTTTATTGTGTTCTGTTAAAGTCTACATTTCTTTTCCTTTCTTTTTAACTTCTTATTTTGTATTGGGTTATAGCCGATTAACAATGTTGTGATAGGTTTAGGTGAACAGCAGAGGGATACAGCCACACATATACATCGTTACATTCTTTTCCAAACTACATTTCCCTTATTTAGTCCAATGAATAGGAATTATTTTTAGAATGTATAATAAATGTCTTTATCAGAAAAAATAAACTTGATATGTGTCTTGGAATTCGGATCTTATTTTTGTTGTAATGTTGGAAAGTGGAATTTAAAATTTTAGAATGCTATTCTACCAAACTGCCCTAAAACATATGTGGACAGGATGGATCAGTGGAAACAAAGTGAAAATGGGAAAAAAAATAAAGATCCATTTGATTTTTGTGCTCATTTTCTAGAAACAGAAAAGGCAAGGAAAATGGAAGATGAACTGATGTATATTGATTGTCTCATATGTGATAGGAATTGTTAGATATCTCACATGCCTAATCATTTAATGGCTGGAATGTGGTCACATTTAGGAAATGGGCAATACCTGCTACTCAAGAAGAAGGAATTAACTCAAAATCCAAAACCAGTTTTTAGTAACTACTAACTAGTCAAAATGGAATCTCTGCAATAGGAATTTTAAAAAGGCTTATTATCACACTTATCTAAAGTTGGCGTATGTTTTAATTGGCAATTAAGGCATACCTATGGGGCCTGAGTATGACATCTGGGAACATGGGCAGGTGCAATGCCTGAAAACCACTTGTTCTTTTAATCTGGACCCCAGGAATTACACAAGGTGTATGTCAGTTTCCTTAGGAGATCCTGAGTTCTTTAGTTGTGTTTTAATCTAACCTGTTCACATGACACATCTATTCTAATTGGTATTACTTTGCAAATTGCTAAAAATATGAAAATATTAGTGATGACCTCTCATCAATATTCAGGAGCCTCCTGTGAGGGAGGTAAAAGTCAACAGCTGGCTTTTCTCCACCTAGGCTCATAAGAGGATTGTCTTGGTTTGCCTCCCAAGTTATCCGTACTTGTGAACAAGACCCAAATATAATATTTGGAATAATACATCAATTGCAGATGTATGTGGGGTGGTAGTTTCCGCAACCTTTAAGCACTAGAAGTCTTCAAAACAAATGACCTGAACCAAAATAAAAGCTTCTTTGACTGCTTGCCAACGCAGGAGACTCGGGTTGGATCCCTGATCCAGAAAGATCTTGCATTGCCGCAGAGCAACTAAGCCTGTGCGCCCCAACTCTTGAGCCTGCAGTCTAGAGCTTGAGAGCTGCAACTACGGAGTCCATGTGCCCCAACTACCAAAGCCTGCCTGCCCTGGAGACCGTGCTCTGCAAAAAGAGAAGCCACAGACAGTCAGAAACCCATGCGCCACAATTGGAGAATAGCCCCTGGTTATCACAAGAGAAAAGTCCACAGGCAATGAAGACCCAGCACAGTTAAAAAAAAAACAAAAACTTCTTTGAATCTTGTCTCCAAATTTGCAAGTTGAGGGAAATGATAATACATACTTCAGATGACTATGGTGAGGATTAAATGAGACGATCAGGGAAATGTAAATCAAAAGTTAATTTTATAATATTGGCAAAAATTTAAGAGACTAGACAAATATGAAATTCTCAACATTGTATAGAAACAGGCAGTCTTAAACACCATTGCTGCGGCTATAAATTGGTACAAAATTTGAAAGGCATTTTGGCAGTGTCTTTCCAATCTGTACCTCCTTCAATCCAACATTTTGCTTCTTGGAATCTATTCCATAGAAATCCTCACATGATTAGGGAAGGAACATGTACAGCATGTACATATTGCAGCATTTTCTTTAAAGTAAAAAAAAAAAAATGAGACCATTTAGACATCCATCTAACAACCATCACAAGAAAATGATTAAATATATTAAAGTAAAACCACGATACATTCTATATAGCCTTCAGGAAAAAAAAAACTTAGTTATATCTTATACAGATGGACTGGCTTAGAAGCTTGTTCAGGATATATCATTGAAAGCAAAATCTAGTAATGAAATAATATATAGATGATAGTACCATTTTTGTTGAAGGAAAGAGAAAAGAAAAGTAAGAAAGGAAGGAAGGAAAGAAGGAATTTGCGTGTATAGTCTGGATTACATGCCATAATACTACTAATAACCTTGCAGAGTGATGGAGGGGCAATTTAAACATTTATTATATACAATCATATATATATATATATATTTATATATTTAAAATAACATGTAATTCTCTGGTGATAAAATTGATAACAGAGTGGAAAAGGAAAAATCAGATAAACATGTGAAATCACTGTTTGTTCAATGATTATGCTAGTTTTTACTTTCCCCCCTTCTTACCACTTCTTTTGAAAAATTGTTTCTTCCTCCTTCCCTACATCCCTCCCCTGCACTCTCTGTTATTTATGGTTTACTTTGCTGTTTTTCTGCAGCAATTCAGAGTCAGATTATATTTTGATCCTCTTAAAATTCTTTCAAGTCCCTTTTTCTCTACTGAGAAGAGCCAAGGTCCTTAATAAGGCATTCAAGACCACCCATACTTTAGATGGTCTGATTAAGGGATACATGATGAGCACAGAAAAGATTTCTGAGAAGTAATGAATAAATACAGGTGACTGACACAATTTTTGTAGGCATTATGATAACTATACAATCAATGCATATCCAACTATGCAATCAACGCATATACCTTCATCATTGCTGTAATTTGGTAAAACTCCACACAACCTATGATGGAGTCTGATCAAGGTTCACAACCTCCTCACACAAAGCATTTCTTTTACTATAAGCTTTATATGAAATTGCTGTCCACATCACTCTCCCTTGTTTATTCCCCTATTATAGCCCATATGATAAACTATTACTGAAAGATAAATACCTCATTAAAATCTGTTGTTGTTCAGTCGCTAAATCATGTCCAACTCTGCCACCCCGTGTGCTGTAATACACCAGGCTCCCTTGTCCTCCACTATCTCCTGGATTTTGCTCAAATTCATTTAGTTGGTCAAATTCTTGTCCATTGAGCCGATGAGCCTATCTAACCATCTTATCCTCTGCCACCCCCTTCTCCTTTTGCCTCCAATCTTTCCAAGCATCAGGATCTTTTCCTATGAGTTGGCTCATTGAAATGGCAACCCATTCTCGTATGCTTGCCTGGGAAGTCCCAAGGACAGAGGAGATTTGTGGGCTATAGACCTTGGGATCACAAAAGGCGGGACAAAACTTAGCGACTAAATCAACCAAACTATGGGGCAAAAAACAAGAAAATCAGTCTGGGCTAAATCCAGGATTTATAATATATACACAGGTAGGCTCTTTGCTTTTCCATTGGATTTGAACTTGGGGAGATTTAATCCTGGAGTTGTCAGTGGGCCCCTAGGTGAAATTTGAGCATTAAGCCAACATGGAGAGAAAAATGGTAAGATAGAGAACCTGCACCCTACTTATTGTATGAGACCCTAGACCAAGTCAAACCTGAAGTCAATGATGCCTCAGGGATTTTCCACCAATGATCTAGAAAATTTCCTTATTTGCTTAAGCAGATTTGCTATTTTTGTAAGTATGTGATTTGAGTCCCAAAGTTCTAATACTGCACAACAGAGTTTTTATCTTTTAATTAATTTATTTATTTTAATTGGAGGCTAATTACTTTGCAATATTGTAGTGGTTTCTGCCATACATTGACATGAATCAGCCACGGGTGTACATGTGTTTCTCATCCTGCACAAGATATTTTTAAAAGCAGTAGATTGTGCCATTTCTTTAAGCATCTGGCAAGGAATTAAAATTAGCTATCATTTGACAAACCTAGACAGTGTGTTGAAAAGCAAAGACATCACTTTGCCGACAAAGGTCCATATACTCAACGCTATGGTCTTTCCGGTGGTCATGTACGGTTGTGAGAGCTGGACCTCAAAGAAGGCAGACAGCTGAAGAATTGATGCCTTCGAATTGTGGTGCTGGATAAGACTCTTGAGAGTCCTTTGGAAATCAAGGCGATCAAACCAGTCAATCTTAAAGGAAATCAACCCTGAATACTCATTGGAAGGACTGACGCTGAAGCTGAAGCTCCAATGTTTTGGTCACCTGATGCACACAACCAACTCACTGGAAAAGACCCTGATGCTGGAAAAGATAGAGGGCAGAGGGATAAGAAGGCATCAGAGGAAGAGATGTCTGGATGACATTAGTGATACAATGGACACGAACTTGGGCAAACTCCTGGAGATGGTGAGGGATGAGGAAGACTGGCTTGCTGCTATCCATGGGGTCGGGAAGAGTAGGACATACCTGGGTGACTGAACAATAACGATCATTTTTTCAAATGTCTATATTCACAAAATCCTGGGGAACCTGCCATAAATAATGAAGAGAATCTTGAAAGAGTTTAACTCTTTATTGAAAATCCTTTTAAAAAATGAATGCAAATATGTATTATTTCTCATATGTAGAAAATGTGTCAAATGTCTTTCAGTGGAAATGGGCTCAAATATGCCTTTATTATCCAAAGAAACATCCCTTGGGTCTTACTGTGACTGCAATAATTATTGGTGTAAATAGTTAACGATTGTTCATAATTCTGAAAATCTTTATTCTGATGTCATTAGTAAGGTGGTCCAACAGAAACTGGAGAAGGCAATGGCACCCCACTCCAGTACTCTTGCCTGGAAAATCCCATGGATGGAGGAGCCTGGTAGGCTGCAGTCCATGGGATTGAGAAGAGCTGGACACGACTGAGCGACTTCACTTTCACGTTTCACTTTCATGCATTGGAGAAGGAAATGGCAACCCACTCCAGTGTTCTTGCCTGGTGAATCCCAGGGACGGGGGAGCCTGGTGGGCTGCCATCTATGGGGTCCCACAGAGTCGGACACAACTGGAGAGACTTAGCAGCAGCAGCAGCAGCAGCCAACAGAAACAAGATCAACCCTTAGGGATAGGTTCAGACTGCAGGGTTGAGAGTGCTCCTTTCTTTTGACCACAGGCAGAATTCATCGCTCATTCATTGGACATTTGGTTCTACTTTGTGCATGGCACGTGTTCAGTGCCATCATCTAAGTAATCACCATCATTACCATCAATATGAGAGGATATTCACTCAGTGTTGAATGCTATTACTGCCTCTGTAGAACTTATGCTTTGTACTCAGAAAGCAATATTATACATTGAGGATAATTTCAGTAAGTTGCCCTAATGTAAATGGGCTAATATCTGTAGAACAGTCTAGTCAAAATATTCATCATATTAATAAGGAAATATTTAACTGTGTGCATTCTTCATGATTATGATTTATGAGGTGATTTTCAAAATTTAAGTGAGAAGATAATTTAAAAGGAAGGACAATTAAAGCATCACTGCCCTCCAAGGAAGATTTTGAAGGTATTTGGAGAAGGGAATGAAAGCTAATAAGAATATAGTTTTAATAATTGAGGCACAAGATGCCAGGTGCTCAGTCAGAACCTCTACCAAATATTTAGGTGGTATTTAAAGCCCACAACTTGTTTAAATGATTTGACAGTACTAAAAGCTTGACTCACAATATGTACCCCCTTGGAAGTTTATAGTGATGAGTTTAATACCATGGTCATTCCTGAACATTTTATAAAATATCGCTATCTTGAAAATATGTTTTTGCTGTTTTACTCATTCCAAATTTGGAAGAATATTGGCAACTCATATTGACATATTCACATGACGACTTATGTGGAATTAATGTACTTTTTGCATATTGTAGAATCAAAGAACATGGGGAAAGCCTGATACTTGAAACTTAATCATGAAACTATTTAGAAATAAATTTCCTGGTTGTTTTTCATCAAAAGAGCTCAAGATCCCTTATTAAAAGTGCTTTCATATATATATTTGTACATATAATATATGTATGTAAAATTGGGAAAATAGATCTAGAAAAGGAGGTGAGGTCACAGACAATTTATGGTATAGGAACGAATACTTATATGCATATCTTTTCAGGCAATTTACCAACCATTTTGCTATTTAGTTCTCACAGTAAGGTAGATATCAACACCCCCATCTTACAGTTGAAATACTGAGGCTAAAAGAAGATAAATCACTTACCCAAAGATCAGTAGATAGTAATAAACAGAATCAGGAATCAAAAGTGAGTCTGTCTAAAGCAAAACTCACTTTATAATCTTTCTAATCGTCTACTTTTTCTAATCTTTCTACTTTATTACACTGTGCACTTCCAGATTTTCATGGTCGATATGTGAATTTCCTATTTCGTTAGCTCCTTCACCTTCTTAACAATTCTGATTCATATTCTGCAAGGAACTGTCAGTGGAGTTGAGCTCTATTTCTTCATAATATTCCGTTGCTGGAGATCTTTGAAACAGTGCCAACTGCAAATGCTCTATCTTACCTCTTGACAGGTGTTGACACAGAAAACTCAGAAAACTTAAGAAATAATAATAGTAATAACACTAGCTAACCTAACCAAATCCTTACTATGTGTTAGTTACTAGACTAGGTGCTTTGCTTATCTCATTTAATCTTCATAAAAATCATACAAGTTAGCTACTATTTTAACTGCCTTTTAAAAATGAGAAACTGAGCTTAAGTAAATTCCTTAGGATGACCCAGTAAATGGTGAAGAGTAAATACATTTCCATGTAGAATTGGCAGAGATTGTTCCTACATATTTTGACTCATTGGAGGACCCATCTCTTTGATTTAATATTGCGTCTGCTAGGGACATTTAGGAGGTCTACCATGGTTTCATTTATTTCCCCACTTGAAAGGAACAAAACTTGTTTCAGATACTCTGCACCTGCTTAGTTTTCCACAATTTTCAGTGTCTAAGAAACACACCTAAACTCATTTTACTTCTACTCACTAAAATATTGAATATTTGAAAGGTGTTCTATTCTTGAAGGTTAGTTTCCAGTTATCACTGTAAAACAACTATGTCACCTTAGACATTATTTTAAAATATATGCATTAAGATGTTGTTTCAGTTTGATTCATGAAAGATTGGCATTTGAAAATGTAATAGATATTCCAAAGGTGACTTGATTTTAAAATATCTGATTGAGAAAGGAAAAACATTTGAACTACAAAGGGAAATTTGGTATGTGTGAGTTGTTAGCTGGTAAAAATAGGTGTCCAATTCTGGAGGAATCCATTATTAGGGGTTTCATAGTGAAAAGATAGAAATGCAACATCTCACCCCCACTTGTGTCTGATATTTTGCAGTGGCTCATAATGCTAATTTTGATGCAGAAAGTTAGCATTCAACAATAAGCAACAGAAGCTACTTTTCCCTCTCTTCTTACTCTTAGGATTTACTCCTTCACACCGCCAACTTCAAAACACGCGCGCGCATGCACACACACACACACACACACACACACACACACACAAAGTAATAAAGAGAGGTTGGAAGAAATGCAATTCATGTTTGCAGGTCTAGATGGACCTTTCTGCCTGAAACAACTCAAGGCATTGCTGCTGAAGCAAATGCGTTTGCATTCATATATATTCTTTTTAAGATACAGGCAATTAAAAGTTTTAGAACTTTACATATGCTGTGTAAAATTTTAAACCCTCTCCTTCCACAGGAGAACCCTGGAAGAGTCCCAAGATTTTCTTTCAAGAAACATCATCTTAATATTCTCGTGTATTTGAGATTTAACATTTCCTATTCTTTGCTCTGCACCTTTTATTGTTCCTATTTACCGCACACCTGAAGCACATTGTGTAATTGGCAGAGAGCCCAGATTTTCCATTTAGGAACAGTTTGATGAGTTCACTTTTTCTTCTTCCTTTTTTTTTTCCCAAACAGCAGGTGCTGTACATTGTAAACAATGCCAGTCACCATAATATTATTAGCTTTTGAATTTTTATTACATTCTTGCCTCCCTACAAATTTTAAACTTCAGTGTAAGGAATTTTTGGCACCAGCTCAGCAAGCTTCTTATTTCATAAGGAAGATAGATTCCAGCCAATAGAGTGCTTCATTGTCATTTATAATTAGAAAGTATAAGATTTACCTAATCATAAAATCACCCAATATTTTCAGGTTTGTTTCTAATTTTCTAGGCAATACATTCACATCTGTCCCATGCAGAATACTAATTCCATTTCAGTTCCATCAGTTTCACAGATGTTTAACCCTTTTCTTGCTCATTACTTAAATATGACTCTCTTTTGGCTAATCTTTACCATGAAGGCTCTGGTTAAAAAACAGGTTTGTTTTTTTTTTAAACACTTCTGAAATGGTCAAAGCTCATCAGAATTGATGTGTTTAGTTGAGTTGTTTATCAATCGATGTGTATCAGTGCATGCTGGATTCAGTTTCAGCAGTCAGCATGGAATAAGGAGATGGCTGAGGTGTTGCAATTGGCCATGCTCATTGCCAAATGTAATTTATTATATTTCTAGCAATAGTGACCAAACACTGGGTAAAGAAACTGTGTTTTTCACATAGCAAGTGCTCCATAAGGATTTGCTAAAAAAAAAAAAAAAAAGACTAAAAAAATTCCCCACTGTCCTCAGAAGTTACAATGTTATTATCTATCATATACCTATTTATGAAAATTCTGTGGAAAAGGTGAGTTTAAAAATGAGTCCAGGGCATTCCTTTTAAGCACTGAATCAAGCAGTTCAAAACAAATCAGTCAGTTAGCAGATACAGTACAAGAACCGCTGTGTGTTGACTGAGGAAAAAACAAAAAATTTATTTCTAGCTATAAACCTGGACTCTCATTTCATTTTCTGAGATGAATTTTAAGATAGCACTTAGCATAAATAATATTTAGAATTTTTCTTTACATGTTGTGAGAAACTTTCCATTAGCTAAGCAAAAGGTACCAAAAAATCAAGCTATTTTATTTCTACAGCTATGATCTTTCCCTTTAAACTGCATTTAGAGTTACATTTTTCCAGATCACTTCAATAAGTGAAAGCCCAACAGAGAACAGATGCAATATAAGAGCAATAAAGGAAGAAAAAAATTAAAAATCCTTTGTTCTCCCTGCAGTACGTCCGTAAATCTATTAGCATTATTTTCCTTTCTCTCTCCCCGTGTCTCTCTCTCTCTTTTTTTTGTCTGTGTGTGTGTTTTTGCATCCCAAGCCAGATCTCAAGTTCTCTGAAGCAACCCTTAATCAAGCTCCCCAAAGGCCTACGACTGCATGCAGCAATTTCTCCCCTGCTCTCAGCACAGATGTTTCGAGCACATTCCATTACACCTACATGCCATTACAGCTAATGGCTTATTCTGATGAAGAAAGCTGCTTTCTGCTCAGTGCAGCAAAGGGGAAAATTTCCTCCTGTACAGTTCGATCCCTGCAACAATGAAATGTGGGGGCAGGTGGTACAACAGAACTCTCTAATGTTAATTACATACTGTATTACCCCCAAATTTGGCTGGTCATTAATTATGCTAATTTACCTTACTGAAAATTAGCACCATCAACGTGAACATTTGAGCAGATTATGGAAAAATGTAGTCTGTCATAGTTTGCTTGTAAACCTGAACCTTTTGAGCCATCCAAAGAAAAGATTACTGTTCTTAAATACAGTGAACTTAAGAAATGGGTTATGGCTACCCTTGATCCCCCTCATGGTAAATATCCTGATTTCTCAGAAAAATACATCAAAAGGAAGCAATTTCCTCAAGTCCTGACTACTAATGCATTTTATTAATCTTTGCAAATTGCTAAATATAGAAAAATAAGTATAAAATCTAAAACATGAGAGGAGATAGGCTTGTGTACTTTGCACTGAATAATAATCATATGTGTTACTTTGGAGCAGAATGAGTGGAGGAAAGGTAGTAAATAAAACTTTGGTGGCAATGTGTGAAGTTTTCATGCTATGGAATGCAGTGATTTTCTTCTATATGTTTTTCATAGAGTCTTGATAAACAGAGATGAACATGGTCTTTAACAGCTCCTACAGTTAGAGATTGTATTTTGGTATTTATTACTCCATAAAAATTAACGTGTCTCCTTTCTAACTCAAGCTCAAATTTTACCATATTGATCACATTTAATAAAGTGTTCGAATCAGGTTAGGCTCATTTTCCATATGAATTAAATAAGAACAATTTCATTCTGGCCCGTTGAAATTGATTGGGTTTCAGAAGTAAACAGAAAATCTTCTCTATGGAGTGAACAGTCTCCCTCTCCTCTTCCAGGCTGCTGTTTCCTTCTATCCATCTCCAAGAAGCCATCATCATATTAACATAGATGACAATCTGGCAAGGAGGTGCTGATCAAAGATAAATTTCACACTCGCACTTCGCGTTTTCTAATTACACCATCTGTGTCAGACTCTTTCGTGGCAGCTCTGCCCAATCTGTCAAACGCTGCGTGCCTATGGGAATGCAGAGGAGCTGAGAAAATCTCCTTGTCTTCCCCCAACCTGCCCAGCCGATCCATCACCCCCAATCGGAGCTGGGCAGATATATTAGTCTAATTGGGGACTGAAATGAAGGTTCCAGGTTGCACTGGAGATGAGGTGTTTGGGGGATGCAAGACATGAGATTGCAATTTGAATCATATTACAGGGCCTGCCCCAGCTTGTCTCAGAGCAGGCTGAGAACAAGCCATGCATGCCATATCAGGATGGGAGGGGGAAGACAGCGAGAACCGTTTTTAAAAGAATCATGAATGAGAAAGTGTCTCCTTTCATTTCTCTCTGTTTCTTTCAGGCACATTAAGGATAACTGATTGTGAGCAGGCACTGATGGGCAGTGCCCATCCTTTTATTCTAATGTTATAAAACTTAAGTATAAGGAGTTAAACACAATGACCCAGCCAATATGGCCAGGTCTAATCTAATCAAGGCTGAGCAAATAAATCTAACTCTTCTTCCTAAATAACACAAATTAGTTCTTGTGAAATGTACATGATACTGGCTATTGGACACAATAGACTAAAAGCAAGAGACACTGAAGGCTGCTAGCTATTCTAAAAAGGAGTTCTCAAACATATATTAAACTTTAAGATCCACTTTGATTTCTTCTCTCTTTTAATTTATGGTGACAAAGTCCATGAAATACCAGAGAAAAATGAAATGATTGACCTTTCAAAGTAGAGTCGTGGCATAGCTAACTATTTCTAGCTATTGATTTTTCTCTGCCACATGTCACTGCCTTTAAGTCATGTTGTAACTGATGCCAAGGTAAGAGAATAAATGTAGTAACTCATTTTTAACTCTTAAAGGGTGCACTCGTGTGTGTTTACCTAAAAATGGTAGTGTGATGAAATCAAAAGGAATCAATTATTTCTTTTTTGAAAAATACAGTTCTTGTGCTAATACTATTTCTGTTGCCTTGAGAAATTCCGAATCAAGGTTTTATCCTAGTCATTCTCAAATGAGAAGGTGTATGGTGAAATGGGAACAGGAACAAAAAAAAAAAGAGAGAGAGAGAGTTAAAAAAATTGACTCCAGACCTAGCTCTGTTAATTACTTCTCTGACTGTTTTCTGTAAACTTCACTCTTCCCCTTTCATACATGTGAGGCATATCTATGTGAAAACATGTTAAAGATTATAAAACACCCTGAAAATTACAAGACCATCTTGTTTATGCATCTATGTATTTATGCCCTGCCTCAAATCACATGTTATTTCAACTTATAGTTCATTGGAAAGATTTCCTCCCAAATATACCATCATTAGCTGTTACTTCCAGCAGAAGAAGACCTCTCTCTCATGCAGTCATTTTGTCCTAGAAGAAATTAATTCTGTGTTCATTTTTCTCTATCTTGCATATTGTCCATGAACACAAACTTATTATTAAATAGCATTGGTACATATAATATTCAGAAAGAGAGGAAATGCTATTTAAGTCATTGAGCAAACCAGGCTGATGGTGCTGACGTGATTGCATTGAAGGGAAAGAAATCTCCCCAGTAAGCTGTCCCTATAGCATCTTCTTACTTCTGAAAATTAGGACTTTGCCATCAAATATTTACATAAATTTTGTAGTTTTTCTTGGACTCTAAGAAGTTTCCTTTTCAAGTAATGGACAAGGTGACCTCAATATGAACTATTCCTAAATGACTTCATTATAAAGGCATTAAGTAGATAAAACTTGAGCCTCTGCTTACAGAAACTATCTTCTTCAACTTTGATAATAAATGCATAGGAGAACTGACCTTATGGGTTTTACTGTTTCCTGATTTATTAAGATGCAATATCATTCACTCCATCTCTCTCTTTCATACACACACACTCATATGGCGATCTATCTGTCTACTATCTATCTATCATAATATAACTTGAGAATTCAGAGAAAATATGAGTATTACAGATGACCAACTTAAAGCTCAGAGACTAGACATACTAAGGAGACACTAAAGAAATCTATGTTTTTGATTGAAGAGTACAAGAACAAGAAGAAAATGAAAAGTAGTTTTCAATTTCACATTGCTCATGGTAAGAAAGTGTCCTTTATTTCAGCCCTAAGCACGGGCATCTGCAAGAATTCCACTTACTAAATGTTATCATTAAATTACTCAGTCATTCCGGTTGCTAATTCAGTTGTGAACACCACTGAATATTAGCAGAGGCAGGTGAATTGCTGTTCTCATCTATTGCCATGCAACGAAGTTTAATGTCTAAAACATGTCTTGAGCTTTCTCTATTCCCATGAGTTCCTAGACAACTGAAAATAAATGTTGATAAATCCTGTACATTTTAAGAAAAAGTCAAATATCACTTCCAGCATTATTTGAAGAATTGTACATTTTGCAAAATGTACTTTTCTCCCTTTTGCTTAAAGAACATTTGTTATGAAATAGGTAAACACATGTAGTTTGTTATAAAGGATGACATTCAAATTTAAAACTGAGCTATATATGTGATGCTTTTCTTTACCAAACTTGGAAGAACAGTTATACTCCTCATATATAAATAAATAAATATGTGTATATATCTATATACACACACACACACACACATATATATATATGGTAGATCTTTAACAGCTGTAAGATATTTGTAATATAGTTTCAGGTTTGGAGATACTCTTGTATTAAAGATCTTTGGAGGTCTCACTATATATCACAGATGCTTTCCAAATGCAATGATTTACATCTTTTCTAAATTCACAGGTAAAATTAAGGATCTAGTTGATAACTCAATGAAGCAAAAGGATGTAGAACTTTAGGAAAGTCAATAACAGTTTCATTAATAACCATTCACAGTACTTTACACAACTTGGTTTCTGCCCCAACAGCCCTTTCCATGTCGTGTTTCCATTAAGCTCTAAGAGCTAAAAATAAAGTAATTATGTCACAACTTGGTAATCCAATCCAAGGAATCATGCATTCTTATTTCAGTAATGCTTCTATGTATAAATATTTCAAGAATAAAGATTATTTTTGTGCTCTCTGGCTCACTAAAACTCAACAACTCAGAGTATAATATTTACAAAAGAGAAAAGTAACATTTTGGACTAGTATTCACAGAGCTGTCTCCTAGATAAGGCATTAAGGATGGGAAACCTCCAGCTTCACCTCCATCATTCTGGAAACTAAACAGAGAAAAGCCCTTCTGCCAATTCTATCGCATCTTGATTGCGCTTCAATTCCCTCCCTGCCCCGCCTCCACCCCCAGCAAACTATGTTTCACACCCCATTTAGAGTATGCTTGGAGGGGCACCCAAAGATTTGGAAGTAGGCTCAGAGCTTATCTTGACTCTCCAGACATCAACAGTGTGAAAAACGGGACTTTTAAAAATAATGTTTCCTGTTCTTCCTGCTTCTGGTTAGGCCAAAAATTCCATAGGGATTGTTTTTCTCATGGAATTTTGGCACTTCCCCTGCAAGGCACAGCCAGAATCTGGACGTGCAAAGGGATATGAAAATTGAAACTGATTGAAAAGTCTCAAATCAGGGCCACAAACAACGTGGGAGCACATCTAACGCTAGCATCCATGAGAACACTGACTAAAAGAGCACTGCTTCCCTAATGACATAGTTGATGTCCAGCCAACACCCCCATGATTCATTTTCAGCACAAGTCTTTAAGGTAGAATACATGGGATGTGCACATAGATTTATAGCTAGCAACTTCTCATTCAGTCCCATCTATGGGGGAAAAGCATTTAAAAATGCTCCTTATAATTAAAGACAGCTTAGAATGATGCTAAAGCTGAAACTCCAGTACTTTGGCCACCTCATGCCAAGAGTTGATTCATTGGAAAAGACTCTGATGCTGGGAGGGATAGGGGGCAGGAGGAAAAAGGGATGGCAGAGGATGAAATGGCTGGATGGCATCACTGACTCAATGGACGTGAGTTTGAGTGAACTCCGGGAGTTGGTGATGGACAGGGAGGCCTGGCGTGCTGCGATTCATGGGGTCGCAAAGAGTCGGACACAACTGAGCGACTGAAATGAACTGAACTGAACTGAATTACCCCAAACGAGACTGACTGGTATATAGAAAGAATAGTAAACTTTTTTTTTTTTTTTTTGGTATTTTTTAAGAGATGCTATTGGTATTAAAAAATAGAATATTTCTATAATGGCGGTATTTTTCAAAGAGCTGCTTAATAAGTGAGGTTAAACATGTAAGTATCATGTTTTAGACTTTGATAAAATATAGTAAGTGTAATGTACAGTTAATATACTAATAGTTACTTGGAGGAGGCAAGAGCAGATAAATAAAACTTTTCCTTCTTATTTTGTAAGATATCCTACAAATTTCCCCAATCACAGATAATTTTTTTATTTAAAAATTCTCTTGGATTAAATGGTCATAGCTTTATGAACAAAGTAGTTTATGAAAGCATGGGTTAAGATTTCCATAGACAACATATTTTTCGTAGCCTTTTATGAAGACTGGGTTTGAGTCAGATTAAGTTTCCATCATGGGAATGATGAACATTTGGGATGAACGTGCCAGGGGGATAACTGACTCAATGGCATGTTTAAGAAACCAAAGTATGAGCAAACACTCTCATCGGCAACATGAAGACAGCATGGCTCTGTTGGCCCATAGGTTGCAAAAGGCTGAAACCACATTCAAGGCATTCAGCCCCAATAAGAAATATACCATTTTGATTTAAAAAATTTTTGAATTCTTGGATTTGAGGGAGGAGGAAATTTTTCAAGAACTGAGGACAATGTTTGAATTATTGTGAAAAGAATTTTATGTATCTAATTCACATTAAATATATGTGCTTTATATCAGAGGTTTTATGTACATATGTAATAAACTTTTTCTTTAATTAAAAAATTGAGGTGAATATGTTTGGAAAGAAATTATTCTCTGAGTAATATCTGAATACTAAGTGTTCTGTATTTGTGTAGAGTATATTTTAAAAAACAACTTTTTAATAGACAATTTTCCCCTAAATATTCAAAGTCCAGAGTGTCCAAACTAAATTTGATTCATGCCAAGTTAGGAGTTCCACATGACAATACAGAGAGCGGATCACAACAAACAACTGAGGCACGCCCTTTCAGCGTAACTCCACAACCAGCACGTCCAAAATGAAGCAAGTAGGACCCTCTTTAGTGTTACTAGCAGACATGCTTATGACACTCGGGAATTAGACCCACAGGGAAGTTCTCAAGCACCCATCTTGAATCACGCCTTCCTTCAGCACTTAACTGTCAGCAAGATGAAGAGTGAAACACAGTTTTGCAGTAAACCGCCCTTGGGTAAATCACGCAACCATCCCTTACTAGCTGTGTAACCTCAGGGGAGTCGCTTAACCTCTCTCTGAGCTTCAGCTTCCCATAGTTTTGAAACAAACTTAAGTCAGAGAATATACGCATATACCTCCGTGCATACATATCAGTGAAAGCATATACACATATTTTGTTGTCTCTTGGACCTGCTAAGTGAAAAGTGAAAGTGAAGTCACTCAATCGTGTCTGACTCTTTGTGACCCCATGGACTGTAGCCTGCCAGACTCCTCTGTCCATGGAATTTTCCAGGCAAGGATACTGGAGTGGGTTGCCATTTCCTTCTCCAGGGGATCTTCCCCACCCAGGGATCAAACCAGGGTCTCCCCCACTGTAGGCAGCCTCTGAGCCACCAGGGAAGCTTGGACATGCTAAGTGATCAATAAATGCTGGTTTAGATCCTTTCCCTTTCTTTCTGTTGGAATATGAGCTAGAGTATCCTACCGGGGCCAGACTTAATGTAAGAGAGAAAGGGTCACAATTTCTGTGGATTGCTCGCTGAATGGCCTTTATTGTAGAAATGAAGTGTACTCACCATGACTCAGCATTTTGGGAAAGGTAACTTTCTCACTTCTGAAGCCGCCTGTCCTGTTCTTCAGTCCCTGTTCTTGTTGGTTGCAGCTGAAATGGGTGCCAAGTGTGAGGAATGGTTGGTGTTTCACGTGGGAGGGTGACAAAGTGGGCAGTTAAAACGCAAACCACTTTTGGTAAATCTTTAGTCAAATAATTTAAAATTTATTCCCCACTAAGGTGTTTTTTCTCTTAGTGACCTCTCCTTCCTCATTTGAAGAATGGTCTCTGGTTATCATCAGAGTTTTTGTAATTTATCAGGACTGGGGATGTGGCCCTATCACACCCCTGTCTTCTATAACCTTGTTGATGTCTGTCCTCTCCTGACGCAACTGGAATGCCCTTGAGTCTATGATGGAAATACTACCAACAATGTGGTTTACAGAAAATGGGTAAAACTTCAGTTTACTATTAACTATCAAAATATGTTCTCATTTTGACATTCATGGTGTGATATTCACAAGTGTTTACAGAAAATCTAGGAGAATGGGGCCAGTGTATATGAGAATATTACAACCATTGATGTCAGAGTATCTAGATTTTTCCACCTACATTCTCTGTGGACATGTACCCTCTGTGGATGTACCCTCTTCTGAGAAATATTGAGAGAAACAGACTTAGAAAATGTCTGTCATGGGTAGTCAATTGGAAATAGCGTATACCAAGCTAGAAGACTTGATAGAAGACGCCACGGACTACTTCTCTGTTTACCGCAGCATCAGGGATAGAACCCGGGATTGTCAAGAGGGGCGAGACGGTCGAGCTCCTCCCTTCATTGAAGGACCTCTTTGACCAGCACAGGAAACAGGGTTTCTCATCATCCAGGACCATCTCCAAGTTGCCTTCTTCAAGGCAGAGTTAGCCACAGTCTGGCTCGAGCTCAGCATCCAGGACTCTCTACCTTGTGTCTTTGCCATTACCATATTCACCAGACATGAGCACCCATCTCTCATACCATAGACTTTGCATTTGCCTTCCTTTGCTTTTAATTTTTTATATAATTTTTTGTTTTGTAAACTGTAGTTAAGATACACCTCTATGGCTCTTTTCACCTCAGGTTAGGGTCTTTCGGCCAGTAGGCTTTGCTTTGGCGGACTCCTGGCTCTCAATTCTCAGCTCTCTCTGCTACCTAAGGAGGGTCCCAACCAAAGAAATTCAGGCAACAAACAGAATCAACTAAAATTTAATATTTTCTAGGACAATTGGCAGTCGAATGAGCGGAATGTATCTGGGTCGCTGGGCAGGCGGGGACTCTTCACCGATCTTCCTGGGGTGGTTTTCTCTGCTCAGGGAGGACAGCGGACTCCGGACCTGGACAGGCCACATTTTTCTCCTGCGTCCCAGGGCAAGGAGGAAGGATTCCTCACTCCACATGCTGGGCGGTTCAGGCACTGGAACTCATTTGTATCCAAGGTTCAGCGCAGGGCCCCTCCGTCTGCATAAGCACGTGGGGAAATTTTCACCTTTGTCTTCAGTTAATATCACCACCTTTGTGCATGCTTGAAGAAAGTGTCTCTCTTTATTTTTTCTCTCTTTCCTCCCGCTGCCATGGCAACAAAGGAACATCCGTAAATGAGACGAATAAAAATATGGTAATATTTACAATAAACTAAAAAAAAAAAACATCCAAAATACAGGTAGTAAAGGAGAAACAGTAATATTCTCCCAAACCTGATGATATTTGTCTACCACATTTTGTATTAGATTGGCTGTTCTGAATTACATTTAGATTATATCTTCAGGTAGCAATTGGTATAAGCAAGGCATGAAAGTTCAATACAGTTCAGTCTCTCAGTTGTGTCTGACTCTTTGCGACCCCATGGACTACAGCGTGAAAGGCCTCCCTGTCGATCACCAGCTCCTGGAGTTTTACTCAAACTCATGTTCATTGAGTCGGTGATGCCATCTAACCATCTCATCCTCTGTCGTCCACTTCTCCTTCCGCCTTCAATCTTTCCCAGCATCAGGGTCTTTTCTAATGAATTGGCTCTTTGCATCAGGTGGCCAAAGTATTGGAGTTTCAGCTTCAACATCAGTCCTTCCAATGAACACCCAGGACTGATCTCCTTTAGGATGGACTGATTGGATGTCCTTGCAGTCCAAGGGACTCGCAAGAGTTTTCTCCAACACCACAGTTCAAAAGTGTCAATTCTTCGGCGCTCAGCTTTCTTTATAGTCCAACTCTCACCTCCGTACATGACTACTGGAAAAACCATAGCTTTGACTAGATTGACCTTTGTTGGCAAAGTAATGTCTCTGCTTTTTAATATGCTGTCCAGGTTGGTCATAGCTTTTCTTCCAAGGAGCAAGCGTCTTTTAATTTCATGGCTGCAGTCACCATCTGCAGTGATTTTGGAGCCCCCCAAGATAACGTCTGCCAATGTTTCCACTGTTTCCCCATCTATTTGCCATGTTGGATTGAAATAAAGAAGCAGAGGCAGAGGGGACATAGAGGAGACCACAGATAGAGGTGCACCACGGGCGCTCAGGAGTAGAAGAACAAGGAAGTGGACTTCATTCTCTGCTAAGTATAGTTTAGGTGGAACTACCATTTATGGAGCACCTTTATGTGGCTGATTCTGAGCCTCCCAGCCCGTTTCATCCTTCCAGCAATGTTGGGCGATCTGAATGCTTTACCTCAAAGGAAACTGAGGTTCAGAAAGTTAAGGTAATTTGTCCAACATCAAATAGGCCCCAAGTGCCAGAGCGGGGATTCGAATCTACTTCTCTTGAATAAATCCGTTCCTATCGTGGCCACTCCTTCTACAGTTTGTACCTTGGGAAGAAGACAATCACAGAGGGAACCCTGTCTTTCTCATTAACATCTGCTGTTTTTCAAATACATCCCCTGACTTTTCAGGTGGAGGATAAGCGCACTTGCAATTTGCATTGACTTGGGCCATGTGTTTCCTTTCGTTTAGGACAGGAAAGCTCTGCGCTGTAGTATTTACAAAGTGGCCACATCTGCGTAACACCTTGCTACCAAAAGGAACAATAAAATGCAAGTGAAAATGACAAAGGCCCTGCCCTCTGGAACTTTACAATCAATAACAGATGGGTCAGGGGTTTGGCAAGGGGACCCAGCCTTCAAATCAGCCCTCTGGCAAGCTGAGAGATGACTGGGGAGATAGAATCAGAGTCGTCCGGGCACAGGACAATCCCTGATGAATACGCAGGGTCTCTCCTCAGGGACTGGCTAGCTGAGGTTCCATCACTGTGACAGAGGGTGAAGGGTGGGGTATGGCCATCCTCACCTGGACAGAGATGATCTAGCCAGACTTGAGGTTTGCCCAGCTCCCTTCCTCATCCACCATCACGAGTTATCTTCAATCAGTTTGAAACAAGGCTTTTCATCGGCTGTCGTGAGTCCTTCAGTTCCTGAGTATTTTGTTTAGCTGGTATGTCGTTCTTTGCTGTGCCGCTCCTTGTATGTGGGTGTGTTTTGGGGACGTGGTGGGAGCCAGGCTCACAGTCACGCAGACCCCCCTGGGTGCACACGGCAATGGTAAAGTGCCTTAGACATCCATTTTAAAACGACTGTCATTTTTATAGCGTTTCAGAGTAAAATGAAATTAGGAGTGGAGGAGTGGTAAGATGCTTTCCACAGTCCTTAAGAAAAAGGCATTTCTTCATATTTCTAAGCCTGGACTGGCAGTAAACTGGTTTAAATTGCTGACTTGGCTTCTTTCTGTTCGGCTGATTAAATAACATTCTGTATAAGGAAAGAGAGTTGGATAATATATAGGGCTATGTATGCAATGGGTAAAATATATTTAGAGTGTGTCTAAAGGCCAGGAACATAAAGAGGGAGTGAGGGAATTTGCTGGAGAGTCTTCTCTTACAAAGGTATTAAAATCTGAATTAATAGTGAAATGATGCTAGCAAAATTATCCTAGCGATGACATCACACACAATGATGATAAAATCTAAACATGAGAATGGTTACTTTCAGTAAAGTTAAATATTTTTCTTGCATACAGACGGCAGTTAGTATTGCATACATATATGGTATTCTTACACTGTTTCTTACTTTAATGGAAATTTTGATTCCACGTAGACCAAGGAATTTAAAGTATTATTTTCTGTCTTCTAAGTAGACTTTTCCTTCTCAGAGATGCATTATTCATTTATAGTTTATTACTCAGAGAGAAAAGTATTAATAAAGAAACTACACCTGTCCAGTTTCAATGTCAAACTCTGCCAAGAAAATCAACTCAGAGTCTAGTTGGTCTAAAAAAAATCTACCCCACTTTTCCTTTTTTGGTGGATGTCGTCCTGGGCATTGTAAATCATGCATGTGTACTATATAATTATATTGTCCATGGATTTACGCAACTCTGTTGCATATTTCATTACTTTTTCTTCCTCTACTTATTAAAACTACATTTTACATGTCTAATAATGCAATTCAAATTGTACCAAATATGAAATACTGACGTGCAGGCCCAGGGAAATGATGCCTGGGCAGTTTCACCTGATTCACTGAAGGACAGGAGAATTACCTTTATTGTAATGAGCGGTGGAGGGTGGCTCAGGCTGCTTTTTCATACGTGTGGTTCTGCTATCCACCTTTCTCTCAAAATCTAAAGCCCCTGTCAGCTTGTACAGAAAACTTGGATGCGTTTCATGCTATCGTTTTCTCATCCAAGGGTAGGCGGCGGCGAAGGGAAGGAGGAGGGCTGTTTGTTGGTTTACAGGAAATCCGAACACCCATGGGATGCTTTTCAGAATCCAAACAGAGTTCAAAACATAAACATTCCACGTAATTTGTTGTTTCCATACATCATTTGCCTCTTAAAAAAAAAAAAAAAGACTGAAAAAATTTTTTAATGTGTGACTACAGTGACAGAGAGTGGGTGCCAAGAGCTCTCTGGATGGCTTTTTATCTCATTCCCTTAGTGAAAACAGTTAACTAGGCACTGGTGAGAGATTCTGTAACTGCGCAACACAAAGCTGGCGCCGGCGCCAAGTGCGGCATGCCAGATGTGTGAATACATTCTGGAGAGCAGCATCAGCAGCTCGCCATAGCCATTAATCTTGAGACCTCTGGGAGTTCCGGGTAGTGCTGTAAAACCCGGCCCTGCCAAGGCTGCATCAGATAAAGCCATCAATGCATTGTAAAAAAAGACACAAAACCTATTTCATGGGCTGCACTGATCAAGCAATTACAATCATTGACTACATTAAGCAAAGAAACAGCGGGGTGCCCTATAAAATTGACTGCCAACTTGAATAATCAATAGACTCCATGTAGAGTAAATTAAATAACTGAAAAACTATTTGGAAAAGCTGAAGTTAAAAAGCCAATCAGTAATCCCTCATCCATGGCAAAACAATCCTGTTTCCAAAAGATCCTTTAGTTAGCTTTAATTCTTATCTCTGGGAAATCCTGGGGCGGTGAGCTTTGGAAGAGGGGAGAGTTCTTCCACTTCTTTTATCCTCCTCTTTCATATCTATACATGTAATTTGAATGTTATTTATAATCAATCGATGTGCTCTTCCTGTCATCTGGAGCTCAGTGCACAACCAAGTCAGGACGGTTTCTGATTGAAAGTCAGCTTTGTGATGAAAGGCATTATGGTTTGGCATGGTTCATGGTTTAACCTAGGGCTTACAATCACAAGAAGATTTTTTAAAAATATATATTTAGAATTAATTTGGAATTTTGAAATATGTAATGATTACATTTTGCATAAAATAAAGCCATAAATGCAAGAGGCAGAGCTATGTAAAAGCCCTTTGGAGATTTTGCTGATTTATTTGATTATCACAGTACAAGTTTTTAAACTAGATAGAGCAGTCATGATCAAATTTCACATTTCCCTCTCCATAAGCTATTTTTATCTTTTTTGCTCCACTGGAAAGTGAAAAAACATGTTCAGAAAAGTAAACGCTAATTTATATTTTAAGTTATTGTTGCTACAAAAACTTTGCATTATTTCACAAAAAATTATTTATTCATTCTCACACACCTTTTTTTGTTTTGTTTCAGGCTAGGAAAACCACCATCTATAAATGATTTCCCTATTGTCTTATTAGGAAATGCAGGAGGCAAAAAATGACAGAAATGCAAAATGATTTTTCCCCCTAAGTAAACAAAATAACAAGCCATTGTGTGTGTGTGTGTGTGTTGCCTATGTGGTGAAAATGTAACGATAATAATTCCAGATCTCAGAAGCCAGGTTAGTGGTAGTGATACATCTGGATGTGAAAAAGGTAGCACTGGAAAGATTACCAGTATTTCTGTGTGCTTAACAAAGGTATTTTTCCACCAAAAGAGGGAAAAAAAAATTTTGAAACCATTATTGCTGAGACAATACAATTTTCTTTGTAGTCAACTCTGTTTCTGAAAACAATATATAATAGTAATAGTATGAAGACACCTACGGCACTGATGAATACATCATTAAGCAGGCATTATTGCTATTCCCACTGAATGTAAGATCACCCTGATATTATGAGTGATTTGCATATTAACGAAAATAATATTGAGGTGTATTTAATGTGGCATTTGAATTAACTCTTAATGGCATGCAAGTTATTTGGAGTCAGGCTAGTGAATGTATTGCAGGGTGAATTTGGAAATAATTGTCACTAGCTAGGCTTTGTGAACCTAGGTATCTAGAAGATATCTTACTGGTATTATTTTTAACACATTGATGTGTTTTATAGAGCCTCCTACCGTGGAAGACAATAAATTAGTTGTCAATAAACAGCTTGTTTTAACAACACTCTGCTTCCTTTCCTATTAGATCTAATAGGGACAAAATCCTCTGAAATGGTGTATTTAATGAGCAAACTTTATTTTTTTAAAAAAACTGCACAAGGAAAGGAGAAGTATGATGAACTAAAAATGATTATGTGTCACAATAAAATTCTCCAACTTGTCTGCTGATGAGATGATAATGTTGCCCATAAAAGCAGAAGGAGGGAGAGTGCTGCAGAGCTCTTGATAAAATGTCTTATTGAAATCTATTGTATTTACTTCTTATTAGATTCTGAACTCAAATAGATCTTGATTGTTGAGAGCTTGGGTATTTAAAAGCTTTAAAGATCATCAATTACATTACTCATAATTTCCACATCTGCCTTTCCTGCTGCAATTGAGAGAGAGAGAAAGACTATTATAACAGCCTTCCTGCAACTTGATTACTGGGAGTCTCTGTTACAATGTGCACTTGAAATGCTGTTAAGATGTGAACTTAACTGCAATTTTCAGTTTTATGGAACTATTCCTGCATGGGTAGCTTTTGGTAATAATTGAAATAAAATGGCAAGAGACCTGCTAAATGAGGAGGGAGAAACAGAGAGCCACCTAAAACCCAGACCCATGTGGCGTTGCAGGGAAAGCCGCCTTTTGGAGCTACCCACCTTTTACCTTCCTGATCAAAATTAGCTTTGTGGGAGCTCATATGAGTTTTGACTTAAACAAAATAGTAATTAAAATGGCCATTATGTAATTGAATAGCAGTTTGGTTATGTTGAGGCTGGGTAGAAGCAGGCTGTGGGGATTAAGAACCTGGAGAATTCTCACTGTCAAAACGTTGCCAAAGCAGCACAATTCCCGCCCCCGCCCAAGAAATAACCTTGTTGTTTCTTAACTCCTGATGGGCAGGATATCTTGGAGGTAGTTTTCAAGATCTTCTGAGAGTTTGCTGTGTATTTGAGATTCAGGTGTCCTGATAGGAATAGTTTAAAATACTGATTGTCTTTCAGCAAAGCAGTTCAAACACATATACACATAAATGTTTACTTTGTCTCATTGAATCTCACCACGTACTTAAAGAACCAAACAGGGGAGGATCATATCATTCATGAAGTGGGAATTCTGGGTCTAATTTATGATGAGAATTCTGTATTTGGCTTGATCGTATAGACAGTTTTTTAAGACACAGGTTTATATACACATATGTGTCTCCCATGCACAGGCACACACAGAAAAAGGAAGGTGCTTTCTCAGAAGCAAAAAGACAGCGTAGCTGAAAGTGCACTGCAGATCTTGGTAAAGGGAGAGGGGAGGAAACTAGGAGGTATTTCTCCAGAAAGGACTCCTCCTGGCAAAAAATATATAGTCTCCGCAATTTTACTTTTTCAGTAATGCTTTCCAATACATATTTTTTTTCCTCTCTGTATCTGAAGAATCATCCCAGAGATCACAATCTGAGCAAATACAAGGTCTCATCACCTGGTTCTTAAACACAAAGGAAGGCTGTATTGGTTCTTAACAGTTCTTATAGACAGGACATTTTATTGTTCTTTGGCTAAAGGTTTTATTCAGCATTTAATCAGCATGCATACTAAAGCAACTAAACAAATACAGAAATTAGGCCAAAGTATTTTGAGATTTTTTCATTCAATTCTTTTACTCTCAAGAAAAAAAAATGCTTTCTGGATAAGCTCTAGTTCTTCTCTCTCCAAGAAAAACACAATAGAAGAAAATAATTGATGTCTGTTCACCTAGAAGAACAACAGTTTATAGGTCCCGTGACAGTATTTACATGTTCAAGAATATATGGAGCGCATGTGAGAGTTGATGAGGGTGAAGTGCAAAGTGTTCTCCATAAAAATAGACTTGGATGTGTGTTTATGCACACACAGTTACTGGATTATCCAGAGTTATCACAAACAAATGGAAGAGTCACCCTGGCAGAAGCAGCTTTAGAAAAGTTTTTAATCACAGTAAAGAAATACCCTGCCTAAGCAGAATTTAAGTACAGGTGTTGATGTCTAGCGATGAATTTCTTTTAAAAATATATTGTTGCAGTATCTTTGCAGTGCTAAACCAGAAGAAGGTAGCTTAGGTAGATCCAACAACTCTATCAGTTTCCAGCATTGAGGAAAAAAATGTACCTGCAGAACTTCCTTCTTCTTTCATAAAATTGGAGCTATGCAGCTTATGACCATAATTAACCTGACTCATTAAAAAGTAGACCAGTTTTAGTTTGCCTTGTTTTAACTGTTCTTAAGCCTCTTCTTCAAGGATGCAAAAGGAACCTAACAGTCTTCTGTGGTTTGAACGCTATGATATGCTCTGACTTTGTCTTTTTCTTTTTAATAAGAGCTGGCAGTCACACATGAAGGAAATCAGTCAATGCCTGTAGCAGAGAAGCATTTTAGCATGCACTGCTGTCCCTGGCTCAAGGCTGTGTGCAGCAAAACAGAAATGCACAGAAAGCTTGTAAAATAGAAGCTCTGGACAGAAGGCGGAAGGGTATGTCCTGACCGGTGAGCGCACCAGGTGTAGGGCTCACATCCTGCATTATTTCTCACACCCTGTCCAGATTTTTCTATTCAGTCTGTCACTTTCTTCATCGCTGACACAAATACAGAAGTCAGCAATCAACATGGGGGCTGTGCTGACTGAGCATTAATTAACTGTTTGGGCCTAAAACCCTGTGGCGGGACACGTGAACCTGAACATGAATGAAAAAGAAAAAGGGAAGAAGTTCTGAGCACTTTGATGAAGTCACTCAATTTTATTATCAAGAAACTATTGTGAGCACTCATGTGTGCCAGTTTAATTCTATCTCAAAGTGTTTGTGGCACACATTTGGCAAGAAGCATCAGGATTGCCAATTTCCAGTCAGGACTGAAAGAAAAGTTTAAAGGAAATCTGTTTGAATCACTGTTTTGATTCTGCAGTTCATTGTATTTAATTCCTTTAGCTGACAGGCAGGCTTTTTCCTACCCACCTTTAAAAGTCGAGAATTCGCTACTTCTTTAGGCTGCCTGTTCCATCTAAAAATTGGTTCTTAAAAAGTTCCTGTTTATTGCTGACCTGGACCTTTCAAAGTTCTCCATTTTTTTTTTTTTAACCCATTTGGACATATACGCACAGGTCAAGTTTTTTTCCCTTATGTCTGCCTTTCAAATATTGATAGAAATGACAAAACGCCATCTGAATTGATTCTTCTCCAAACTAAACACTCCTGATTTATTCGCTAACTACACTTGTTATGTGGTTTTAGGGCTGCTCACTGTTTTGATTACCCTTCTCTAGGTTTGCTTCCATTTGTCTGTAATTTTTCATGTGTCTCTTACTCATTTTTTAAAAATATAAAGTTAATTTTCTTTGGGTGTACGTGCTAAGTCACTTCAGTCATGTCTGACTCTGTGACTCTATGGAATAGAGCCCACCAGTTTCCTCCATCCATGGGATTCTCCAGGCAAGAATACTGGAGTGAGTTGCCATGCCCTCCTCCAGGGGATCTTCCTGACTCAGGGACAGAACCCAAGTTTCTAATGTCTCTCAGATTGGCAGGTGGGTTCTTTACCACTAGCACCACCGGGAAGACCAGTTCAGTTCAGTTCAGTCGCTCAGTCGTGTCCGACTCTCTGCGACCCCACGAACAGCAGCACGCCAGGCCTCCCTATCCATCACCAACTGCATGAATCTACCCAAACCCATGCCCATTGAGTCGGTGATGCCATCCAACCATCTCATCCTCTGTCGTCCCCTTCTCCTCCTGCCTTTAGTATTTCCCAGCATCAGGGTCTTTTCAAATGAGTCAGCTCTTAGCATCAGGTGGCCAAAGTATTGGAGTTTCAGCTTCAAAATCAGTCCTTCCAATAAACATGCATGACTGATTTCCTTTAGGATGAACTGGCTGGATCTCTTTGCAGTCCAAGGGGCTCTCAAGAGTCTTCTCCAACACCACAGTTCAAAAGCATCAGTTCTTCTGTACTCAGCTTTCTTTATAGTCCAACTCTGACATCCATACATGACCACAGGAAAAACCATAGTCTTGACTAGAAGGACCTTTGTTGGCAAAGTAATGTCTCTGCTTTTGAATATTCTATCTAGGTTGATCCTAACTTTTCTTCCAAGGAGTAAGCGTCTTTTAATTTCATGGCTGCAGTCACCATCTGCAGTGATTTTGGAGCCCCCAAAAATAAAGTCTGACACTGTTTCCACTGTTTCCCCATCTATTTCCCATGAAGTGATGGGACCAGATGCCATGATCTTCGTTTTCTGAATGTTGAGCTTTAAGCCAACTTTTTCACTCTCCTCTTTCACTTTCATCAAGAGGCTCTTTAGTTCCTCTTCACTTTCTGCCATAAGGGTGGTGTCATCTGCATATCTGAGGTTATTGATATTTCTCCCAGCAATCTTGATTCCAGCTTGTGCTTCCTCCAGCCCAGCGTTTCTCATGATGTACTCTGCATACATCAGTTATGTTAAATTTCTACAAATATCTTCACTTACACTATGGAGGAAGGTATCTTGATGTACTTGGCACCTGGTCCCTAGGATCAAAATCATGGTATTTTATAGACATCATTATAAAAAGGACAAAATTTTTTCCAGGTGACATTTAAAATGCAAGTATATGTTAATTTAGTAGAAACTGTGCAGGATTCTGAGGCTAGTGAAGGTGTTTGCAATGTGCTTCTATTACTTATTAGTTATGTTGTTTAATCCTTTTTAACCTCAGTCCCTTTTTGGGTAAAATGAGAATAATGTGCATTTTGCAGGATTGTCTTAAGGATTAGAAATAACAGGAGTCAAGTGTCAAAAACAGAACTTGGCACGTTATACGTAATCAATAATAACAGCTTCTTTTATTGCCCAGGAAGTAAAAGAATCATTCTCAGAAAATGTTGACTAATGATGCAAAAATGGGGAAAACCAACAGAGGCACTGTCATGAGAACTATTTACACCAGTCGCAAGTGAAATGTGGCTCTTGCCTACAAACAAGTGGCCTGAGATCACCGTAAATCATTTCACAGAGCTTGCTCAACTGGCCTCACACAGCCTTAGCAGTTTCTAACTTATAAACCTACTCTGCATTTAGCATCAACAAGACAAAGGTGAAAAGACCATAATCGACTTTCCGTCCCCAGAGCATTCCCAGTCCTGTAACATTGGGGATTTTGCATTAGCCTTTTTCATCAGCTTTATAACACTTGGTGAAACAATGCCTTCAGTCAGGGCATTAATCTCATTTTATTCTGATACTTTTGGGTTTTTTTCCTCTTATTTTCAGTATGAAACATAACAAATACTTGTTTTTCATAGTATAATGCAGCTGAGAAATAATTACAGGGATATCCCAGTGCAAAAATATTTTCTACCCTATCAATATTCTTACTGAGAGTAATAATAAAGCCGTATGTCATGAGACTGTGTTGTCACAGATTCTTACCCTTGTGTATTTTTATCTTCTCCACCCTTTATCCTTGACACATGGCGTGCTAAGTGTAACATTATTTCTGCTCTGCTAAAAGACAGTGTCAAGTAAAATTAGCCCTCTCAACTCTATGCCATAACAATGTCTATAGAAGTGCATTATAGTCTTTATTTAATATATTAACTATATTTGTGCATATGTGTCTTTATAAATCATAATGAAAGACCGAATGCATTTTGGAATCCAGCAGCATATTCCCCGAAGATAAAAAAGGCTATTCTGAATGAAGTCTCCTTTAAATAGAAGGGAAATGAGGACATACAGGCTTGCTTAGAAGAGAATTTGCTGGAAGAAAATGGAAGGTTTACCACTGGGGAGAGGAACTTGTTTCCTGTGCATAATTTAGGGCATTTGGGGATGAAGTGTTTGATTTACACCCATATTCTGTTGTGTATGTGAGTCTGTTCAGGATAGGGATAAGGTAAGGAGATGATATCGCAAGACACAGAAAAAGAAATGGAAAAGTGAGGAATGTGTCTCCTTTATAAAGTTATATAAGGCCTCTCAGAAGGGCAATGAGTTATCAGATTAAAGGAGAAGATTCTACATAGACAGCTAAAACATGGATGCCAGCACTAACTCTGTATTCCTAAGGCAGCCGAGGATACTTGGAGGGGACCGAGAGAACAAAGCTCTAATTTGCAGTAAGTGTATGTGGCAAATCACTGAACCAGTGGGATAAACAGAGGTGAACAAGTGAACACACATAAAACCCGGCACATTGCACCCCTCATGGCCTCAGGCAAAGAGCAGCTAATGAAGAAGATGGTTAGAGAGTCTCCCTCACATTTCCATTCTCAGCTCTGTCTTATCAACCCCCCAGGCTCTGGACTGGATGTTTTCAACCCTCCGTTCATTTTCAGCTTGAGACTATGGCTCTCTGATTCGAGGATTAACAGCTGAAGCTTTGCTTTCTTGGAATTTCATCTAAGGAAGGCTCTTATTTTTCAGCCAGATCTCTAAGCATGGTAACATCTTGCTTTCCTGCTTCCCTAAGAATGCCTTATGATTTTATAGCAACTCAGTGGATATTAAAGAGTTAAACAGCAAAACCAAACTATACACCTCAAGGCAAAGCACCCAGATAGCTTTCCCTTCCCCCACCAATCAGTCAAGCAAAAGTAATTTCTAAAGAGAGACAGGCAAGTCTTTTAAGACAAAATCTTTGAGATAGTACTTAACATGAAAATAGTTTTGAATCTTCATGAAACATCCGATGCTTCTAATTTTGTTCAACAATGGTGGTATAAGTTGACATTCTGAGACATCCCCTTACCTCTTAGAGAAATTACCTGCAGGACAATTGCTGATGCACTGAGAACATAGGCTTCAAACTGAAGTCTTATGTCAATGTATGGCAAAAACCACTACAGTATTGTAAAGTAATTAGCCTCCAATTAAAATAAATAAGTTTGGCAGAACCAATACAATATTGTAAAGTTTAAAAATAAAATAAAATTTAAAAAATGATAATAAACCATTTAACAGAAAATGAAAAAAAAATAAAATAAATAAGTTAATTTAAAAAACAAACCAAAAAAAAATGGAGTCTTAGTTCTTCCAGTGGCTAGCTTTGTGATTTTTGCCAAATTACTAAATTTTTATGAGCTTCAGTCCCCATCTGTAAAATGGCCATTATAGAACATCATGAGGATTGTAAGGTTCTGACAGGATTTTGTGTGGGAAGCACCTAGCATTGTGCTTGTCAGAGAAACATCACTTGATGAATGTCATTTCTTTTTCACTGCTCACCCTACAGTTCCTTTGTTTTATGAATTTGTTTAATAGAATTAGCAGCAAAATGTGAGCAGCTAAAGCCAACAGAAGTTGAGACTTTGGGCTAAATGTTGTGGCATGAGCATATGTATTTGTATTTCTGAAAGCCCTTTAAAATACTTTAGAATACTGGAGTGGGTTCCCATTTTCTCCTCCAGGGGATCCTCCCGATCCAGGGATCAAATCCACATCTTCTGAATCTCCTGCATTGGCAGGCAGATTCTTCACCACTGAGCCACCTGGGAAGCCCCCTTTAAAATTACTGTAAAGAAATTTTAAAAGTGTCACCTCACAAATGCAAAGGCAATGGGTGAAGAAGTGAAAGTAGATGAGAGATGCTGGCATGTGTATAGAGTTAGGAAGTGAATGGATGAGAAGTATCTAGCTTAGGAGACCAAAAAATGCTGAACCCCAAACTCTATCACAGAAAGGGATAGCAACGCAAAGCAGGTTTATTCAAGTCGAAGAAAATCAGAAAGGCCCAGAATTGAGGCACGGGCTTTCTTCCCTAGAAGATGAGAGTAAGAGGTGAAGTGAAGATAGGAAGGTTACCTGAAAGTCTAAATGTATCTGTAAGAAGTAGTCAGACCCTCATATCCTGTCACTTCCCCACCCCTTCCTCATCCCCAGCAAGGTGAGACTCTGACTTCATCCTGCTCTGAAGGCAGAACCTTATTCTCAGAAGAAACTAAACCACAGAATTACCCATCTCTGAATCCCAGGCACAAAGGAGAGTAGAGTTGAGGTGCCAGAGTGAAAAAGAAATAGCAAGAGAAAATAAACATTGCACAGAAACCTCTAGCCTTCTCCCTTCTGTTTGCTCCTAGAAAATGGACTGTCAAATCTCAAAGTAGAAAGGCAGAAATTAGAGAAATCATCCCTGAAGAAACCATTAGAAAAATAAGAGTCTGAATTCCAATATTTACAGTCCCTATAAAAATGTCCAGAATTCCTTCTAAACATCCTGCAATGAAACTCATCAGGTGACAAATGCTGCTCCTACACACCCTTTCAATCAACTTTTTAGTGACTTGGTATGATGAATTAGTGATTTGCCAAAGATGGCCATATATTCATGGAATGCTTCTAACAAGATCCAAGCTTAAATAAACAGGTAAGGAAAACTTGTATGAAACAGAGAAGTGCAGGGAGTACAAGGGAACTTGCAAAATATCCCAAAGTATATCCTTAGAGAATTTGTTTTTGTATAGCAATTCAGGAGGCATTAAAGAGCTAACAACAAAAGACGCACTATTAGCCTCTGGGCAAAGCAAACTCAACAAGGGTAGGACACTAAAAAGAAGTCAGCAAAGGTAACAAAAATGCACAAGGGAAGACTCCAAGCCTGAGGAAAAGCACTTTCTGTTTCAGTTGAAAGAAAATTTTAAATAATGAAAAAGGAAAGCATCCTGAAAATAGATCAGGAAAACAAAGCAATGATCAATTAGAAAAAATAAAGGTATATTATTAAACAATAACAGAAGAAAATTTCTGAGAATTGAAGACCATGGATTTTCAGGTTGAAATGACTCATGAAATGTTTAGCACATTGACAATCTGCATCTAAATTATTGTGGCTAAAAAAAAAAAAAAGAAGAAAAATTCAGCAGAATATATTCAAAGGATTAGAAATCCAATGACTCTAGAGTATCACAGCAAAACTGAAAGCTAGAATGCAATGACTTTCAAATGCTGAGCAAAAAGAATTTTCAACTTAAAGTCATATACCCAGCCAAACTATGCATGAGTGAGGTAAAATAAAGATATTTTTTACAGACCAATACTCAAAAAAATCAAAATTCTTGTTATGCTCTTTCTCAGAGAGAGAGAGCAGATAAGAGGAAGATGTGGGTTCAAAGGAACAAGAGTCAAAGCAAAAAGAACACAGATGAAAAGAAAAGAGAAACTCAGCATGACTGTGCAGAAAAATGGAGGGTGATTGAGGACAGCTTCACCATCCTGGAAGATGGAAGAAGGAATGGAGGACTCCAGGAGGAATGCTTCCACTTAAGAAAAGTAAATCTGGAAGAACTTGCAGTGGAGAATTTTAGTTCTATAGAAATAATAAGGCTAAATCTTTGATGGCAATAATAATAATAATAATAATGTCCTGTAACTCCAGGAAAACAGAAGTTGGACAGAAAGGAAATATAATCATAGCACTATATGGTACTCTGTGAATAATATATGTTTATTATATATAAATACATATAAGGTGACAAATCAGTAGATAGTAGAATAAGCACATTACTGGAAATAAAATTATAAATAGACAAATGAGTTGAAAATAACTTTCTGGGTTTCAGGAAATGAGGGATCAGAAAGTATGAGGCAGGGGACTCATTGGTTTTCAGAGCAACCACGCAATACTGTTTTAATACTGTTTGAACCAGGATGAAGGCCTCTAGCGGTCTGCACCACATCTGCTCACCTCTAATTTTGGCCATTTCTTGGGAGGACAAACAAACCTGATGCCAACAGGGTCATATCTCAAGCACAGGCTTTCTGGCCCAGTGGCTTCTCAGGAGTTATGGAGGCCCACTAGAATCACTGCACAAGGTTACCTGTGAAGAGCCAGTGATGGGAAATAAAGCCCTCCAGGTTTACCCTTCACTGACAAGATGGGAGCCAGTGGGTGGAGGTTGGGAGTCAGCCTTCAGCGGACAATCCTTAAGGGACTAGAGATACTGCCCAGGAGGTCCTACTGGGACTGTCCCCCTCTTGCTGGCCACCACAGCAGCACCAGGTCTCCTCTCCAACCTGGGTCACTCTCCCTGTTCTGCCACTTCTGCTTCCTGGAATCACCTCCTCAGTAAACTTCCTGCACCCTAGTCTTTGTTTCAGCCTCGATTGTAGGAGGATCCAAATGAAATAGAAAGCATATATAAAAATTATATAAGTTTAACAAATTAGAATAGTACTTAGGTTAAATAAAATACCTGCATTGATATCATAGAAAAGAGATTGTATGGCTTGGAATTCCTAGTCACAGCCCTATACAGAGTGTCAAAAGACATTCTGTTTCAACTTAAAAACAGAAATGAGCTTTGTAGAATATTTTAGATGACTAGAAGTTCCCTAATGATAATGAAGACTGATGGAGAATATGCTGGGGAAAAGTTGAAATAAAACTGTTTCATGAAATATTAGATTAACATTATTTTATAATTGCTTAATTAAAATATTATTTAACATAAAATGTGACATATAACTACATTAATAAAGTACATATACTATTCTAAACATGTATATATTCAGTTTTCCTGGTGGCTCAGTGGTAAAGAATCCTCTTGCCAATCCTTGGGTTTGGAAGAGCCCCTGGAGAAGGAAATGGCAACCCATTCCAGTATTCTTGCCTGGAAAATTCCATGGACAAGAGGAGCCTGATGGGCTGCAGCTCATTGGGTCACAAAAGAGTTGGGCATGACTTAACAAATAAATAGCAACATATATATATATATATATATTCTTTATAAAATGTGATAAATGATTTAATATATCAAAATGTATGGTTATCAAAGTTTGCATGTTTGAGGCAAGCAGCAGAAAGTTACTACACTGAGTGAAAGTCTTTATGCAGATGTAGCATTTTCTACCAGCCTATAAGCAACTCTGTCAGTGGAACATTCTGGGATGTAGAAAGGAACTAACCAGAGTGACCACAGAGCAATGCAAAAACAGGATGACGAAAGACTCACATCTGAGCTGTTCCGGTGAAGGTTAGTTGGCAAGTCAAGAAAGACTGGCAGTTTACATCAATATCACCCTGAGTTCATACAACAAATTATTTGAAATTGTTGAATGACATCTGTGGGTATGTGTTTGATTTCATATACATATTGTTGGTAAAATTCTCTCTTCCATAATCCCTAGAATATCGTTTCTGGATAGATTCTTTCTTCTGCCTGCTACAGCTGACTTGAACTTTGTTTGCCTCTCTGTATTGTCTTTTAGAGAAGGAAATGGCAACCCACACTCCGTATTCTTGCCTGGAAAATCCCATGAACAGTGGACCCTGGTAGGCTACAGTCTGTAAGGTTGCAAAAAAGTCGGACACCACTGACCGACTGAGCACGCAGTGTCTTTACTTTCCATTCTGTGTGTAGCCTCGTGGCAATCTTATCTCGTCCTTAGCTTTAGGCTTCAGTTGCTTTATATCAATGATTCTCAGCACTGGCTGCATATTAGCAATACCTGCGGCGCTTTTAAAACCTGCTAAAACCTGGGGTCTACTCTCTCTCAACCTGATACTCTGATTAAATTCATCTGGGGTCAGCCGTCTAATCAGACATCTCCCCATGTGAATCGAAAGCTGAACTGTGATCCATTCACCTGGATGCTGATGCCTCACAAAGCCTAACATTTAATTTCTGCCTTCCATTGAATGGCAAATCCACATTTTCTAAAGTCATCCGAGAGGCGGCCTAGGGCGGTGAGTGAGACTGTGTGTTGCTTATACTGTAATGGAATCCTTGTTTGGGGACTTAGCTGTGTGAACATGTACAAATTATGTATCTCTTTTAAGCCTTTGTTTTCTTACCTGTGAAACAGAGTTGACAAAATTAGTGAGAACTGAATAAAATAATGTTCATAAGCACTTAGTACAGTATTTAGAATATAGAATTTATTTATTACAGTTGACTTTTATGTTCCTTAATTTTAGTATTTTTAAAGTGAATTTGTAAAAAATATTCACTGTAACATTATTTTCAACAATAAAATTTGAAAAAGACTAAGTGTTCAGTAATGGGGAATTAGTCAAGTAAAATTTGGTGTACCATATGACAATATACTGTGTTAAGAAGCCGTTAACAAATTATGGTGTAGAAAAACATTTATTTACTTTGTTAACATTTGTTTTATTTTGTAAAATGGTATAATATATTGTGATATTAAAAAGAAAGCTATGCTTCTAATACATAAAACAAAACAAACAAAAATCTCTATGTCTCTGTGCACATATACTGCCACATAGCAAACTTTTATTAATGATAGCAGTTAGAAGGTGGGAATCCAGTTGGCTTTTTTCCCTTTGCATTTCTTCAGTGCATTTCAAGTTTTCTGCCTATTTAGAAAAAAAAAAAGTTTTTTAAATTAGAAAAAAGAATTGATTTTTTTTTTTCTGAAACTTGCTTCTTCTCTTTGTTTTTGAGTTTGAAAATGAAAGTGTTAGTTGCTTAGTCATGTCTGACTCTTTGCGACTCCATGGACTGTAGCCCTCCAGCCTCTTCTTTCCATGGAATCCTCTAGGCAAGTATACTAGAGTGAGTTGCCATTACCTTTTCCAGGGGATCTTCCTGACCCAGGGATTGAAGCCAAGTCTCCTGCATTGCCAGGAGAATGTTTACTGTCTTAGCTACCAGGGAAGTCCAAAGTTTTTGAGTTTAGGTGATTGAATCACCATTCACTAGGTCTTCTACATTAGAAACCAGAATTCACTTCTGATGTTTCTTCTCAGTTCACTCCTTACAGGCCATCACTTCCATCACTTGTCTCTTTTCTGACCCCTTCTCTCTCTTTTTTTTTTTTCTTCATATACATATTTTATTAAAGTATAGTTGATTTTCAGTATTTCAGGTATCGTTGATTTTCAGTATTTCAGGTATATATTTTAGGTATATTTCAGTATTTCAGATATATTTTCAGTATTTCAGTATTTCTGGTTTCTGAATTCAGAAACCAGAATTCACTTCTGGTATTCCTTCTTAGCTCACTCCCTAATTCCATCAATTCCATCACTTGTCTCTTTTCTAACCCCTTCTCTCTTTAATTATTTTTCTTGATATACATAATTTATTAAAGTATAGTTGATTTTCAGTATTTTCAGGTATATAAAGTGATTCAATTATATGTACACACATATATTATTTTTCAGATTATTTCCCATTATAGGGTATTATAAGATATTGATTGTAGTTCCCCGTGCTACTAAGTAAACCTTTTTTGCTTGTTGCATATCTATTTTTTAATTAGAAATCTAGCATTTATTCATATTAAGTCAAACAAGTGGAATCAAAATGTCACAATTTCTTTAGTTAGGCAAAAGTTCTTAAGTTTTCTAATATATATATATTATACATACTATTTCTATATATGTATACAAGAGCTTTTATACTATGCTTGATAAAGGCTTGAGAAAGAACATCAAGAAAAAAAGAGATGGAGAAATTGGAAAATATAAACTAAATGAAACAGGAACACTGAATATGAAATAGAAAAAAGTGAACTAGCTAGATAAAAGTATAAGATCATCGTGTAGTCCAGTTGATTTTAAACATGGCTAATCATTAGGATGTTCATTGGAAGGACTGGTGCTGAAGCTGAAACTCCAATCCTTTGGCCACCTGTTGAGAAGAACTGACTCCTTGGAAAAGACCCTGATGCTGGGAAAGACTGAAGGCAGGAGGAGAAGGGGATGACAGAGGATGAGATGGTTGGATGGCATCACCGACTCAACGGACATGAATTTGAGCAAGCTCTGGGAGTTGGTGATGGACAGGGAGGCCTGGCATGGTGTCTCAAAGAGTTGGACATGACTGAGCGACTGAACTGAATCATTAGAAACATATCTGGAGGGCTTCCCTTACGGCTCAGCAGTAAAGGATCCACCTGCCAATGCAGGAGACAAGGGCTCGATCTCTGGCCCAGGAAGATCCCACATGCCGCAGAGCAATGTGGGGCTCAGAACCTTCACAACAGTGGGAGATCTTCTTTGGTATTATTGTTCTCTGGTTTGTGGGTCACTCATCTGGCGGGTCAGAGAAGGTGATGGCACCCCACTCCAGAACTCTTGCCTGGAAAATCCCATGGACAGAGGAGCCTGGTAGGCAGCAGCAGTATCTGGTGGGTATGGGAGTTGATATTATCATGATGGTGCCCCTCCTACCATTTCATTGCAGCTGCTTCTTTATCTCCGGATGTGGCGTATCTTTTTTTGTGGGTTCCAGCATTCTACTGTCAATGGTTGTTCAGTAGCTAGTTGCGATTTAGGTGCTCTCACAGGAGGAGATGAGCATGCCGTCTTTACTCCACCATCTTGAACTAGAAGCCTCTTCTTTTTCTTTATTTTTAAAATTATTTTATGTGATGATAGTTTAGAATGTACAGAAAGAAGCAAGAGTGTTATTAAAGTATTCATATTCTCTAGGCTCGAGGTCACCTATGTTAACACTTTGCCCCATTGGCTGGATCTTCTGCGTGTCTCCCCCCTCCCCCCTCCCTTCTGTCTTCCGCTCTCTGACCCCTCTTCTTGATTCCTGCCACCACTGCCTTCTTTAAATCCTCATCACTTTTTTACATGGTCCACTGATAACTTCTCCAGTATCTCCCTCTTTCCAGTCTCTGCTCAACCCACTGCATCCTCTATCACATCTATTTTCCTAAAAGTCAAATTATACATATATATATATATACACACACACATATATTCTTTCTAATAAATTTTTATGGCTCCTGTTGTGCATTATTTAAAGCACAAACATCTTAACATGTTGCATTAAATTTTTCATGACATCTGAAAGCTGCTCTGCTGCTGCTGCTGCTAAGTCGCTTCAGTCGTGTCCGACTCTGTGTGACCCCATGGACTGCAGCCCACCAGGCTTCTCCGTTCATGGGATTCTCCAGGCAAGAACACTGGAGTGGGTTGCCATTTCCTTCTCCAATGCATGAACGTGGAAAGTGAAAGTGAAGTTTCTCAGTCGTGTTCAACTCTTTGCAACCCCGTGGACTATAGCCCACCAGGTTCCTCAGTCCATGGAATTTTCCAGGCAAGAACACTAGAGTGGGATGCCATTCCCTTCTCTGGGTGATCTTCCCAACCCAGGGACTGAATCTTGGTCTCCAGCACTACAGGCAGATTCTTTACCATCTGAGCCACCAGGCTGGTACAATTTCAGCCTCATAAACTGCATTCCATCAATCTACTCTATGTTCTATTTATATTGAGCCCTAAAACATATGATTCCTTGAAATAAAGCCTTGCCATTACTCACAGTTTTGTTACTGTGTAGAATAGTCCCTTACTTCTTTTTCTGACCTGGCAACAGCTACTTTACTCTTTTGCACCCAGCTGTTAATTTTCCTGCTTTAAGAAGCCTTCTTCTTTCTTACCTCTCCATTTCCCTCCTGTTTCTAGGTCATTGTTACTTGCACCCTTTTGTGTATTCTTACAGCCTTGTTTATAACATACTATGAGCAAAATTTGGTCATGTTGATCTTTCAGTCTTTGAGTGCTTACATTAGGATGAGCACTGTGCAGGACCGTGAGAATGAAACAATGTGGAAGGTAGACAAAGGCTCTGCTATCATGGAGATGAAATACGGGGGACATGGGGATGAAAGATAAACCAATGACAGTTATGACATATCCTAATCTTCGGTGTTTTGAGATCAGATTTGCAGCATGTAAAAGGGGAGGTTTCCTGCACCAAACGTCGGCAGTTTTCAGGACACCAGCCGGGTATCCTACAATTCAATTCAATTCTGACACTATCTACCTGGAGATAACATTGGCGAACATAGGTTAAGGACTCAGCTCTGTAAGACTGCCCTGCTCTCCCCGACAAGTATTGTAAATGAAATGGAAAGACCTTCAGTATCCCTGTGGAGACAAAATATCTCCATGCATGAGGGTGCTCTCACTGGGGATTTGGGGAGACTGAAATGGATTTGAAATATTTCCTGAAATAGGAGAGACAAAATCAACTGACAAATAATAAGAGATAAGCCTTCTAGCCTTGTGCCTCTGATGCTGGCCAATAGGACTGTTAGTCATGAAAGGGATGATGGGATTGCTGTTCTGACAGTGCTTCAAATTTGGCTAATCAAGAACATCACTTTCTGCCTTTTCATTTGGACCACGTGGTTTTAATCTGAGCCTCTTCAATACACTAGCAGCCTTGGATGACCAAGCCCAGGAGTTCCCTTAGGCCATTCATCTCCTCCTCCTCCTAGTCCCCCAGCTTCTGTCTAGCATCTGTTCTTACTTCAGCTATGGTTACCCTATTTTCCTCATGACTGTATCCTTAACATCTAATGCAAAGTACGGCAGATCACAGGTGCTCTGGATTATGTGCTATACTAATACATACACGGGTGAGTCAGTTGCCAATAAACTCAATGTAGTAGTTAATTTCACAGTGAGGATTTGGTTATTCCTAACAATTGCATTTGCTGAATTTATATATTTCCACAGAATTCTAAAGCATTGAATTAGAAACATACATTATTATCTAGAGGTCTTGATAAAGTAGATTAGAAAACGAGAGTTATATATTTAGTCACTTATAGGAGACTACACTTTCTTGGGTCACCTAGGCAAACACACTTCCAGTTACACTTTCAAACGCGTTTTTCTTATTTCCATACTTAATTAACCTAGGAAATAAGGCAGGCATTATTCTTACCATTTTGCATGAGCTCACTGAGAACTGGAAAGTTAAGTCACTTGTCCAAAGTAACAAGCATGGTCCTGGAAAAACAAGGAGTGAAAGCTGCAGTTTCTAACTTTTGGTCTGTGCCTTTGCGTTTGCAGAACGAAATGGCAACCCACTCCAGTATCTGTGCCTGGAAAATCCCGTGGACAGAGGAGCCTGGTAGGTTACAGTCCGTGGGGTCGCAAAGAGTCGGACACAACTGAGCGGCTTCACTTTCACTTTTTGTGTTAATATAATGAGCTGGCACGACTGTTTGAACTACCTTTGAAATTGTGCCTTGTGTCTTAAACGAAAGAGCTCAAAACCAAAGTTATACTTAAACTATCATTTATTCCTCTACTTTCAGTAACAAAATATTTAAAAAGTCAAGTCTTAAATATCTAAATTATTTCATCTTTTGATAGGAAGGAAGATTATGCATATTGCCAGAAGACTAATTTAGAAACTGAAAAATCTATTTTATTTCTTTTGGGCCCTGAATTTTCATACCTTTCTAGTCCTTTTATTCCCTTTTCAATAAATTATTCAGTCAGTGGTTTCATGAGAGTAAAGAAGTTGAACCCCTTTGGTGAGTGATACTATACTACTGTAAGACAACACTATCTATACAGCCATAATCATTACCAGCCAGGGTTTTGAGAATCTCTTGTAAGGAGAAACTATTATATGACAATGCTAAAGAGGGAGAAAAATTACTTTAGTGTCCAAGTCTGCAAAATAAACCCTTAGACAAGAAAGTTCATGGAGCTGGATTTATATCTAGTTCTTCTGACTGTTTTATGGGTCAAAGATTTAACACTAAACCTCATTCTGCTTTATTTTCTTCATCCTTACTCCTGTGATACTATTTATTAAAGGAGATAGCAGGTGTCTGCCTGTCTCCATCACAGAGAAGAACATTTCAGAAAGGACTACATGCACAGAAATATCCAAATGAAGTGAATTTCTCCTATCTGGAATAATCAAACTATTTATAGTTGTATTGATACTTCCTACCAGTCGGAGTCTAAAATGCAAGTGTCAGATGAGGTTTATAACAGAGACTAGAGGAAAGCATATTAATTTTAGATGAGTGAATTTGAGGTCACCTCTCTTTCTGGTGAAAAGAGATAATATCGAGTTCTGAGGAGTTTTTAGCAGGCAGATCACGACCTGATGCAAAATGAAGTCGATCTTCAAAACTCACTGTGGTCTGATTTTACTTGTCCTCAAGGATAGTCATTAGCCTGAGCTCACACTATTGGAATGTGGTTTTAAGGATAGGGCAAAGTTTTCCTGCCATAATTGCTTCCATCTGCTCCGCTAACACATGTGTTCCTGCAATAAAATTTTCTAAAACTCTCCAAACTCCACATGCCCCCCTTTTGACTGGGCTCTTGCTGTACTGGTGTTTCACCTGCATTCCGTCTGGGTGGGAATCTGCGTTGCAGCTGGCTGCTGCTTTGAGGGTGGGGGTGCGAGGGGAAATACAATGCTTGCTGTAAGACTCCAGTGGCAAATTGAACACAGATTTTTGCCTTGAAAACTTCAAATTGCGGTCATGTGTGTTACATCATACGCCCTGCTCATGTCTCATCTCCTTCCAGTGATTTCCTTTTCAATCGACTTTGTTTTAAAGGACACAAATAATATACAAATATATTCTTATTGTATAAGTCTTCTAGTCTAATAGGAAAATAGAAAGTTCTCCTTGAGCCCACCCTTTTCCCTCTACTGCAAATAATAAATGAGACGTATTCTAATGAGTTGGAATTTCCTTTCCTTAAGAAACAGAATTGTTTTATGTTCTGTCTGTGAACAGATAGTCAAAGACCCCTGAAACATTCCCCAAATGAAAAAAAAAAAAAAAAAAGGAAAATAACTTTATTAAGTTACCCTAGTTCACAAAATGCAGATACTCTATGAAAAGTGAAACTGTATGTCACTGTGCATGGCACCAGGCAGGGGGGGGTGGGTATGGAGATTACTGAATTGTTTTGATTAGTCTAACAAGTTCAGTATGAAGATCCTTGTATACATGAACCTCAAATTATTTTGAAATATAAACTTATTAACTGTGATAGTGGAGCATATATTCCTGTAGATATAACCTAAGTGAGAATTAGTTGCTTGATTTTTGGCTTCTGAAGTTTTCTCATGTGGCTGGAGTGAAATGAACCTGGAATCCAGGAACTTCCCCAGCGACTGGGGTTGTTGAGTTGTTACCTCCCTTGATCAAGAACCTGCCGAGGGTGCAACCAAGAGATCAGCAGTATGGATATTATTACTTTATTTAGTCTCTAAAATCATCGTTACTAGTTGTAGAATCATCTTTAAGAACTGTATTTTCATGTGTATCTTTGTGTGTGTGTATACATGCTATGCTATGCTAAGTCACTTCAGTTGTGTCCGACTCTGTGTGACCCCATAGACGGCAGCCCACCAGGCTCCCCCGTCCCTGGGATTCTCCAGGCAAGAACACTGGAGTGGGTTGCCATTTCCTTCTCCAATGCATGAACATGGAAAGTGAAAGTGAAGTCGCTCAGCCGTGTCCCACTCTCAGCGACCCCATGGACTGCAGCCTTCCAAGCTCCTCCATCCATGGGATTTTCCAGGCAAGAGTACTGGAGTAGGGTGCCATTGCCTATATATGTACATATATATATAATGTGTATACACATTTACTTATATATATTTCTTGAGATACATTTTCTATTTTTTTTTGTTGGTAGATACACAGACTTTTAAATGCAATATTGCATAGTACGGATATGTTTATGTGTATTCACTTTAGTCTCTATGGACATTAAGATTCCTTGAGGAAGGTAAAAAGTTCAAAGTACTGGGGTTGATAGTTTAGGTTGTTAGATTTATATATCACTTCTGATGAATGTTTTGTCCAAGAGATACTATTTACTTAAAAGTAGAACGTCTGTGTCCCCTGGTAGACTGTTTAATGTAGACAGGGAAGGCATGGCAGAGAGAGAGAGCCTGTGCTGTTGTCAAGGCCCAGAGGATAAGACAGGAAAACCAAGTACCGTATGCTGAAGATCAAAGAGGTCATCTAATCCATCCTCTGAACATCAATCCCGGCCTTAGACAAGACCACTCCTAAACCACAGAAGACATATGACTGTCAAGGAACACTAAAGTGTCTCAAGAGACACACCTCCCTAGGTAACTCATTCAGAATCCAGTTAAGCTTCCAGAAAGTTCTTGCATGACTCTCCCTGGCCATCTATTACTTGTTTCATGGAAATTAAAAAGTGTGTGTTAACATCTATCTCAATAGCATCTTGGGTTTCAAAACCTTGAACTACTAAAGGGTTCTTTTTCAGATTTTTTGTTTGTTTTAGATTCCATTATATTGGGTTGGCCAAAACATTCATTTGATTTTTTTTCCCGTGAGATGGCCCTAGTAGTGCTTAGTTGTCTTTGACTTCATTTGAAACAGTTTTGTTAGATTGTATTGTGACAGCTGTCATATCAGCATGAATTAAAAAGAGCACAACAAAGTTGATGAATTTTGGGTAGCCATTTTAATTTTGAAGATGGAAGTAAAACAGCAACTTTTTCAGCACATTGTGCTCTATTATTTCAAGAAAGGTAAAATTGCAATTGAAATGAAAAAAAAAAGAGATATGTACAGTATATGGAGAAGATGCTGTGACTTAGCAAGCATGTCAGGAGTGGTTTGTGACACTTCATGCTGGAGATTTCTCACTGGACAATGCTCCATGGTCAATTAAACCAGTTGAAGTTGATAGTAATCAAATTGAGAATTTGATTGAGAATTGTTCTCAGTTAATGAACTGAGAACAATCAACATTCTACCACATGGGAGATGGTTGATATACTAAAAATATCCAAATCAAACATTGATAATCATTTGTACCAGCTTGATTATGTTAATTGCTTTGATGTTTGGGTTCCACACAAACAGAAAAAACTTTCTTGACTATATTTCTGCATGTGATTCTCCACTGAAATGTAACAAAAGCTTTCCATTGTTAGGACAAATTGTGATGGGCGATGAAAAGCGGATACAGTACAATAATGTGGAATGGAAGAGATCACGGGGCAAGTGAAAGGATCCATCACCAACCACACCAAAGACTGGTCTCTATCCAAAGATGATGTGTATACCATGAAGTTGGAAGGGAGTCCTCTATGATGAGCTCCCTCTGGAAAATCAAATGATTAATTCCAACAAGTACTGCTCCCAGTTAGACAAACTGAAAGCACTCGATGAAAAGCATCCAGAATTAGTCAACAGAAAACTCACAATCTTCCATCAGGATAACATAAGACTACATGTTTCTTTGATGACCAGGCAAAAGCTTTTACAGCTTGACTGTGAAGTTCTAACTCTTCTGCCATATTCACCAGATGTTTGCACCTTCAGATTTCCATTTATTCTGGCCTTTACAAAACTCTATTAGTGGAAAAAATTTCAATTCCTTGGAAGACTGGAACACGTATCTTCCAAAAGATACCTGGAACAATTTGTTGCTCAAAAATGATAAAAGTTTGGGAAGATGGAATTATGAAGTTGCCTGAAAAATGGCAGACATGGAACAAAACAATAAAGAAGTTGTTCTATAAAGTTCTTGGTCAAAATGGTTTCTTTTACTTAAAAACCAAGAACATTTTTGGCCAAACCAATTTAAGATTTAATATACTCATAACATATTTTGGGAAAGTGTGAGGCAGGAAAATAATAAAATAAATGAACATAAACCCATTATCTGACAAGACCTATTTCCATTGTAGCCATCTGCATACTCTTTTCTGAGTCCATTGCTTTGTACCCAGGAGTAACAATTGTTCTGAATTTTGAATTTAGCATTTCTTTGATTTTTCTTTTCTCTTTAGATTTGTATGTATAATCTAAAATTTAGATAATTTGTTTTTTACTGTTTTAGTTTTATAAAAATTACATTGTAAGTATTAACCCATAAAATAATATGTATAAGATTTCTTGATATTTTTCACCAGATACATATGCCCAGGAGTGGGATTTCAGGGTCATACAGTAGCTCTATTTTTAGTTTTTTAAGGAACCTCTAAACTGTTCTCCAAAGTGGCTATACCAATTTACATTCCAACCAACAGTGTAGGAGAGTTCCCTCTTCTCCACATCCTCTCCAGTATTCTTTGTTTGTGATTTTTTTTGATAGCCCTTCTGGCTGGGGGCCTCCCAAGTGGCTCAGTGGTAAAGAACCTGCCTGCCAATGCAGGAGACGAGGATTCCATCCCTGGGTCAGGAAGATCCCCTGAAGGGGGAAATGGCAACCCATTCCAGTATTCTTGCCAGGAAATCCCATGGGCAGAGGAGCCTGGTAGGCTACATTTTCCATGGAGTCACGAAGCATCAAACATGACTGAGCAACTGAACACACACACGTTCTAGGTGGTGTGAGATGATATCTCATTGTAGTTTTGATTTGCATTTCTCTCATAATTAGTGATGTTGAACATCTTTTAATGCACCTATTGGACATCTGCATGTCTTCTTTGGAGACATGTCTACTTAGGTCTTCTGCCCATTTTTTGACTGGGTTGTTTGTTTTGATGCTGTTAAGCATCATGTGCTGTTTGTAAATTTTGGAGATTATTTTGTGATCTGATAAAATAAGATCACATTTGTCAGTCACATAATTTACAACTATTTTATCCCATTCTGTGGGTTGTCTTTTCATTTTCTTTACTGTCTTCTTTGCTGTGCAAAAGCCTTTGAGTTTAAGTAGGCCTCATTTGTTTATTTTTGTTTTTATTTCTATTATTCAGGGAGAAGGATCAAAAAAATATTGCTGTGATTTATGCCAGAGAGTGGTCTGCCTATGTTTTCCTCTGGGAGTTTTATAGTGTCTAGTCTCTCATTTTGGTTTTTAATCCATTTTGAGCTTATTTTTTGTGTATGATGTTAACAAATGATCCAATTTCATTTTTCTACATGTAGTTGTTCAGTTTTCCTAGCACCATATGTTGAAGAGACTGTCTTTCCAACATTGTATAGTTTTGCCTCCTTTGTTATAGATTAATTGACCATAGGTGCATAGGTTTATTTCTGGGTTTTCTATCTTGTTCCATTAATCTATATTTCTATTTTTGTGCCAGCATCATATTGTTTTGATGACTGTAGCTTTGTAATATAGTCTGAAGTCAGGGAACTGATTCCTCCAGCTCCATTTTTTTCTCAAGATTGTTTTGGCTATTTGGGGTCTTTTGTGTCTTCATGCAAATTTTGAAATTTTTTGTTCTAGTTCTGTGAAAAATGCTGATAAAAAATTATCAACAAAAATGTTGATAATTTGATAGAGATTGCATTGGATATGTAGATTGCCTCGGGTAGTATAGTCATTTTGACCACGTTGATTCTTCCAATCCATGACGATGGTATATTGTTCCATCTGTTTGTGTCTTCTTTGATTTCTCTTATCATTATCTTATAGTATTTGGAGTAGAGGTCTTTTGTCTCCTTACTGCTTTTTCATCACTAAATAGTGTCCAACGCTTTTGTGGCCCCATAGACTGTAGCTCACGAGTCTCCTCTGTTCATGGCATTTCCCAGGCAAGATACTGGAGTAGGTTGCCATTTCCTTCTCCAGGGAATCTTTCTGACCCAGGTGTAAAACCTGCATCCCCTGCTTTGGCAGGTGGATTCTTTACCACTGAGCCATGAGGGAAGCGCTTAGGTAGGTTTATTTTGTCTCTTTAAATAGGTTTATTCTGAGGTCTATTTTTTTTTTTTTTTTGGATGTGCTGATAAATGTAATTGTTCCTTGAATTTCTCTGTTCATTGTAGCACTGTTTGCCATAGCCAAGACAGGGAAACACCTAAGTGCCCACCAACAATGGAACAGATAAAGATGCGGTGCCTATGTGTGCTGGTGCCAGCCGGCAAAGTCGATCAGGTCCCCAGAACGTGCACGGCGGGGCTGAGAAAGGAAACTACAGCAAGAGACTACAACAAAGATGGGGTCGAGAGGTTCAGACACGTCTCCATGAAGGGATGCAGTCTGATACCAACTTTATTCAGCATCTTGTATTTATACAGAAGAGCATGAGAAAGACAAGACAGTTGACATTTTTTTTTGGTTGACCTATACATCTTACAAACAGTCACAAGAAATCTTGAGAGCATGGGAATGGCACCCTGTTATTATTTCTTACACCAGATAACATTTCTCTGTGCGTGAGAAGTTTGCACAGAACTCCAGGTGTCTGCAGTAAATAAGCGCCTAATCTCTGGGGTGGCGGGACAGAGAGCTATGTTTGCAAGCAAACCCTCAAGTACTGAGGCAGCTCCCAGAGCTGTGTCCTTCGGACAAAGGACCCCGTTCTCATGGGCAGCTCCTCACATATGTGGAAACATGGTACAAAATGGAATATTACTCAGCTATTAAAGAGGATGAAATAATGCTAGCATCATTCCTTCCAAAGAACACCCAGGACTGATCTCCTTTAGAATGGACTGGTTGGATCTCCTTGCAGTCCAAGGGACTCTCAAGAGTCTTCTCCAACACCACAGTTCAAAAGCATCAATTCTTGGGCACTCAGCTTTCTTCACAGTCCAACTCTCACATCCATACATGACTACTGAAAAAACCATAGCCTTGACTAGACAGACCTACCCCAATACAAAATTAAAAGTTAAAGAAAAAAGATTCATTGATGTTTTGCAAGAACTCACTCATTTTCATTGTTATGTAATATTACTTTGTCTGAATATATCACAATATAATTATATTTTTCTGTTGATGGACATTTCAATTATTTCCAATTTTTGCAGTTATAAAAATGTCACTATGAAAATTTTGAATTATCTTGTTTCTGTGATAACATATGAGTTTGTCTAGAACAATATTTTTAAACTATGTGCTAGAAGTCATTATCAGATCATAAAATAAATTAAGCCTTAATCAGAAATGTTTATAAATGAAATAATTGAATGAAAAATCATCAGATTAAGGGTATTCATAAAGCTTTCAGTTTCATATTTGTATGTTATGAACATACTGGGTAGAAAAACTTAAGATAAAGGTAAATTGATTTCCAAATGATTGTACCAATTAACAACTCCAATAGTGACAGATACTGTTTTCTTTGTTCTAGATTCTTGCTAATGCTTAATATTGCCAGATTTCTTATTTTTTGCCATTTAGTATGAAATTTAATTTAGTTCTTAACTTTTATTTCCTTGATTACTGGTGAGACTGAATATTTTTTCATATGTTTGTCCTCTATACATCTTATGTAAAACATTTCTTAAGTGTTTTTCCCATTCACCATTAGGTTGTCTTTAACCTTATTGCCTTGATGCAGGAACTTTATATGGTATAGACACAGTACTATCTTAGGCTTTCCGGGTGGCACTAGTGGTAAAGATCCTGCCTGACAATGCAGGAGACCTAAGAGATGCAGGCTCAATCCCTGGGTCGGGAAGGTCCCTTGGAGGAGGAAATGGTACCCACTCCAGTATTCTTGCCTGGAGAATCCCATGGACAGAGGAGCCTGGCAGGCTACAGTTGATGGGGTCACACAGAGTTGGACACAACTAAGCATGCACAGTACTATTTTATTTATGTTTTGGAAAATATCTTCTCCCATTTTGTGGTTTGTTTAACTTTCCCTATTATCTCTTGATAAGCAGAAGTGTTTAGTTTTAATGTAGTCATATATTTTTATATTATGGCTAGTGCTTTGGGGTATTTTTTAGTAAACCTTTTCTACTCCAAAGACATAAAGTATGTTCATAAATTTTCTTCTAACAGTTTAAAAGATTTCACTTAAAATGTAATATGAAGTAGGGATCAAAGGACATCTTATTCCATAAAGATACTAAATTGTCCTAATATCACTGATTGCGTAGGCCATCCTTTACTCAATGATCTGCAACGTTATTTGTTTAATATATCTAGTTTCCACATATGTAAGGGTCTTTATTGTTTAAGTTATTAGACAATGTATTGCCAGATAAGAGCTCAGTATATCTTAATCAGAAAACTCTTGGCATTTGGGGTAATACTATGTAAGGCTTTATACTGCCTCACATACTGCAGGACTGCCTCACGCATTGCAAGATACTAGCTTTTGTTAAAAAGCATTTTCCTAATCATTGTAAGAAAATCATTCCCACCATCACTATTTTAAGCACTCTACTACTGATAACATGATCAATTGAAAACCATTGTGTATGGATTTACAACAGATAGTATGGCAGATCCTCCATCCTTATTTTTCTTTTTAGTTTGTTTCAATGACCTTACTTTTTCTTTCACATTTTAGAAAATCTTGAGTGGCTCCTCCAAACAGCAGAAGTCTGAAATCAAGACGTCTGCAGTATCAGTGCCTTCTTGAGGCTCTTGAGCGAGAATCTGCTCCATGCTTCTCTGCTAGCTTTTGATGACCGTCGGCAATCCTTGGCATCCCTTGGTTTACAGCTGCATAACTCCAATCTCTCCTCCTGTTTCACATGACTTTCCCTCTTTGTGTTTGTTCTCTCATCTCTGTCTCCTTTCTTTTATAAGGACAGACTCCATGGATATAGAACCCATCTGAAATTTAGGATGTTCTTATCTTCAGATCCTTAGCGGCATCTGTGAAGACCTTTCAAATAAGGTCAAACTCTAGGAGTTAGGACTCTGGCATTTCTTTTGAGGAGAAAACATTCAACCCACAACAGACTTCCAAGAAAATATTGATTAGAAACAGGCTATTCTCTTAGGTTTTAATTTTTATAAAGAAAATATTGATTAGAAACAGGCTAATCTCTTAGGTTTTAATTTTTATAAAGATGGTATACTTATTTTTAATTAGACAGACTATTTTTAGGTTACAGTTATTTGATCGTCTCAACTTCTTACTTCTTAGACCTTATTTTTGGAGTCTTTTTTTTTTCTTTTATTTTCTATGAGGTATGTTTCACAGTAGTCTCTTTAGTAAATTTCTTATGGGAGTAAATGCTGAGCTTTTTTTCTTTTTCTCTTTTACTCTCATCATTAAAAGCAGTTATGCTGCATACAGTGTTCTGAATTAAATTATTTTCTCATCATACATTAAAATATCATTCTATTTTCTTGGCATTGATTTTGAGAAGTTGCCTATTGATGTTTCCTTACAAGTAATTTCTTTTTGAATGCTTTAAAGAACTTCCTTTTGTATTTGATGTTCTGAAGCTTCATGATAATGTGATTTTTTTTTATACTGCTTGTCTTACATTTTGATTTCTCTGAATGCATGTCTCCTATTGTTCTAGAAAATTATCTCGATTATCTCTTTAACTACTGTTACTCCATTAAAAAAAAGGTTCTTATTTTGACACAGATTTTTATTGGTTTCTCATTCTTTTCTCCATGTCCTTTAAAATTTCTTTCATTTTTCATTTCCATCTTCTCATGTCTTTATGCACCATTCTGTTAAATTTTCTTAACTGTATTTGTTTTATATAACCATTGTACTTGTATTTTATTATTGTACTTTTATTTCATTGTTTTAATTTTCATTTCTAAAAGTTCTATTTGGTTCTTTTTCAAATAAGCTATGTTATTTTTGATGATATCTATTAATTGCTTACTTTTAAAATTATATTTTTCTATAAACTCTTTACACACAATCTATATCTGATATGTCCAATATCTTACACTCTTGGGACCCTGGTGTTATTATTTTTTTCTGCTGACTTTCAATTATGGTAACTTGCTTTCTTATGTCATTGTGTGTGTGTGTAAGCTGTTTTTTGTGTTATGAACATATACTGCATATAACTTTAGGTTTGTTTCATCTTCTAGATGTCATAGCACATAATTTATTCTGTAAAAATTGAGGTCCTAACCAGAAAATGTTTTCATCTACAGAGAATTTGTGTTTTTTTCACTTGTGATATAAGGGCTGCTCCCAACCTTATGGTGCGAAATGAAACCATTTTAGCTCCAATCTCAACCTCAGGTTCAGCTTTCCTTCCTTGTGGAGCCCAGAGTCATTTCTGATTCCAGCTAGGATATGAATTTTTCCTCAGGTACACGTTGCTTTTACCTTACTATCTATTCCTTTTCAGTTCATGTTAGTTTTAAAATGTTTGTTGTAAATTACCTTGGGAGGTATTTTCAGGGTTGAGTATGCTATACAAAAGAAACATAAATTTGAATTTTCTGTCATTTCACCATTGCCCTCTTTCTTCCTGGTACATTCAACAGATGTAGGAAGACGTTCCGTGTCTCCCTTTACCTTCCATTTACATAGCATAATGATAACTTAGAGTTGAATCTTATTTCACTAAACATGAGCTAGTAAAGCTGTTAAAATGTGGATTTCAGATTTAGATTTGTATTCCAAATTTACAAATCAGTTCCATTTATTCATCATAAACTATGACTTCCTTTTTAAAATTAAAGATGTGACTTCTTAGGACAGCTATAAAGTCTTCTTGGAAATCATATTATTCTTAAAACAGATTTTGTCAAGTTTAAGTGAATCAGAACATACGGATTATACATTCATTAAAACACACACATGGGTTGTGAAATGACAGAAAAATGTGTTTGGCAAAACCCATTTGGCAACATTCCAAAGCCAAAACATTTAAAAACTAGTATTTAATTATTTTCTAAACCTCAAACATGGCCAGATTTTTCAATACCTAATTGTTTTACTTTTTGATAGATCTATTTTTTTATGACAGAGAATAAGTTCTATTAATTTTAAATGCTCAGTTCATAAACAGTAGTAGTAAAGCTCTGTGTACCAGATCTTCCTGCATTTGCTCTTCCAGTAAACTAAAAAACTCAAAATAAGTGGGATGACAAAAGATGTGAGACCTGATATGACCTCTTATTTTGTACATAGAAAAAGGCCTGTGTACAAAGACAAGACATCATATATGCAAACAACTTAGCAAAGCTCAAATTTCAAATATAACTGCTATTTAAAAAAAATTCTACAATTAATTGACCAAGATCAGGAGACAGTCTGAAAAGATTTTTGATTTTTCACTTTAACTTTAGAAAAGTAATCATTGTCTTCTGGGTTCTCAGATTCAAGTCATTATTTTCACATTCATGTAAATCAAAAATATCAGTTGCAAATGGGGCTATTAGGCCAGGTTAGTTTTTTTGAGAAAATTAGGTTTACTTTCCAGGTACTTAATGTAGCTCTGCTAAAATGTGTTGAAGTTTCCATAGCATTCACTTCACTTTGATTCTAACATGGTCAAGATGGTTCAAATTTAGTGTGGAGAAGTACTGTTTCCTATAAATGATACAAGTTTTAGTCCTCCATCCATCCATTCTTTACAACAAGTACTATTCTTTGAAACATCTGAAAATTACCTTCTTTTCCTAAATTCAGTAAGCCTTTTCTTGAATTGACAGGTGCCCTGAGGGCCTTTTTAACAGATCTATTCTAGAATATGAGGCTTGTGGAGGTAATTACTTTTTAAATTCTTTGCACTCCATTAGAAAGATAACCTATGGAACGAGAGAAGATATTTGTAAATGATGCAACCAATAGGAAATTAATTTCCAAAATATACAAATGGTTTACTCAGGTTAAGATATTTTTTTGAATAGGCAGAAGATGTAAATAGACATTTTTCCAAAGAAGATAAGATGAAAAGATACTCAACATCTCTAATTACTGGTGGAATGCAAAGCAAAACTACAATGAAGTGTTACTTCACACTGGTCAGAATGGCCATCATCAAAAAAGAAACTTTGGAGATAATATTGAAAAATGGAACACTCCTACACTGTTACTGGCAATTTACATGGGTGCGGGCACTACAGAGAACAGTATAGACATTCTTTAAAATACTAAAAACAGAGCTACGATATGATCCAGCAATCCCATTCCTGGGCATATATCTAGAAAAGATGGAAACTCTAATTTAAAAAGATACATGCAGCTCAATTTTTATAGTAGCACTACTTACAATAGCCAAGACTTGGAAGTAAACTGTCCATCGACAGATGACTAGATAAGGAAGATATGGTATACATTAAGAAGAATGAAATATTGCCATTTGCAGCAACATGGATGAACATGGATGAACCTAGAGATGATCATACTAAGTGAAGTATTAACACATCAGCGAAAAACAAGCATGATATCACTTATATGTAGAGCTCCTCAGGTTGCCCAGTGCTAAAGAATCCACCTGCCAAAGCAGGAGATGCAAGAGATGTGAGTTCAATCCCTGGGTTGGGAAGATTTTCTGGAGGAGGAAATGGCAACCCACTTGAAGATTCTTGCCTGAAAAATCCCAGGGACAGAGGAGCCTGTAGGGCTACAGTCCATGGGGTCTCAAAGAGTCGGGCATGCTTAGCGACTGAGCATGCACATACCACTTATATGTTAATCTAAACTATGATACAAATGCCCTTATTTACAAAACAGAAATAGATTCACAGACACATAAAACAAACTTATGGTTACCAAAGGGGAAAGGGAGGTCTGAAAGGGGGGGAGGAGTAATAAAGAGTTTGGAATTAACAGATACACCTTACTGTAGATTAAACAGATAAATAACAAGGATCTCCTGCATAGCACAGGGAACTATATTCAGTATCTTATAATAAACTACAATGGAAAAGAATTTGAAAAAGTATATGTATGAATCACTTTGCTGTATATCTGAAACTAACCCAACATTGTAAACCAACCATAATTCAATGAAAAAACAAAAACAGCATCATAGTCAATAAGGTAGATAACACTCTCCTCATTATACAGAACAAAAGCGTGAGGCTCGCATAGGTTAGTTCTAATGGAGATCCAGCCCTATGTCTTCTTCAGTGAGAAATGTGCCTGTGTGTCCTCCCTCTGGCCAGACCCTCTGTGCTCCTCACTTCTACACCTCAGGGTTTTTAAAACCAATGTGGTCCAATTGCCTGGCTGAAATCTAGCATACTTAACAGCAGCCTGAAAGTCTGAAAGTAATTTTCCAGGGATATATCCTTGATTTTGATATGACTTGATGGACATGAGTCTGAGTGAACTCCGGGAGTTGGTGATGGACAGGGAGGCCTGGCATACTGCGATTCATGGGGTCGCAAAGAGTTGGACATGACTGAGTGAACTGAACTGAACTGGCTCATCGTGAAATAAAATCTAGAGAGAACAATGTAATTTGCTTCCTTCCCCACTCCATACCCAAAGCAGCACTCCTCTGACCTTGAGCATTTAAGTGATATGCATTGATACCTTTGGGGCCACACCGTACTTTGCTACCCAGGGTGGGGGCCAGCCTTCCCTTCTCCAGCCCAGGTTACCCGTGCATAACCAGAAACAGACATGAGCTCAGATGCTGTGCTAAGAAATTAAGCCTCAATCTCAGCCTTTGAGATTTCTGTCCTAAGAAGCCTTTCTGTCCTAAGAAATCAAGCCTCAATCTCAGCCTTTCCAAGGCAATGCAATTTCTAACTCTCAGTTTTCAGTCTCACACTACTTCATTTCCACAGTGTGCCAATGGGTTGAATACAGTGCTCATAACCTCATGTTCTAATTCTTTCCTGAATCAAAGAAATAATTCTGAGAAAAAAAAATAATTTTAGGCTTTGTTTTCTAGAGAATACAGTAAATGTGTAATTATTTTTCCCGAGAAGAAGTGATTACTTTTCAATTCCATTTCTGCTTTTATTATGGGGCAATAATGATTCATATATATATTAGCAAAGTTTATTTACTGCCTGGATCCATATAGATATCTGTAACTGTCCTTGGTCCTTAAAATCTTAGCAGAAGAAAGAAGCTGCAAGGTCCCTTTGCATATAAGAAAATTGACAATTCGTTGTTGTCAAGGGCTTCCTATAACCCTAATTTTGGGGCTTTGTATACATTAGGCTTTTTAAAAAGGGGAGTTGAAATGGAAATCTGTCTTCTTTTTTTTTTTGGTTCCAAGTTATGTGTATGGGTGGGTCTTCCCAGATGGCTCAATGGTAAAGAATCTGTCTACCAATGCAGGAGGCACAAGAGATGCAGGCTTGACCCCTGGGTCAGGAAGATCCTTTGGAGAAGGAAATGGCACTTGTTCCAGTGTTCTTGCCTGGAAAATTCCATGGACAGTGGAACCGAGTGAGCTACAGTCCATGGGGTGGCAAAGAGTGGGACATGACTGAGCGACTGAGTGTGCACACATGCATATGTGTAGTTATGTATAGATACATAAGCATGAAGCCACTGGATTAAATTCTTTGAAAAAAGATGACAGACATACCTTTAGAATCGTGCAGGTGCTGTTTACATTCATTCATAGTAGCATCAGATCCTGTATACAGGTGCTGACTTTTCAAAGTTATGGCAATTATGTTGTGGAAGTTTGGGCATGGGGCTTTATACAGAATATCCTGAAAGAATCTGCTTTTCCTGCTGTCTTAAAATCTTATGAGAGTTATACCCTGATAGCATTAGAGAATAGAAGGTGAAGTGTTAAATCTAAGTCTATACCTACTACTATATTCATGATACAAATAGAATACTTCTTCAGAAAGTTCCACATGAAAAGCATCACCTCTTTTAACAAGAGCATTTTGTTCTATTTATTAATTCTCAAATATCAGCTGATATCCAGGAAGATCGTAAGTGGTCTTTGCAACGTTTCTAGCGTAAGTAGCCACATTTCTCATAGGGCACAAAAGAGAGAGAGCAAATAGTTCCCCTAATTGTGTCTTATAATAATGTTTTCTTTAAAAATGCAAAATTATTAAGTTAACCAGGTTGACCTGATCACTCACAGCATTATTTTACATTTTTATGTAATATTAAGTTTCAAAGCAAAGGTAAAACGTGTTTCTTCTGCACCAAATATCAGTGATTTATTATTGAATCATCGATCCTTGCTTTCCCAATTATGCTTCTGAGCAAAGTGGTACAAACCTTCAAGTCTTCTCTGTTCCTCAGTCATACCTCTCTCAAGTCCAATTCTGAATCACACAATGACATGCAGTTTGTGGGTTTCTGACTGTTTGCACAGAAGAAAAATCACTGTTTTGGCTCCATGTGTCTGCTCCACATGGATTAGTCTAAGTAATAAGACGGAAAGGTTGTCAGCTCCTCGCACGTTTTTGTAGGCAGGAGCTGGGGCTCTGCCCCAGGGGTGTGTAACCCACACGATGGTCTAATAATGATCTATTCTAGTCAAGAGACAGTAATTTTCTTTCCTTTTGCTCTTCTTTTCCCTCGGCCCCCATTTCCTTCAAAGCCTAGAGCTGGTCTAGAAATTAATTTTCATTGAAATGCTTAAGATCACTTTCAACTATTCCAGCAGAATTTCAGTTCTTTTGAAAAAAGGAAATGAAACCATTTCTTTCTTAAACGATCTGTGTAACTTTTCCAGAGGGCTTAGAAATTGACTTTAAGTCTAATAATACTCCCTGTTAAAATAGAAGGGATTTTCTTTAGAGCCCAATCAAGAAGCAAACCTCTTCCAGATTCTAGTTTCTTAACCTGATATTTGGTAGCGAGAAGTTTTTCACTTGGCAAATATATTAATTGCATTATTTTCTAAATCTTTCTCATGTCAATTGAAAATGTAAGGTGCCTGTCAGGGAATCAGGAGAATGAGACTTAGCACCCTCTCTGCTCTGCCTCATGATCGAGTGGTTCTCTGGCTGTCTAGGTGGCCTGGCAGGCTTTCGTTGACAATGCCCATATCTCTGTAGGTATCCATATGGAAACATAGCATTTCAGAGAAGTCTTCTACTCGTCCACAGACATCAACACTAATTTTTCTTCTCAACTGAAATGTCCTTCTTTATTAAGAAAAAAGAGTAAATGAGAAAGGAGATGAGTACTTTCCTAATTTTCCATCGTTGGCCAAATCACAAACCTGTCTTCTGGATCACACTTTCTCAGATCATTGGTTCGTGCTGCTCTTGTCCATGTCCCATTGGTGTGCTGATCCTCCATTTTCACTAAATCATTTCTCCCACATGATACTAGTCCACCAGACATTGTTCCAACCCATTTCAGTATCATGAAAACGTTTATGCTGCCTGACCCAACAAGCGGTCCACTGTCATCAGCTCCGTCTGCTTCTTAGGACCATTCTTCATAGCTCAGCCTTCCCAGTTTTTAAATTTTGCCTGTATTCCATAGCAGTGTACCTTTGGGTTTGCAAGGAGTCAGATGTGACTGAGCGACTAAACACAGCACAGCACTGGCTTCAGTATGTGCAAAAAATTCTCAGTGCAGCACACCTTTCTGGGACCTATCCAATTCACTAGTTCCTCACTCTATTTTCTTTGCAAATGGTTCTTTCAAGCAAATCTCTAAAAATTGGTGTTCTTTGGGTGAGGTTCTGAACCTACCTCTCTTATCTTTCTCTATGTTCCCACCCTACAAAGAATTGATGCTTTTGAACTGTGGTATTGGAGAAGATTCTTGAGAGTCCCTTAGACTGCAAGGAGATTAAACCAGTCCATCTTGAAATCAGTCCTGAATATTCATTGAAAGGACTGATGCTGAAGCTGAAACTCCAATACTTTGGTCACCTGATGTGAAGAGCTGACTCATTGAAAAAGACCCTGATGCAGGGAAAGATTGAAGGCAGGAGGAGAAGAGGGGCAACAGAGGATGAGATGGTTGGATGGCATTATCAACACAATGGGCATGAGTTCCAGCAAGCTCTGGGAGTTGGTGATGGACAGGGAAGCCTGGCATGCTGCAGTCCATGGGGTCGCAAGGAGTTGGACATGACTGAGCAACTGAACTGAACTGAACTGAGGTGACTTTATTCAGTTCTACTGCTTTAAATGACTCCTCTCTGATGATGACACAAATTTGTATTTCAGGCCTCCAACATGGCCCATCTATCTGACTCCCTCTTCCAAATCTCTACGTAGATGTCTGAACTTTCCAAGTAAGTCCCCTTTAGCTCAATTTTTCCTATGTTAATAAATAGTAGCATCAGCCACTTACTTCCTCAAGCCAGAAACCAAAGTTGTTGCTGTTGTTCAGTCTCTCTGCTGCTGCTGCTGCTTTTAAGTTGCTTCAGTCGTGTCCAACTCTGTGCGATCCCAGAGACGGAAGCCCACCAGGTTCCCCCATCCCTGGGATTCTCCAGGCAAGAACGCTGGAGTGAGTTGCCATTTCCTTCTCCAATGCAGAAAAGTGAAAAGTGAAAGTGAAGTTGCTCAGTCATGTCCGACTCCTAGCGACCCCATGGACTGCAGCCTACCAGGCTATTCCATCCATGGGATTTTCCAGGCAAGAGTGCTGGAGTGGGGTGCCATTGCCTTCTCCGGTTCAGTTTCTCAGTTACTCCTAATTCCTTCCTTTCCTTCATTATGTTCTCCATGTCACCCCACCCATTAGCACACAATCTGTCAGCAAGTCCTGTCAATTCTGCCTTTCAAATAAACATTGCAGCTGTCCATTCTATGCCTTCTTATGTTCAGGTTTCAGTCATTGCTGGCCAAAACTAATTAATTAATTAAGCGTATTTTAGCTATTAATTAATTATTACAATTGCCACTTAGAAGATCTCCTTTTTCCCCCTCTTGCTTCCCCACAATGCCAGTGCTGCAGTCATCTTTTAAAACTAAGGATCAGCTCATTTCAAGTATCCCATCAGTGGCTTCCCCTGGCTCTATGATCAGGTCTCAGCGCATTTCTGCAACATTATCTTATGCTCTCCCTTTCTCCACCTGGAACTCAGACTCTCAGGTTTTCCTTCAGTGCCTTGAACATATTTGACTCTGCAAGGCCCAGAGAAAACGTCACTTCCTCAGGGAATACTTCCCAACCATGCCCAAAGGAGCCTGATCCATTTGTCTTTAGCTCAGCCCACTATTTACATATTTCACAGCATTGATCACAATTGCTGATGGCTAGTTTTAAATTTACTCCCTCATAGCTCAGTTGGTAAAGAATCCGCCTGTAATGCAAGAGACCTCGGTTTGATTCCTGGGCAGAAGATCCTCTGGAGAAGGGGTAGGCTACCCACTCCAGTATTCTTGGGCTTCCCTTGTGGCTCAGCTGGTAAAGAATCTGCCTGCAATGAGGGAGAAATGGGTTCGAACCCTGGGTTGGGAAGATCCCCTGGGGGAAGAAAAGGCTACCCACTCCAGTATTCTGGCCTGAAGAATTCCAGGGACTGTATAGTCCATGGGGTTGCAAAGAGTTGGACATGACTGAGGGACTTTCACTTTCACTCACTAATAATTTGCCTCTTTCACTGTGTCCCCACAGCCAAGGCCATCTCATATATTCTAACATCTTCTTTGCCCCCTGCCTGGCAAAAGTCGATGCTCAGTTAATAATTAAAGCACGATGCTCAAAAGAACAAGTTTTCCATGTTGAACATATGCCATTAGACTGGGCTTCTAAATATAAAGCAAATTAATTGTGTAACATAAGCCATGTAAAACAAATGAATATTTCTTGGAGAATGTGAACTTTGTATTCATTTAGCTTCTAGGTCCCAATTTATGACCCAAGGGCTACATTAGTGGTGTGTGTTTTTTTTGTGTGATTAATTATTTATAGGGCATTGAAATAATCTGTGTCAAAAAGCAAGATTCTACTTAGAATAGCTTTCATCTATCTGAAGGCCCTGTATGCATGCATGCTCAGTTGCTTCAGACTCTTTGTGACCCTATGGACTGTGGCCCACCATGCTCCTCTGTCTTGGGGTTCTCCAGGCAAGAATATCAGAGTGGGTTGCCATGCCCTCCTCCAGAGGATCTTCCTGACCCAGGGAATGAATTTGCGTCTCTTTTGTCTCCTGCATTGCACGTGGATTCTTTACCACTGAGCCACCAGGCAAGCCCTCTGAAGGCCCTGCTACACACAAATCGCAAAATCTACACCAGATTTTTACAGGTTTGCTGCCATGATGTTAATTACATTAGCTATCAAACAACAAGGAAAAAGGAAACACTATTTGAAGAAATTTGTAAATGATTAAAGGGGCAGCTGTTTCAGAATCCAGGTGCAAAGGTGAATATGGAAATTTACATCGAATCCCTTAATTCAAAACTTCTGTTAATCATGATCTAATGGGTTTGATTTTCTTACTGACTACACAATTTTGACTTGATGATATTTTTTTCTATCTTCCACATTATTTTCTTAGACAATCAAAGGAAATTTTTGTATCCACATGATGGAAGAGAAATTAATAGCAAAATATAGCAACATTTTCATTTATCTTGGATAATAAAGATAAAATTTATATAAAATGAAAAAGAATAGCTTCAACAGTCAGAAAGAAAAAAATCTGTATCAGCTGTTTTCAAACTTATTTTAATTTGAAGATTTTTAAACTGTAGAATTTTTTTTTCAAATGAATTCTGAATTATGCATGTCTGTTGTGTGTAAATATATAATACATGAATTAGCATGCACACATACCCCCCAGTAAGACTGAGGCTAATATGGCTGGCATACAAACAGAAGACTGGAATCCTTCCCTCTCGGTTCTTTCTTACACCTGTGGTAGACTTTGAGGTCCTTATTGACCACCTCAGTGTTTCTCAACCTGGGACAATTAAGCCCCAATGCCGTAAGTTATCTGTTATTTATACAGAATTAACTTCTCTTTTATAAGTCTAGCATAGTACGAATTATGTACCATCCTTGAGAGAACTGAGAAATTAGTCACTCAATTCATTTTCCATGGTCTGTGATTCATATGAGAAAACCAATAAGGCTATAAGCCATTTGAAAGCCACTGACATAAGTAGTAGAAAATGACTATATCATTATATAGAATAGGTTTGTCATATACACCACAATGGTTCTGCTCTTTCCCCTTCACTTACCCATAGTAAACATTGCTAACCAATCACAGAACTCTTTCTCTGCTCCTGTTTCTGGACAATGTCTTCCAATTCCCCTGAATACTCTGCTCTAGGCAGCCATTATCAATAAATCAAAATTAAGACTATGAGATGAAACTGAACTTCCATCCAGATATCAGAGATATTTAAAGTGATTGAAAAGATAGATGAAGAAATGCCTGATTTCCCTATTTCAAAGACTGTAACTAGAAACAAATATACTTGAGAGTATAAGGTAAATTAGGACTTCCCTGGTGGCTCAGATAGTAAAGCATCTGCCTCCAATGCGGGAGACCTGGGTTCGATCCCTGTGTCGGGAAGATCTCTTGGAGAAGGAAATGGCACCCCACTCCAGTACTCTTGCAGGAGAATCCCATAGATGGAGGAGCCTGGTGGGCTACAATCCATAGGATCGCAAAGAGTCAGACATGACTGAGCGACTTCACTTTCACTTTTCATAAGGTAAATTAAATATCATGGATAATATTGTCAGTCACTATGCTGCTGCTGCTGCTCAGTTGCTCCAGTCATGTCCAACTCTGTGCGACCCCATAGACGGCAGCCCACCAGGCTCCCCCGTCCCTGGGATTCTCCAGGCAAGAACACTGGAGTGGGTTGCCATTTCCTTCTCCAATGCATGCAAGTAAAAAGTGAAAGTGAAGTCGCTCAGTCGTGTCTGACCCTCAGCAACCCCATGGACTGCAGGCTTCCAGGCTCCTCTGTCCATGGGATTCTCCAGGCAAGAGTACTGGAGTGGGGTGCCATTGCTTTCTCTGATCAGTTACTGTATATTATCTAAAAATACATTAACCCTTTAGGTTATTTGACATACCATTTTTTTCTGTATTTCTTTAAAGTGTTCATATAATTTGGCATATAGATGTACAGAAAAGGAAAACACACATGTGTACAGTGGTGTGCCTACTTATAAGGAGAGTGACATCATTATTAGTGGCTGAAAAAAAAGGAGAAAATTAAACTTTAAAAAAATATGGAACTGAAGATAACCTTTGAGAAAAAGAAATCAAAATTAGAATATTTCCTATAAAATGGCTGATTTTTTTGTGTGTATTTGCAGAGAGTATGGATCATATAATCCCTTAAACATATACAGTGATCTTTGAAGATCTTCAGAGAGAAGTTTAGAAATCTTGGTCTAATGAAATAGGAGCCTTGTATGAAGACCCTGTAAAAAGGAATAGCTATAATGACATGGCCCAAGAATATCACCTTTATTCAAAGAGTTGTTAATTTTGATATTTTTATTTATAATTTATTTCAAAAATTAGGCTAATGTTTTTACTGCATGAACAAACTGTAATCAAAATGGCATTTTTACAGAATAAATGTCTCTTCAGTTTGCAAAGTGTTGAAAGTGTTAGTCACTCAGTTGTTCCCAACTCTTTGTGACCCCATGGACTGCAGCCCACCAGGCTCCTCTGTCCATGGGATTTTCCAGGCAAGAATAGTGGAGTGGGTTGCCATTTCCTTCTCCAGGGGATCTTCCCAACCCAGGGATCAAATCCAGGTCTTCTGCATTGCAGGTGGATACTTCGCCGTCTGAGCCACCAGGGAAGCTTCCTATAGTAATAACTTCCTATAGTAATAAACTTCTCTTATGCCTTTATCTTCTAAGTTCCAATTTTCTTTCCCTGTGTATGAATTCCTGCTGGGGTTCTCTATCCTGAGCACTATATTTGTTTGGTTTTGATCGTTTGGGACTCGGCTCATATCTTACACTTTGAGTCCCACCTGAGTTTAAATCTTAGTCCGTGTGGTTGGGTCTCTGTTACATGTTGTTACAGCAGAAATTGACAGCTCTTTCACCTGGGCTGATGATGGTGGTGATAATAAATGATATCCCCATGTATTAAAAGGAGTTTTGTATATACATTTCACATACATTATCTCTGAAATAGAACACAAACTATCACTATCTCCATCTTATCAACAAAGAAACCTAGGGTCAGAAGGATTAAATAAATTGTCCAAGGTCCATGGCTAGGAGGAGGCAGTGCTAGATTCAAAATAAGGTCTGTTGATCTCTAAGTTTCCTTATTCTTTCTAAAACAGCACACAAGAACTCTCTGATTGTTGTTCCTCCGCCTTGTGGGTAGACTTAACATTCTTCCATTTGTCCATCCAACAGATATCTAATGAACAACTATTACAAGTTAGTCAGGACGCTAAACACTGGGAGATGTAACATTGGTATACAAAATAACTATGACTTGGCCTTAGAGACATCCAAGAACACTTCAAATCTCCAAGAACAAGAGTCAGCAGGCTTTTTTTAAATTCCAGATAATGAGGAGCTATAAAAGGGTATCTAAATAAGATAGGGATGTGTATACATGGGCTTTACGGTGGTGCTAGTGGCAAAGAACCTGCCTGCCAGTGCAAGAGACGTGAGAATTGTATATTCAGTCCCTGGGCCAGGAAGACCCTCTGGAGGAGGGCATGACGACCAGTATTCTTGCTTGGAAAGTCTCACAGACAGAGGAGCCTGGAGGGTACAGTCCATAGAGTCCTAAAGAGCTGGACAGAACTGAAGCAATTTAGTATGCATACATGCGTATGTATAGTCACATATTTTAGACATACTATTCTGATCACAATGAAGAGTATATACTCAATTTTATACATACAGGAGTAAAGAAAAATCAATAGATGATCTAGTAAGAAACAATATATGTAATCAAGGTGAAAGAAAGTGAAAGTGAAGTCGCTCAGTCCTATCGGACTCTTTGAGACCCCGTGGACTGTAGCCCACCAGGCTCCTCCATCCATGGAATTTTCTAGGCGAGTGTACCAGAGTGGGTTGCCATTTCCTTCTCCAGGGGATCTTCCCAACCAAGGGATTGAACCTGGGTCTCCCGCATTGTGGGCGGATGCTTTACCGTCTGAGGCAGCAGGGAATCTTAATCAAGGTGAGATGAGAAATAAACAAGGAGGAGCCTGAGGAACACTTAGGTTGAATGATCGGAACTCACTGACTGATTCAATAGGGTTTGTAGGAGAAAAAAGCATCAAAACCTATTCTGAGATCTCTAGACTAGGAGAGGAGATGGAAAATAACCCAAATTACAGAGTCAACGTTTCAAAAAGAAACACATCTGAGGAAGAATATACAGTTTAGTTTGGAACTTGTTGCATTTGAGCACATGTGGGAAGTCAGGTACCTTTCCATAAGTAGTTGAGAATTCCACTCTGGAGCTCATGAACATGGTTAAAGGTTGACAGAGAGATCTGTGAATCATCCATGAAAACATGATAGGTGAATTTATAGGACTCGATACAAGGGGAGAAGGTAAAAGACTAAGCAAAGAGGCCAGTGGTGAACATCAGAGTTGAACTGATATTTAAAAGGCATGTAAGAAAAGAGGAACTTGTGAAGGAGATTGTTTTATATTGTAAAAATGTCCACAATTCTCCCTTTGCTCCTCTCTGTTACTATAGCCCATGTCAGACCAGTTTCAAGTAATGAGGAGTGAAGGGAAGACTGATGGTAGAAGAAATGGAGACAGAGAGAGAAATCTACATACTTAAAGTAATTAAAAACAAGTTCCTGTCCCGGAGGAGGAGATTGAATTCAGGAAAGTGATAGTTTTCAGCACAATGATCTTCAGCATCTTCAACTGTAAAATCATGGGGCTGGACTTGATGATTGTGGAAAATGTTTTCTTATCTTCTACCATACTTGGGAGGCAGAAAAACTTGGTAATTACACTCACATGTTTTGAAATCAAACAGGCATAGGGTGATCCAAATGCCTTTATAATATCTGTATGTTCATCCAAGATTATGTGAACAAAGTCTGAATTTTCTAGCATGAAAAATCATAATATTGTTAATATTAATAATAATCATCAACAACTAGGGTTATAGAGGTCATTTAATTAGATACTGTATAAAATTGACTGGCACGTTGTGGCACAGAATAAGGGGTAGTTTTTTGCTGTTAAAGTCAGGTGGGTCTTAGGAAGCATTATTAGAAACAAGCTAGTGGAAGTGATGAAATTCCTGCTGAGCTATTTCAAATCCTAAAAGATGATGCTGTGAAAGTGCTGCACTCAATATGACAGCAAATTTGGAAAAGTCAGCAGTGGCCACAGGACTGGGAAATGTCAGTTATCATTCCAATCCCAAAGAGGGCTGCTGCTGCTGCTAAGTTACTTTAGTTGTGTGCGACTCTGTGTGACCCCATAGACAGCAGCCCACCAGGCTCTGCCATCCCTGGGATTCTCCAGGCAAGAACACTGGAGTGGGTTGCCATTTCCTTCTCCAATGCATGAAAGTGAAAAGTGAAAGTGAAGTCGCTCAGTCATGTCTGACTCTTAGCAACCCCGTGGACTGTAGCCTACCAGGCTCCCCTTCCCTGGGATTCTCCAGGCAAGAACACTGGAGTGGGTTGCCATTTCTCTCCCCAGTGCAGGAAAGTGAAAAGTGAAAGTGAAGTCGCTCAGCCGTGTCCAACTCCTGGCGACCCCATGGACTGCAACCTACCAGGCTCCTCCGTCCATGGGATTTTCCAGGCAAGAGTACTGGAGTGGGGTGCCATTGCCTTCTCCACAAAGAAGGGCAATGCCAATGAATGTTCAGACTATCACACAACTGCATACATTTCACATGCTAGCAATGTAATGCTCAAAATTCTTCAAGCCAGGCTTCAACAGTATGTAAATCAAGAACTTCAAGTTGTACAAGCAGGATTTAGAAACAGCAGAGGAACTGGAGATCAAATTGTCAACATTCGTTGGATTATAGAAAAAGTGAGGGAATTCCAAAAGCCCATCTACTTTGCTCCATTGACTACACTAAAGCCTTTGACTGTGTGGATCACAACAAACTGGAAAATTCTTGAAGTGATGGGAGTACCATACCATCTTACCTGCCTCCTGAGAAACCTGTATGCAGGTCAAGAAGCATATGGTTAAAACTGGACATGGAGCAACAGAATGTTCAAAATTGGGAAAGGAGTATTCCCAGACTATATATTGTTATCCTGCTTATTTAACTTATGCATAGAGTACGTCATGTGAAATGCTGGTCTGGGTGAAGCACAAGCTGGAAACAAGATAGCTGGGAGAAATATCAATAATCCCAGATATGCAGATGACACCACTCTAATGGTAGGAAGCAAAAAGGAACTAAAGAGCCTCTTGATGAAGGTGAAAAAGGAGAGTGAAAAAGCTGGCTTAAAACTCAACATTCAAAAAGAATGCCGAAGATCATGCCATCCAGTCCCATCACTTCCTGGCAAATGTGGGGAAAATGAAAACAGGGACAGACTTTATTTTCTTGGGCTCCAAAATCACTGCATATGGTGACTGCAGCCATGAAATTAAAAGACGCTTGCTCCTTGGAAGAAAAGCTATGACAAACATAGATAGCATTTTAGAAAGTAGAGACATCATTTTTCTGACCAAGATCTGTCTAATCAAAGCTATGTTTTTCCAGTAGTCATGTACAAATGTGAGAGTTGGACCATAAAGAAGGCTGAGTACTGAAGAACTGATGCTTTCGATTCTGTGGTGTTGGAGAAAGCTCGTGAGAGTCCCTTGGGCTGCAAGGAGCTCAAACCAGTCTATCTTAAAGGAAATCAGCCCTGAATATTCATTGGAAGGACTGATGCTGAAGCTCCAATACTTTGGATTGGAAGAGCTGACTCATTTGAAAAGACTCTGATGCTGGGAAAGATTGAAGGCAGGAGAAAAAGAAGGGGGCAACAGAAGATGAGATGGTTGGATGGCATCACTGACTCAATGGACACAGTTTTGAGTAGACTTCAGAAGATAGTGAAGGACAGGGAAGCATGGCATGCTGCAGTCCATGGGGTGGCAAAGATTCAGACATGACTGAACAACAATCATTATCATTATCATCACTACCTCTAAAGCTTGAATAATTTCTTTAATAGTTTGAGCTTAAATTTGCCCTACTCTGTTCCCTACCTGTTATTCTAGTTCTGTTTAATGGCAGTGCTTTGTGGTTTTAGAGGACTTGACAGTTTCACAATGCACTTAAATATCATCACATTAGGATTTACTGAACTTAGTTGTATGGTCTCTCTTGACCACCTTCACTTCTCTGGCTTTATAAGCTGAGAATCAGAGATAGGGATGGCTTAAAGCAGTGACAGCAGGTTTAAGTTGCAGCTGTCAGTAAAGGAAGGAATAAGAAATAATAAGAAAAGTGCAGACATCTAAAACCTTTCAGGGTAGGGGAAACGCACAAACCTTCAAATGTTAGTTATAGTATTATTTCTGCACCGTATAATAATTAATGTGCCTGACAATGACCCTGCTTAATCAGTAAAGGATTAAATCATGTGTATAGTCTGTTTTCTAAGGTCAGATATTTTTTAAGGCTAAGGTTGAGCAACAAAACATGTTCTTGGAGTGGAATGAAAGATGGAAGCAGTGCAGAGGCGTACAGCTGAGCTACTCTTATTGTGGGAAGCGAAGATTAAGATCCCAATTTCACCTAAATAACCTAACATCCTTGTTGCACAGGAAGGCATCCTCCAGAACTTCAGGGGGCCCATGGAAAATGATGCAAAGTAAACCATGGGAATATTTTTTCCAGAAAATACACATCAAAAATATTTAAAATACAGTATTGTTGCATTAAGGGGTAAATTATCTGGGAAGAAAATCAATCATGCTAAAAACTGCAGTCCTTCACAGTTCTAGATAAGTAATACTTTATTCTTTCTTTCAGGGTAAGAGGTCGTCTTAAATGTCATTTTAAATTTTTTATAGAACAATCTTATTTACATTCACAGGTAGCTCTCATGGAAAAATCTCAAATCAAATTCTTTCATTTTCATGTCATAAGTCAGTCTTCCTGTGCATACTGTATCCCCACTTAAGAAGTATGCATTGCTAGTCTCTTAAAACATATTGTCAGACAATGTGATTGCTGCTGCTGAGTCACTTCAGTCGTGTCTGACTCTGTGTGATAATGTGACATCTCTCCTTAATTACTAACTTTTAAATGTTTTCTTTTACCCATGAACTCAAAACAAAATCTAATAAATACTCATTTTCAAGCAAAGAATAAATAATTAAGTAGTGAACTAAAAGTTACAAATTAAAGTTAAGAGTGATACCATTGTAGAAGAAAAGAAAAATTTAATTGATACCTGTATAACCTCAGGGCTTTCAAAGAACACCAGTCAGTCAGCATGACATATACATAAGTTTTACAAACATAATTTATTTTTATTTTATTACCTTTGAGAATTAGGATATACTTTCTTGACTATAATAATTGCTTGCAGTTAATTACAAATGAAACAGAAGTGCTGGCAATATTGGAGACTTGTATTCTGCATAAAATTGGAAATTACTGCTATTACTCTTGGTTGCTAGAGAATATTAGGTCATAGATGCTAATTAGCAATTCATAGCCCTCCTACAGGGGGAAATCTCATTATAGGATGAAACCATCTTACTAGTCAAACATACCACTCATGACATTCGGATCATTTTTGTTTGAGCAATTATATGGTATAAAAACTAAAGATTTACCTTTTTTGTAAGAAGGAAACCATGACCTACACAGTCTCACTGTTTCAAGAAAAACAGTTGAATCACATTTTGAGTTTCATAGTTTTTACATAGGAATCAATTAAAAAAAAAGACAAAAGTTTTAATCAACACAAGGTAGATACGATGAGGTCTCCCATACAATGCTGCTGCTGCTGCTGCTGCTGCTAAGTCGCTTCAGTCCTGTCCGACTCTGTGCGACCCCAGAGACGGCAGCCTGCCAGACTCCCCCGTCCCTGGGATTCTCCAGGCAAGAACACTGGAGTGGGTTGCCATTTCCTTCTCCAATGCATCAAAGTGAAAAGTGAAAGTGAAGTCGCTCAGTCATGTCTGACTCTTCGAGACCCCATGAACTGCAGCCCACCAGGCTCCTCCATCCATGGGATTTTCCAGGCAAGAATACTGGAGTGGGGTGCCATTGCCTTCTCTGGTCCCATACAATACCTCTCCCCAAAACAAAAACTTAGAGAATAAAAGAATATGTGGAATGGGAGAGAAACAAGGATGGTTCTAGGACCTTCCCAATGTGTAATTTGTCATACAGTTATACACTCACTCACACACACACAACCATCCGTGATTATTTCTATACATATATATTATATGTACATATATATGCATATATAGAATATTTTATCTTTATATATATATGTAAATACATATTTATAGAATCTTTTTTCATTTTCTTTTTTATTACAGCCAATAAATAATTGGCTTCTTCTGGATTTTTTTAAGGGAACTTTTGATGCTGTGATTTATTAAAATATATCCATGCCCCACAGTACACATATATTTTTTCTAAGCATATAAACATTTGAGGAAATACTCATAGAAAAAGGAACATGTTAAAACTCAAAACTGAATTTCGTTATTCCTACTAAGGTGAAAGAATTTAGATAATGTATAAATTCTGGCTATTTAATTATATTAGGTTTCATATTAAAACATAAACTATACTAGTAGTTTATATTATCCTGAAAAAAGGGTATTAAATCTTTCATATTCTCTTCTGGGACACACTTGTGTATGCACACACATATGCATACACAAACACTGGTGAGCTAGAAAATTCCTTAATGCATGAAACAAGAAACCACGGAATAAATCAGAGTCACCGGAACATAGGGATTCTTTATATTAAAGAGGCATGTTCATTTCTTCTCAAGGCAATGACACACCCCACTTTTAATTGAACTCTTTTCGTATCCATTTTCACCCGTGGAAGCAAAATTAATTAAATGAGCAAAAACCTGTAAAAAGTGGAAGCCTTGGTCTTTCTCTATGTACTATCAGAGGCTCCATGTGATACAAAATGTATCTGCCCTCCTCTTAAGCGCTTGTCAAGCCTTAACACAGGCTAGAATCAGATTTAAATGAACTCTTGAGTTGATTAAGCAAAGGAGAAGAATAATCAGGTTTAGTGAAAAATATTGAGGGAAACAGGCTCACTCTGTTCTGAATCAGATGATAGGTGGTGGGGGGAGCTGGTAGTGTCCTATTTTAACCTGCACATGTCAGTCTTAAAAGAAGGGGATTACCTTCCCTGCTTGTTTGAACTGAATCAGACCTGTGTTATGGGCAGTTCCAGTTCCCAGTGTCCTGACTCGTCCCTATGAAAGCACTTTAACTTACTGGATCGCACGCTACAGTTTTTATGTTTGAATATATACTACTATTGCCATGGTATCTGTAGGCCAGCCATTGTGCCTGCTAATAAAATGATACAACACTGGTACTTCATTTTATTTCATAGTAAAATGCATTAATTGAAAACGCCATTAGAAAATTCAGGAAGGGAGAAAATACATAGTTTCTACAGTAGAAATAGTTCTGTAATCTTTTTTTTTTTAACATTTTGATGTCTCTGCATCTATTATCTACCTAAAAAAAAAAAAAAACTATTGTAGCACTTTATATATATGGAATAAATTATACTTCAAAGACTCTCAAATTTTGATCTTCACAAAAACCCGAGGAGGAAGAGACCAGTAAGATTACACTCTGATGTGTGTGTATGTGTATCTTATTTATCATCTTTCTCTGCCAATTGTCCTACCTGTTCCGACAAAAGCAAAGGTTAATTACGGTTTTGTGGAGCTATCTCGAAGAAGGCTACTTTTCTTCCACTAAATTACAACAAGGGTAAATTAGAGGTTTTCAGAACTTCAAGGTTTTGATTGATGAATTCATTAGTTCACCTTTTCAAAGTGAGGACTCATGTTTTAAATATTTTATGTACAATTTGCATGTTGGCATTTTTAAAGGCTTAAAAAAATTAAACAGTGCTTTAAGAGAAAGGTCAAACTGGTCACCTTGGAGGCTGGATGCCTTTGTGATGCAGAGGAAGAGGCAGGATTGTCTTCTTTTCTTTCTCTACCCTGAAAAAGAGTTTGTCTTCAGGTCCATGATGTCCTCGCATTATGAGTTTAGAACAAGGACAAATACATTTAGTGAGATATTGGAATTTCCTTTACCAAAGTGAGATTCTCTTTGTCAGCAATTCAACAGAGATTTGGCTTTGACTTCCCCTTGAATGTCAACATCAGCTAATTGAGGGTGGTGGCATTGCCCCCCTCCACGTGGGACCATCTTCATCCAAGTTTTGTGGACTTTAGACGCTCTGCATCTGGTCACTGATGCACAGGCACGTGCTTGGAGCGGACAGAACCTTTCAATCCACTGAGCGAATTATTTCAAATTTAAGAAAACACACGTTGCCATTGTTTTCTCACCTATCAAAGGTTCAAGTGTAATAACACATGTCCCTCCCATGACATCAACTTAGTTGGACTTTAGAGAATTTATGAAGAAACAAAGCAATTAAAAAAGATGTGTTCATTTTTTTTCCCCCAAACTGACCATAACTAAGAAGGCAATGGCACCCCACTCCAGTACTCTTGCCTGGAAAATCCCATGGATGGAGGAGCCTGGGAGGCTGCAGTCCATGGGGTTGCTAAGAATTGGACACAACTGAGCAATTTCACTTTCACTTTTCACTATGATGCATTGGAGAAGGAAATGGCAACCCACTCCAGTGTTCTTGCCTGGAGAATCCCAGGGACAGGGGAGCCTGGTGAGCTGCCGTCTATGGGGTCGCACAGAGTCGGACATGACTGAAGCGACTTAGCAGCAGCAAGCCTAAAGTTTAAAAAATAAAAAATAATAAATAAAAAGAATAAAGATGGATAATTAGTATGATTAAATAATTGTTTGCAAAACAACTCTTTAGTCATCTGTCTAAGATTACGGGGGGTAGACAGAAGAGGGCATGTGGATACATATCTTGGCACAAATTGGCAGGCCATGACACACAAAACAGACTTTCTTTAAAAACAGCTTAAGAATAAAACAGGAGTCTTATTATTAATGCCCCACCTGCTTAATGCAACCATAACCCAAATTGGTTCACACATGCAGAATATTAAGCAGGGATCTAGAATAATGAGTGAAGGCTTTCAAGACATCAAAGGAAGAATCGTTGTTGATATATGGAGTTTTACCCTTATGAAAATCTGAAGCAATATTTTTGCCTCTCCCTCTCGGTGAGTCCATCCTGTTGCCGAATATAACGTCACACTTCTGGCCTCATTCTCAGTCCATAATTTGTACTTGAAAAATATGTACAGGTTGAACCAGATGCTCCCAGTGCCTAAGGTAACTCTGTGATAAATTAGACACTTGAGAAAACAGGATTAAGTCTTTCCCTAAGAGTTCTGCAGAGGCCTACTCCACTTCAGGTAAACGCAGTATCTGAAAATCTGGCTCTATCAGAAAGGCAGTTAGAATTTACTGTCATTTTACATTCAGCAGAATCTTTTTTAATGCTTACAGAAATGCTTTAATTAGTAAAAACATTTTTTTTCCAAATGATTCTTTGGGGATTTGTGTACTGGGTAGACATACATACTTCTAAAATGAAGAATATCTTCAAGTGTCTTAGAGGGACTGGGGAAACAGCTATGTTTCCCAAATGGCCCTCACACTGGTTTTAATCCATGAGGTTAATATACACTGACAGATGAGGCATCAGGAAATTGATTATCAATTGTCAATAGAATGTTTGGAGCAAAGTGTTACCTGCCTCATGGATGAAGCCTATTTCATCCTAATGCAGACAACCTAAATCATTGTGTTACTGAAGATCTTTCACTTCTATATTTATTTCAAAGGCTGGAGAAAAGTCCTTTCTTTTATACCTTCTCTTTGATTCAAATGAGTCAATATTACTTAACAATATCAATTTCATGTAGATTTAATCTGAGCTGTTAATAATCTTAAGTGTGTTTGAGTCACACTTTTAACATTTTAATTTTTGGCAGGATACTTCAAGGGATTTATCGGCTCAAAACGACACTGAACAAACCAACAGTAATTACAATACAGTGGCTGTTACAGCAGAACCGTACACGGTGTGTCTCTAGAAGCATCCAAACTGTATGCTGCACTGGGTTATCCTTTTGGTACCACACTGATTTTTGAGCAGGGCCACCTTTGGCCTGACTGTACCATTAAAAATACTCCTGAAGCAAAGTTCTTTCCTGTCCTAGTGAACATACAGCAAGTTATACACCCATCTGTCTCTTCAACCTCCTGATAGAAAGGTCTATAACTCGGATGTCAACATCAGTGGAGCAAAAACAAGCTTTATTTAGTGAGCTAAATTTGCATTGTCCCCTAGAAAATGTTAAAATGTTGAAGTCTGAGCATCGAACTTTTGACTTTTTACAGTCTCAAGGCTTCTTTCACGTGGCACAGGGTGAAGATGGTGGGTAAGAGTAGAATTCTAAATGTCTTTTATGAAATGTTGAAATTTTGACACGTCATTTTTTTTTTTACTTGACAAAAACCTTGCCACTTGGTCTTCCTTCCCTATTTTCCTGTTCTACCCTTCACCCTGCTTTCCCATTCAAGTCAAGTTTTTATTTCTTTATAGCACTTCTGTAGGCTAATAATCATGTGTTGTATTTATTCCCGTATGCTCCCTTTTTAACTCAGTCTAATTTCTCCTCCTTTTGTTGTCATGAACATCTGCCCCCTCACAGACTGTTGAATCCATTTAAAGTAAGATAATCTTCCAACTGCAAGTAAATATGTGCCTCCACACACCCCCTGCAAAAATTAAAATGCTTCTCCCCCAGTTTTTGCAACATTTTGGCTACCAAACTAACAGCTACAATTATTTTTTTAATCAGTTCAAGGTTGACATGATATACATTTTCAAAAAGATCATTTATTTTGATAGCTACATTTGCCTAATCTTGAAGCTTCTTTCTGTTCAGCATAATACTGAATGTTCTTTAGCTTGAGATAAACGAGACCTACATGCTTCCCAAACTTAAATATTCACTATGAAAGTAAAGAATGTAATTTCAGCACGAAGTCATAAGATACAGGTTACAAATTCAGCTTGTCCCTCAGTAAATACTTCTTCTATCATAGACGTGATACGATGCATTTCTAGGTCTGAAGAATTGTAAAATGAAATACGTTATTGAAAAAGCCCTGCTTCAAATACAGGTAAGTGGAATTATAAATGGAACACATAGAACAACCATACATTTAGAACATTTTCAACTGGTTTTGGGGTTTGGATTTACTGATAAAGTGTACTAAAAATTTCTCAAGGTTAATAATCACCCTTGGCATGGCAACACAGGGCAAAGTCAAGGACAGTACCTGAAGTCTTCTGAATTTTAATCCCAACAGTGACATGTAAGTGACTTGTTACAATGTTAACCAGTTGCTGTGTTACTGTGTTAACTTGCCCTTACTTGTTACTACGGCCAAGTCACTTAACCAGTAGACTAGCAGTTCCCATCAGCTGATCTGTAGTAGTAGTGACTGGATGTCCGTCGCTTTCCTAAAGATCAGAGTAATTGAATGTACATGAGCAGGCTTAAGACCACAGAAAGCTCTACAAATACAAGTATTATTCTTCAGCAATAAAAACTCAATGCACCTAAAAAATACTCATGTGGGGTTTATATTTCAGTTAATGCCAGCTCTATTCTAATACAGGTTCTTTCAAAAGGCATGACTTGGGTATGTCTATTGCAGCTTTTAGTTGATAACCTTACCTTTTCATGATATTGTGAAATATTTAATCCACTTGAATTACTGTCCAAAATGTTGTATATCTCTTAAGAGGAAACAAAGTATGTCTGAAAATAGGTATGTATATTTCACTCAAGGTTACATACATTTGAGACATGCTTTTTTAAAAATAATAAACCAACAAGTACATTCAAAATTTGGGATTAGTAGCTATAAATTTTGTAGTTCTAAGCAGTAATATAAATTATTTTTCTTACATTATACCTGACTGATAATTCTGGGTACTAGAACCAAATACGATAGTGGAATCTCATTATTTGGTGTAGTTATATGTTCTAGAAAGTCACTGCAAACACCACATTAGCAAATACTGAATCATTGCTACTAGAAGAAGTACAGGAGGGAGTTCCTACAAGCCTCTGGTCACAGTATTTTTATCAACTGATTAATGCATAACCTTGTTTTATGTGTGTTTCTGTTTAAAGACATCTTAATACATAGTTGACTTATTAACTCATGCTTGAATGAAGCTTATCTTAATGTATATTTTCTTTGTAAGGCATATCACAACCTTGTTGGGCTCAGGTATTAATAAAATAGACAACACTTCTGCATTAAGCCTGGTCCCATTTTAAACAGCAAAGTTACCAAGAAAAACTACAAAAATATGTGAAAAAATGTATCACTAAATAGACCAAGAAAAGGACACTTCTATATAGTATGGAGCTAAAACACGAAGACCGAGTTCCATGTCAGCTGGGAATGTCCACAGTGGGTAACTCAAGCTTTTCCGCCTCTGCACTTCTCCGGGAAAGACCCCAAAAGCACCTCAAGTATTGACTTTGGAATCACAGATAAATTTTAGCTGCTGCTGCTAAGTTGCTTCAGTCATGTCCGACTCTGTGCGACCCCATAGATGGCAGCCCACCAGGCTCCCCCATCCCTGGGATTCTCCAGGCAAGAACACTGGAGTGGGTTGCCATTTCCTTCTCCAGTGCATGAAAGTGAAAAGTGAAAATGAAGTCGCTCAGTTGTGCCTGACTCTTAGCGACCCCATGGATTGCAGCCCACCAGGCTCCTCCATCCATGGGATTTTCCAGGCAAGAGTACTGGAGTGGGGTGCCATTGTCTTCTCCAAAATTTTAGCTAGTAGGCACATTTGAAATATGGAATCTGCCAATAATGAAGATTAAGTTGTAAGGATTACATAGACGCTGAGGCTGAACTACATTAGCGAACCATTGGTCCATTATCCGTAGTTTAGTTTGAAGCTTCTCTTTGCAAAAATAACTAATACTTTGCGAGCAGAACTGTAAAAGCCACTATTCACTGCCCAACATTTAATGTCTGTCTTCTTCCCCCCTAACTCTCCCATTTAAGGAGCAATACTGCAAATGTGTTTGTTTACAAAATCTTTGTGTGGAACAGTTTAAATGATTATTTTTTGAGGCATAATTTAGGACATCTGGGAATAAATTTGTGTAAACAAATTCCTTTTGTTCCTTCTCCCTCAGCCCCCAATCCTACACAGCAATTGGACTTTATCATCCGGAGGCAAAAAAAAAAAAAAAAAAAACTGGAATATTTCAGCCAAATGACACTAACCTGAGAAGAGTTTGCATTTTCAGTCCAGCCACTGGCATGACCTTTTGGAATAAAGGTGACTCTGGACCAATCTTGATAAAATTACTGTCATTACAGTGGAAAAGTTTATTTTTTTCCCCCTTGTAAGTTATATTCTTTTATTTTTCCACCATTTCCACTGAGAAAAATTCTAGGTTCAATACTTACCCAAAAGTCAGAGTACAGTTGTCTCTACAGAGCTCTGGCTACTTTATCCACTTCATGGTCAATACCCAAAGCAGTTAGAAAAGAGGACTAGATGAATGAGAAAAAGGACAGTATCTTTTTGAATCCCATGATAGATATCATCTGTTACAAAGCCCATTAGAACCATCACTGCTTAATCCTGTTCTTAAGATTGCTGTTTAGTATTTCATGAATTGATCTCTGAAATTCTGGAAATATTCCATAGCATAATATTTCTCTGGGTTCTAACAGGTATTGAAATATAATTAAAAAGAAAAAAAAAAACAACTCTAGATGTCAGGACTCTTGGATTTAAGTTCTGCCTCTTATGAACTTATGAGGTTGGGGCAGTCAGTCTTCTGAGCTTCGTTATCCTCATCTGTTAAATACAGACAATAAGAGTCACCTGAGAAGGTAAATAGGCAGGTCTAAAGAAATAATAAATATGAAAGGGTTTTGTAAACAGTCAAAGGCCATAGGAACAAGATCTCAGCTCTAACATTAGCCAATGAAAATGTAATGACTACATAGTAATATTATTTGTAAAATAAGCCCATTATTATTATTATTAAACATAGTAAAACCAGTAGCTTCTTTTGAGCCATAACTAATGATTTGGTTATTTTGTTCTGTTTCAGAAAAGAGATGGTATATACTGATGAGTTCTAGGAAGCAATAGTAGAACCCCCGAGTCCGAGATTTGTAGAAAGTTCCACAATTTATCGAAGAAGACTGAATCACCTCATATATCATTTTCTATTTCCCTGAGTAATCAAACCTTATAAACTTGCTTCCAGGTCCTCAAAGCAGAAGACTGCGGCACGGCACCGTTTGTATGAAGTTTGAATTTGAGACTTGGTTGAACCAACAGCCATGCTTTCAGAAGTGTGAGTGCCAGTATTTGCTTAATTCAATTACCCAGCATGTAACTGATCAAAAGAAGAAAAGGCTTGGCTCAATTCCAGATTTGTATACGTAATTAATGCTGATCAAAGTGACCAAATAATTGCCAATCTTCCCCAATTTTGAAATTAGTTTTCTATTTTAATTAAGAAATCTGCTGCAAATTTAGGTTTGAGAGCGTTTGTTTTGGACTTTCTTCCTAATGTGGATTACTTTGCTTTCCACCTGCAAAACTCACTGACATCCAACATTTGACTCTTCTTCAATTTACAGCTTACACGTGAAGTCTTCTCAGAAAAGTTGAGTCAAATAAGGCTTAGTTCTCAAAAATTCATTTTTAGCAACTGGTTCCACCATGGTATTCACTCAAGTCCATTGTTCACAAACTAAGTTTAAAATTTGACCAATACATGCTTGTTTAGGATCTGTGTTTTTTTATGAGTAATGCTTAAGCTAATTTAACTTGTAAGCTTAGAGTGGACTTGTCTATACTAATGTTTGATACATTGTGGCTTAGTCAATAAATACTTAACAGCAACCAAAGAATTGGACCAATTGACACATCAGCTTTATGGATTTAATGGATGACTGGTACTTTAAAAAGAAATCTTTTAAACATGGAGTAAATAAAGCATGAAGCATTTAAATTAACTGTCCTGAATATCCCAGGACTTAAAATGTTACTATGGCCAACATACAATGAAAGAATCAAACCATCTGTCTACACAGACAGTCTTCTGAGGCTTGGTGATTCATAGCGTTCTCTGCACTAACTAATGCTCGGTTCCTGCTGAGGGAGCTCTCTGAGTGAGAAACCATTCTATTTTAACATGCAGTTTGAATGACGTTAGTGTTGCTTTTGTGTTATTTTGCCTAGAGAGCCACCTTAAAATCTATTTGTTTTGTCAACTTTGAACATCATGTTCCAATGGGTAGACACATCGAAGGCCATAGATGATCTCAATGTAAGGCACCATCATTGTTTGATAAGTAGCCTGTCCATGAGCAAACTGATCATTGACAAGGAGATTAACTCTTGAGGGAGAAAATCAGGTCTCCTCTAGAGAAACAAGGTTTCATGCGTTCAGAAACTGCAATACATTTCACAAGGGAAATCATATTCAGAGAATAAAGGGAAGTCGCTCAGTCGTGTCCGACCCTCAGTGACCCCATGGACTGCAGTCTTCCAGGCTCCTCCATCCATGGGATTTTCCAGGCAAGAGTACTGGAGTGGGGTGCCATTGCCTTCTCCGATTCAGGGAATAGACCTGGTTGATTCCAAAAATTCACTTTTGTCCTGCCTTAATTTGGTTGCACACTTTAATTATAATTTGTAAAAACAGGAAGAGATTGTGGAATGTCCCTTGACAACAGCAATATGATTGTAGGGGTATATCTATCCTAAGACTCATGAAAACAGAACTATTTCCAGTACATTGCAAAGGCCCTATGGCCTTTATAAATACTTCAGCTGTCTACCTGATGGCTGTGACAGGTGGTTGATTAATAGGACATGAGTGAAGTCACTGTGGGATTTGTGACTTTTGCTTTTTCTTTAGCAAATCAAGTTCAATAATAGGGAAAACAAAATCACTCTGAGTATCACAACACGAGTTAACTCTTTTTAATGAATCAAACATTTTTATTTCACAGTTCAGAGAATGCATCAACAAGGAATTAGGGAAGTTGATTGTGTGAGGACATGAGAGTTTCCAAGACAGTTAGCCACATTTTGAAAATCCAGAAGACATGCAGCTTGTTTAAACTTTGACTTGTTAAAAATAGTTAATGACATCATTTGGTTAGTTCAAAAGCATACCGACCATCAGCAGAGTTTTCTGAGCACAGACTATGTGCCTGGTGCTCTGCAGAGGGCCTCAGAAGATCCAGAAACAAAGAAGACAGTGAGCTGATTAGAGAATACATTATTAGGGAAATAATGTATACATAGGAGGAAAAATTGAGTGACTATTCAAGAAAAAAAATAACAGCACTCCAGGATAATGAGTGCATTTGTTTCAGAAAATAAGGTTATAGACTCAAAATTTAAAACAAGACTATCTTTACTAAGGACATCACTCTGGGAGGAAGAAGCCAAAGAAGGAGATTGATTCAGCTCTCCCAGCACTTCAAAATATCAAAATTCTTGTTGTTGTTGTTCAGTTGCTAAGTCACATCTACTCTTTGCGACCCCATGAACTGCAGCATGCCAAGTCACGTCTGTCCTCTGCTATCTCTGAGTTATGACTCTCAGGGAGGAGTAAGGAACTTCTGATACTCACAGAGCTATTTATAGAGGACTATACATGGAACAACAGACTGGTTCCAAATAGGAAAAGGAGTACATCAAGGCTGTATATTGTCACCCTGCTTATTTAACTTATATGCAGAGTACATCATGGAAATGCTGGACTGGAAGAAACACAAGCTGGAATCAAGACTGCTGGGAGAAATATCAATAACCTCAGATATGCAGATGACACCACCCTTATGGCAGAAAGTGAAGAGGAACTAAAAAGCCTCTTGATGAAACTTAAAAGTGGAGAGTGAAAAAGTTGGCTTAAAGCTCAACATTCAGAAAACAAAGATCATGGCATCTGGTCCCATCACTTCATGGGAAGTAGATGGGGAAACAGTAGAAACAGTGTCAGACTTTATTTTTGGGGGCTCCAAAATCACTGCAGATGGTTACTGCAGCCATGAAATTAAAAGACGCTTACTCCTTGGAAGGAAAGTTATGACCAACCTAGATAGCATATTCAAAAGCAGAGGCATTACTTTGCCAACAAAGGTTCGTCTAGTCAAGGAAGGAAAGTTATGACCAACCTAGATAGCATATTCAAAAGCAGAGGCATTACTTTGCCAACAAAGTTTCGTCTAGTCAAGGCTATGGTTTTTCCAATAGTCATGTATGGATGTGAGAGTTGGACTGTGAAGAAGGCTGAGTGCCGAAGAATTGATGCTTTTGAACTGTGGTGTTGGAGAAGACTCTTGAGAGTCCCTTAGACTGCAAGGAGATCCAACCAGTCCATTCTGAAGGAGATCAGCCCTGGGATTTCTTTGGAAGGAATGATGCTAAAGCTGAAACTCCAGTACTTTGGCCACCTCATGTGAAGAGTTGACTCATTGGAAAAGACTCTGATGCTGGGAGGGATTGGGGGCAAGAGAAGAAGGGGATGCCAGAGGATGAGATGGCTGGATGGCATCACTGACTTGATGGACGTGAGTCTGAGTGAACTCCGGGAGTTGGTGATGGACTGGGAGGCCTGGCGTGCTGCGATTCATGGGGTCGCAAAGAGTCGGATAGGACTGAGCAACTGATCTGATCTGATCTGATCTGATGGAATTTACTCCTGCCCTAAAGTGTTTATCATGCTTCCACCAGAAAAGTATAATTATTATTTATTTATAACTCTAAAGACATTGTCATTTATCATATAGGAAAGAAAGATTATGGATTTATACATATGGAAAGGTCAAAAGGGATTTAAATGTGATCCTTGCCCTCAAGGTCCTCATCCTTCATGTTTATTCCGTGGGCACTTAAACTCAGCAAGTGGAAACTGAACTCAAGGTCTTTCCGTGGTCCTCTTTGTGTGTCCCATAGCTGGAAGGGCACCACTAAACATCCAGTGCTTTCCAAGCCATTGGCAATATCTTTTGCTTCACATCTGAAGTCCTCTGCACGCAACACCATCCCTCTGTTACATTCATGGTCTCTAGGCTGCCTCGTTTTTGTGAATGTTCTCCACACGGCCATATTTCCAAAATGCAATATGAACACATTACTCTTCTACTTAAAACCATTTAATTACCATGCATTGCCAAAACTTGAATATATTTAGTATGATGGCAAAAGGTCATTTGCTATCCAGCCCCCACTTTACTTTTCAGCCCCTTCTCCCTTCATTGCCTCCATCCACTTAATTTCTAGTGTCTGTGAACTTATTTCCAGTTCTCCAAATGAGCTGATGTGACTCTGTCTTTGCCCATGATGTTGTTTCTACTCATCCTTCAGGACACAGCTCAGCTATCACTTCCTCTTGACCACTGCTTTGCCCAGGGGGACTCAGCTATTTCCTCCTCTGTTCTTTATCATAAATCTTAGAACATGTTGTTGGAATCTTTCATGCTCTCTAGAGTGCTCTTCAAGAGCAGAGGCCATAAATACCATTCATCTTTGACTATCCATCATCTAGTGGTGCTTAATAAATTTCAAGTGGAGGACTTTATGAATATCTTGACTATTTTTCTTACTTTGTTAATTGCTTAGTCATGGACTCTATCTTATTATCTATGTGTTCAAGGTTTGGCTTCTAAGAGGGAGCTATATTTGCTCCATATTGATTGTTAAGTGAAAAAAATTAAAAAATGCCTATATGAAGATTGAGGGGCTTCCTTGGTGGCTTAGCGGTAAAGAATCCACCTGCAATGCAGGAGACACAGGTTTGATCCCTGGGTCAGAAAGAACTCCTAGAGAAGGAAATGACAACCCACTCCAGTATTCTTGCCTGGGAAATCCCATGGACAGAGGAGGCTGGTGGGCTATAATCCATGGGGTTCCAAAAAAGCTGGACATGACTTAGTGACTAAACAACAAAAGCCTAAATACTGACTGACTAAATCTATAGTATAATAGCTGGTCATGATGTTGATCCTTGGGGCTGAAAGGTTTTTCATCATTTTAACATTTATTATGTTTTAGTAAAATTAATCATGCAGTTTATTTGAAAAGATGTGAACTATTTTTAAAACTCTATGCTTACAGGCTTAAGTTTCTAGAATTTTTGCCCCCAAACTGACAGTGATTCAAATCACTTTCATCACAGAAGGTAAACATAGTGAGGTAAGGAAGAGACATCAGCAAGACGGAGAAAAGGAATTCCTAGTGCACATCCCCTCCCAGAAATGCCAATTTGATCAACAACTTCCACACAAAAATAACCTTGCAAGAACTCAGTGTTCCCAGCTAGGGGTTAAAGCAGAACACAGAAATAAGGGGATATGCACTGAGGAGGGTATTAAAGACCGGTTCACCGTACCCTCATCACCCCTCTCCCAAGCCCAGACAGCCCAGCATGCAGAGAGACCTCTTCTCCGTGTGAGGAGGAGATTGAAGTGAGGGCCCAACTTTACCATGGACTCCAGAGCAAGGTCCACATCGTCCACCAGAAGGCTCTCATGAGCTCAGATTCCTGGCCCTCCCCAATATGAGGTCATCTGCCTTGGACACAGACACCAGACCCAAGTCACTGGCCCCTGATCTCTATCTTGCCCCCGAAGACCCAGGATCCATGCCAGCCACGATGGATCCAAGCCACCAAGCCCGCCCACTTTCTGACCAGGTGCTTCAAACCTGGTCAGGAAGTGAAGAAATAAAGCTTTGCCAGAATCTCAGGAGTTCCTATATGCACCTTCCCAGTCTATAACCACAAAAATAACTACTCTTCTGAGTTCTAATGTTATAGCTTAGTATTATCTGTTTATGGAATTTGTATAAATAGAATCTGTGAGTCTCGTGGTTTTCAATACTACAGTTGTAACATTAATCTGTTTTATTATGTATGGTTGTGATTCATTCCTTTTCATTGCTGTGTAAAATTCTGCTGTATATGAATATGCATATACATACATATGTATGTATATGTGTGCATTCATGAATTTCAATTCTACTGTTTATAAGTACGTGTGTTGTTTGGAGTTTGAGTCCTACACTTTTCTTATTTATTTCTATGTGTGCTCAGTTGTGCCCAACTCTGTGACCCTATGGACTGTGGCCTGCCAGGCTCCTCTGTCTGTGCAATTTTCCAGGCAAGAATACTGGAGCAGGTTGCCATTTCCTACTCCAGAGGATATTCTTGACCCAGAGATTAACCCCACATCGCCTGTGTCTCACTGCATTGGCAGGCAGATTCTTTACCACTTCACAACATGGGAAAACCATAGTTAATGGCTTTTTTAATATGATATTTTAAGTAGTTTTTTTTTTTTTTTAATTCTGCATTCCAATTTTTTTGGTAATGTGTAAAAATACCACTTCACTTCCAAGCTGACTCATGTTGGCAGACCTTTGTTACATGAGCCTGTCCACAGGGCTACCTCATAACACGACTTCTGATTCCTCTAGAAGTGGACAACCATGGAGAAAAAAAGAGGTAGAGATCAAGTGCCTAAGGAAAAGTTCCTAAGATAAAAGACAGCCTTTTACTTGAAAACTGAAATCCAAAAGGAAAAAAAAGAAAGCTGATTTTAAAATTGCCTTTTGTAGTCAGCCATCTTACCAAATTCATCTATTATTCCAATAATTTATCTGGATCTTCTTTGGATTTTTGACACGCACCTTATTACACTCACTATTGGTGATAATAACAGCTTGATCTCTTCCTTTCCACACCTTTTACTGTTTGTTTTCTATTCCTACTTAACTTTCTATAATCTCCTGTTCAATACTGTTTATTTTGTTTACACTAATTAATATATTTTGGGTTAATCAATCATCTAAATATTTTCTTTTTATTTGTCTGGTCTGTTCTCTGTATCTCATCTTTCCTCCTCTGCTTTCTTTTGGAATTATCTGCTATATTTAAAAATTATTCCATTTCAACCTATTTTATTTTATATTTCATTTTATTGTGATAAGAACCCTTAACATTAAATCTACCTGTACAATAAATTTTTCAGGGTATAATACATTATTTTTGACTGTAGGTATAATGCTGTACAGTATATCTCTAGAGCATGTCAATCTCATGTAATGAAATTCCATGCCTATTGATTAATAACTCCCTATTTTCTTCTCCCCTCCTCTCATCCTGGGCAACTTCTACTCTACTTTTTGGTTCTATAAATTTCACTATTTTAGTTGGTAGGAATACAAAATAGTGTAGGTCCTTGAAAACCAGTATGGAATTTCCTCAAAAATTCAAAATAGAACTATTATCTGACCCAGCAACCCCACTTCTGGGTACGTATCCAGGGGAAGTCAAATCACCGTCTTCAGGAGATGTCTGCACTCCCATGACCATCACAAAAGCCAAGATAGGAAAACAAGCTAGATAGCTCTCAACATATGAATTGGACAAATAACATATTATATATAAATAATACATTCTTTTGTGTACACACACACACACACACAATGGAATATTATTCAGCCTCAATAAAGAAGAAAAATTGGCAATATGTAACAACATAAATGAACCTTGAAGCCATATCCTAAATGAAATAAGTCAGGCAACAAAAGGCAAATACTGCATGATTCACTGTTTATCCCAGAGATTGCCACAGTCATCCTAGATTTAATCCAGACTGTTGTATAAATTACTAATTATACCTCTGACAAAGTGAGGACCTTTGAATACATGGACACCATTGACCATTGATTTTGTGTATCTAAATGACATTATTAACATTGTTCATTAAAGTTAGCATCAATTTAGATTTGCCCACATATGTGATTTTCATTGTTGTGAGTGGCATTTTTGTACTTAAATTGTTTTGAATCTACGACTTTCTATCTAGGATCATTATCCTTCTACCTGAAAAACATCCGTTAGTATTTTAAGTCAGTAGGTGATGAATTTTTTCAATTAACAAAAAGTTAAAGTCTATGCACTTTACCTTGATTTTTGAAAGACAGTTTCACTGGGTATAGAATGCTAGGTTGACAGTTATTTGCTTTCTTTCTTTGAAAGTTGTCACTGTATGTTTACTTGTCTTCCATATCTTTTTTTTTTTCCCCAAAAGATAGTTGTCAGGCTAATTATTTCTTCTTTTCATATTTTCTTCCTAACCTTTTTGTTTCCAAGGTGTTCTTTAAAAAATTTTCCGGTTGAGTTTTTTTATTTTTTTTCCTTCAGTTTTACTCCGATGCATCTAGATATGATTTAAAAATAATCCTCCTTGTTTATGATACTTCTTGAGTATGTGGCTTGATGCCTTCTTCATTTTGGGAAAATCCTTATCTATTGTCACATTGTCACTGATCACTAACACTCCTTTTTCTCTCTCATTTTTTATTCTAGAACTCTTGTCCCTTGCACCTTCTCACACTGTCCTCTGTGTGTCTTAACTGCTCTTTTGACTTTAGATTCTTTTTATTCTCCATTATTCACTTTGGACATTTTCTTCTGATTCATCTTGATTTGCTTACTGATTCTTCAATAGTGTCTATTGTGCTGTCGCTCCTAGGGAGTTCTTCATTTCTATATAGTTTTTAAAATAATGTCCAGATATCTTATTAACTTTTTAATACTATTTATTATTTCCTAAAATATAGCAAATGTAGCTAAAGTCTTTATCTGCAGTTTAGAAATGTTTGTTTCTATATTTTTTCCCCTTATGTTTTCTTTTTATGTGCCTGATTATTTTGATGACTTGCTGAATATTGTATATAAAAATTATAGCAATCAGATTAGCCCTAAACTAATAAATCATCCACTAGAGATGATTTATTGTGACTTTTGTAGGCAGCCATGTACACAATACTCTTGTCTGGAAAATCCCATGGGCAGAGGAGCCTGGTGGGCTGCAGTCCATGGGGTCACGAAGAGTCAGACACGACTGAGCAACTTCACTTTCACTTTTCACTTTCATACATTGGAGAAGGAAATGGCAACCCACTCCAGTGTTCTTGCCTGGAGAATCCCAGGGACGGGGGAGCCTGGTGGGCTGCCGTCTATGGGGTCACACAGAGTCCGACACAACTGAAGTGACTTAGCAGCAGCAGCAGCATGTACACTAGCAGTACAGATATTCCTTGATCTGTTTTCAAGTATTTAGGGAATTTATATCTGGACTTCAATTCCTTTGAGATATTGCCTACATCTGGTTCACCCTTGTAGAATCCTTACTCCTAGAGATCTTTGGGAATTTAATCCAAAATATTGATGTTTTGCCAGCACTACTGGCAACATTTCTATTCCAGCTTTTGTCCTCCTAACTCCACAAAACTCTGTAAACAATGCAGCTTTTTGGCTGCTTAGCCAAGTGTTATGGGACGGGCAGAAGCTGCCAGGAGAAGAGTGGCCTCTGACGCAGGATTCTTCTCTTTGAATGTCTCTCTTCTTCAACATCTTGACCTTATAATCCTTCCATGTCTTATTGACTTTCCAATGCCTTTGTGCCATTAAAAAATGTAGATTTTTTTGCTTCCCTTGTTGTCTCGGTAGGAGGCTGTCCAGATTACCTAATTGTTCATCAGTGAAAGTGGATGTCATAAAGCCCCTCTAAACTCTGCCATGCTGACCTTTTAAACAATTGTGCCAGGATGTAAACACCCAAATAAAAACTTGCCTGTCAAATCATCCTTGGGAGCTAGCCATGTACTGTAGAATTTTGTCACTGTGAAAAGCATTTCAAGAACTCCTCTTAGGTCACTGTTTTAGAGTCACTTTGTAAATTAGCCCCACACTAATTTTTATTACTTTTTACTTACAAAGTTTAATTGTGTTCCTTTTAAATAGGCTCATTTCTCCCAAATGTAATACTCTGATCATATATCTGAATTACTACAGATAAGCTTTATAACTTTTAACTATTTAGATAAAAAGTAAAATTCACAGTATATACAGAGTGAATACTCCTGAGTATTTAATAAAACATCCCACAGTTTTCTAAAGGCACTGCTGAGGAAAAATTCCAAATTTTATCTGAAAAATGGTAATTTTAACAGAGTATGTTTAGAGCCTCCCCAGTTGTCAACTTTGTAAAGAATGCTAAATATTTAGATATGTCAACATTCTTGTGTTTTTTAAATTTTAAATGGAACCTTTAATATTATAGTTGTTAATTTCAGAAAATTTCAAAAATCCTCTCTTCCTTCACCTTTGAACCAATAGTACAGAAAACAGTCAACACCAGTGGCATGTTCTTTTACCAACATTTCAGTTGCCTTTGAAACACAGCAAATTCCTTTCACCCTTTGGCACTGTCAGGGTTGCTCCGTGTTCAACATAGTGCCTTGGGGGTCAAGAGAGTTCTTCATCCATAAGGCCACAGATTGCAGCAGACATATGGCCGTGCACAGTGGAGCATCTCTCTCATTTGGAGAAAGAGGCTTTCTCGCCTATTACCAGCAAGGCCCTTGGTGCCCCGCTGCATTAGCATTCATCCCCATTTGGATCTCCTCTCTGATCTGCCTCGGATGGGTTGATTAACTTTGATTAAAGCTAAGTCTGGTCAAGTTCTAAGTAACATGGAAAGTGTTCGTATGGCTCCATAGTTTCTTAATCTTCTTATTTCAGCTTCCTGGAAGGGAGTCCACTTTGTTTCTGGATCACCAGCAGTTCCATTTGGAACCAGCCACAGTTGCAGGAGAGAAGAGGCACAGGGATAATCCCCCATCATGAGATGCATTACTGAACCCTCAGCCTGCACCCTGGGTGTGTGTTGAGGCCCCAGGCAGATGTTCCTGGGCAAAAGCATTATTAGCAGGGCAGCTGTGCACACAGAAGGCAGTTTAAATTTCCACTGTTTCCTCCACAGGCCCTTTTGGATTCTAATCTCCAATTTTCCCCATCCCCTAGCCCTTTGAAAATTTGAGAGTCAGTTTTTTAAAATTGAATTTAGAGGCCATGGGAGATTCACCAATGCAGGTGCTAAAAGATAACCAGCTCAAGTGTGGCTGAGATATTTTTAGGGCTGTAGTATAGCTGGGAAGAAAAAAAAAATAATAAGGATTTTCCCCTTCCTGAGAGAAAGCTTAACTGCTAGATGTTAAAGCCATCCTTTTTCAGAGGGGAAATGCCTGCTTCCTTTCTGGGACCTGATTGCCCAAGGCTATCCAGGGAGAGAAAAGGTTATTTCAAGTACTTGAATATTTCTTCTACCCTTCTACTTCCCAAGAAAATAAAACACTTCTTCAAAAACTTGACAGTCTACAAGCTGGCAGATGTTCCTGTGTGGCCCTAACTGAAAATGCCTTATCTAAGTGAATTTTCTTTTTCAACTTGAATTACCTGGGTTTCCCTGCCTATGGAGATCAGATTAACTGAATCGTTGCCAAATCTATGCTTGACTATGTTTACATTTCAGACATATTTTTAAGTGTAAGTGAAGACTTCTAAGCATGGTCGATGAATACAACCCAGAAGATACAATTTTTGCAAACACATTTTTGGACTCCAAAAGCCTGTGATGATCTTGAGGTCCTAAGGCCAAGTATATCTACACTTGGCGCTAAAGAAAATATTCTTGTACGGAAGGGAGGAAGAGAAGGATAGGAGTGGTGTTGCCTCTATGGTGTAAGTCAAAATGATCAGTACAGCAGTTTGTAGAAGCTTTTTCAAGAGATCCAGGCTGTGTGGTCAAAATAAAGCAGCAAGCAAATGACAAGGATTTAGTGTTCTTCCCCAGCCGTTTCAAAAGGACAGCGTCTGGTGAGAGAGGGGCGAGACTGACGTGCTAAGCACCACCCACCCCATTCAGGAGGCTTGTTAACTTGACGGTTGATGTTACTTGTCTTTCATGGTGGCCATTTTCATGTGTTTTCATGAATACGTGACGGTGACAAGGGTTAAAGAGCATTGCAATTGTCAGGTTGGGTTAACTGCTCCCACAACCACCCCAAACCTCAATGGCTTCACACAATACAAGTTGATTTCTTGCTCATGTCACGGTCTGGTGGTAGTCAACAGGACACTCTCCTCTGACTCTTTGTATTCAAAGCCTTGAAGATCCCAAAGACCATTCCTGCAGGCAGCAGGCAGAGTGAGCTGGGTTAAGCAGGAATGTTTTTTCTGATCAGACCTGGAGATGTGCAAGTCACTTCTACCTGATGGAATTAGCCAAATTCAATGCCAGTGCCACCCCCAACGCTGAGAGAGGCTGCAGTGTGTGGCCTAGCTGTGTGTCCAGAAGGAAAAGGCAAATAGCTGGTGATTACTCCAGCATATGCTGCTATATGCAAAAACAGGGAAGGGTTCTTCTTTACCCCACAAAGCAATTTACAAGAACTTTTGCATAGGCCCTCTTTGACATTTGAAAAAGACTCAGGAGGGGCAGCTATTTCTTAAAAAGAAGATGCAGAGAATTCTGAACCTGCAAGAATGTGGCACAGAATAAACCACAGAGGCCCTGCATGTCGGGCCCGGAGGAGAAGGAATCACACCGTCTGCATTCAGTCCTCTGCATCCTAATGTTCTCAGGTGATTTTCGTGAGCATAAAATAGAAAAAGCGGTGCCTTCTTGGAAGTGGAAAGTCTCCTTCTATTTGAGGTGAGTCAGAGAAAGAAATGAAGGGAAAGGCATTTATTTTTGGGTTCTGTGCACAGCTGAGGAGCCCTAGACGCCTGCCAGGGAGACGCAGCTGCAGGAGGGTGCAGGCTGTCCACCCACCTGCACACCCAGCCGTGTGCAGCCCTGCGTCTCATCCTGTTTCTGGTCCTCTAAGCTGAGAGTTATAAGAAGAAGAACAAAATACGACAGCGTTTTCCCTAACGTGTTAAATAGCCCTTCCATGATTCTGATAAATAAAGTATTCCAGGCAAGAAAAGCATTCATTTAAATGAAAGAAACTCCACCCGGCTTGTCAAATTTAACTCTCATATACTTAAACGCATGTGATGAGTAGTGAAATATCTCAGTCTTGCCTCTAATCCTATGTACCAAGTGATGGTGACTCCTCTGTCATTAGAAACCACATCCTATCTAAATACTTTCGAAGTGTGCCACAGGACAGTTGCCAGGTACAGTGAACACAGGATTAAAGTGATATTCCCAAGCAGTATTTTATGAGCCCGTTTAAAATAGTAACCTGGCAACCAGCTTGCTTTTGTCCAAATGGATTACATAGCCTTAATTTGCACTCAGAATTTCCAAATAAGTTTCCTGAAAACAAAAGACACTTGCAAGTAAATATTTAAATGGGCACACACTTGGAAAATGTTCTGGGAGAACTTGCCATCCTACAAGAACTATGTTGTCTAGAGGAAAGCTTGCCAGGATTTCTTCAATTAAGCAAATCAAAATGAAACAAGGATTATGATTAATTTAATTTTGTATACTGGGAAGTTTCAAAACTTTCAAAAACTGAAATTAAAATAAGCCAAGTGGAGTATATAGATAAATTAGGGAATACAAAAAAGAACAGGCCCCTGATACTTGGGTGTCAGGATACTTGGGTCAGCTGGGAGAGGTGATGCTCCGTACCTGCTCCTATAGGTCCCCTTTAGCAGGAATGGGTTCATTCACCACAAGGTGAAAAGCACCCCTCTGGGTCTGGTGCTGGGTGAACACAGATGATATTAAGGATGGATAAAACAGACACAGACTTTGACTCCTCAGACTTGGAATCCAGGCATTGACAATGGGTGACAACATCTCACCACTCAAGTATGGCATGTTCTGGGACTTTATGTCTCCTTACACTTCAGCAACAGGAAGACTTGTCAGAAAAAAAAAAAAAAAATGACATTAAAATTGCATCCTGAAAGATCAATCAGAGCTAGATAGGAGAAAGGAGATGGGAAGGGCCGGGATATAATTGGGATTAATTCTTGGGATATAATTCGTTGGGATATAATTCTTAGAGATTCTACAGCTTGTGCACAACGACATAAAAATAGTAGCCTTCTATTGCCTCCTGCCTTCATGGCAAGTTATAAGAATCTTAACAAGTCAGAATGACTGGAAAGTAGTGGGCAAGGGTCAAAGAGGTGGGAGAAGGGGCTGCAGAGATGGGCAGTGAGTCTATCAGAGAAGGAATGTTAAACAATGGGACAGAAACGCAGAACGTGGGTAACGGCAAGAACAACTGCAACAACAGCTACAATGGCAGAATATACACTGTCTCCCCTCTTTATTGGCCAAAAAATGTCTTTGTTTTTTTTTTTAAATAAGAAACGTTTATTTCTTGCTTTTTCCTCATCTCTAAACGTGAATGATTTCAACTTATGTCTAGGCACCATTTTGACAACTGATCTAAAGTTGATGTTATCTATTTTTCTAATTCATTTATTTTTAATTGAAGGATAATTGCTGTACAATATTGTTGGTTTCCACCAAACATCAACACGAATCAGCCATAGGTACACCTACGTCCACTCCCTCTTGAACATCCCTCAGACCTCTCTCCCCACTCCACCCCTCTAGGGCTCTGTGACAGAGCCCTGGTTTGACTTCCCTGAGTATCTGTTTTACACATGGTAACATGTATGTTTGCATGTTACTCTCTCCATACCTCCCACCTTCTCCTTTCTCCCCCTACCATGTCCATAGGTCTGTTCTCTATGTCCGCATCTCCATTGCTCCCTTCAAACAGGCTCATCAGTACCATCATTCTGGGTGCCATGTATATGCATTAATATACTATATTTGCTCTTCTCTTTTTGACTTACTTCACTCTATATAATAGACTCTAGGTTCATCCACCTCATTAGGACTGACTCAAATATGCTCCTCTTTATGGCTAAGTAATATTCCATCGTATATATGTACCACTTCTGTATCCATTCATCTGTTGCCAGACATTTGGGTTGCTTCCATGTTCTAGCTATTATAAATAGTGCTGTAATGAAGATTGGGGTACATGTGTCTTTTTCAGTTTTGGTTTCCACAGGGTAAATGCCTGGTAGTGGGATTGCTGGTCATATGGTGGTTTTTTAAGGAATCTCCATACTGTTTTCCATGGGCTTCACTGGTGGCTAAGTTGGTAAAGAATCTGCCTGCAATGCAGGAGACCTGGGTTCAATCCCTGGGTCAGAAAAATCCCCTAAAGTAGGAAATGGCAACCCACTGCAGTATTCTTGCTTAGAGAGTTCTATAGACAGAGGAGCCTAGTAGGCTACAATCCATGGAGTTGCAAAGAGTCAGACACGACTGAGCGACTCACATACTGTCTTCCATAGTGGCTGGATCAATTTTCATTCCCACCAGCAGCACAAGAGGGTTCCCTTTCATCCACAACCTCTCCAACACTTGTTGTTTGTAGGTTTTTTTATTATGGCTATTCTGACTGGTGTGAGGTGATATCTCGTCACAGTTTTGATTTGCATTTCTCTAATAATGAACGATGTTGAGCATCTTTGCATAGTTTACTAGCCATCTGCATGTCTTCTTTGGAGAAATGTCTGTTTAGGTATTTTGTCTACTTTTTGATTGGGTTGTCTATTCTATTTTAACAAGAAATAGGTGGTAAAATTTCTGGACAGATAAATAAAGTAAGTGCAACCTAAAACTAGAATCACTTCCCTAGTAAAATCCAAGAAAAGTCATATACTAGAGACTAGACCCATGTTGGACATTGTAGCTTGACTGGACAAATAGCCAGCCCTTACTGAGTGTCTACTATATTTCCGTCATGTACAACTGGGGATGGATAACAAAAGAATATATTTGCAGAAATTGATCAATGAAAGAAATTTCAGACAGGGGCCTTTCTCCTTAAGGCATTTAGTTGTAGAGATAAAGCTAGAAACCATGGAGCAACTGGAAATAATTGAATGTTATACAGTCAGAATCCAGGAAAAGGAATGATTCGGTGGACAGCACCCTGAGGCCATAGGTGATGAAGGAGTCGATGCTAGAATTGGGCCTTCACGTACTGCTGGATGGTGGAAATAGAGGAGAAAGAGAAGCTAAGTTTATGGAGAAAGTGTGAGCAGAAGCCACAAACAGGACAGAGAAAGGCCGGGAAATGACCAGATATACGGAGAGGGTGTGTGCCAAAGAGGACAAGGGCCAATCAGGATTCTGAGGGCTGACGAAGTTCCTGTGTGCCTTTCCCAGGCCACGTAATTAGGAGGAATAAAATCTTAGATCCCCAGGTTCTGCCTTCAAGGAGATGACAATCTACTAAGACTCATAAATAGACAAACAGGGAATCTTACAAATCAGGCATATACAAGAAGACTTGAGAGACAGCAGGTGCTTAGCAGAAGGGACTTAGCACAGAAAGTAAAATTTTAACACTGCACAGTTTGAGCTTGAAAAGATTATTTGTTGTTGCTTTGGCCACAGTGGGAGGGAAGGGACCTTCTACTAATCTGCATGTTTTGAGCCTGGGATACATATGTAATGCTCATGAGTGTACTCAAGGTTATGATGGGCTTTTCTGGTGGCTCAGATGGTAGAGGATCCGCCTGCAATGCAGGAGACTCAGGTTTGATCCCTGGGTTGAGAAGATATCCTGGAGAAGGGCATGGCTACCCACTCCAGTATTCTTGCCTGGAGGAGTCCTTGGAGAGATCAGCCAGGTGGGATACAGTCCATGTGGTCTCACAGAATCGAACAAAACTGAGTGACTAACGCGTTCATGCGTATGATGCTTTTTAAATGATAGCTTTTGCTTGTTTAAAAAATTTTTATAACACCTAATGAACAATTTTGTCTTGAATCTTTTTCTATATATTTAAGTCAGGCATATTTTGTTCTAGAAGGATGCCATCTATTTCCTGCTGCACTTGGACTAAACCCTTAATTTCATGAGGTCAGAATCGAGTACACATGCAAGTTTTTCCCTCTGGTAATGAGATACCAATGGAAAAAAGCTTTCCTGACATCCCAGGCAATGAGCATAATCGAGTCAATTATAGGAGATGTGCATAGTTCTTAAGAGCATGGCGCTTTAGGCAAGTCTGTCTCACAGGGCGCAAGGTTAATTAGTGTTTATTAAGTAGTTCAAAGATTGAAAAAGAGGACCAAATAGTAGCAGGGCAGGGAAGTGGTAATTTTTCTTTTCCTGGTTCCCACTTTCCTTCTGGCATCTAGGCTCTCAGAAAACCTCTGCCATGCTGTGGCTTGGGCCACATCTGGAATCCCTTAACTTCTTCAACCCCTTTTTGTCTGTTTCTTGACTTGAGTTCAGCAAAGGAGATACACAGGTTAGATTCTTCCTTAGCCTCTTTGAATAATAATAGTTACCACTTAGAGAGTGCATTCACACTGCCAACCACTGCCCAGCATGCATTTACAGACGTTGTTTCATCAGATGAGCATACTGACTGTATGAGCAAAAGGCCAAGGTGGTGAAGTAGTTTGTCCAAGGTCACACAATGAGGAAGTAAGTCACAACCCAGATTTAATTCTGCGGTATCCATTCTATGCTCTTTTTTTCTACATCACTTCCTCTAGAGATTGGACTAATGGCAAGAAACTCAGTGTACTTCATAAACTCTTTCGTGTATGTTATTATCAGCATCAATCATCTCCAGTGGGCAAATCTTCTTTGGAAGTAACTGTTGGTCAAGAATGGGAGCATGAGACTGAATTAAATACTCAGTGAAAATATCTTTATTCATTGGATGACTTTGAGGGGTTGTGAATTCACATTCATTCCACTTCCTCCTATATGCGGGCTGTATCAAGTTCATCCAAGATCTACATATTGATGACTCGGATGTCTCCTAATGGTCCAGTAGGCCAGTAGACAGAAGGACAGCGTACTCCCAAGGCCTGCGTTTAGGTCTAGACTCTTCTTTGGGGCTGGTGAAGCCTTCCATAAAGGAGACAATACTGAAGTCCTCTAAGCTTCAACTTATTCACATTCTAATGTCTATTTTGCTTCCATTCCAGAATTGTCATAGAAATCAAGGAAAAAATGGATATGAAAGTAATCTGAATAATACTTAATTGTAATTTAAAAACAGAAAAATAAATGTCAGTACTGTTTAAGGCACCAATGTCTTGAATTTATCTGCTACTAATTATTGAAACTGATTTTAATTGATATACTGCTGCTGCTACTGCTAAGTCGCTTCAGTCGTGTCTGACTCTGTGTGACACCATAGATGGCAGCCCACCAGGCTCCTCCATCCCTGGGATTCTCCAGGCAAGAATACTGGAGTGGGTTGCCATTTCCTTCTCCAATGCATGCATGCGTACTAAGTCACTTCAGTTGTGTCTGACTCTGTGTGACGCTATGGACAGCAGCCCACCAGGCTCCTCTGTCCACAGGATTCTCCAGGCAAGAATACTGGAGTGGGTTGCCATTTCCTTCTCCAAATTGATATACTACACAAGCAAAAAAGAAAAATAGCTTGAACTAAAACATCTTTCACAAAAGTTTGTTGTTCAGGAAAAAATTCTTTGATTTGGTGTGATATATCAATATGGATACAATTCTTGGACAGAGACTAGAGATTAACCTATAAATGTCTGCTACCTGCTAGCATTAAATTTTATCTGTGGTTATATTAAGTGACCTGATAAAATCTTCCTCTACAAAATATTTGCTGATGCATTGATGTGTAAATACACTTTTACATGTATGAATAAGGAGGTAAAAATAAGATTGCCCAGTCAGTGACCCATATATTGGTCAAGATAAAATTAACTACCAGCAAGACTTTCTCAGTAGCACTGGACATCAATTTTAGTCACTATAGTAAGAAGTCTGAGAACTATTTTCTTTCCTGACTCTCTGCCCATACCCATTTAATGAACCTTATAAAATCCAATATCCCAATTTCACAATTCCTTTCTTTGTGTTTCATTACAATATATATTGTGTGATAAAATAAACATGCCAAGGACTTAGGGCAAAAGTATATTCTGTATACAATGTTAACAAAAACATATTTTACTTTATGAAGAATAAAATACACCTGTGCTGTGCTGTGCTTAGTTGCTCAGTCATGTCCAACTTTTTGTGACCTGATGGACTGTAGCCTGCCAGGCTAGCGATACCCTAAGTGTATAACACAGAAAAATATGAAGAAAGAACATCTGGTTGAAATATCATAATTATGATGCTATCTCAAACTGTCACCATTTTATTCTATCAGTTAATTTGAGAAAATGTTTATATCTAAAGCTAAGACCCATCACATACCACAGAATGATGCTGATACATTCAAAAGGTTCTAGTAGAGCACTAAGGGAGAAATTGTTTGGAACAGCACAGTATGATAAAATTTGTAAACACAAATTTATGTTGCTTTCTGGTCCATGGTAATCATTGCATCAACTGAGTGGAAAGTAGCTGGGGAGATACCAGTCTATTCCAGCACAGGTTAGACCTCTGCTTCGGTCAGAAGCTACCAAGAAGTAAGAACAAAGCCCAGGAGGAATTCTGGGGATGGTCCACAGCTTCCAGTCCCTTCCCTACTCAAGTATTCCAACCTGCTTGAGAATGGTTTTTAGTAATGTCAACAAAATGGGACATCTGATCAACCACCACTGTCATCCTTTCATCAGGAGAATGCAGATTAGAATCTGGTGAAGGGAGCCACTCTACTAGTTAAATAGAATAACAAATTGTGTAGGACTGTGTGTGTGTGCCAAAATAACTGGAGTAACATACACTTCACAATTAAAATCTACACATTAGTAAAATGCTATTATGAAAAGCAAACCGAGTGACATTATCTTACCGATAATTCTGTTTCAATGTATGTATGTGATTGCTCTTATGAGAAACACAGTTGCACAACTGATTACTTTTCTTGAATCAATATCACTGTGTTCATTTTAATTCAACACAGCTTATACACATGCTCATTCCTCTCTCTGGCTCCACAATTAGTTGCTATACCTGCTCTCTTCAACATTCTCCTTGCACTCAGTACTTTCACAGCACTTAAGTCCATTGGAATTCTATAAATATTTATGCAGAAAATTAACCTTGGCTTACTCCATAGTACTGAAAGGTCACAATGGCAGGAATGACATTTCTCTTACTTGTTGCTGGGACTATAACGTGACTATTATAATTCTGATATAGTAGGTGCTCAGTAAATATTTATTGAATAAGTACATGATTATTTAAATATAATGCAAGTTTTTTGTTAACCATTGTGACAGAATCACAGATGGAATTTAAAAGGAGACAAGGCATGAACCAAAATAACTGTATTGCAAAGCAGAATGTCATTGATATTATAATGGAGATACAAACAATTAAGTAATTCCATATTTTATGTGGAGTGGGAAATTAATTCTGGCTACTAATGAAGACAGAATGACTCCATTACATAAACACTCATTAGCTTGAGTAGCGATCCATAGATAGTGAGTAGTCCACTAACTCGGAGAAGGCAATGGCACCCCACTCCAGTACTCTTGCCTGGAAAATCCCATGGATGGAGGAGCCTGGTGGGCTACAGTCCATGGGGTCGCTAAGAGTTGGACACAACTGAGCAACTTCAGTTTCACTTTTCACTTTCATGCATTGGAGAAGGAAATGGCAACCCACTCCAGTGTTCTTGCCTGGAGAATCCCAGGGACGGGGAAGCCTGGTGGGCTGCCGTCTATGGGGTCGCACAGAGTCGGACACGACTGAAGTGACTTAGCAGCAGCAGCAGCAGCAGCAGCAGCAGCAGCAGTCCACTAACTTACTGATGGCTGATGCAGAATACCTAGTTTTTACTTTTTATATATACATCAGAGAATGGAAAGCCAACCTGAACTTCTACGTTATATTCTAGAAGAAGATAGTATTATATAAACAACCATACATAAGGTGATAGAAGTAATAAACAGGAAGTCACAATTTCTCCATCATTGTAACCTTGCCCTCCAAATCTCATTCAAATTTAAGCATTAATTAATGAATAATATTAAGCTCCTTTATAGTTATTTGCTGAGTAATTTTACTCACATGTGAACATTTTAAATAAACAGAACACTTCTTATTTAACATGTAAATGAAAATTTAACAGAGAAATAGTACTTAATGGAGATAAAGTTGTAGTAAACACGCACTCGAATACCACTGGTAGAAAAGAAAATTGATATTTCATTTCTAAGAAAATTGATCTTAATATGTTCATACTTTTTAACCAAGAAATTTTGTTTTAATATAGTGTTTATATTCCCAAATATTTGTAGATAAAATGTTTATCAAAGTTTTTATCTAGAATTGTAAAAATTTTGGGGACAAACACAATTTGAAAATTATAAAATTGATTAAATTATAGAAATTATGAAACCATGAAACCCATGATCAAAGAAAACATTTTCTCTTGCTTTAAACCAAATGAAATTTTATGTGAAATCCTAATATTTAGAGAAAATGGGAGCTAAACTTCCTTGATTACAGTGGGAACTTGGTGTCACCAACATCCATAGCCTAAACACAGCTGACAGTTTACTAACTACCACTTATGAAGATTAATTGATGTGAAATTAAAAATAAATAAATAAATAAACTGTTATAAAATCCTAAGGAATTATGGGAAGACAATCTCATCTTAAAAATATATAACAAGAAGAGATTGGTTCCAGATGGCAGAGTAGAAAGACGTGTGTTCACCTTCTCCTGCAAGAGGACCAAAATCTTCCTAGTCTGGTGATCCTGAAAGGGACCAGGAATCTCCAGGGAATCTGACTTTGAAGTCCAGCAGGATTTGATTATAGGACTTCCACTGGACTGGAGGAAACACTCCACTCCACTCTTGGAGAGCACAAACAAGACCTTGTGCACACCAGGATCCAGGAGAAAGGAGCAGTGGTCCCCCAGGAGACTGAGTCAGACCTTCCTGTGAGTTTTGAAGGTCTCCTGCGGAGGTGTGGGTGGGCAGTAGCCTGCTGTGGGGATGGGGAAACTGGCAGGAAAGCACCCTGATGCTGGAAAAGATTGAAGGTAGTTCTGGGAGATGCATCTTGGCATAAGTCCTCTTGGAGGGTGCCAGTTCAGTTCAGTTCAGTCACTCAGTCATGTCCAACTCTTCATGACCCTATGAATCACAGCACGCCAGGCCTCCCTGTCCATCACCAACTCCCGGAGTTCACTCAGACTCATGTCCATTGAGTTGGTGATGCCATCCAGCCATCTCATCCTCTGGCGTCCCCTTCTCCTCCTGCACCCAATCCCTCCCAGCATCAGAGTCTTTTCCAATGAGTCAACTCTTCACATGAGGTGGCCAAAGTACTGGAGTTTCAGCTTTAGCATCAGTCCTTCCAAAGAAATCCCAGGGCTGATCTCTTTCAGAATGGACTGGTTGGATCTCCTTGCAGTCCAAGGGACTCTCAAGAGTCTTCTCCAACACCACAGTTCAAAAGCATCAATTCTTCGTCACTCAACTTTCTTCACAGTCCAACTCTCACATCCATACATGACCACAGGAAAAACCATAGCCTTGACTAGAGGGACCTTTGTTGGCAAAGTAATGTCTCTGCTTTTCAATATGCTATCTAGGTTGGTCATAACTTTCCTTCCAAGGAGTAAGTGTCTTTCAGTTTCATGGCTGTAGTCACCATCTGCAGTGATTTTGGAGCCCCCCAAAATACGGTCTGACACTGTTTCCACTGTTTCCCCATCTATTTCCCATGAAGTGATAGGACCGGATGCCATAATCTTCGTTTTCTGAATGTTGAGTTTTAAGCCAACTTTTTCACTCTCCTCTTCCACTTTGATCAGAGGCTTTTTAGTTCCTCTTCACTTTCTGCCATAAGGGTGATGTCTCTGCATATCTGAGGTTATTGATATTTCTCCTGGCAATCTTGATTCCAGCTTGTGCTTCTTCCAGCTCAGCATTTCTCATGATGTACTCTGCATATAAGTTAAATAAGCAGGGTGCCATTAGCCATACCATAAATCCTGTAGACTCCAGGACTGGGAGTTGCCCAGGCCAAACAACTAACAGGGAAGGAGCAGAGCCCCACCCATCAGCAGACAATTGGATTAAAATTAAACTGAGCATGGCCCTGCCCAGCAGAGCAAGATTCCGTTTCCCCCACAGGCAGTACCTCCATCAGGAAGCTTGCACAAGCCTCTTATCCTCATCCACCAGAGGGCAGACTGAAGAAACAAGAACTACAATTTTGCATCTCCCAGAATGAAAACCACTATCACAGAAAGCTAACCAAAATGAAAAGAAGTAGGATTATGTACCAGATGAAGGGACAAAATAAAACCCCAGAAAACAGCTAAACGAAGCAGAGATGGGCAAACTTTCAGAAAAATAGTTCAAAATAATGATAGTGAAGATGATCCAAGATCTCAAGAAAAGAATGGAGATGATGTAAGAAATGTTTACCAAAGACCTAGAAGAACTAAAGAACAAACAGAGATGGATAATACACTAGAAAGAATCAGTAGCAGAATAACTGAGGAAGAAGAACAGATAATGACTGGCAAGACAGAATGACGGAAATCATTGCCACAAAACAGAACATAGAAAAAAAGATAAAAAGAAATGAAGACAACCTAAGAGACCTCTGGGACAACAATAAATGCACTAATATTCACATTATATGGGTCCCATAAGAAGGTAGAAAGGAATTGAGAAAATATTTGAAAATATAATAGCCAAAAACTTCTGTAACATCGGAAAATAAATAGTCAATCAAGTCCAGGAAGCACAGAGTTCTAGGTAGGATAAACCCAAGGACGAACACACTGAGACACATAGTAACCAAACTGACAAAAATTAAGGACAAAGATCAAATATTAAAAACAACAAGGGAAAAAAGACATCACAAAAGGGAAATCCCATTGGATTATCAGCTGATTTATCAACAAAAACTCTACAAGCCAGAAGGGAGTGGCATGATGTATTATAAGTAATGAAAGGGAAGAACTTGCAATCAAAAATACTCTACCCAGCAAGACTCTTGATTGGATTACACATAAATCAAAAGCTTTCTAGACAGTCAACAGTTAAGAGAATTCAGCACCACTAAACAAGTTTTACAACAAATATTAAAGGAACTTCTCTAGGCAGACAAGAGACATAAGAGAAGGAAAAGATACACAAAAACTCTAGAAAATTGGCAAAATAGTAATAGAATCAACATATCAATAATTACCTTAAATGCAAATGGATTAAATAGACCAACCTAAGACATATACTGTCTTAGGTTATGTCTTAGGTTCACATGTATGCACCTAAGATTCATATATATGGTTTCTACAAGAGACCCACATCAGACCTAGGGAAAAAAAGACGGAAAGTAAGGGGATGGAAGAAGGTATTTCATGCAAGTGGAAATCATAACAAAGCTGTAGACAGACAAAATAGACTTTAAAACAAAGAAGGGTATTACATAATGATCAAGGGTTCAATCCAAGAAGAAGATATAACACTTATAAATATATACGCACCCAACACAGGAGCATCTCAATATGTAAGACAAAAACAAACATAAAGGGAGAAATCAATAGTAACACAGTAATAGTGGAGGACTTTAATACCCTGCTTTCATTAATGGACAAATCGCCTGGACAGAAAATTAGTAAGGAAACACAGGCCTTAAATGATACTTAGACACGTTGGACTTCATTGATATTTACAGAGCATTGCATTCAAAAGCTGAAGACTTCAAGTGCACATGGGATCTCCTCCGGGATTGACCACATGCTGGGCCACAAGATACGCCTTGGTCAGTTTAAGAAAATTGAAGTAATCTCAGACATCTTTTCTGATCACAACTCTATGAAATTAGAAGTAAATTAAAAAAAAAAAACTCTAAAAAACACAAACACACGGCAGCTAAACAACATGCCATTATACAACCATTGGATCACTGAAGAAACCAAAGACGGTGTGGAGAGAAGGGAACCCTCATGGTTACCGCAGGGTGGGGGTAGCGGGGAGTGGAAATGGATAGTTAGAGACTTTGGGAATGTCATGTACATAACGCTACATTTAAAACGGATAACCAATAAGAATCTACTGTATAGCACATAGAACTCAGCTCAATGTTATATGCCAGCCTGGATGGAAGCGGGGAGTTGAAGGAGAATGGGTATATGTATACGTATGACAGAGTCCCTTCACAGTTCACCTAAAACAACCACAGCATTGTTAATCGGTTACACCCCAATACAAAATAAAAGGTTTAAAGTTTGGGGGGAAAAAAAAAAAATATATATATATATATAAAACAGAACATTATCAGTGTTTATTTCTGAATAATAAGATTGTATTCATTTACTTTTTCTGTTATTTTATAGTTTGCAAGTTTTTAAAAACAAAATTAACTTTGTAATCATGGAAATTTATTTTAATAAATGTAGCAACATTTTTATATTCAAAGTCTTGCAGTGCTTAAAATATGATATTCCCATACTTTTCCTGATGGTCATGCCTACTAGGTGCTCTCACAAACCAAAGGAAAATATCTGCAATGCTTCTGTGGCCCTAATTCTGGGAGTCTCCTTTCCAATTGAATTTTTGCAGTCCAGCAAAATGCATGCCAATAACATATTATAATAGACATGGTAATAATTACACAGAATTTTATTTTTCAAGTTTTGAAAGAGTGCATTCTGAAGAAAAGTCATCCTCTAAGTGAAACTCATGCAACAAAATTAATTCCTACAAATATTTGACTATGCAGATGCTATCTAAACTTGCAAGTGTCAAATGAATGTTCTTTTCCAACATCAGTTGTGGTGTTTTGATGTGCTTTCTCCCAGAATAAATACATTTCTTTAGTAGAGTCTCACCAATAATCAGTAAGTTATGCATTTGGGGGCATGTATGAGATGGGCTGGCTTAGGGGGCGTCTGCCAGCCTACCCATTGCATCGTCTTACTCTCTTAGTCCACACAGAGGCAAGAGCAGAGAAGTGCCTCTCATGCTTGCGCTTAAGCTCTCATTTTGGTAGAACCTGCCAGGATCAGCCAGTGGTTCAGGCTGTATTTGCAAATGCTGTTATAATTCTGCCTAAAAATATCTTTTTGGACTGCTTCTGTGATTCCCTCTTGCTTACATGACAATTTTTGTTAAACAGATTTGTGTTTTTGCCAAAATGTTTTAATGCTATCTTAATGCCATGTTGTGCATGGAAACCATGCCATTTTCTAGGTGTAGATAGAATTAGAAAGGCATCGTACCAGAGTTTGGTTAGGTGATTTTATTCACTATGGAAACCATGCCATTTTCTGGGTGTAGATAGAATTAGAAAGGCATCGTACCAGAGTTTGGTTAGGTGATTTTATTCACTACAGCACTGCCCAGAAAGGCTCAGAGCACTAGTCCTTGTCTCTTTGTCTTTTAAAGAAAAAAAAAGTAAAAAGAAAGAGATTGAATAGTGTATAGGAATGTTAGGGGCAGAATAGCGCTAAGAGTATTTCCTACACTTACCTAAAATATTGAAAGAGGATTAAAAGGGAGTCATTTTTGATGATATGATTCAATGCTCTTCAGTACTATGCCTGTGGACAACCCAGCAGTATCCGTGGTGCTTCCAATGGTATTTGTCGCCTACTTTAGCAATGACTATTCTAGAATGATGCTGCTGTGACCGTATGTAGTCACTATCACCTTGCCTGTATCTCTGCTTTCCCAGTGTAAAGAGACTCTAACATGTCTCGGGGTTTTTGCTTGAGCTCACTCACTGTTATCTCTCATCTCTGTTCTTATGCTCAAGGAAAGGAATGGGATTCAGTACCTTAATGATTGTCTCACACCTTTTCTTGTGTGTCTCTGTAAGCCCTTTAATTCTTAGATTTCTTGAGCCAAACTCTAGCTTCAGATTCAGCCAGGTGTTTTACTTGCCACTAAGCACAGTATATTTTTGAGGCACTAAATAAATAATAAATAATGCCAAGTCTTACTTTACTACACTTATGTGCTGACAATTTAGTATCTGCATGAGTACCAGATGATGTCATTGCTGTGAGCTTTAAGAGTTTCTTTATTACAGCCATGCTAGCATTATTTTTAGCACAGCAGGTGTCAAAAAGGTTTATTTTGAAAGAAAGAAAACATAAAAATGAATTATTTATGTGAGTTAAATCAAAATGTACTTGATATAAATGTTTAATCAGTTTTTCACCAACTTCTTTCCATATGCTCTGCCCTGCTCGATGGTGCAGTTCTAATGGAATTACTAAATATATCTTAATAGCTCAGCACACAGCATTATGCAATGGCACTAATGCAAGGGGAATTTTTCAACTTAATATTAAATGGGTCAAATGATAAAAATTCCATGGAATGCTCACTGTTTCTACAGAAGATTATTATTCAATTGGCATAGCAAAATTCACCAAGTTTGACACTTAAAATGTGCTACGTTGACCATATTTAAAGTTTCTCATTCCTTAAAAAGGATGAGAAGATTAGAAAATAACTTTAATTTTGACTGTAATTGCAAATGTTTTTCCCCTTGCTTTCATAAGTAATCAGCAGATTTGCTGTTACTCCTGGAATATAAATGTTACAGAATTAGAATAAGGATTCCAAGAAAGACTGCACCGTGACTAAAGGACAACTTTTATGTTATGAAAGAAGCGGAAAACCTGAAGGCAAGACCAACACTTTGTAGTTTATGCCAACTTCTTGACTGACCTTTAACTTGTTGCTTCCATATTTATTTTCTTTGAATTACCTACTCCTTAGACATCAGTAAATGCAATTCTTTATTTTTATTATAAAAGTGTGCCACCTTTTTTAGCCAAACCAAAGGCTGCTAAAAACTCCTTACTAGTTTTATATGCAGATGCTTCGTACATCAAAAGCTTC